>NC_026660.2:2560519-3200649 GCF_000004075.3 Cucumis sativus | reverse complement strand
GATGTTATGCTCTCAATTTGTTAAACTGATTTATGTACTTTATTTCAAATATTGATATTAGAACTATATGTTACTAAATATTAACTTGGATTCGAGGACATTGTACAACTTCTCGTAGCACAATATGTTCATCAAACTATTATTTCGAACACACTAAAGCTAACATAATTGTTAGACTCGTTGAAAAAATCATCGGAATAAACTGCAATTCTGATCATCATGCCAGTAGATTATTAGAACTATATGTCGTTAAATATTAATTTTGTAAATAAGATGAAGTATATATATACTAAATCACATAACAAAACTATTATATTTTATGAATGTATTAAAGTATATGTTGTTGATTTAAAATATATACAACTTGATAATGTGTATGTGTGATATTTTCAATGTATACTATAGATACATTGAAAGTGTGTAGTTTACTATTGTTTTAGTACTATTTACTATATAAACATATATTTTAAACTCAAATTCTATCATAATTATGTAGTTTACATCTTTTAAGTTTATGGTATATTTAAAATATAAATGTTTATATGACTAACAACTTTTACTGTTTATCATTATATATATATATATGTACATGTATTATTGTATATATGAAGTGGTATATATTTGTAAGCAATATAATGAAATAAAAAGTTAGCACGTTATAGGTAAAGTACGATATAATGGATGGACGAATATTACGAAAGGACAATAAATTGAATACCAAATAGGAAACAATGAAGAACAACATTGAAAATAATATGAGTTTAACTCAACTAGCACCTGTATATTTTCATACATAAGAGGTTTCATGTTCAAATTCGAGTGATTTAGATGCACATGGTTCCAATCCAAATTCATACTTTTAAAATTGAGTCATTCTAAATAAATTGCTGCGTGTAATTTGGTCATGTGTAAAACATGTGTGATGGGGCGCCATATACCGCTCCGCCGCCCGTGACACCACAGTAGATTAAACACTTCGGAGGTCCAAACTTGGAAGCATACAAATATCAGTCTCGAAATTGGGGTCCGGGAGGGCGGAGAGCAAAGGAAGAAAACGATGACAGTATCAGCAGGGATCGGCTACACCTTGATAGCCTTGGGTCCTTCTCTCTCCCTTTTCATCTCCGTCATTGCTCACAAGCCCTTTTTGATTCTCACTCTCCTCTCCAGGTACTTCTCCATTTCTCTTTCCACAATGTTCCTTCATCCCCATCTCATCGCCCTTCATGTCTGCTTTGGTCTGAGTTTTAAAAGCTTTCAACTAGGTTTTTCAACTTCCAATCTTAATGAACATGTCCGAATTTTCGGTTTATTTCAATTGTTTGGTTCGTGGGATCAACTATTTTTTGTCCAATTCACATTCTGTGCCCTCATCTAGCAATTGTGTTGCTAAAGCAGTTATTACGTGGTAGAATTACAGTTCACGGTTGTTTTTTATGTTTGCAGCACCCTGTTATGGCTCATTAGTTTGATATTGCTGTCTGCGTTATGGAGGGGGTTTCTTCCACTGAATTCAACAGTATCGTGGCCTTATGCAATTCTTATTTTGACTTCGGTCATTTTTCAAGAAGTTCTACGGGTTCTTTTCTGGAAAGTCTACAGGTGAATCAACATCACATTTTTTTTATTTTTATGAGAAGCATTCGACAGAATTTTATTGATGAGATGAAATTACAAAAGGGCTGTATAAGTATTTGGAACTGAAGCTAACATAATCTAATTCCGATAGCATCTCAATATCACTTGAAGATTCGAGTAATATAGATTTTGTGCAACATTCCTTAGAAATAAAAGTTTGATGGAACCCACCTCTTTGAGTCTTGAGGTGTATTGCCTCACCTCACTAAGTATAAATACTGTTTAAAATCTGTTATAATATCTTGCTATTGACTGTGGGAATTGGAAGCACGTGGGTTTGATTAGGTGTATTGAGGAAGTCCGAAATATAAATAATTAGTCGTTGATGTATCAAGAGAAAGAGAGAGAGTACAAGGCAGTGAAGAAATTCCTTAAATGATTATCATTATAGACAGAGTTAGGCGTATTTGGGCTGTTTATGCCTAAGCTGCTGCTTAACTTTACCAATAGGCAACTGATCACTGAACACCTCAGCCTTCTTACCACTTAACACTGATAGAACACAGGTGTAAATTTATATCTAGACAGTGTTCAAGGTTAGACGGTTATATCATTATATGTGATACACTTACATTCTTCTAGTGGAAAATTAGGCAAAAATTGGTAAAAGGAAGCTTTTGGTCTAAGATTGATTAGTGGCTATGAAGGAGTTAGCTTGTAGGTTTAGTTAGATGGTTTTATGTGATATACATATACTTACATTCTTTTAGTGAAAAATTAGTTCAAATTTGGAAAAAGGAAGCTTTTGGACTAATATAGATAAAAAGTGATGTATTCAGTGATTAAAGTTCTCTGTCCATTCGCCATGTTGAGCAGCCATTGTTATGGATCTTTTACTTTTTCCTTCTAGGATTTATGCTCAAGGTTACAGTCCTTTTTATTATTGTTTTTTATTTTTATAATATTATATCACATGTGGGGTGGAGTACGACTCCTTAGAGGAAGTATAGATGTCTTAACCGTTGAACTACGCTTATGTTGGCCTTTTTAATCTCCATGTTTACATTTACACATGTCTACCGCACATAAATGGTAGGGTGTTTAGGGGTGTGAGAGGGAGAGTAATGGGATTATGTTCTCTTGTTCGCTTTCATGTCTCTCACTAGGCTTCAATTTCAAAAATCTTTTGTAATTAGACTATGAACTTGATTTTGTATATTTGGTGTCCCTTCTTACAGTGGAATTTCTCTTTTTTGGGCTCGGTTTTTTGTATCCGTGTATTCTTTCATTCTTTCCCAATGAAAGCTGTGCTTTGCATAAAAAACAATAAGTCTACCGCACAGAAATCAGAACTCAATCATTTTTCATTCATTCTAGGTTCTAAATTAGAACTTTCTAACTCTCTTCTAATTGGTATATTTATTTGGCCTTACTATTAGTATTAGTTTATCTTATTGGTGCATAATCCAAAGAGCATTTTTTTTAACCTTCAAAGACTAGATTACTGATTGGAGTTTTCTTACAATTACTAATATCTTTCTGATATTACAGCGTCCCAAGTTTTGACTATTTTCCCTACCCTTCTAAAGACGTACCTCCTTCCTATCTGCTACTTCAAGATTGTCATTGATTTATTTTGTCTTTAATATACACTCTCAATTAGATTCTAAAGTACTTGTTTTCTGTAGACTGTATAATACTTTTGCTATAAACAATGATTTACCTACGATTTCTCAGCTATTGAATTTTTATAGGAGGTTAGAAGATATGTTAGATGCTTTTGCGGACAGAGTTTCAAAGCCGCGCCTATATTTAGCAGATAAGATGCAGATTGCTCTAGGTAAACTTTGATCCCCCATGATTCAACTCATAGCCTTTTGTATATTACCATTGGTTTCTATAAAGCCACGACATTAAGATTTTGTTATTACGTTTTACCTGTATAAAATGTTGGAAAAAAAAATACCCTTTTGGTCCTTAAGGTTTGAAACTAGTTTGCATTTAGTCCTTAAGTTTCAAAATGTTGCTCGTTTATCTTGAAGTAAGTCTAATTTTTATTTGGTCTCTAAATTTCAAAATGCTATATTTTCAACCTTGACTTTTGAGTTTAGTTTTCATTTGGTCCTTAAGTTTCAATATTATACTTTTACAGTAGAGTTTTTGCTAATGCTCATTTTGGCATTAACTTTTAGCTAATTAATAATAATTATCCAGTGAAAATTCTAAATTAGTTTTAATAGTGATGGATAATTAGTAAATTACTTGATAGAAATTAACACTACGAACCGAAAATGAGTATTTAGTGAAAAATCAAGGTTAAAAATGTAAATCTTGAAACATGGAGACCAAAAGGAAATAAAACTCAAAACTCAAGGGTACCAATGTAACATTTTGAAACCAAGGGACAAATGGAAAATTAAACTTGAAACTTGGGTGAAAGTGTAGCATTTTGAAATTTAGAGACCAAATGGAAATTAAAACCAAAATCTGGGGACCAAAAATATATGTTTTCCTAACAAGTAAAACCATACAAAATGAGAACAACCATGAGGCAGAATGAACCAGAATGGATAGAAAATATGCTTGCCTCCTATTTGCCAGAAACATCTTTAAATATCCTTATGATTCACTCCGACCAAATACTCTATACAATACTCCAAGGGCCTATTCCAACCGGATCCTATTGCAATAGCCAACCTTTAAAAGGTAACTAATAGCTCAAGTCATCATCCTCACAGGCCAAGTTACATGCAAAAACAAACCCTAAAATCTAATAATGCATACTACAGTAAAATAATGCACCAGTATATTATTCTCTCTACTTAGAATGGCTTCAGTGGGACGAAGATCAGTAGAAATATTTTTTTGGGTGATGACCATAGTATTAATTCTCTTTAGATGGAAGAGAATCACTAAGACATAGGTTGACTTAGTGGTAAAAAAGAAGACATGGTCTCAATAACTAATTAAGAGTTCATGGGTTCAATCCATGGTGACCACCTACTTAAGAATTAATTTCCTATGAGTTACCTTGACACCAAAATGTTGTAGGGTCAGACGGATTGTGTAAAAGTTAAAAATTCTCTTCAGATTGAAACTTAAGCCTGGTTTTTTAAAATATTTTTTTTGGATGGTAAACAACTTTATTTTTTTTATCGCACCCTATAAGGAACAACTTCATTGATGAATGAAATAATCCAGAGGGTTACAAAAGAAGTCTTATTCATTGGAGGTACAAAAGTTGTTTCCGATTAGCAACAAGAAAATTTTAAATTTAAACTATGATCTTTGAGGGGCAATAAATTTTTACACCAAAAGAAAAAATTGAAAACAGAGGATAGGATTCTAAGATTTCCTTTTTGGAATTTTCAATTTCCTTGAAGATTCTAACATTTCTTTCCCATTAAATCTTTGTCAAAACCTCACTGGTGATGCTGTTCCATGAAACTTCCTTGTGGCTTTGAAGGAGTGGACTTTGGAAGCTTAAATTTTCTGACCAGAATTCTAATTATGGAAACTTTAGTTAGATTTAGAAGACCCAGCCCCTTGAGGGAAGAAAACATTCCTAGAAGTTGCAGCCTGACTTAAGAGTCTTATTGAGAAATACAAACAAAAGTTGTCAGTGTGTTGGAGGCAATCAGACTAACTGATAGTCAACTCTGCTAAATTTGATGAGACTTATTAAATGGTGTTTAATCTCTCTTCTAGTTTTGAAAGACAATTGTTTATGAACCGAGGGCACAGTGATTTTAGTAGTTCAGCAAGGTTCCCTATTGTCTTTGTTTTTTACTCTTACATGAGCTCTAATGTGCACTTCTTAATTGCTTGCAGCTGGGGGTTTAGGTCATGGCATATCTCATGCTGTGTTTTTCTGTCTTAGCCTTTTAACTCCCTCATTTGGTCCAGCGACGTACTTCGTTGATAGATGCTCCCAACTACCTTTTTTTCTTGTTTCGGGTGAGTTTTTACTCATATCTATTTGTGTAAATACTTTGTATACCTCTGTGAACCATACACAGTCCAACAAATTAGGTAATTATTGTCACTCTAACTTTCATAAACCCTTACATTCCACTCCATCCTAGAGCTCAATTATTCAAATACTGTGTTTCTGATCGTTAATTGCTAGCACATTTTAAGGCTGGCAAATGTATCACTATTTTTTTCTTTTTTTTTGCTGACATCAATAACTGAAGGCAACTTATCGAGCTGTATTTTGCTGGTAATCCTACAGCTATCATTGCTCTTGCATTTGTTACAATCCATACTTTCTCTATGGTCATTGCATTCAATGGGTATTCAGAGGGGAAGAAAGTGGACCAATATTTTGTTCCGGTCATACATCTTGCCGCAGGAATGGTGGTAAAACTCTAATTCTGCTCTTGGTCTTTGATTTGATTTATTATTACTTTTGCCCCCCAGCCCCCAGCCCCACACATCTTTCTCGTTAGCCGTCTTCAGGGAAGAGTGTGAGTGAAGAGTTTAACTATCCCTTAGAGTCTACCAGTCCTACACTTGTTACCTTACTTGACCCTGATTCTCATACCATACCTAAAAACCAAGTTATCTGGAAAACCTATTGTAAGAGGAATCTCAAAAAGGAAATTGGGTCCCCTACTAATCAGTCGGCTTCGATCTAAGACTTTGAACCTCCACGAGGTCAAGGTATGATTAATCTTATTGACTGATGTGTTGACAGTAAAATGAGTGAGAATGGCAAGTCCGATATAATTGTTCTTGAAGATATGAGAAAAGGATAGTGTTGATGAGATTGAGGTTAGAGTAGAAACTGTTGGTAATGAGGCTGAACAGGATCATTCAGATAATCTATATATGTATGATCCTTCTCTTGACATTCCTATTGCGCTTTGGAAAGGTACCAGGTCCTACAGAAACACCCCATCTGCAACTATGTTTCCTATGAGAGCTTATCACCACAGTTCAGAGCCTTTACGGCCAAACCTTGACATACCATGATACCTAAAATTATCCTCGTTACTTTAGAGTGCCTTGAGTGGAAAACTGCTCTTATGAAAGAGATGAGAGTTCTTGAAAAGAATAAGACTTGGGAAATCTGTACTCTCCCCAAGTGACATACAATCGTGGGACGTAAATGGGTGTTTACACTCAAATACAAGACAGATGGAACTCTTGACAGACACAATGCTAGGTTAGTTGCAAAAGGATTTATTCAGACTTATGAAGTTGATTACTCTGAAACATTTTTCCCAGTTACAAAACTTAATACCGTTACAGTTATGTTATCTGTTGCTAGGAGTAAAAACTGGCCCCTATATCAGCTAGATGTCTAGAATGCGTTCTTGAATGGAGACTTGGAAGAGGAAGTTTAAAGCTCAGTTTGATCTCGGATTTGCAAACTTTAGAAATCCTTGTATGGGGTAAAACAGTCACTGAGAACATGGTTTGATAGGTTTATTACCTTTGTCAAGTCCCAAGGGTACAATCAAGGCACTCTGTTCACACTTTGTTTAGAAAGTCTCCAAGCCTGGGAAGATCGCCGTGTTGATTGTTTATGTCGATAACATTGTTTTATTTAGTGATGATATCGTAAAGATCATCCAAATGAAAGAGAAGATGGGTAGTGAGTTTGAAATTAAAGACTTGGAAAATTTGAAGTATTTCCTGGCGGAGGTAGTTAGATCAAAAGAAGGTATCTCCATATCTCAAAGGAAGTATACCCTTGATTTGTTGACTGAAATATGTATCCTGGGATATTGTCCGACTGATACTCTTGTTGAGTTTAACTGTAAACTGGGAAACTCAGGTGATAATGTTTCAGTTGATAAAGAAAAATATTAGCAGTCTGTGAGAAAGTTGATCTACTTGTTACACACTAGATCGAATATCTCCTATGTTGTAAGTGTTGTTAGCTAGTTCATGCAGGAACACACAGAGGCAGATAACAGAATTCTGAGGTACTTAAAAACAACTCATGTTAAAGGATTGATGTTCAGGAAGACTGACATAAGAGCTATTGAGGCCTATACTGATTTTGACTGGGTAGAATTCGTTGTTGACAGGAAATTCACCTTTGGCTATTGTACTTTTGTATGGAACAATCTCGTAACTTGGAAGCAAGGGGTTGTGGCCAAAAGCAGTGTTGAAGTTGAGTACGAAGCTACGTGTTTGGGGATATGTGAGGAAATTTGGCTACAAAAGGTTTTATCTGACCTCTATCAGGACTATGAGGTGCCAATGAAAATATTATGTGATAATAAGGTAGCTATTAGCGTCGCCAACAATTCAGTTCAACATGATAGAACCAAACATGTGGAGATATGTGTTGGTGATATATAATTAAATTTGCCTTCAACCACAAGCTTAAGCTTTTGGATGAATTGGTGGTTTAATATGGTATCAGAGCAGGTGGTCCGGGGAGGTCCTGTGTTCATGCCCCTGCATTGTCGTTTCCTCCCCAATTAAAATCAATTTCCACTTGTTGGGCCTTTCAAATATTTCAAACCCAAAAGTGAGGTAAAATTGATTCCACTTGTTGGGCCTTTTAGATATTTCAAGCCCACAAGTGAGGGGGAGTGTTGGTGATATATAATTAAATTTGCCTTCAACCACAAGCTTAAGCTTTTGGATGAATTGGTGGTTTAATAATATGCATCCCTTACATCCCCTCGAATCAACAAGTTGCTGATGTTCTCATAAAGGGACTTCTCAGAGCTTTGATTCATGTGTTAGCAAGTTGGGCCTTATTGACATTTACGTCCCAACTTGTGGGGAGTGTTAGAATTAGTAGGCTTAAGTCCAAGGAAAGATTAACCTTGTTAGAATCTTAAAATATTTATGGAAAGATTACGAGAATATTTTCCCTAATTCCTAAATATTTTCCTTTTTTATTCCTTTGTATATTCTATTTTTATATACAAAGTCTTTAGCAACATCATTTTTATTTTATTTTATTGTTTACTTTTTTGTGATCAAGAATATATTAGGCAGCTAGGAGCTCATTATCCTTTCCAATTTGAAGGGTCTAAATTGATACAACCCGGGACAGTTTATGGGTCAAAATTAAAGTTTTTTCCTTTTTTGTAATTTTTTTTTTCTATGATTCATATGCTTTTCCTTTTGTTCTCAGACGCTGGTAAACTTTGCATCCGGAGGTTGCGTAATTAGTATTCCTCTCCTATACATCATGGCAATTCTGACCTTGATTCACTGTGGGAAAATGGTTTGGAGAAGATTGATGGAAAACCGAAGTTGACAGGGTAATTGTTAACATCATCTTTGAACTACTCTTCTGCAGTAATATTGCTAACTCAGAAATACCTTCAAGAGGTGTATTCCCAGAGGTATTATCTTCTTGTTTGTTTGTCCACCATTCCAAAAACCTCAAACATGACGAACACAAACACAACTTTGTAGCCTATGGAAATGCCATTATGTAGGAACAAGAGTCCAGCATTAACACGATAACACATTTCTTAAAGTATCGATTACGGTTTCTATGTTATGGTTTCTTGAATCAACATACTTATGGTTTCTTGCACCGTTGATTCAGAAATTTTTTTCATATATTTTAAATGACCTAACACCACAGGATTGTTCTATAAATAAATAACAGAAAAAAATAGGACTAAGAGACTAGTTCAGACATTATTGATAATATTGCTCTTGGTTAATCTATGGGTAAAATCATTGTTTCATTTGAAAATGTGGTGAATGGTAATTATCTCTATTTTGACAAGTATATTGATATTGCTTTTGCTGACATTGATTGTGTCTCTGAGGTTAATAAAGCTTTTATTGTTGCTTCATCTAGCCAGTTGAATGATTATTTCGAGAATGTGTTAAAGGATGACATTGTTTGTTCTGATGTGTTTGCTAGTGTTGCTTTTAGGAATTGGCCTTCTAAGGGTGTTTGTGAAGTTGATTGTTGATAATGTTATGGTTGGTAAAAATGTTGTCAGATATGATGGTCAAGATGATAGTGTGTGATATTTCCATGTTAGATGCTTGTGCCAATGGATCAATTGTGAAAAAGGATGACGTTCATTTCTCAATTTTTCTCAATTTAGCATGAAAAATGTAGGTTCTAAGGGTTTTATGAAAGTTAGTCTAACTCATATTCCTACTATTGGTCACATTGATGCTGAATATTTTGTTAGAAAAAGATTTGTTCCTAAGAAAGAGGTTGCTGATGATCTATCTCATAAGATTGTTTTAAATATTGTTCTTTCTCGGTGCTGCATTAGAGGATTCAAGCTTTTAATTGACTTTATTTGGTTTGATGAAGTCTTAATCATTGAATTTGGTTGTTTTTTGTAAGTCAAACAAAAGGGGAAGAATGAATGTGGTTGTGGCTCTTAGTTTTTCTGCCAACTTGTGGGTTTCTCGTGTTTGGTTTGCTTCTGTTGTTAAGGACAATGGTTCGTTTTATGATTTGTGTTAATCTAGTTTCTTCATGATTTGATGGGTTGGCTCATCTTATTTAAGATAAAATTTTCGCAATATGTTGGACAACACGTCAACAACAAACATTGGAGGTCACTACACATCAACAAAATATTATTTTCACATATGAAAGATTGATTTCCATATTATTTTCACATATGAAAGATTGATTTCCATATTTTGTGGGTCTTGTTTTCTTAGACATATTTGCCTCATATTAATATTAATATTATTATCATTAGAATAGTGTGTGATCATTAGAATAGTGTGTGAATTGAACGTTTTGAGCTTATAATTTTTATCTACCTCTTATTATATTATTTTAAAAAAAATTCACTATTATAAAATATGAAGGTTAGGCATAAATGCACTGTCTAGATGAACAAACTTAACTTCTTAAGGAAAAGAAATAATATTATTGTAAAATTCTAACAATATTATTGTAAAATTCTAACTAGTTGAAATTAAAGTAAATTTTTTTAAAATAAAAATAATATATATATATATATATAAATGTAAACATTTATTTTAATATTGCAAAATGTCACATTGATTGAATTTATTTCTTAAAGCCTTGTACTTAACTAGTTATTTGATATAGTAAGTGATTATTTTAAATTTGTGATAATTAGTTATCTATTATGGAAAAAAAATTAACATAATTTCATGAAACTTGGACGATATATATTGGATGTATAAGTCACTCATGATATATTGTATATATAAGTCGCTCATGTTTGAAGTAAGATGAAATTCACTCATTTTCACCTTTAAGAGGAGTAGGTGAATTGTTTCTTTTAAGCTTTGATTTCATATCTTGAACAAAGAATACTTACCTACTCGAGTTTGAGAAGAACTTGGTTTATAGAACCATAAACATATGCCCGTTAAAGAGTTCAGTGACAACTAAGGAGTTAGAGGTAATTACAAGAGATTTTATTGGTACAATAATTTGACCTGCCAATTATGAACAACGTGTGAAGTGTAAGCACTTATATGTAATGGTAAAATCCATAGATACAATATATTCTATAATTTGAATAGTTTAGTTAATTAATCTCATAAACTTCTAAGATAGTTTAATTAATTAATCTCAATCATTAAAACTTGTAAGATGTAAGTTCATTATATATGTTGTTAGCTCACAACCAATTAACAAAGGTCACTATTCAAAGAATTTGAATTGTTCAAATCCATTAGAAACAATATTAATTGTAATAAATATAGTGATTAATACAATATATATAAAATTAATCATTGAATAAGATTCAAAATTAAACTATACAATAAAAAAGATATACCACATTGAATAAGACTCAAATACTAATATCAATTAGATTCAGATTAAAATATGTATTAGATTCATGATAAAACTATAGGTTAAAAATCAATAGGAATGAAAATTCAAATTAAAAACTACAGGTTCTAAAGAGAAATATATACACTTGAAATGAAATAAGATAGCAACATTAAATTAAATTTGAGATATTTAATCTTGTAAATTAATCGATACAAATTAATCATTAATTACTGCAACTAATAATTGATAAAATTAAACCATTGCAATAATTAATTAAATTAAATGAATTTAATTGATTAAATGAAAAGAAGTGAAATGTGTGCTTTTATTTCCCACCTCACGGTTTTTTCCATAAAAGAGGGCAACATGTAATAGAGGAAGGACGTAGATCTCAGCCTTCCTCCCTCACCGCTTCTCTCAATGGTTTTAACGGATGAACTGTTCCCACAAAACCGGTCTTTGTAATTAAGGGTAAAAAAAAAGAAAGCACAGGTGACCCTACGATAGCATCTCGATGATCAAGAAAGATTGGTTGCAAGAGAACAGAGAGAACTGCTATGAAGACCTGGAAAATTTGAAGAAATGTTCTTTAGATGCTTAACTTAACCTGTAGAAATACATATTGTACGTACTGCTTTATCAACTGTGTTGTAAGTTCCAAAACAAAACCAAAGCAATAGCCAATCAATCCGTCACTCCCTCTAAAGATTTGATCCCTTCCAACTGTCTATCTCTATCAGTGATTGACAATAGTAAAAGACAGTAAAACAATTAAGAAAAACATTGAACCAAGATCTCTAGCACAGGGTGAAGAAAACATTCACTCCCAATTCTCACAACAAATAAGGAAGAAAAAAAAGATTATAAACCTGCTACCGAAATGACCACATAAATATAGCAGACATTAATTAAAGAGAAGTAACTTTGGAACAATTTATCAAACCTAGTCTATTAAAAAAATAAGAAACAAAAGTGACAAGAACATTAAACAGGCTCGAAAATAACAATATACACTAAATACAATCCTGTAATACTATACAATAAGTTGAATGGATTAAAAAGGGAAAAAACAAAAAACAAAAGGAAAAAAAAAAACAAAAAACAAAAGAAAAGCCAAGCAGAAAGCAGAAAATGTCTAGTACAATAATGGTATTAGGGGCATTATAGAGAAACTAAAATGCATTATTTAAACACTAGTGTACTTATATATATATCACTTGTATTTGCTATATAATAAGACATTGTAAACCATCATCAAGTGAAACCCACATTTTTGGCAAACACAAATTTGTTAATTTATACTGCCAACTATTTACATTGAAATCATATCATATTTGACATTTCCCCTCTCTTGTCTCAACACATCATCCACATTATCCCCTGCCTGTTCTTAAATCTCATCCCAACAATCCTTTTTATCATTCTTTTTAAATTTTTTTCCTTCTTTTTTAAATAATCAACGCATAGAAAAAAGGGTTTTACTAACCCATCAAATCAGACATTTCCATTTCTCCTTTGTTGTTGATTACTTGCTCTCTTTCTCCTATTTTTCTTTTTATTGAAACCATCAGAGGTTTTCAATGGCGTTGATGGCACATCTCACATGTAGTAGCAGATCTAGTGTTCACAAAGGTACAGTGTTCACATGACCAGTGAGTGGCATTGTCGCCACTTCTGGTAGAGCTAGCAGTTCGACTCACTCCCTTACCACGTCCACTTCTCCCTCCTTTACTACTTCCTGCTGTGCTTTTTGAGCTTGTTGTGCCGCTGCTTGCTCCATGAGAGTTCACATCTGAAAGCCCATTTTCTAATGCTCTAACAAGGTTCTCAAAATAATTTCGAGTAACACTGTACGTGGCAGACAAATTAACGAGTAGCGAAATGTTAAGTGTGATTCAGTGCATGAAACATATCAAGGTTTTAAAGCATGTTATAATTGAAATCAGACTTGTTTTCATGAATGAGCCCTTCATTTACCTGGTCAGACCAGCAAGCTTTGTGCGGAAGTCGTTAAATTCTTTTGATGGACCTTCTGCATTGAGGAACTGGAGTAGCTCCTTTTCCGCACACTGATGGAGCCTTTCTAATCCAGACTCGGCCTCACCTGGAGAAGAAGTAAATATTCCATTATTTTAGGACCATACCATGAAGAAATTGTTCCTTGTCAGTACCTTGAAAATTTACCTTGCAAATACTCAAAAAACTGTCTCTTGGCATGCTCCAGTTCTGGCAGGTAATAACCATATGCATAAGTCCATTTTAAAACACGTCTACATTCAATTATCTGCAAATAATTACCACCAAATAATGAGCTCAAAAAATAGTTGGGTTGGGCTAAAATAATATTCGTGTTAAACTATGTAAAATGCAGCTTTTCTTCTTCTTCCTTTTTTCTTTTTTTACTATTATCAATATCAATATCTTTCAAAAGTCAATCTGTAATGTAAACTATAAAATCATGAGAATTCTTGAGTTATATAACTTTTTAAAACTGACTCAAACAACTTGAAAGTCTCACTACAAGAACACCAATAGACTAGCTGAAATCTGATGTTTCCTAGTTGGATAATGTGGCACATACCTGTAGCCACGCCTCTGTTATGAACTTTAGCTGAGACTCAGGAGTGCAGTGTATATCGCTGAGCTTCTCAATCTATGGAAGAGCAAGAAATAGGGATCAACTCTAAAATTTAATTGGGCCCAACAGACAGAGTAAACAGTATAATCAAATGCATGTGAAAATTTGAAAACCAAGAGGTTCTTGTGATTCGATTTTTTTTCACCCATCAGCAACCAAACATTAGATATCATTGAAAAACTAGAAATGGATATAATAAGGTTCTAAACTTCAAAAGCTTACGAGAATTAGTGGTTCAGTAACTCGTTAAAAATAAAAGTCAGTAACTAAAATAGAAACTCACATGCACATTCTGCATTTGATGCAAATCTGCTATTGCTTTTTGCCTAGACTGCAAAGAATAAAAGCAGCATAACCTTAACAATCAATAAACAAAAAATAGTAAAATAAAACAGTTTGAACAATGTCCACATTCTATGAAATAGAACAAGAACTTCTCAAGCAGCATCCAAAGAAAAAATCAAATTTATCGAACAGAAAAAACACACAAACATGAGAGTGAGATATACACAATTATTGATCAAAATAAAAATAAATAGACCTCACAAATTGGCTTGAACTAAAAGAAAACGACACATAAAAGGCCAGTCAAGTCAACAAGGTCCATCCATATAGATATAGAAGCACAAAGAAAACCCCACCCAGAAAAAATTTAAGAAACCACATGCAAACATGCAATAGAAAAAGTTTGACCAATTCTAACCTTTCTTCTGCCATCCAACAAATGTCCCGCAAATATAACTAACAAATAGATTAGTGGCATCATAGAACTTCCAAGGGCATACAAATAGTAAGTAAATTAAGCAATACACACACTTTAAGAAGATAAAGAAGCCTGTCAGAGAGGAGAAACAAACAATTCTGTATCAAGTGCCTCACCGACAAACAACAGAATACCGAAGACCATGGCAAGAATTAGAAACTACATAAAAACTAGCATATGTAAGTTTGACTGTTCTGCATACTGTTTGATTGCTTGCCCAACGTTCATAATAGTGAGTGTATCTCTCCAAAGAATTCTTCGCCATCTCTCTTCTTTTCTCAGCCTCATCATACTACAATATATACAGCATAAAAAAGTTGATTTCAAGGATAGCTCCACAGAATCCAACTGAAATTGGTTATAGGATGGAAGGTTCCTCTTACCACACCATCTTGCTTAGCTACCTCATATCGGTTGCAAGCATAGAAGCCACCAGTTCTTTCACCATGATCAGACCATGCACCATGACATAGCCTGCAGTTCATAAATTTACAAAGTCACAGAACAACCTATTTGTATAAAATACAATCTCATCAAAGATGTGGAAACCTTTTTTCCTCTGTAGGATTCTAAACAATGGAAACTTGCAATAAGATGAGGACAAGAGAAGAGATGGCTTCATTCCATCAACTACATCAAAACTTACCAGCAAAATTCAAATTTGCACGGAGGTGTACAAGTCATGTGCATGCAACCTTGGTTTTTCTCAATTGGCCGCTTGCACTTTGGACAAGGCTTCGAATTAGCTAATATCCTGAGATTATTATAATAAAAAAAAATTAGGTTTTCCAGAAAACATGCTCTTGTTCATGCCTCATTGAAATATAAATGAAAATTGTGCACACACAAACATAGCACGTGACTATCAACTCATTGTTAATCATGCTTAAGTCTTGCACAACAACAATAAATGGAAAACACCAGAAGCTTAATAAGTAAAACACAACAATGAGAAAACGAAAAAAAAAAGAGAAAAAAAAAAGCACGAGGAAAAGACCCCTGAAAAGCTAACATTGATTGCAAGAAAGGAAAAAGTTGGTCAAAAAGTTTTACTTTAAAATCTTTTGAGTGTTTAAAAAACCTAAGGAAGACACGAGAATGCCAGAAGATATACCAGTTCATATTCTCAGACTCGGCACTGTTCTTTAAAATCCATTTTTCCACAGTAGCACAATCTACAGGACGGTGAGCTTCTTCTGTGCACTGAAGATTCAAAAGAAAAGCTAAATGCATATGTAAAATAATAAAAGCTAAATCAACTTTATGATTAGTGATACCAACTTTCCAGCAGAAGCTATATGTGCAGAAGCAAGAAACGTCATAATTTCCATTGCCAGCGTCAAAGAGAACAGCATTCTCACAACCAGGCGCTGGGCACCATTTGGTCTGGCGGTAGGAAGGAAGAACGTGAAAACAAAAATGTGAGAGATAGGAAAGCAAATAACAAAAGAAAGCTGCAGATTTTAGCAAAATGAACACAAAACAGAAAAGGGAAAAAAGCTATTGTTTCTCTAATGAATGCTGTTATAAACAAGCTAACATGTAATACAATTCATCCATGGAAAAAAATAACAGAATGTAATTTGTACTTCAATTTTAGAATGTAAGGGCTACTATACTAATCACAGACATATCGCCGTAGCCTGTATGGTACACAGTATACCTTTTTGTTGTCTTCAACATAAGACCTAAGAAGGTAACGAGCATATTTTTTCCTGTCTTCACTGGAAGCCAATGAATTAATCATGTCTTGATCAACCACAGCACCACAAGAAGGATCAGGACATCTCAACGTCAGACATCCAGGACCGTCATTAATTGATGTGCTAACGTAGCCTATCCAGAGATCCATGCAAAAGGTAAAATAAAATCAAAAAATAAAAAGTTTGTCATATGAACTAAGTGGAGTAATTCTATAACAATATAAAAGAAGTCCAAGACAGTTCCACATATTTGCAAACAAATAAAGCACATAAAATAAAGGTTTGTAACCAAACTTAACTAGAAGTGAAAACAAATGTCACGGAAATTGACAAGGTAATTAAACAAAAAATAAATTTACATTACATCCAGGTACAATGTGAAATTATTTGAATAGATGTCATCACTTCCATTATTATTCAGATTAGAGAACAAAATGTTAGGTACTTCAGCACCTCGGAAAACCATACCCCAAAAGCCAGCCTTGAGGTGAGAGATCCCCTCTTAACTACCACATTAGTCGTCCCATTCTAACCAATGTGGGACAAAGGCATCTCATACTACCTCCGTTCCTAACAATACCCATCCCCAGAAAGTCGGTGTTCTGATGGCTACTCCTGCAGTACTTCACTTGGCCACAGCCAGTCAAAGCCCTCTGCTGTTAGGTACTTAAGAAACTTGGAAAACCACCGCTCCAGCTATTGGAGTGGGAGAGCCAACTTCTTAAGTACCACATTGGTCATCCTCATCCCATTCTAACCAATGTGGGACAAAGAGATCCCATACTACCGTGGTTCATGACACAATCAGAAAATAATCTTAATGATATTCAGATTCAAAAGTTCAATGATACATGTGAAAGCTTTATTCTTGTCAGTGAGTAACAGATAAGCTTATATAATTCATACCAACTCATGGTTGTTAAAACGGTGAGAAGCTATTCATTGGGAAGCAAGCCAATAAAGACTGTCAATTGGATATTATCGACAAGCATCTGGACAAAAGCAAGTATGCAAAAGAGCAGTTTTTGTGTTTGTATGTTATCCCTAAAAGTCAGTATTCCAGCAAATATATGAACTCAACCGCATACAGCCTTGATAAAGAATATAATAAACTATTAAATATCTATAACATTGTAATAACAAACCTTCCCAGCAGAATACACAGAAAGGGTGACCACAGGCAGCTGACTTGATCCTACTATTTGGATAGGGTTCAAAACAGATCCCACAGGTTCGCTGCCAGCAAAACCAATCATCAATATACTTTTCCAAATGTTATGCAATCAAAATACACTAACACAAATTTTCAAAAAGAAACCAAGAGAAAGATGGCAATGAGGATTCAAATATATGCGTTTCTTACTTCTCTAGCATTTAGGACATGTACAACAGGTGCTTCCAACAAGCCAACTTGCTTCCTTACTCGAGCTTCATCAGCAAACCATTCATCGTGAACTTTAGTAACATTCCTGCATGGCATATTGACAATATATGTAAAAAATGCATGATTACAGAAACCTACAATGTAACCCTTCCAAAAAACATGGATTTTTTTCCACAAAAAGTTTGCTCCTTATAAGAAAACCAAGACAATTGCAGAGAAACAGGAGAGAATGAATATTCTGGACAAGATGAACAAAACTTAAACAATTAAAACAATACCAATTGAAGTGGCGGAGCAAGACAATTGAAGCTACACGTGATATAGAAAGTACAGAAGAAATTCTTGCAATGTCATCCTCTTGCCGTTGTCTTATGTCCGACTCATTTAGTATTGTATAATTTTGCTGCACAAGGACAAAATTTAAAATTAATAACAGCAAAAAACAAAAACAAAGAAAACCACAAGATTTAAGACAAACTTTGCCAATGCCTATAAATCATAGTAAAACATCAGATTTCCATGGGATAGGGTGATTAGCATGAATCAAAGAGATGGAAAAAGTTCATAATTGAAAAATGGCACCAAATCATCAATTATTAATAGAAGCTTGCCCACGTCCCTCACATAAAGGCTGCTTATTCGAGCCTTCACCACATTCAAATCATAGAAACAAGTGGTATAGAAAGGTTATGATACAGTGGCATTATTAATCTCACTACCTACAAAAGGTAGAAACTACCAAAAACAGAAAAAAAAAAAAAAAAAAAAAAACAACTGAAACATTGATTTTAAAAAATCACAAAATACAACAATTGTCTGTAGGATTCATGATCAAAAGATTTTGTTTCAATTCAAGAATAGATATTGCAAACTGACAATTCTCACAAAGTTCCGTGACACCTTTAAGCAGAAACAACAACATAAACAAAATCTACACATGTAAGGAGGAAGGAATAAATAGAAACTTCACTCCTATTTTGCATCATAAATGGAGTACCACCTATCTATTTCACATTTTAACAACAAAACCATACAAGATGATGATGCCTTAAACTATCCCTATTGTTCATCTAAATAAGAAAACTATCCAACTATAATTCGTACTATAAACCCAAGTGAAAATAGAAATTCAGGAGTGGTAATAAAGTGAACTTCCCCATCCTGGCATCTAGAATACAACTTCGCATGAAAAATCCATTGGTAAGAAGGTTACTACCCAAAGAAAGGGGCGACAAATTGAACTCCTTTTTTTTTTTTTCTTTCAAGTTTAAACAGGATTACACACGACCTATTGTAAACAGGTTAACATGATTACTCCTCCAAAGCGAATTTCTTTACAAGACCATAAAAAACAAATGTCCAACTTCTCTCCTCCCCCAAAACTGGATAAACCTAGAGAGTCAGGGAAGAACATTTAAAATACTTATTTTAACCAGACAAAAAACCCCGCACTTAGCCGCTGGACAAAAGAAAACAATACCACTTAAAATCAACTTGAAGCAAATAGCACCCAAAGATCAAACAGAACGATCCAAACCCATTATTATTATGCCAAAGATCATTGCGTGTCCGTGAAAAATATCGAATTTTGAATTACCTAAATTTGATTAACAAGAAACAAAAAAATCAAGGAACGGAAATGGAATTAGAAAAGGAACCTCTCGTCGGCTGGCCTCGAAGTAATCATCGGTATCATCATCGACGAAATCCTCAGCATCAGGGTCATCGTCATCGGTGTAATAACCCATACCCATGTCCATCTCACCGCTGTAGAAATCGCAATCATCATCGACGGATTCAACGTCGGTGGAGTAATGAAGATCGTCCTCAGAATCCATCGCGACAAATTGGGAGAAGAGAATTAGGGAATGGAAATTCTTGAGGGGGTTCGGTAAAGGAGAGAGAAAGAGAAAGAGAAAGAGAAAGGAGAAAAATGAGGGATGAGAGAGAATCAAAGTGGGGTTTTGGTTTTGGTTTTGGTTTTTGGTTTCTGAGAGAAAGAGAGAGATAGAGAAGAAAAAGAAATAAAGAAGGAACTGAAAAGGTGTTTGTGTACGCAAACAGAAGGGAGTGCCTTTTGGGAAAATGGGCCTTCAAAAGGGCCTCTCATGCAAAATCCTTTTTTTTTTTCACAATTGTAAAATTGACAATGTATATATATGAATACGAGTTTGGATTGTCTCTAAAAAAAAATATATTTTTAAAGTATACATTTCTTCTAAAATATCTTCTTTTATAAAATAAGTTTAAAATCTAAATACTTATATGTTTGGTTTGAGCTCATAAAGATATAAATAGTTTAATGATAAAATGAATTGTAATTTTGGACATCGACATTGACTTGATTATTGGTTGGACATTTGTGCTAATTCTATATGTTTTATGTATTTCTATCGTATTCAAAAACTATAATTATTTAACAAATTTCTCCAGAATTATAATTAGTTGTTGTTTTGAAATGAATAATTAAATTTAAATAAAAATATATTGTTGAAATAATAGAAAGACAATTTTTTTCCTTTGATCTCTCAATTATAAGATCCATAATCTACTATAGTGGTAAGTACATCATACATCTTTACATAAAAAAACATATTTAATTACAAAGCAATAATTAAAAATTGAAAAACCTAGTTCTTTGACATCCTCATTCCACTTTGTTATTTTTGAAAATGACGCTTAACGTTCTCTTTTTAGTCTCCTACTTTTATATTATTCATTCTTGAATCCTCATCAATTTCTCTACATATTTTTTATTGAGATGATTGCTTGCTTTTAGGCATCGCAAAAATCTGACGAAGGTTTGTGGGCTTTTGTAGCCTTGACTCATAAATTTTCATTTAAACATGTTGGAAGACTAATTTATTCACACCTTAACTTTTTATTGGGACTTGTGAACATGAATAGAAAATAAAAAAAATGAGATATTTATATCCAAAGATTTGAAAAGGAAAAAGAATTTGAAATGTTTGAATAGATACAAGTTAATATGAGGTAGGACGGAATGCGAATAGGACGGAGATAGAGGGACGTGAATAGTTTTAGAGATTTAATTATATGATTAATTGGAGAGAAAAAATTAAAATTATTAATACCCAAGTATTTATTAATAATTAAATTCAAATTTAAAAATAAATAAAAAGTAAATTACAATAAAAATAAAACCGAAGTAGGACACAAATAAATGTGGTAAGAAGAAGAAAAATTGGAAACAAAAAGTTTATCATCATTCATACTTTTATATATACTAGTAGAGACACGTGTATGACACGTGTAGCTTTAGATTATAAGAAACATTGCATGTATATGTTTAGGTTGTACTAAATTTAAAAGTAAGAAATTTAAAATGTAACACAATTAGATGGACATAGATTAAAATATAATAATTTAAATGTAAGATTTGCCTATATCAAAACAATGATTTGTTTATAAACAATATTTTTGTACGTGATCCGAACTTTTGTTATCTTCATTAAAAAATAAAGATAGTGCAACATAAAGTTGTTCATGACAAACCACATTTTCAAGAAGATATATTCCAATATTAAAAATTGTTTGTCTTTGTGCTTTGTTAATTGTGATTGCAAAACATAAACGAATGAGAAATTGTTTTCTCTTGAACTAAAATGGATATTTACTGTCATTTGGTGGGTTTAATGGTATTCGTAGAAGAAAAACTTGTTTTACTGCATGATCACCTACTACTTGATGTTCCATGATTTGTTGAAAGATTTAAACTCTCCAATCAAACAATAGGATTCGAACGTTGACATTTTTTAAATCAATAGACTTCCAAATATATAAGTTTTAAAGACACAAAAATGTTGGTAGAAAAAAAATCAAAGAAACCTTTATAGAGCAGAAAAAATGTTACGAAAACTTTTCAAGTTTTAGATATTTAAATTTACATTGTTAATTACGAAAACTTTCTAAAATGTAAATAAAAAATTATTTGCATTCCAACTTTTCACATACTCCATACCTTAAGTATAATTAATTCAAAAATTTGTGGGTAAATGAAAAACCATTTGGGTTTCAACTTTTGAGATGGTGGATAGTTTAATTCCACAATTCATAAAGTAGTGGAAAAGGGTGACTCTTTTATAACTATTTATATTACAAAAAAATAAAACAAAATTTAAAATGAATTTACCATAAAATCAAAGAATGATTTGTAACGTAGAACTAAACTCAATGGTATAATAGAGAGAAAAAAGTTTCTCCATATTGAGGCTTTTATATATACTAGTTTTTATCACGCACGTGATATTTGTGTTTCATTTTTATTTTATTGCATAACTTGACTTTTTCTTTGCAAGTTTTTTTTGTTAAATATCTTCATTTTCAATTGATTAATTTTTTTTTAAATTGTTGCTTAAAATTAAACTCATAAACCGTTCTTAAAATGCTATAAGATTGATAGGCAATTCTACTTTGCAACTGTTGAAAAATTAATTAACTATATTACATTAGTTTAACGTATTCAATTACGAAAACTTTTAGAGAAGGAAGTTGATGAATGAATAAAAGATACAAATTAAAAGAAGATGGCAAACTAACTTTTTCTCTTGTTATTATAACATTTGTGAAATTTGGAAAATTTGTCAGATTTAAGTCTTTTATCTAAATCTTTCTGAATTATTAGGGGACATCCATGCATGTTCGAGAAATAACATAAAGGCAAAATGATAAGCAATTTGCAATTTTGATTTCATTCTGGAAAGAGACATACGAATTCAAAAAAAATTATTGGTTCCCACAGCTTGCACTCCTAATTTCATGTTTTCAAGTATATTGTGTTTTCTTGCCTGACAGATATTATTATAGTTTAACTAATATTCTCAAAATATAACCTAGTAGGACTAAATTTAAGATGAATACATGAGTTAAAATGGAACAACTCAAAACTATATTTTCAACAAAAAGAAAAAGAAAAGGTAGATCATGCAACTATTTGATAATTAACAAATAATTTAGCCGGTTTAATTTCTAGTTTGCCTCAATAATGCATGCATCTACCGAGGAAATTTATTTTGAGTGGAAGAAGTTTCTTTGAATTTGATGTGAATATATAGTGAGCAATCCAAATATGACGATATGGTATAAGCAAGTTGCATCTTTTCTAAAGATTTCTTCATGGTGGTCATCTTTAAAAAGAATTATACAAAGAATTATTCCATTATACTTTTCACATCAATTGATTACAAAAACAACTTCAACCACAATAATCTTTTGTATGAAAGAAAGAAACAAATTCCTATTTTTATAAATAATAAGACAAACAATTTTCTGACATCCCAAAAGCAATAGCAAAAGGGACTTGCTTCTGAAACCTATTTGTGTATTTCTTGGAAAAAGATGCAATGAAAACAATACTTGGTTAACATTTAATATAAGATATTCTTATTCCTTTATTTTTTTTATATGTTTTGGAATGTTGTTATTTTATTGGTAAATAAAATTACAGAGTAACTACAATCATCCTATTAGGAGAATTGTATACCCATTCCAAAAGTTCTATATAAAAATAATAAATTAAGGCTATGATCAACTAGAGAATCAATCTAGAAGCCAATCAACGATAGAATCAATCTAGAAGTCAAAGCTAACATAGCTCATGTAATGTTAACGACTAAAACATCTTTGGTTCTAATCTCCAACCAAATCCTAGGTGTAGAAATGCTTTTTAAAATAAACGTCTTATATAATACTTTGAGGTTCTAGAAAATGTTGAATAACAAATCACTTTGATATTTGATTTTTACTCTGAGCCAAAAGTGCCCAAGCTCTTTTATGACACTGAAGCAAAAGCAAATGAGCATATGAACACCGTCAGTTTAAATTAGACTAAACATCAACTAGAGTTTTATATCACAAAAAGATTATACATTCTTTCAACATCATAGGCATCAATAAGTAGTTAAATAACCTAAACATTGCAAAATTCCTACTACAATTCTCAAAAATGCATTTCTAAAAGGACTATCTGGCAAATATATTCTACTTTTCTAAGATTGAGGGACTATTCTCTATTTTTAGATTAACTTTCCAACTACTTGAAATCTTTGCTTCCACTTAGAAACATTGTCTAAGTAATTATAAAAGAATATTCATAAGTATATTCTTTGGAAAAAATCAGCATTCAAAAAGAAAAGAAAAAAATCTAACATACCTAATGGGGCGTTCTTCAACTTTACTGCTCCTTGAGCAATTTGCTTCTCTTTCTCCTTGTAAAGCATATAATCTAAGGGCTTCGTAACTAACTAAAAACTCTTGACTAATTATGAAATAATTAAATTCACTTTTGTTATATACATCAAAATCACTTTAAACATGTCAGAAATCAATTTTAATATATGAAAATTGTGTTTAATGAATATAACATAAGTGATCTTGATCATTTCAAAATTAGTATAAAACATCTAAACATATTAACCAAACTGAGCATATAATCCTTCTCTAATCATGTCATATTACAATCATCATTCAAAATACAAAGCCAAAAAGCAACTTCAAGTTCAAGATGAAATTTGCAGTCTCCCCCTATCACACCCTTTTTCTTAAAGGAAAAGGGATTTTTTATTGATATGATGCTTAGTGAAGAGGGCTAATGCTTCAAGTACAATAAAACTAGAAGCATAAAAGCCACTAAAGCTAGGATTGGAGATCAGCCGGCACACCGGACATCTCAACTAAGTTAATACTCCTATAACAAAGGGAAATTGAGAATTTATCCAACCAAATGAGAACTAAACAGAGATCAAGTAAGCAACCAAATAAACAAAAAGGAGCAAAATTAAAAGGGATCAGATCATACTAATGGTTTTCTAGTAATGTCATTACACATTACAATCCAGAACAAGAAAACACCTCCAATTCATCATGAAAAGAAAAACCAATCATAAATTGGTACAAGGCAGTAAGTTCAGTTCTTCTGCCATGCTGTGTGGACTGAACACAATAGTTAGCACTCAGGAAGCCACAGAAGCAAAGAACCAAGGGAACACAAGGCAGAAAGAGATAGATCAACTGATCGTATTCTAGTCATATTATTACAAGAAGCCAGAAAACAACTCCAAGTTCAAGATGCAAACCAACACGAAGCAGACAATTCTCCCCCACCTCGAACAAACAGGTATTCATATTTCATCCAGGCCATATTTGTGAACTGAACAGAAATTGTTGGCACAATCTGGCATTTGTTAGCACTCAGGAATCACAAAAATACGAACACTAGACCAAGAAATGGAACATCAAAAGAACCGTCAAAACATTTGTTTTCAGTTAGGTAAGGTTAGTTACCTCAGCATGTACAGAGGTGTGAAGCAAAAGGCTGTTGGTGGAAGCTCTGATGGGGCTCTCACCACTGCATAAAAGCAACTAAACTAACTAAGATTCGAATTTGAAAGCCACAAAATATAAACAAAGCAGAATACGTATAATCAATCAGCAACAGGCAACCAAATTTTGAGAGAAATAATGCTTTCTCAATGTTTTAAATTCTAATTATTACAAATTTTCTAAAGAATTGAATCAGACACAAGTTCTTTGGATCATTGGCTGATCTCAAACCTGAGAAATTCTTCTTCATCGTCGTTGTCACCTTTTTTTTCTTCATCCATCATCAAAATTAAACCAAACATACACGGTCTCAGAAAAAACCCATCTCTGGCTACAAATGGAAAATCTTATGGAGATGGTTTTTTAGTTTTGTTTTCTTTAAAAGGGATTGCCATTTGCCAAGCACAAGCTCAAGAAGAAGACCCGTGTCATCTTCTCTAACAATCTTGAAAATTTTCCATTCACATCAGCCGTTTAATTTTTCAAGTTCCTTCAGTTGCATAATCTGACAGTACAAGCCACTGCTTGCGCCCAGTATTTGAGCCTGGCCTTAACATCTTCTGGATGATCACCTGAACATAGAACAATTTCAAACTGAATCATACTCAACCTAAACAAAAAGTTCATAAACTGAAGAACAGTTAACCACACAAAGAGAAATTCCTTTTCAATTTTACAAGCGATATTGAGATTAAGAATTGAACAGAACGGCTTACCAGGACTAGAGATCTTCCAATTCGGAATGGGACCGGAAACAGAATCCATCGACTCGGGTAAAGGATTTTCCGGAACCTTTTGGTGTTCATCCATAAACTTCTGGTTCATGGAATAACAGAGTTCGAGGGCCGGCAAGGTGTTACAAAGCTCAGGAATCTCGTCATAGCAAAACGCAAACCCTAGATCCACACATCCTTTGAGATCCTCAAGATCGTCATCTGTTAAGCTTTTTGTTCTAGTCAAATTATCCTCATCCGAAGCCTCGACAAAACCCTCGAGCAAGATCTGGTTCTTCTTGGTGTTGTTCCAGTAGGTAGGAAAAACTGACTCGTCGCGATCGTGTTCAGAGCTGAATTCAGATTGGAAATGGAGGGTTTGAGCTTCTGGGTCCCCTTCAATGGCGGATTCAGGAGAAATCTGAGATTCGAAGGGACTCATTTTTTTTTTTCTTGGAATTTTTGAGATTCGGCGGTTTCGGTCGTTTGTAATTTTGGTTCTTCGGCCAAACGCGTTAGGGGAAAAATGAAGTTTATTGCCTTATAAAGCTGAGCTGAGCTGAGCCCACCTGTTAAACCGATCCAAAAAATAAATAAAAATAAAAAGTCCGATAATATATAATGTAAAAAATGAAATAAATTATTGTAAATAGAAATATCTAAAAAATAAATAAATATAAAAAGTTCAATAATATATAATCTCTTCCGTTTATCTTAAATTTTACTATATTTTATAAGTATTTTGGTAGAACAATAACAATAGGAGTACTAACAGCAACAAAAAAAAAAAATCAAAATCAAATACACTATAAATGTGAGGGTGTCTAAGTATTCACTGACATCTTTAAAAGTATTCAAAATAACGATAATGTATTGTAATAGATTTAAATTGTAAGACATTTCAAATGTGTCATTATATATATGAACAAATACAATGTACATGAAATATAGCATATTTGAAGACAACATTTTTTATAGTGTAAATATACTATAAGGTAACTATGACTACATATAATGCAAAATGAATCTTGTTTTTAAATGAGAATATAAGTCATCAAATTTCGATTATCAAAACATATAAGAATTTAGTTGCAAACTAAAGAGTGCTAAATTTAACACTAATAACCTATAATAGTACTGTAACGCTCATGACAAAATAACATATAGCAAAAGAAAAATCGAAAAAGAAGACAGAATCTTCAACTATAAGAATGGGAAAAAATATACTGTTATTTAAAAATTTAAATTTTATTTAAGAAATAAAAAGTTTGATGGTTTATGAATATTATTTATTTAAGAAGTTTTAAAAATAATCTTATTTGTTTTATATAAATGAAATTGAATCTATTATAACAACATGTTTTATAAAGTTTATTAAGTGAAGTCTAAAGATATATTTGTCATTATTATAGGTGGATAATTTTGCTCCAATCTCGTTTAGCAACAAAATCTCAGATTTAGTTAAAATTTAATAAAGTTGAACCTGGTTTGTAAGATACACTATCTTTGTCAGGTGATGCTTCATGTTCGATTCATTAAAATATATTGTAATTGATTTACAAATTATCCTAGAATCAAGGGCAAAGTTGATGAGATTAATATACTTTCAAAAATACATGTGCCTTCTATTTGCTATTTTTCTTATTCATGTCGGTTTTTGCTATATTTTTCAAGATGCTATCTCCAATTTCGATATTCCTATATAGTTATCTCTTATTTTTATATAAAATTACCATCGTTCTTTAACAAATGACTCAAATTTCAAGTTAAAATGTTGTTCTTCCAAATTTTAAAAATAATGAAAAAAGAATTGAGACGTCAAAGTTACTTTTCAACACATGTTTCCATGTTTCATTTGAGAAAGAAAGAGCAAAAAGAAGTGTAAGTGGGAGAGGAATGGCCCTAAATATGTGAGCACACTATTATGCGTTGCATTAGATGAATGTGTACGTGATAGGGGGAGAGCAACGTTAAGTACAAGGAAATGATGCAACCAAAAGACTCATTTTTGTTTTCAAAATCTCTAAATCAAAGTCATTTCGTGCATGAAGTTTGGGTTATCAGTACCGAAGTTTAGTAGTTTCGAAACAATCAATTTATACTTTCAATTTCTTCTTACAAATCGTACGTTCATCCAATTGAATTTTAAATTTCAATGTATGCAACTTTTAGTTTTTAATCTCCATTCAATTCTCATTAGTTTGTCTACTGACTAAAAAGATATAAAAATGAGTGTGAATTCAATAATTATTATATTTCCTACAAAAATTAAATTTGTTTAAGCACAAACTAACCATTATATAACTTGGTTCAAACTCAAAAAAGAAAAAAAAAAATCTTAGCTTTCATGTCACTTTTCAATAAACTTCTAAAAACTTAGTACCCTGCTATGTTTTATATATGCAATTCATTAAGCAAAGAGTAACATAGCAACAATAATTCAACTTTAAGGTTAATATTACAAACATGTAAGTATGTTTAAGAGGATGGTTTGTTTAAGTTTTGGCTTTCTCTAAAGCAAGAATATACAATTTCTTCATTCAAAAGTTATTATTTAATTCGTTATTTCTTTAAATAATGTGATTTTTCTAAACCATTAACTTTTTTTTCCTAGTAAAAGATAGGATAATGCTTTAAAACTAAATGTGTCTTGCCTTGTCTATAAGAAAATATAATAACTAAATTGTTTGTCGTGTCCAGTTTGTTATCTATCTAATTGGTACTTTGATAAAATCATACATCCGTGATTGAGTTACCAACCTTAACAAAAAACTTATACAACTATCGTTTATAAATAAAATTAAAAGATATACATTTGTGTTGTATGGCTAAGCTAAGTTGTATTGATTAACCACCATAATTTTAGGTATATACACTTCACTAACACCGTGTAATACCTTTTACTTCAACTCAAACAAGTGAGTTAGGCACGACGTACAACAAAATCACCCTACCTTACATTCCTTATTTGAACTATTAAAGAAACTTTTAACCTAACAAATTTGGTCAAACACATCTTTTCTTTTCAAGGTCTTCAAGTTACCAATTTTTTACTCTATCCAATGTTTTTGTGTAATTATCGTCTCTATTATCAAATTTAGTTGATACACTTGTTTTAGTTTCACAACATGTCTGAGTAGAAACTTGAACTCGATCTTACCATAATCCTATTATGTGATATATATCTTAAATCAATTGAGCTATCTTCAAATGGTTCAAAATTGTTAATGCGACCAAAACCCCACATCGGTTAGATAAAGAGATGATCTTGGATATATAACTTAAGACAATTATCTTCTTTCGTATAAAGTTTTTTGGGATGAAACTAAAAGCAAAGTCATTCGTGAGAATATTTATAGGGTTTGTTGTCCTAACAAAAATATTAATAGTTTTTTTAAAAAAAATTACATTATTAAGTCTTGATTTGATAAATATCCCATTCAAGAAAAATAAAAATGAGTGGGTCTGTATGGTATGCATGTGATAATGTGATGGATGTATGCAAAATGAGATGCATGTGTGTGGATGAGCATAATGACATGGACAGCTGTAATGACAGGCTGTGATGAATGACAGCCACGAGTCGAGAACTTTGTGGCTGTGATTTTGGATTACAAACACTGCACTGTGAGGAATCAAAAACATTTCCCTGTTTTTACACCTGCTTTCGCCTAAATTATACATACACATATACACATATGTACATATATACGTATATACTTGGTGTGCCAAACTTTTAACGTGGAATTCTAAAATTTGTACATTTTCCTTTCAAAATTACTTATATTTTTTTGTAAATATTTTGATTCATTTAAAAACCATCTTTTTTATTTTTATTTTTATACATACACAATCACGAGTTAATTTCAATCAAATTTTCAATGGTAAAAAGTTTTATTTTTATTTATTTATAATTTTTCATATAATCAAATTATTTAAAAATAATTTTGTTATTTTACTATTTATTTTTTTACGTTTATTTTATATATAATAAAATATTTATAAAATATAAAAAAAAATGAGAAAGAATATATTATTTTCTATCTAAAATAATTTCCCTCTGCTTAAATTGGAGATGAGATTGAACATTATGTATTATATTTTGTTAATTTGAGATAGGACAAAATTTAGAATACATTCAAATTTTTATTTCTTAAAATATTTTTGGTTGTGCGATTTGATTTACAATTTTCGTTAATTGAGGTGTGAGTGTGTGGTTAAAATTAATATTGCCCAATGTTAATGTGTAAATATTTTCAATGAAATACTTAGTTCAAATAAGGTATCTAGATGCAAGTGTTTTGAATCTATTTGGTTAAAATGCTCCTAGTAATTTTTATATATTATAAACTTTTATTTTTAAAAAACTTTTAATGAAAAAATCTCAATGGACAACGGGGAAGATTACGATACTTAATTTTTTTAGTACAAATAGAAGATAGGGAATTCAAACCACAAATTTTTTGGTGCGCGCTCCACCTATGAACTATATTCTTGTCGGCTAATAAAAGAAGAGTTGAACAACATTTATTTATATAAAAGAAAAATAGTAATAATGAGTTCTTTTATTTACTTGTCTTCCATGAAATGCATGTATGGATACGATAGAATATGACGATTCGTTAATTTTTTAAAAACTAAGATATAGATATGATTGTTTCTCTAAGATGAAAAATACTAAATACAAACCACATAAGTATAAGATATCAAATTAATAACATAAAGATACTAAAAGCTAAAAACTAGTAATTAAATATATGCTTTTAAAAATAGCGTGAAATTTGTTATTAATATTGTCATCACAACAATAAGAAGCTCATGTATGCATTATAGATCTGAGCCCAACGAATTCACGTTGTCTCCTTAAGACAAATTTACTCACTTTAGTGTTTTGAATTTTGAGAGTAATTGTCTCCAAGGATAGAACATATCAATTTGTTTCTAAAAGTAGCATCCATCTAGAAGATCAACGAACGAAATTTTGTGGATCAACCATCAAGATTATGGATAATGAAAAGATGTGTTTTTTTAACCAACTAGAAAATAACTTATTTATAGATTTATTTGTGACCATTCGAAAAATCATGTCTTTTTCTATAATTTAGTTATTAATTTTCATGAAGAAATGCATCATCTCGTGATGTATCCATTAATGAATAAACACATACAATTACCATTTATTCCAACAAATTCAACCTCGGATTTAGAGATAATTTTAATGGAATCAAAATTTGTTTTACAAAAAGATTACATTATAAGAATTTGTTATAAACACTTCTCCTTTCCCTAAAATCATTCTTAAACACAATCTAACTATCAAATTAAAGGGTAAGAGAAAAAAAAAACATTTAAAATACAAGATACGTATAAAAGATTAAAAGAAATCTAAAATGAGTAAATTTACAAGTAAATATGGAGACTTTTAAAAATAGTAAATTAAATTAAAATATTTACAAGCTATAATAAAATTTTGGATTCTATTATTGATGGTCTTCTATCACTATAGCATATCAATAACTATCAGTGATAAAATTTGCTATAGATGGTAAATATTTCATAAAATTTACCATCTTTAAAAATTTTGGATCAAAATTGTTTTTGCTAATCATTTTTAAAATTACGCTAATGGTCCTCTTAATCAAGAACAACCAAATATTAGATATATTTTTTTTCAATAGAAGAAAAAAATGATTGAGGAGATAAAGGACAAAACACAAATTTAGTCAAGTGTAGTTGGATTTTAGATGTTTTCCTTAGATAGAAAACTATTTATAATCATTGCCCTAGCTGGTTTTCCAAGAAATAAATACACCCAAATAAAATAAAAAAGATTGGTAAGCAAGGTTTGTTTTAATTTGTTTGCTAAGTTGGATATTTATTATGTTCTTTGGGATGGGATAAAAGGAATCTCCAATTATATAATATACACACTAGAAGGGATAATGAAAATAAATCATATCATGCATACCTATACTGAGTATGTTTGTCTTACAGGGATAGTAATTTTTGGTGACTATATACACATGGTGTATAGTGGAAATTGTATATGTCTATAGCTTAAGATCATGGAAGATGGTCTTCCTTAAGATCTATTATATTCTTTGAGGAAATTATTACAATTGTGGTGTTGATTGAATATATTTGTTTAAGTCTATTAGCTTTTTTGTTTCATGAGTTGTTTAATGGATTGTCTCGTTATTTCTTTTGGTGACATTTTGTCTTAGAGGTTGTGACCTAACGTGTTGACTTCAGTTATGTTTGGAGATATTTTTTATAATTATGATTTTCTATTTAAGCTTAACAAGTCTCGTTTGCAATACGGTGGTGGTTGTAACCACCTATTTTTGTTCAACCTAATTTTATTACTTTTAGGTCAATTTTAACGAAGAGAATGGAATGATAATAAAAATTTGGTTCTATTTTGATCAATGTCGTTAGGATCCGTTAACTTTTTACAAGGCTTCTATATGTCGATGATTAAACTACCAAATAAGATAATCATTTTTCAAAATATTTGTGGCTTTAAATTATAATTAGAGACGATATGGTAATTTGATATTTTATTGACATTATACTTTTCCCTTTCTCAACTCATGCTAAATTCAATTTCATCCACGTACAAATTTTTGTAGTAGTCGATGATTGGCTCTTCCTTTCGTTTTTGTGCTTGTAAGCTCGATCATGCTTATGATACGTCTGGTGTTATAGAAGTGGTTGAGAAACTCTCTTTCTAGTTGTTTCTAACTATCATCCACTCTAGGTTCCAAGTTTTGTCAAATTTATTACCCATAGCAGCTCTTCCAATGTCATATCACATAACAAGCAAATGACATTTGATACTAGTTCACACAACATGTACGAGACATCTTATCCAAGATCACACAGCATGAATAGGGCATTCCATTCCATATCGTGCAGCAGGAATAAAGTATCATATCGCATAGGATATAAAAGTTATCTTAATTCACTTCTTAATAGTTTCATGTATTCTTTCCAAATAACAATAAGGCACTATAACATATTTAGTACACATGTATTATGCATAACCACGAAGTTTAGAAGGAATATCTCTAAGTACATTTTTCTTAAGAAAATCATTTACAAACGCTCTTTTACTTAAGAGGCAACTTACCACATTCATCCTTTAAATCATGAAAATGTCACCTCTAACGTATGGTGTGATCATCTCCTTTTAGCTCATGCATAAACTGGTGTATTTTGGAATTGAAATATTTAAGGGAAAAAACATATAAACAATTTCTTCAAAGATGCACGTTTGAGGATTCATTCAACAAAGTTTAGAAATCTTTTTACTAAAAATGACCACTCACTAACTCAACGACTAGCTTCTACGTCTGGTCCTTTACTCGGAGTTCTCCTTCATACTAGCTTACAGGCCCTTACCAGATTCTCGTTGGATTTGAATCTTCAAAGACTCAAAAACTTCTCTTCATATTTTCGCTGTTAATTTGGTAAATGATGTGACAATTTGTGACTGGTCCAAAGTTTCTCATTCAACAGCCATACATGACAATCAAGGAATATCAACGCATGTATTGATATATTTCAAAGTGTTTCAATAAAATATCAATATCCATGGATAATTTATAAAATTATTAACGGGGTCTTTTAAAAGATATAACAAGACGGCAAAATATTTACCTGCTATAAAACAATTTCGAAAATGGAAAAAAAGTCCACAGGCTCACAATGTGAAACACTAAAAATGTCATGTGATTAATTGTCATCCAACAAACGTGATATATTTGGAAAACAATAGTTTATATTTGACACATTTAGATTTGATCGTTTAAATTTGGGTAGACAAATGTAAACAAATTTTTAAAGTTTTTTTGCTACTAGATCGTTTAGATTTGACAATTTTTTGTAGCCGATTGTTTAAATTTGACAATCCAATATCTAATGGTTTTTAACATTTTGAAAAAAAATTTACAGAAAAAAGAAAAAGATAAAAAGACTGAAAAAAAATTACAAAACAATGTCAATGAAAAAGAAGATCAAACCTACAATATTTTTTTTTGACGAATATTAGGAAAAGTAAACTTTAAAGCTTGTACAATAGTCACAATTTTTAGGATGATAGCACTTTGATTATATAAGTTAACATTAATCAATTTTTTGTAAGAAAAAGTATAATTGAAACTAAGGTTGAGAATTTTTCATTTTGTGGGATGTTGATATTTTAAATTTTGTGAGAGGAAGAGATACGCCTAATAATTGGGCTAACGACAATTATTCCCCACGTGGTTTGTCTGTCACAAACCCAATCATTCCAAAAGAAAAGAAGACTCAGGATATTTATTTACTTCACCACTAATCATTTTACGCCACGTACTCAGGGCCACAAATTTGACTTAAAGACTGGCCACTTCCAATACGCCACGTTAGCCTACACAATTTGCTGTCATTTACTTGGAAACCATATCGGACACGCAATTATGCGGCTGTATTAGTAATATTCGAGTTTAATTAGGGGCAAAATTGGAATAAAAATCCTGACCTAATTTATTAATCATTTAAAATAATGTAATTTAAGTTGAGAAAGTAAAATCAGATGGTCAAATGTGACCTTAATCTTCAAATTTGTTTAATCCTTTTTTGGGTAAAATTTTGAAGATTTCCAAGTAATTCATTTTTATTTTAAAGATTTTGTTTTTTTCAAAGCTTCATTTACCTTTCTCCTAAAGATTGAACATCACATTCTGTCTTTCCGATAATTTTTTCTTCCATTTTTTTGACCACAAACATAATGGTTTTAGTATTTCGATCAGCTTCTGATGCAGATCTAATTTAAAAAAATGAGACTTGAATTTGTTTTATCTTGGAGACGCCTTGACAATTTCAAAATTGCTTGCGCACTAGGTTGGAGACATGAGAAATATCTTAAGAGAGCGTGATCCATGACTAGTCTCTTTTTACGAGCTTCTGTTTTTTTCATAGTTGCTATTTTTTAATTTTCATTCTTACTATCTTATATCCGTTCTCAAACTTTGGTTCTTCTATCGTCATTGCATTATCTACTCGACTATTGTTTGATTGTGGTTGTTACACCAATAATAATTTTGGTTTAGGTTTTATTTGTTCAATTTTGTGGTTTGGATTCAAGTAGTTTCATGATCAAGAATTTGAGAATTCTCTTTGTCATAATTTTAAATGTTTGTTTATTTACATTTTTTTGTATGGTTAATTATTGGGAAATTGTAAAAAATAGAATATTTGACAAAATATTTACACCTTGTAGAAAGATTGAGTGTAATAAATTTTGTCTTTTAGTGGTTTTGTTCTATGAAGCGTAGATAGTTTATCAATTTTTTTTCTATTTTTGAAAAAACCTTTTAATTATTAGTTAGTTAATTAATAATTTATAGACTTAATATTGATGTATTATTTGGATGTAACGCCTGAGATTATAAGGGAGACATAAATGAACCGGTATCACATTTGAATGAGATGAATCCTGAGGACATGAAAGTAAATGTTAAGAAATACTTAAAAGAATTAAAAGTTAATACATATACCAACAAGATGCACCGTTTTTTTTGGTAGCTTGATCATAGGAACTCCAAAGTTAAGCGTACTTATCTAGGATGCATGTGAGTTAGGACAAAACATCCTGAAAGGATACATTTGATATGCTTATACATCTAATACACATAATAAGTATTTTATATCCCTTGATACACTTACATCTTCAAACACTATTGACGTACACTTGAAACCTCTTGATTTACTTTTACATATACACGATTGATACTACGTGATACACTTGATAATCCTTAATACACATTTTATAATGATATACTTAGATTAAAAAAAAAAATACAATAGAGTTATTTTTCTTTGCAGCAACAAACCCTTCCCCAACACCATCCTTCCACACTAGCACTCCTCCGCACCATCTGCTACTAGCCACGACTCCACCTCCCTATCGATTAACTTTGTCGACCATTGAATATTTGGTCGACAACAGTCATGAGTCGTTGTTCACCATTTATCTCTTCCTTTATCCTTCTTACCCCCAACACTTCTACTATTTCATACACCACATAGCACTATTCCACATCAACTCCTGCCCCTTACTGCTCCACCTCCTTGTTGCTTATCTCTTTTGACTCCACGTTTGTTTGTCGTTCGTTGATTGTTTAGGGCTAATATGAATAAAAAATTAATTGCAAATCAAGATTTGTTGTTTTTTTTTCGTATTTACAAAATATCAAACAAGAGTGACACAGTTAAAATATAGTATTGGTTGCAATTACACCAAAATTTTCTGTTTATATAATTGTTAAAATTCGAGTAAAGATGGAAGGATAAAAGTTACACTTTCAAACTTATTGTTAAAATTGAATTCCTAACGGTTTCCATCACCCTTCTTGACACCTCAGGCTGAGACATCTATTGCCATTTACCATTGAGTTTAATCAAACCCCCCCTCCACAATACGAACATCAGACGAAGAAGTCTCAGCAATGAAATTCACAGTTATTTTACAAGAGAACCCAAATCAACTTAATACAATGAAAATCAGAACAAAACAGAGAGAATCGAAAGCAATTCATGTCCTTTTGCCCCCAAAGCACAAGCATCCACAACAACATGCCACCGATTCTGCTAAGATTCTGAAGGCTGATGTTGGATTTGCATAGCCCAATTTCAGTTGGAAATGTTGAGGAATTAGAAAATTGATCGTCTATTTGGCTATTTCTAGGTCTAAGTCGATGGCATTTACGAGGAGGCAAGATTTGTGAATTCTGTAACAAAAGCCAAAGAAGGGGAAGGCTATCAATCTTTCTGGAACTGTTGATATGATAAGAAAGATGTCGACGCCGATGTAATGGACTCTGTTTGGAATTCAAATTTAACATTTATGATTTATCAGCTTTTGGTAAACAAATTAAGCTGTTTCCATTCACTTCTTACCATTATAATTGGTTTAGGAACAGTTGAATTTTGAATCAAATATTTTAAAGCTATTCTTTTAGGATTTTTTCCCCAAAAATAAAACAAAACTAAAAAATATTTACATTGTATAGAACAATTGTGAACAAGAAAAAAAGTTTACAACGTGAAATAACAAAAACACTATTGTGATTAATCGATCACACACGTAAAAAACAATTTTATACTTAGCCTAAATGATCTATTAGTAACAATGATCTCTCTATTTGTTTGGGATATACCATTGTATCGTTTAGATCTTGTACTATAAAAAATAAATAAATAAATAAATTACAACGAACAAATGAAAATATAAGGTGGAAAAGAAAAGAATAAATCAATAAAAAACTAAAAAAATTTATGAAAAAATAATTTGCTTGTTGAACTTACGAATTATAAAGTGAAAAGTAATTTTGTAAATACCAAAATGTGCTAAGTAAAAAGTTCATGAATTGTGAGAAAATAAAATTGAAAAGGTTATATAGACTAAATATGGCCTTGAAGTTTAGAGGTGAAATTGGATAAAACGCCTTGAGGCCCCCCGTTTGGTTGGAGGTTTTTTTAGGTGAGAATGTATTTGGGCATTTGAAGCCCATGTTTGTTCGATGAGTTTTCTCCATTTTTTTGGACATCTTTATTACTTATCACCATCACATTTCTTTTACCTTGCAAAATGGTGGATTTCTTACTATCATTTTCCTCATGTAAACTTTTTTTTTTATTATGGATTGTAACTTTTTTTTTTATTATGGATTTTAAACAAACAAATCCCTTACAAGCTACTACTCAATAATAATGATAAAATGTGCTTCCATCCAATGATGGCAACATGATTGGATGGCGAATGCGACTTAGAGAGCAACGGTGATTTGTTAGAGACATTTGTGCAAGATTTTTTTAGAAATTTAGAAAAATAGCTAAAGAAGCATCTTTGACATGTTATAAATCATCCTAAATTACATTAAATAGGGAAATGGTGAGAAATAACACTTTTTAAACTTTACATTATAAAAATAGCATACTTTGGAAAAATTCGTAATTTTGTTTTTTTTTTCGGCCGAGATTGACCACTTAGATTTTCCTAGAAGATTAAATTTTTTTAATTTATCGATTGTTTTGGGTTTTTTCAGTGCATTACATTAGACAATTAGATGAGGATTGTACCATTTTTTAAAATCTTCTCCAATTTTTTTTTAATCTTTAAAAAAAAAGTTCTTCAAGGTTTTACAAATCTTCCACCAAATATTAACTGATTTTTGCTACTTTTGCCAATTTTTACAACTATTTATTGTAAATTACAATTCTTCCTTTTCCTAATTCTTCTTTTCTTTAACGAAAAATACGAGAAACGCCGCCACTCCATTTCTTTCTTGCTATTGCCCAATCAATTCTTCCACCTCTCATCAACGATATTGTTTCTTCTACTTATTTCTTCTTTAAGAGTGACTAAAAATAACAAAAAACCCCTACTAAATATGTATCAAACTTGCAAAATCCTTGTTTAAGAGGGATTAAAAATTCTAACAAATGTCAAGAGAAGTGAGAAAAAAAGTTAAGAAGATGAGAGAAAATGTAGGAAAAAAATCTTTTACTTTTTTTTTGGGAGAAAGAAGAAAAAAAATCTTACACTTAAGGGCATTTTAGACTTTTCATATCCCATTTTGCCAAACTCAACTTTTTAAAACAATTCCAAAAACTATAACCTCCCAAAATCGGTGTACTTTTGGTAATTTTTCAACTTAATTTTACAAATTAAATACATTTTCGCAAAATTATGAAAGCATTCAATGTACAACCAAATACATGTATATTTATAAAACATTGAACTAAACCAACTCTAAAGTGTCTGTTGGAGTAAAGATCGAGAACCAACTACTTTATAATAAATACTATTTAAAAGTCTCTCATTAACTACCGTAAATACTAATTTAAAACTCTAAATTTGCTATTATCTTTACTATTTAACATTTAGTATTTACATATATTAGGAGAACCCAAACTAAAATAATTTATAATCAAACATAAACTATTCTAATTAAAAACTTAAAAGACCGTACAAACCCTCTCAAACCCTCATTCCTCCTAAATGAGATCAAAGAAATTTAAACACTAAAATTAAGTGGAAAGAAGGAAAAGGAAAAAAAGGAAAAGGAAAAAAAGGAAAAGGAAAAGGAAAAAAAGGAAAAGGAAAAAAAAGAAAAAGAAAGGAAGTCAAGAGAAGGAGCCAATTGGTTTCTTCCAGCCATCCTTGGAGAGCAAAAATGGCGTTTCATCTGCTCAGAATTTAAAGTTTCAAAACCTTGGGGCGAAGTTGAGACCCTTCTGGAGCCGCTGGAGCTTCAGAACCCGTCAACCATGGCCACTGCCGGCATCGGTACTTCACGCCCTTTGACTCTATTGCTCTTTCTAATCATTAACTTACTTTCCAACACCATCAACGGAGGTGGCGGCGTCTATGCTGATAACGGCATCTTCAGCGTCAAATACAAGTATGCCGGACGGGAACGTTCTCTTAGTACCCTTAAGGCGCACGACATCAGTCGTCAGCTTCGATTTCTTGCTGGTATCGATATACCTCTCGGTGGCTCTGGCCGGCCTGATGCCGTCGGGTTAGTGGTATTGTTTTTTTAATTTTGTTTGGTATTTTATATGTTGATTGTGATGTGGTATTAATTGGAGGGTTCACTTTTCTTCCAGGCTTTACTATGCCAAAATTGGAATTGGGACTCCTTCGAAGGATTATTATGTTCAAGTTGATACAGGGAGCGATATTGTGTGGGTTAATTGTATTCAGTGTAGGGAGTGTCCGAGGACAAGCTCTCTTGGGGTATTAAATGTCTTGTTATTTTCAAAGTATCTTGTCTTTTATTTTTGATTGGTGATGTGAAAGGATTAATTGGGGTGTTTGTTCATTTTGCATTAGATGGAACTCACTCCTTACGATTTAGAGGAATCCACGACTGGAAAATTGGTTTCCTGCGATGAACAATTTTGCTTGGAGGTTAATGGAGGCCCACTTTCTGGCTGCACTACTAATATGTCCTGCCCATATCTTCAGATATATGGTGACGGGAGCTCGACTGCCGGGTACTTTGTCAAGGACTACGTACAGTATAATCGGGTTTCTGGTGACCTTGAAACTACAGCTGCCAATGGAAGTATCAAGTTTGGGTGAGTTGTTCTTATCCTTGTTTTCTGTACTCTTTAGTGTAGCTCCAACACAATGTAGGGGAATGATAAATGAGGAGGAAATATCTAACCTAGAAAGATGAAGAAGAAACTATAGAGAGGTTGCCATGCATCGATCTCCTCATAAACTTTGTTCCTTGCAAAACTTTAATTGAACAGGAGTTTTTACGGAGAGGACAAATTTATAGAATATCTATCCAAGGACTCAAGGAGAGTGCAAACTGTGCTTGTTCCTACAGCTTGAGCTCTAGGCATGGTATTCAAGCTGCAGTACTAGGTAGCAGTCAGAAAAATGGCGAAAGAGAATTAGGCACAATTTGATATCTACATAACCAAACAATAAGTAGAGCTTCCTTCCCACCCATGCCCACCCCGCCAGCTTTGAGTTGTGCAAATAAAGAATCTTATGAGAGGTTCTGATAATAGTCAATTTACAAATATACGGGAGACTAGAGAAAAATTTATTGAACGATGAAGGTACCCAAAATTTACAATGGTTACTTGCTATGGCCATTTATGTACTGGAGAAACTAGGAATGGATTTTACCCTCCATTTGTTATTTATCTAAATTGTCCTCAATTGCTGCTAATGGAAGTTCTGTGCTAGAGGGTTTAGATCTAGAGGGAGCGAGCCCTTTTTAGAGACTTGATTATTCCAGAAAGTTCTGATTTAGTTATCGTTATCCTTCGAGGAAACAAAGTAGCACAATATGTCTATGAGGTAGGTCAAATTGATCAGAAGTTTCCATATTGCTTGGATGTCCTTTGAGCATTCATGCTTCAATAGGTACATATTGGTTTATGGTGTTCCCCTTTTTTGAATGTTTTTGTGCCTGTGGAGGGTTATTTTATCTATCAGCCTTGCTATTTTGGTTGGCTTCTCCGTTGGGACTACTGGGGTATGGTACCAAATCTAATATTTTTAGGAAACTGCATTGACAAGAAATTGAATACCTCTTTCATCTTCACTTAGACAGGTTATTTGACTAGCTATAGATTTTTATGTGGCAAAAGAGATGAAAAATCTCATAGTTCTTCATTTATAATGAATATGCAGCTGACATGTTACCTCCCTCTTATCTTTAGTGAGGAACCTTATACTCATGCTATTGGTGTCTTTTTGTGGTCAAATCTGAGGGGGGTGCTTTTTCTTTGAAGACTCATTGATTTCCAAAGCTAGAAGAGGAAATTTAGATGGGAGAGTGTTACATTTTATCATTGAGGAAATTTAGATGGGAGAGTGTTACATTTTATCATTTTGGAAGTTAATTTTGTTATTGTTTTTTTTTTTTTTTGGGTGGGGGTCTGGTATTATTTCAACTATGCGAATATATGATTTTCCTGATGTTAGAGACAGAGATAGTTATATTGGATAATTTTGGAAGGTGCCTTCACTTTTTGGGGGTTGGTTCTTTTAGCTTGTGAACGTTGGTTATTTTACCAATATTTCCCGATAGGTTTCTAATGCTAATGGAAGTGATTTCCAGTATGCAAGGGCACCTTGGAGTCGTATTATTAGTTATTTCCCATAGTTAAGTACCATCTCTAGTTTTAGTTGAGTGATGATTCGGTTCCTACAGCTAGCAAGCGTAGTTCATTGAAATGTGAATATTACAAGTTCATACATTCGTAATAGATACTGAAGGTATATTGTCTTGGGATTCGAGGATAGGTAATTTTAGAATGTGCAATGAGGTTGTGTTGGCTAGTGCTTTGGCATTTTCCCTTGGAGCTTGACACCCTACGTAAGTAAGTGTGGACCTCATCCTATCTTTAGCTGTTAGGGTCCTCGTTTGTTTGATTGGGCTTCGAGTTGCTAGTCGAAAGGCACATCCAGGGACCCTTGGAAAGCTATCTCCATTAGGTTTCTTTTATAGTCTTAGTTTGTTAAATGTGTTGTTTGAGATGATTCAAGTCCCTACTTTCAGGACGCTCATTAGTGACGTAAAAGTACCTATATATCAATAGTATCATTTGCCCACTATGAAGTTGGTTCCTCCTGTTGAGTTTTCTTTTCATATGCCACTTTGTATTGTTTCATGTTTCTCAATTTGGGTCTTTAGATTTGGAATCTTTATTTAGGAGATGCTAATGAGAAGAGTGAGCTTCTCTAGTTGGCAATCTTGAGAATGTTCATTTATCCACGAGGATGTGATGATTAGCCTTCAGTTTTTTTCTTTGCAAGCTTGTTTGGATATTAATGGCTATTGTCTCTTGTACTCACCTTTGGTGATATTTCAATTTCATTCATCAACAAATTTTTTGTTCTACTCTCAAGAGAAAAAAAGAAAGAAAAAGAAAGAGATACTAATGGCTGTGGAAAATGTTACCACGAAATCTCATCAACTTAATTATGCTCTTGTGGCCATATGGATTCGGCGATTTTTACACGAGCCTGAAGCATTGTGGAGGAAGCTTATTGTGGCTAAATATTACTCTCCTTGTTTATGGCCATCTATTGTTCGTAGGTCTGCTAAATCCATGTGGAGGTTTATTTGTCATACCGTTGCTTTTGTTGCTTCCTATACCCAGTGTTGCCTTGGCACGGGTTCCACTATTTCTTTCTAGAAGGACCATTGGCTTAGTTGTGGTGTTCTCTCTGTGGCTTTTTCCCGTTTGTTTTGACTTGCTCGTTTTCTTGATATTAAGGTGGCTAAGGCATGCCTTGATTTTTCTGAGTCTTGGGATTTATGCCTTCGTCGTAATCTTAATGATTTTGAAATTCATGAATGGGCTTCTTTATCCCTGTTGTTGTCCTAAGTTTTGGGAGCTTAGTCATTGTGCCATTAATACTGCTGATCATCTTCAACGGTATGCCTTGTATGTCTTTCTCTCCATCGTGGTGTATTATGTGTAAAGTTCATGCAGAGTCCCCTGCTCTCCCTGTTTTTGTATTGTCCTTTTGGTTCACGTTTCTGAAATAATATTTTGGATGGTTGATTGCCCACTCTAACATCCTTGACTCTCTCTTCTGGTGGGGCACCTCTTTATTGGCACTAGAAGACAGTTTGGTGGCAATTCTTTGCCTTTTCTTCTGGACTTTGTGGGGTGAGCGTAATAAGCGTCTCTTTCAAGATACAATTTCCACTTTTGACTCTTTTTGATCTTGTGCTGTTTACTGCTTTTTACTGGTGCAAAATTGGGAACCCTTTTAAGAACTTTAATCATCTTATTTAGTTTCCAGTTGTAAATCATTTTGTACTCACATTTAGGCGCTCGGGGTTTTCCCCTATTTTATTTTATCAATGAAATGTTTCTTATCTAAAAAACCATTTGTAGAGCTAGGCAAATTTATTATCTGTATAGTTAAATGAGTGAATGTATTAGATACCACATTGAAAGGTGTTTTGCTCACTGTCTGTTCATATTATTAAATATTAACTCTATAACTCTGCTTGTGGGAGACGCAGGTTCTACTTCTTAGGCTTGTCATGTTAAGCCATGTTAAATTTCCTAATGTCTCATGATTACCTCTATTTGACCATCAGATTAGGATGACATTTTCTATATCTCAACGGTGTGTCAAAAACTTATCTCACAAGGTTTTCCTAAACTGGCATGAGAATTCGAATCCCAATCATGTAATCAAATTATATGTACATGCCAGTGTTTTTAAATGCCCAGGGTGCACTAAGGCACAATGGTCATCTGGAGCTTAGACGCACTACATATGAAAATATTACATTAAAAAGAAAAAGGATAGTTGAAGACCCCAAACACAAGAAATTTTGCATTTTGGCTTAGTAAACTTGATTATTTTAGTTAATAAAGATGGAAAGCCCTTAATTATTATGACTTTTTAAAAGTAATGAAAAAGCCCGAAGGCCCAGGACTTTAAACCTTGAAGGCTTTCACAGAAGGGCTATGCCTGATGCACGTCTTATTTTGTGAGCCTTGCCTTTCCAAGGTAAGGTATTAGACCTGTGCCTTGAGCCTAGGCACACACCAGATAGGGCTTTTTAAAACACTGATCCATTCAAGTCAATAGTTTCCTTACAGAGCAGGGTGGCTGCTTGTACAAGGTCATTGATTTTTCAGCAAGGAATAAGTGTTGTTTTAGTATATTGATCTGCGAGAGCATGAAATGATCAATGTCTAAGAGATGCCCATTGCCACCACATTTTAGTTCTTGTCAACATTGGTCCTATTGGTTAATTTTCCTGTTCTGTTAATTTTATAATCATCTCACTTGGAGAATTTAATTTAATTTATTTGGTCATATTATTTTAAAATTTATTTATTTGTTTATTTATTTCTGTTGATAGATGTGGTGCCAGACAATCAGGGGATTTAGGCTCATCTGGTGAAGAAGCACTTGATGGCATACTTGGTTTTGGAAAATCAAATTCATCTATTATTTCACAACTAGCCTCCACAAGAAAAGTGAAAAAGATGTTTGCTCATTGCCTAGATGGAACAAATGGAGGTGGTATCTTTGCAATGGGACATGTTGTGCAGCCAAAAGTTAACATGACTCCGTTGGTACCAAATCAGTATGTAATTTTCTTTGTTAGCTTTCAATCGTTGCATTTGTTAATCATTTGGTTTCTATCATTTTCCCATCAGTAGAATTTAATTGGTTTCTATGGTCCTTGCGTTAACTTATTGGTTTGCTCGGTGAGTTCTTATAAATCAAAATTTTTGCTGAATGATATATATTTTGTTCTGATCAAATATATTAGCTATGAGAAACTAATTTGAAAGTGTTATGGCAAACCCAAACTATTTTGTACTGTTGATCTTGATGATTAGATGTATTTTATTGTTAATATTTTTTGGTTTTGGAGTGCTTTCAACTTGCAAAGCAGAAACAGATGCGTTTGGACATGGACATGTGTTTGATATGCTATAAAGCATCTCTATAAAATATATTCCCCCCTAATTTTGGACACAAGTCTGGAATGTATTTAACTTAAAAGTTAAGGAAAAAACTCGAGATCTCTTATGAATTGAATCCTTATATATTTATCAATATCCTAAAGTAAGGATGACATCTGCATCCTTTAGTCATAGCCAACTAAAACATTTTTTATCTTTAAAGATTTCAAATGTCGTTAATTGACTTATGTTTGTGTGTTTAAAGTTTTAGTGAAGTATATTTTATTCTTATATAAAAGTTGCATACTTTATTGGAAAATTGCATTAAATGACAAAAACATTTAGAAAAAAACAGCTTATGACACTTATTTTTTGCATATTGCAAATATGACCTGATTAGTGATATCAGATGGTAATTATAGGGCTATCGGAGGACTATCAGACGGTAATCATAGGGTTATCAACTTTTAAATTTGCTAATTTTGCAATTTAGAAAATGTAGTGACATAGGCCCTATTATCATAAATTTTTTTTTGCTATTTTTGCAAGGGTCCCTACTTTATTTATATATAACAATAGAGATACATATATTTTTTGAAATAATGTTTTACCAACGAATGCATGTCCTACTTTTTAAGAATTTGACGTGTCGCTATGTCTATACCATAGCGTGTTCTGTGCCCATGCTTCTTTAATTTCAACTAAATTGAAAAAAATATATGAATATTGACTATTAATTATTCAAAACTGTAACTTTTTGCACTACTTGTGACTTCTTCTCTTGATATCTTATGATGATTATTTTATCTTTATTGTGTGCGTGATTTTAACTTTTATTTGTACTCATTGATTAAATTTAGGCCGCATTACAATGTCAATATGACGGGAGTACAAGTTGGTCACATCATATTAAATATTTCTGCCGATGTATTCGAGGCAGGAGACAGAAAAGGGACAATCATTGATAGTGGTACAACCTTGGCATATCTTCCTGAACTGATTTACGAGCCGTTAGTGGCCAAGGTACTAAAGAATGCCAGAGCTCTATCCATTTTAGAACTTCATTACAAATGTGAAATGATCACATTTGATTTTGTTCTTGTAGATACTCTCTCAGCAACACAATTTGGAAGTTCAAACCATTCATGGAGAATATAAATGTTTTCAGTACTCAGAGAGGTATGGAGCATTCTGAATTTTATTACCTCTTATAATTTATATGAAGTTCTTTCTGTGCAATTCTGTCTTGTGTTATCAGTTCAAACCAAAGGATTTGCTTAATTCATGTATTTTTTATTATAGAAAATTAAAATAAAACCTAGAGTGATGTTACCATTTGACCTAAAAACCAAACCAGCGAGGTAGGTCTCTACTTGTAATTTCAGTGTCTAATGGATAGATCGTCCATTGTTGCTCACTTGTTCATTTGATATATTGAAGTGATAAATCAAATAGGCAATCTTGTCATATGCAACTGTTTGTTAAGACTCTTTGACCCGAAACTCAAGAAATCCCAACAATGGGAAGAAGCAGATGCAGGACTCTGATATAATAGATTGAAAACCAAGAGAGTCTTACAAGCTAATATTCAAACAAAGAACAACGCAAATGGAAAGAAGAAACAAAAGGTACAATGATGGAAATGAACTCTTGACCCAGCTCCTTTGAGAAGGCTGACAGCTTCCCCTCCCAAAGCTCTCAGCAGCTTTTACCAAATAAAACCTACCTTCAGCAATCTCCAAAACATTCCTTTTATACCAGCATCACAGTGGGCCTCTCAACCGTTTCCTTTCCTTCCAATAAGCTCTACAGATGTTTCCCTCTGTGAAATACCCTTCTTGCCCCTTCGTTTATAAGTATAAAGAATTGAGGGATTGACACTGTTCTCCTGATATCTCTGATTATTTTGCCTGGAAAAGTTTGCCTTATAACATTTTTACTCTGTTTTTTAGTGTCAGAAAAAAATGTTATATCCGCTTTCTTTCTTTAAGATAGATACTGAAAGATTCAGATATCCATTATTTTTGGCTTGTATATTCAGGTCTAGAATAGCTTTATCTATTATATTTTTCTTTGTTGACAGGGTCGATGATGGATTTCCTCCAGTTATTTTCCATTTCGAGAACTCACTCTTGTTGAAGGTTTATCCTCATGAGTATCTATTCCAATATGTAAGTATGCTGGACTTGCGATTCTGTGTTCCAATCCTTGAATATGATGCAAAGATGGGTGTTTTAAAATTTCAATGTCTAACAATCCCGTTATGGCTGCCTTTGTCAATTGCGTAGGTGCAGTGTACTCCTATTCATAATGCATATTAACATTTTAAATTCAGTTACGACTTTTTGACACTGATATTAATTGATCTGTGGTCTTGTTCACATCTCTCATGAGATTTAAATGAAACTTTTGAGCATGTTACCTAGTGAGCTTTCATTATTTCCCTATCAATCATCATTTGTAAGTTTGATAATTGAGTATATTCTACCATTGATAATCAAATGGTCAATGTAAACTGGTTAAGACATGTGCCCTCTACCAAGAGGTTATCAGTATTGTTGTTACATCTAATGTAATTCTTACATATAATTTGGCTATGTTGTTCGCGAAAGACGGGTTTGATGCTTTTGCACCCAAATGATTACTCTTTAGAGTTTATCCCATGTACTAAAATTTTATTTTCAAATCGGGTTATTTCTTTGCTTGGAGTAGATGGATGAGTTGGTTTACTAATATAGACTTCTACAGGAGAACTTGTGGTGTATTGGTTGGCAAAACAGTGGGATGCAATCTAGAGATAGGAAGAACGTTACACTCTTTGGAGGTAAACTCCAAAATTTGTCCACGACTCCACGTGAATATTAGTTTGTCTTAAAATTCTAGCTCGCCTGCTATTGGCAGAAAGGTTGCAAACTCTTAAAGTATCCACAATCCCTTATCTTCCTGTCGATTGTATGAGCTGTATATGCAGGCAATGTGCTATGTAGAGTGCTCGATCACTCTAAGAATTTTATGGTTATAAATCATCCTATGAGAAAAAAATAGGTGCTGGTTCAATACCGTTCTCATTGTGGAGACATTACTTAGTTTTTTTTTCCCTTCCTGCTCTTACGAATGAGAGTAGGTAATTAATTTTTTTTTTCAAAAAAGGAATATTACTAAAATGAAGGATGAAGATCCATGGCCTATATATATAACGAAATTTTTTTTACTAGTTTATACACAGGTCGGCCAAGTTTATAATTCTTTTGGGTTTTACCTGAATCTCTCAGCAGGAGAAATGTGAAAGCATGATAGCCCCTCCCAGATGTTGCATGTAATGGGAGGAAGTAAAATAATAAATTCTAATGAATTTGAACTTGGAACCAAAATGGCAGCGAGAAATAATATAAAGTGTAACTACCATCAGTTTTATATGAGATAAAAGAGGTGCATCCTCGTAGGTCTATAAGAGGAGAAACTAATGATCTTTATTCTCATTTTTTACCTTCTATTCGCTGCTGTTAATTAAGTATGTGATCATCTATACTATCTTTAATTCTTTGTACTATATTTTGCATACAAGAGAATCGTTTTTCAATTCTTCGTCTCAACAGTGGATGGTTTTCTTTGCTTATTTGTTTGTGTAAATGTTAAATTCAGCAAAGGAGGACGAGTTCTCTTTCCTTTCTTTTCGTTTTCCTATCTTCTAGGCCTTTATTTGTATCTCTTTTACTTGCAGATTTAGTGCTTTCAAACAAGCTAGTTTTATATGATCTTGAAAATCAGACAATCGGGTGGACTGAATACAACTGTAAGTACAAAGTTTTCATTTCGTTGTTTTTGAAGTTATTTCTGAACGACACTAGCTGCCCTACTTTTCCATTATTTGCTGTATTTTGTCTTGACTTCAGTGTTGGTTTTTCGCCCTCTTTTTTTAACCCTAATCTCATGATGGAAAATTCTGATAAATTCAGTTGCAGAAATACGCACAAGCATACATAGAAATATCTATATGCCAATGCATATTTTACTGCACATAGGACTCATATCTCTAGGATTATTTATCAACATTAGGTTTAAACTCTATTATGGGACTTGAACTTCTATAAGATTCCTATATTATTTTATATTAGTTTCTAAATTTTCAAATGTTCTACTTTGCATAAATAGCCATTTTAAGTTAGAACCTAATACTTGTTCAACTGGAAGCAGCTTAGTAAATTCGTTGTATACTTCTGATCACCAAATACATGAACAAAGTGTGCTGCCCTTCGAACTTTGTTTAAGTGATTTATTGAAAAAGTAAATCATCGGCAAGAACTAAAATGATTTTCTTTTTGCACGATTTGAAAACCAAATTGAATGTTTTGGATCTAATTTTGATAACTATTTTGTTTTTTATTTGCTTTGAAAATCCAAGACATGTTTAGAAAGCTAAAAAGATTTTTTTTTTTTTTTTTTTTGAAAATTCAATTGAATTGTTACCTTATGAAAGATTGAATCCAAGCTAAAAAAATCGTGAGAAACTAGTGCAGTTTTGGAAAACCAATAATTAAGCTTACAAGTACTAGTTCCACCTAGAGACCATTTAACCTGTGGGGTTGGGGGCGGGGACCAAACGGGGTGAGGAATCCCTAAATATTTGGGGAATGGGGGAGGGAGTGGAAAAAAAATTTCTATTCCCCACCCCGCCCGAACAAAAATATAACTAAATATAAATATAAATATTTTTTTTACTTATTTAATAATATGTAAAAGAGTTTGATATTCTTCCTTTCCTTGTTTTCTCTATTTCATTTCTTTATTTTTTTTCCTAATTCAATTTCTATGTTGTGAACTTTTCTCAAAAAGTATGTATATGTTGTGGCTTTGACTTGTGAATTGTAAACTTTATTAAAAGAATATGTTGTGTTCTAAAAAATATGATGTTTGTAAAATACCTATGGATTGATCTTTGATTTTTTTGTATGGACTTTTGAATTTTATGGATGAATTTCTAAATGCATCTTCTAATAGTTGATTTTTTTAACTTTTATAAACAATGAGAATTTGACATTTGAACTCTTTTAAATAAGAAAATTGATAATATTTCATCGAAAATAAAACAACATTGAAAATGTTTCCCTGCAAAATCTTGTCCTGTTCTCCGTGGAGAAATTGGTGGGATGGGAATGGGAATGGGAATGGGAATGGGATACGAGGATAGGGAGTAGCACCCCCGCCCTGCCATGTGGACATCTTTAGTTTCACCTAATAATTCCTTTGTTTTATTGTTTTCCTTCTAAGAGAGTTTGAAAATCCAAGTTTTGAAAAATTTTGAAAAATTAAAAAGAAAATAGTTGTTAAAACTTATTTTTGTTTTTGGATTTTGGCTAAGAGTTCATAGATAAAAAATATAGTAAATAATTGAAAAACTTTACTATTTTGGTCCCTAGGTTTTAAGTTTAGTTTTCATTTGATCTCTAGGTTCAAAATGTTACACTTTTATCCTTTAGTTTTAAGTTTAATTTCCATTCGGTCCTTAGATTCCAAATTGTCACATGTTTACTTTTAGAGTATTTGAGTTATGTTTCAATTTGTTCCATTGATTTTATGATTTACACTAACTCTGATTTTTTACTAAATACTCCTTTTTAGTCTTTAGTGTTAATGATTATTAATTAATTTAAAAAAATTATAATTAGTTAGTTTTCGTTATCCTTTTTCATCCATTTTAAAATTTCGCTTCATAATTATTTTGAATCAAATCAAAGTGAGCATCAGCAAAACCTTAAGGATAAAAGTGGAAAATATTAAACCCTAGGGATCAGTTGAAGACCAAACTCAAAATTTAAGGGTAAAAATGTAATATTTTGAAACATAGAGACTAAAGAAACTACACTGAACCTAGGGAGCAAAAATGTATTTTTCCCAAACTAATTTTTTAAAACATAAATCCGAATACAAATGATTTTAAACCTTAATAATATTTGTTGTTTTGTTCACTAGTAAACAAACAATTTTGAGATGTTCGATAATTCAGTTGTGTCAATCAATATCTCACATTTGCTGTAAATTGATTATTCAGGTTCTTCAAGCATCAAAGTGCAAGATGAACAGACTGGGACAGTTCATTTAGTTGGTTCACATTACATTTCATCAGCCAAAAGATTGAATACCAAATGGGGTGTGATTTTGCTATTCCTAATCTTGCTGATGCATTGGTCAGCTCATTCCAGATGCTTTAGCTAACAAAGAATACCAACAAATCAGGAGGTAATATTTTTAGATTCATAGGATCAAGTACAGGAGAAATTCTTGAAATTTAACTGTAGATGTTCAACTGATAGCAGTTGTGTATAATGTAAGAGAGAGAGAGAGAGATTCTACTGGGAAATTTCTTTCCCCAGGGGATTCCAAACGTAAAACATATCATCTCTCTGATTGGTTTGTGTTTAGATTTGTAAAGTGAAGCCTCTTTTAGCAAAATTGAGGAGGTTATATCTGCAAAAAGATGTGCAAACCCTCAGCAGTATAGATTATGACAGTAGAAAAAGAGATGCAGGTAGTTTTGTGCACCCAAAAAGCTTAAATGCCAGAAAGTATTTATTCTACTTCTTGAGGTATTGATACTTCTCAAGTTTTGGCCCTTTTTTTGGGTCATACTCATTTGTAGAGAAAAATTATTGCCTATATATAATATAACAGACTGGCCCTTATGCTGATCGATGGCTTAGCTCGTTCGGCTGGGTGGATTTTTCTCATTGGATCTCTTAGCTTGCTAGTGATGATACAAAAGTTTTTTATTTCCAGCTAAGTTTCTTGTGAAAAAAAAGCTATGTATATTGGAATAGCCGTCTCCATCTTTCTTTTCATCATTATTATTTTACACAGTTCTCAAACGTTTTTGAAATGTTTCATGAACTTTCTGTACGTAATGTCACATTCCTTTTTAGTTTTTTCACCGTTGCATTTGTTTGAAGCAACAATTTACTAAAATCTTCATTAACTTTTATATGTAATGATTTACTTTTTAAATTTTAAATTATATCATAGTTTAATCCGTGCATTGAAGGTGTTGTAAAATTTAAACCAATCAGGAAGCAACAATACAACAATATAATCAGGATTCAAAATATTTTAAACCAATCAGGAAGGCTCAGAACATCTCAAAAATTTAAATGTTGAATTCATCCATGGAGCTTTTTATTTAATTTAGTCAAACTTTAATGATTGGTTTTTAAAAAATTATTTAAAATCATTATTGCTTTCGTATGAGATAATATCGTTTGAAATATTATATGAATATTTAAGTATGGATGTATCCAAGTTGTGAAACACATTGATTTTTTTTCATTAAATGAAAATGGTTAAATTATTGTATTAGACCTTCTACTTTATATTTAATAATTTTTCAATCATAAACAATTACTAAAAATTTAGGGCATTCAATTTCTAAAATTGTATTATCAAATAAGAAAATTTTAATTATTGATTGGTCGTTACAATACCATGTCACGTACTAAATGTAAAAATAAATGGTACAAATTAGAAAATAAAAAAATTAAAAGAAATTTGATTAATTTAAAAATACAAAGAATACGCTGAAGTTCCAATTACAATAAAATTGCACCGATTTTTCATTAAAAAAAACAGATTTTTTTGTTTGTTAAAAGAATAAAATAAACTAGTATTAAATTAGAAAATAAAAGAATTTAAATTTTACCTATAGGAAAGAAAAATAAAATTCAAATATAATAAAGAGATTAAAATTTATATTGAAAATGAAAAAAAAGAAATGGGACGAGTCTTGAGAGAGCCCAAAGAGAGAACGTAAGTTGCATCATTTTAAAATAGTTTTGAAAGTACATTTTTTTGATAAATACCTTTTTCAAGTTGCAATATTAACATAAAATTTTCCATCATTTGATTACCTTCTTTAATTACTAGTTGATAACACTATTACTCATATTGATTTTTTAATTTTATTTGACTAAATAAAAAGATAATAGTTAATTAATGAAGTTATATTTATTTAGTGGTTGTAATAATTTAATTTTAATTTTTTTAAAGGTTAAGTAATTGTAATGAGAAATTCTTAGGATGGGTTTTATTTTGGAAAAATTGCTAAAAAAATTATGAAAATGAGAATTTGAAGTGTAGTATTTAAGTGAATGGCAGTATGGTTAATTCTCATATTATTATGGATTTCGATCGGAAGGAAGTTCGACCTCATTTTGGAAATAAAATACTTCCATTTAATTAATTTTGACAATACCTTTTAGGAATTGGATTTTTGGCATTCCCTAAAATGATCCGTGATAACACGTGACGTTTATCATCATCGGTTTCACGGCCTTTTTAATATTCAAAAAGAGGAATATCCTTTTCTTTTCTTTTTTTTTTAGAAAAAAAAGAAGAGAAGAAATCCAAAATTATTTAATCAAAGTATTAATTTGGATAAGGGAAACTGAGAGAGAGAGAGAGAGGGGGAGAGAAGAGAAGAGAAATGATAATAATAATAAAAAAAATAATAATAAAATAAAAATCAATTTGAGAATTTGACCTGGGAAAATTAACGAATCACAAGAATTTGGTTAAGAAAATCGACGAAGTTCTTCTTCACGAAGAACAACAATTCATGAAATTCCAACTTTTTTATCTTCTCAAAACCCCAACTCCTATTCAGTAAATCGATTATGGGCATTCAGGTAAACTCTCCTTCCCATGATCTTAGCATAGAATCGGTTTCTTTTTTTCGCTTTATTCCGTTCTGTCGTCTTTGAAATTTTCAGTGATTAATCATTGCTTTTGGTCGGTTTGTCGTTTCTCTTCATCGCCGTTGTTATTTCAACGCCTTCTCCATCCATTTTTTGCTCCTTGGATGAGAATTTAAGAATTATATCTGTTTTTCTTGTTTTCTTAATCCAAGAATTGCGTCGATGAATTATTGCTTATTCGCTTCATCTGCAGGTTTCGTGTGGCGACTTTGATTATTCATTTTGGCGTTCTTTCTTTTGAGAAATGTTCTGTTGATTTGGTTTGAGGATTTCGAAGTGTTTGTGGTGGATTTCTATCGGTTTGGTGATAGAAATTTATTGCAATCATAGAATTGAAAGGTTCACGACGGCGTCGGCTGTGGAGTTGCGTGGTTCTGAGTGTTTGGTAGGTCTGGAGTGCTTTCTTAACGTTGTTAGGGCCCTCGGAATGGGTTCATGCCTCTCTGGGGACCGCAACAAGCGGACGATCCCTTACTCTGAGATTGCTTCTACATCTCGTGATGATGGCGTTATTACGCGAAGGAACTCCAAGAGGAAGATTACGAGAAAGGGTTCTTCTCCCTCCAATGATTCTTCAAGGGAGATGTCGCTTCATCGAATTCCTGGCCGGATGTTTTTAAATGGAACAACTGATCATGCTTCGCTCTTTACTAGGCAAGGCAAGAAAGGCATCAATCAGGACGCTATGATTGTTTGGGAGGTTTGATTCTTCTTACCCTCAAATTATGTTGGTAGTATGTATGGTGTCATTGATTTGCTTGTGAACTTTGATGGTTTAGTATATCATTTCCCCTTGCATATTAAAATATCCATCTCTTGTATAGAGTATTTATATCATTTCCTGGTGTTTAGTTTTAGGTGACCTTTGATCTCATTTTATCTTAGGCTCGTCTTTAGAGATGTGACTTAGAGTACTGTTTCATTGAAAATCTTCTACTGAACGATGGATAGCAGGTAAAGTCAAGTTTAATCTTAAGATATCATCTCTTTAAGTTTTTTATTTATGAGTATGATTAAATGGTTAATTTTGAATGTCCTCAAAAAAAAAAAAAAAGGTTAATTTTGACATGCACTTTGGGTTTTGGAATGAAGAAGAAGAAATATGTTTTGTTCTTATTTCTCCGCCCCACCCCTTAACTGTTATGAATTTGTGGTACTGCTGTATTCGCCTTTTATTTTCTTTTTTGAAGGAAATGCTGTTATTTCTTTTCCTTTAAATCTATAAGTGTACAAGTGTATATACATATTTTTTAACGTACAAGTTGGGGGTGGGGGCATTTGAATCTTGAACCTCTTGGTTCTCGGTATGTGGAAATGTCAGTTGAGTCAAACACTTGTTGGCATAACGGTATATTTTTATTAACTTAATATCATTATTAAATATTAAGTTTTACATTGATGCTATTATTTTAAATATAAACTATGGTTAAGAAATAATAAATGGATCCAGTTTAAAAGTGAATGTTTAACTCTCTAGATTTTACTCTCCAATGCTCTTGATATTTCTCAAGTCACCTTTTGATGAATTTAAATGTCAACTTCTGCTCAGTAATATTTTACTTTTCTGCATTTTTTTTTAATATGTTTCTATTTTACCTCTGAATAACAGCTTCTCCTTTTCAGAATTTTGGCTCAAAAGAAGACACAATATTTTGTGGAGTCTTTGATGGACACGGTCCCTTTGGCCATATGGTTGCAAAAAAAGTTAGAGATTCTCTTCCTCTAAAACTGAATGCTCAGTTGGAGTTGGATGCTACCAGAAAGGAAGGGCAAGCCAGATGTCAAGTCTCTCCACCAACGCTGGTTCAAAAGGACTCTGGAACCTCTCATTGTGATCCTGATCATCGGGGCAGTTACGGCAACATTTATATCACGCTGAAAGAGTCTTTTTTAAAGGCTTTTAAGGTGATGGACAAGGAACTTAAACTTCATCCATATATCGATTGCTATACCAGTGGTACAACATCAGTTGCTTTGGTGAAACAGGTGCTGATTTACAATTATTATCATTTTTTGCAACTGTTTGAAAGTGCAGTGAATAACTTCTTGCGATAAACAGGGTAGGCATCTTATTATTGGAAATGTTGGGGACTCGAGGGCTGTTTTAGGGACCAGAGATAAATCTAATTCTCTCGCTGCAGTTCAATTGACTGTGGACCTCAAGCCAAATCATCCTAGTATGCCTTTACTCTCTTCACTCTCCTAGTAACTATCAGTTTTTCTTTCCCTATATCTTCTAACTTCTGTGTATATACGATGTTGCATTCCTAAACTAATTATAATTAGGCTTTGTTTGTACATTTCAAGATACATAAGTTTTTCTCCAGACATTTCTTCTGATGCTTCTATGTTAGCATCTTTTAGGAAATTGCTTCTCTTTTGTGATCAATATATGATACTCATTGGCTTGAATGGAATAAATGTTCAATCATCCACGTCTCTAATTCTCGAGTGATTAAACAAAAGTGCAATAAGGAGTTATGGCGGAAGAGCATTTACCATCATTTTTTTCTGATGAGTTGAATGGTCAGTAATGTGTCCTAGGTAGTATGTTCGATTTGTTGCCTAATAATTGGTATGAATTTGAACATTTCCTTTTCATGAAAAGATGGAATCCTCCTGCCACAAGAAAACCTTTTAAATTTTCTTTGCTCTGTGATAGATGTCCGTATTCCTTGCTTACTTCTTTCCTTCTTCTGCATTGAGATGTTCTGAGCCTTCCTGTTTGCAAAATGTTGACCATCATAAAGCAGATGTATGATTTGCTAACTAACTTTTGCCCTGTAGATTTCTTTCCTTTTTTTTTTTTCTTTTTCTTTTTGCTGCTGTTATTGTTTTTATTATTATTATTTTCTTTTTGGTGTAATGGTATAGCAATCATAAAGTCTTTTTGCAAAAATAGTTCAGGATCTGAAGTGTAGAGAGTTTGTGCGAGAGTAATATTTGTTTTGTGTGTATAAATTTTATTTTTTCTCTTCCTTTGATAGGGGAAGCTGAAAGGATCAGACTTTGCAAAGGAAGAATCTTTGCGCTTCAAAATGAGCCTGAGATTTTTCGGGTTTGGCTTCCTAACAACGATTCTCCTGGGCTTGCTATGGCCAGAGCCTTCGGAGATTTCTGTTTGAAAGATTTTGGCGTGATAGCAGTTCCTGATGTTTCTTATCGTCATCTTACAGAGAAAGATGAGTTTGTGGTACTTGCTACTGATGGGGTTAGATGTCTAACCCTTAAAAGTAGTATCCATAGTTTGATCATTCGCTAATTTCCATTGATCATTGGCATAAGTATCACATGTTAGTTTTACGAACAATAGAATTCTTTTTCCCATCCTAATCATTATTTTAATTTCTTAAATAGAAAATAAATTTCATCAAGAGGAATTAAGGAACCAGAAGAAGCTATTGTTTGATATTTAAACCAGAGGAAAATCGCTTAACATGTTACTGCAAGAAACCCAAATGTGGCACCAAAGTAAATGTCATATCTGCTTAGCTCCTGTTTGCGTTAAAAATAGAGACCACATACACGATAATGTGGACATTTGCATTTTTTTACTGACCTGTGAAGCACTCTCCTCCTTTCAATCATGGGGATCAGTTGGAACTTGAAACCCATTGTTACTATGAAAAAGAAACAGGAAGTGATAATATCTGTTTGTGAGAGATCTAATTGTGAACCTGATTTGGCATTCTAAGAGGTTCCATTTGTGCTGTTTGTTTTATTTGAAAACAAAGAGGTTTCTTTTTTCATTACATGCTCCCTTTCACAGGTTTGGGATGTTCTCTCAAATGAAGAGGTTGTAGCAATTGTTGCATCGTCACCGAAATCCTCTGCAGCTCGTGTCCTTGTGGATTCAGCTACTCGAGCATGGAGATTGAAGTACCCCACTGCCAAGGTGGATGATTGTGCTGTAGTCTGCCTGTACCTGGACTCTAACAAGAGTTATGCAATGACAGCTAAGGAGCAGGTAGAAGCATTCCCTAAACTAAACGTCCAAACTAATAAGGAATGAAAGTTGTAGATTTCGTTTCCCTTTCAAGAAACTGTATTCTTACTACAGCCTCTTGTTTCAGGAGTTCGCCAATGACATGGAAACATAATAGTTCACTCGACTTGGTTTTGTCGCTATTCTCTCTCCCGAAACCTGATTGCTGCTTCTACCGAGTTTTGGAAATAAAGAAATATGTTTGTTTTTATTATTATGCTCATTTTTCCTCTTTCATTCTTTAAATCATTGATTGATATATATACACATGTATATTTCTTTGATCTGTTTATAAAGTGTTGGGGAAGAATACTGTTGGTGGTCATTTGCCTCGTTACTAGGCTCTTCTTTTTGTCCTCTCTCCTTTTTATAGAAGAGATATTTGGAAGCCTTGATTTTTTTTTTCCCCTCATTTTGTTCTACCTTAGTTAACACGTGGGGGTGATAGGTTTGAAACTTTTAACCTCTTCTTTGAGGATGTATATGAGAGAGCTAGTTGATGACGTTTTGGAAGCCATGATTGATTGTTCATGTTTCTCAAGAACAATCTATTTAGCCTTTATTGATTTCTCTTAGTTTGGTGGATTTTTATTTTGATATCTTTAAAATTCCGTGTCTTGAGACAAACTTTGGTAACGTTTAATGTGAATTGTGGTGTTATTGCTTTGGAGTAATCTCCTTGACCTACCAACTTTTTTTTTCAGTAGTGAAGATTGAAGAAGGTTTAAGAAAAGGTTGGAGGAAATTTTTATAAAAACACAAGGGAAAAACCAAAAGAACTAAAATGAGAGTTCAAAGATGAAATGAGTTTAAAATTTAAATTTCAAGCCAATTATAATTTAGATTTTCCTCCATTGGTTTTCCCTTGTCTACATTAAGGGTTATATTCAATTCAAATTTTGAAAACTAAATATATATATATATATATTATATATATATATATATATATATATTATATATATATATATATTTATTTATTTATTTATATCGTTGTAAAATTGAGGTCCAAATTAAGAATATTAAGAAAATTAAAATCTCAAAATTCTTACAACAATTGGGCAACATCTTTCGTATTTGTAAGTGAATTTAGATTATCAAAATTGTGTCACATAATCAAGAGGTGGAAAAAATCACCCCTCTTCAAGAATGAAATTCAATTTCAATTTGATTTTTCCAAAATTAATTTTCTAAAAAATAAATTATTTTATTATTTAATACTAATTAATCTAATTAATTGATATTAATAAAATAATAATATTAAATCAATCGGATTGGATTAATTTGAATCTCTATTTGAATTTTTCAATATTTAAATATCATTTGTTTCTCAAAAACTCGTTAAATAATTCGAACTATTCGAATTTTCAATCACCCTATTCTAAATTTTATTAACATAATGAGCTAGTAGAATGATTTAGTGGACTAGAGGAATTTAGTGGACTGATAGATCATGAACTTCAACGATCCGAGATTAACTTAATAAACTCTTTTAGACCAAGCTAAACAATATTCGTCAACTAACAGGTCATTTCACTAAAGTCTAGTAGTTGCACTCCACTATAGATATGTCTACATCCACATGATATAACCATGGTTAGTAAGTTAATCCTTCACAGGTTGTTCGTAATCTCAATTGGGTCAATTTGTCATTTTACCCTTGAGATCACTTCTTGTTTCTTAAGTACCACCGATCCTCCAAGAACCATTGGTTTAAGGTACTACTTATAAATCGAATCCCTCGGGCCAATGAGAGGGTGAGGTCCCTTGTTCATAACCTAAATTCAGTGTATAAGGAAACAAAACATATCTACCGACTCTAATGAGGCCATGAGTGAATTCCATTTTACACCCTATTCTCCAGCTATCCACTCGGTCTTACCCTTGAAATATAAGGCATATTGGGCCAACGCTGATGAGTTGTCCTCACCTACACAGATCTAAGAATAATCTCTTGTGAACGAGAGTTCATAATTAGTTTTAGATTAAGGTTAAGTTACCCAGGTCATCAAATTAAAAGAAATAGTCAGTTTTAAAATGACATCAGTGTTATAACGTAAAAGTGAATATTTAATGATCCAATCTTATGCAAACTCTTTACATAGGATGCTCTCAATTTCATGTCTCTACATGAACGATCTAGGATCACATCGTTCAAGAATAAGGAGCTCAACCTCATCCATAGTTTTACCATAATAAGGCATCCAACCTTCATACATATATTATAGATCGTTTAGGCCATAAACTCAAACTTGATCCACATTTATGTTTCTACATAAAGTTCGTCTACCAGATAGCCTCGAAACCTTAGTTTATTGGATTCAATATTTATAGTATTCTATTTCACTAATAAATAATTCAATAATCACATTATTGGTGTAATTTACAAACTACAAGTTTTACACACAAATTCCAACATGCACAATTGCTAAATTCTCACTTTCCAATTTTGTTTGTCATATCTCTATCATGTAGTTTTCATATTCTTTCTAACCATACTTGTACAAAGAAATAACAACCTAAACAATCTTTGAATTTAATACTAAAACAATAAATTGCATATAAGTTTAAGCACTGCAAGGCCATTTATATTCAACATTCTTTTAAATTTCTCTTTTTATAAAAAAAATGACCAGCTAGCTAAAATCAAATTGCATGGAGAGTTATGAACAAAACAAAATTGTAAAACAAAAACTCAGCAATTGTGCACCCCGGGTCAACAATTCCGCACATAAGGTTTATAACACTTTTTTGTGTAAATTATCAATAATTTTGTTTTGGTTATATTTTTTACGACACAATTTCGTCTTAACTAAATAATCACTTATTTTCATATGTTTATTTCATGTTATTTTCAACCATGCTTATATGGAAGCATAATATTTAAACATCTTTATTTTAAAATTACTTTACAAAGTTTAGACTTAAATTTTTTATTTATGTGATGTTTTGAAGAACTGTAAGTGATCTTTCATTACTTGTCACATGCTTGAAATCAACAACATTAAATATTGGTTGAGAACAAATGTTAACAAAAAGATATGAATTGTAATATTTGCATCAAACCTGTGTGTTTTTTTTCTTTTTTTGGTTGTCCGAAGAGCAAAAGAGATAGAAAATAGGAAAGAAAAGAAGCATTTAATATTGAGAATAAAAGTGGTATTTTCACATGTGAAAAAGGTAAAAACAAACTTGTTTTTTATTGTTATTATTTTTGGGTCATTTTGGGCAATTTTCTCGTCCCCACATTGCATAATGTTGTGAACTCAAAAAGAATATATAAAAAACTTACACCTCATGTCACATTCCGATAAATCTAATGATATTTTAACCTGCAAGAGAGCTATGAGTTGAGCTTAGGTGACCACTTTTACTTTTCTTACTTATATTGTTGGTTTTTAGCCCCGATTTGGGCCATGATTTTATATGAAAGAAAGTTGACACAAAGTTTGATGGATATGATAATGATTTACCATATACATTTATCAACAGAATGATAGTTCTACTCTACTTCTACTACTTTATGTCGACAACAGCTCATTGCCTCCATTTCTCTCTGTTATTTTCCTGCAAGTTCAATCAGGCAACATCTCATAAAATACTAACTGCGCAAATCTATAGATTAACAAAGGTTGACCAAATTTTCCTACAATAAATTGAGAGAGATACAACGAAATAAAAATTGAAAGAGAGTTGACAGACAACATGAGCTTCCGAAGTAATCCATTGAGAAGATTGGTCTTCATTTCAGTGGAATCCGTGGGCTTATGAACTCAAAGCAGCTTCCTGTAATGACTCTTCTTCAGGGGCTTTCTCAGCATCTTCAGTGAAACTGGGAGCTTTTGGAATCAGACCTAGCATCTTGAACATGAGTTGATCAGCATCGAAATCATTATTTGGCGTCGTTAGCAGTTTCTCCCCAGTGAAGATAGAATTTGCTCCTGCAAGGAAGCATAACGCCTGCTCTGGCACAGAGAACTTCACTCTACCTGCTGACAACCTTACCATTGCTTTTGGCATGGTGATCCGTGCTGTAGCGATCATTCGAATCATCTCCCATATTTCAACAGGCTGAACAAAAAGGTAAGAAAACTATTCACTATAGAAACGAAAGCAGTAGCTTTCATGAGTAATAAAGATAGAATGCCAAAATACGTATGTGCAAAAGCTATGAACAAGTGTGTAAAGCTAGACTTCAAGAGCAATAAACAAAATGGTTAATTTTTTTAAAGTAAATTGAAGCTACTTTTTGATCTTGAAGAGGCGTTCCCTTCACTGCAACCAGCGCGTTGATGGGAACACTCTCAGGGTGTGTAGGCAGTGTCGCCAATGTATGCAGCAAACCAACACGGTCCTCCTCTGCCTCTCCAAGCCCAATTATTCCTCCTATTGCCAGAAAATAAGAAATTCACCAAGTTATAAGATTATTAGAGATAAAACTTTAACTTTCAAAGGAAGTCATTACTAGTATCCAAAAGGAGTTGAAAAAATCTCCATAGTTGGTACACTAATAAATGACATTGACACCTCTAACCATGTTAAATGCCATATCTATTTCACACAGAAATGCATATTATCCTCTTAAACTGACATAATTGTAACTTATAGTAGGTTATTGGCTTTCTGACCAAGCTGCGTAACCAGGAATAAATTTTTTCTCATGTGTAATGAATACTAAATAATTTGCTAAATGCCAACTAGGAGGCCCTTTTGTAGTCTCGTGATCTATGTGGGTTTTCCCCTCTTTCAAAAGTCATGTCTGAGTAAAAATCAAAGATGTACAAAATTACCAGAGCAGACATTAATTCCAGCATCACGAACAAATTCTAGGGTTTTCAAACGCTCATCATAACTCCTTGTCGTTATAATGTTTGGGTAGTATTCCCTTGACGTGTCTAGATTGTGGTTATAAGCTGTTAGGCCCGCCTTTTTGAGGTCAATAGCTTGTTGCTTCTCTATCATGCCCAGGGTACAGCAGACCTCCATCCCCATTTCTCTGATAAATCACAGGTAATTTTGAGTTGAAAATGAATATCGATAAACAAGTGATTACACATGTCAAAAGAACTACAATTGTCTGATAGATTCTCGTCATAGTTTCAGTTTCTCAATCATGAATGCCACAAGCTTGATTGGACAATAATAAAGAGTAAACTCTTGCTAATCTTAACAGTTGCAGAAACTTTTTATATATACACATCCAAAAATTACCAAGAGGAAAACCGAACTCCAAGCCTTGAAGAGAGATTGAGAAAAATGAGAAAAGAAAAATGTTTTGCTTAAAAGACTGTGTTTAGTGGAGGGCCTCTAGCAATGTCTTACTCAGTATGTAAAGAAAATGAAAGGGGGTGGAGGAAACACAAGTACAACACTAGGCACTTTAGAATCATTGACTGGATGTGTTTTTGAAATAGTTGCAGATTCTTGTTGAGTGCTCTGCTCTGCTATCATTCACACTATGATACAACAGCATTTTTGTCCTGTATTCAGTTAGCTACTAGTTATTTCAGTTTTCTTATCGTTGTTGCTATTTCTTATTAAAGTGAAATGTCGTTACCTTATTTCTTTTACATAATCAAGGATCTGATTGAAATTAGTTTTTCTTCCTATTGTGTCTCTCCAAGCAGCACCCATACAAAATCTTGTGCTACCAGCCTCTTTTGCCTGCCAGAAAATGTAAATATCGGCTTTAAATAATGGTCAAGGGGCAGACAAATTATTCCTTTTTAACATTTTCTCAACCTCTTTTTAAGAAAGAGGATAGCATGCAGTGGAGAAATAAAAGCGGACGAAAAGTTCAGAACTAGACATGTTATAATTTTTTTATATAAAAGCTACAATACAAGTTGAACGAAAGTTACTAAAAGTCTACCAATCAGCATGGCATGATTTCACTCAAGAAGAAAAATATTAGCTGCCCAGATGGATGTCCGATTCATAATAATTTAAAAATAAAAAATAACAAGAAGAAAACAGTGCTAACTATTTTATAGATCAGAAGCGAATTTGATATTATGCTCCAGTGAAATGTAAATCCAAATTTTCATTGTCCCCCCACGGGGTGCAGGGTCCAATAGAGATGTTGTATTATATAACAGTACCAAGTCCACCTTATTGAAAGGGATACTCTCTAGAATGAATCTCAGCTCAAATGTACAGAACAACTTGCCCCAATTGAAAGGGATACCTTTTTGGCTGCCTCCAGGACAACATCCTTGGTCATAAGTTTTTGAGCTTTCAGGCCAGTGTCATATCTCGATGATTGAGGACAATAGGAACAATCCTCACTACACCCACCTGTTTTGATTGAAAGGAGAGTACACTGCTGCACCTCCCGGAAATTGTGTGTGTGCCTATGGACTTGCGCCTGAAGAAGTATATATATGTCAGCAAACAAAATTAATAGGTTGAAAAACATGGAGCTATTGCTTAAAGTGAAATAAACCCATTCGAGAACTTGACGATTAAAAAGGAGGCCAAGCTGCACTATGGGAAAAAAAAAAAAAAAAAAAAAAAACGTGTAACCACTTGTGTAATGAATCTGCTTTAATATATAAACTATTTGTTAGGAACACAAAGTAAGCAATTGGAATTATCTTAGTTTATAGGAAAACAAAGTAAACATTAGAAACCCCTGGTGCCTCTACCGCGACAAGTAACTAAAAAAAGAACAAGAATGCAACAACCACCATTTCCTATCATGCTACCGGCCACGGATATACTTAAACACTTAAGTATAAGACCCTTGGAAAGTATAAGGCCCTTGGATCATTGATGCAACTATAACATTGACACGCATAGTGGCTTCAGAGTAATGTTCTGAAAGATTTTTTTTCTCACAAGTTTTACTAGGAGTGGTTATCCTTGATGCAACTATAGTAGTTCAAGAGAAAAAAAGGAAGTTACTTCTAACGGACATTTAAATGAATTTATCTTCTCATCAAGGGCCTAATATATGTGTTGGATTTTTCTTTTTTCCTTTCTTAATGAAACAACTGTCTTCATTTAGATAAAATGAAAGAATACAAGTGCATATAAAAAAACGAGCCTATAAAAAACCCACTAAAGAAAGGGTTTCCAGCTAGATAAAATAGATCCTAGAGAGTAATATATATGTTGGACTCTTTAACAGCTCATGGATTTTATTCCCGATACCTTATCTTTTCATTTCACAAAGAGGCACTTCGAATTTTATAAGAGAGTCTAGCAAAAATAATTTGGAAACCTAAATATCCTAAGAAACAAAATAATATACAAAAGGAGGAAGGAGATAACCCATTCCCAAGCCCCAAGCAACCTGAATAGCATAAAAGCTTCCCAGTAGGTAGCTATGGTAGTTAGAACAACAGTTGTTAGAAAGTCCAGTCAAAAGAGCTTCAATATGAGGCGGGGTGGGGGTGGTTCTATATACATCAATCAGTGCATTATTTTGGCTTGGTAGAGAATGCCGGTAGCATAATCTCAAAGTACAGTGACTTGTAACCTAGGAGCTCGCTGCTCACTTCCAGTGAAGAACCAGCATATGCTTAGGCCAGTACTGCTAAAGCGTCAATGGAGAACCTCATTAGAATCAACCTTAAAGGACATTTCCTCTTAAACAGACTAACAAAAATTTTGAGGGAAAAAAATGGGGCAAGGGTTTCACTTTTTAATTCTAGCAGAAGTGGTAATAGATTTGGGAAGAAGAAACAGAAGACTTCAACCTTTAAAGGACATTTCCACCACAGTTCTAATCTGCAATGCTCTTAGGAAAACTATTGTTAACATCGGAAAGATGAAAAACACAATTTAGCCATGATGACCTCAGACTACAGGCCAACTCAATGTTCCAAACAAGTCAAAAGAAAATAAAGGCTTAGTTTATTCCTCAATTTAAAACAGGGTGTAATCTACAAATTGTAAATGGGAGATATTAGAAAGCCCTCTACCTAATTTCAAGCCTTCTCATCAACCTACAAGAAATGGCTTAGAAAAATATCCATTTCGTGAGTCCACCATGGTAATGAAAATATATCGGAGAATTTCCCTTAGAGGCAACAAGCTTCCATGCAAGATGGATGAAGTAATAATCCAATATTCTGGATGTGTAGTCACTTTTTAAGGCATCCTAGGTAGATAAACTAAAGCTGGATTCAACGAGAAAAACCAACGAAACATAATCAAGGACTCAAGAATCACAAATATTCCAAAATATTTCAAAGGTGATTCTGCCAATGTCTTAGAACGTCAAGCTAAAGACAAGAAACCTGAAGTGTTTAAGATGTTAGGAAGCTATTAAATTAATAATTACAATTATCATAGCCAAGCTTAACCTTTAAAACCCACCATTGTTCTCCCGCCTAGAACATGAAAGCTATACAATAACGAGCAACCTCAATAGTAACAAGAAATTCTGCATTAAACATAAAGAGAAAGAGAAATAGAGAGAGTACTAACGCCATGAAAAAGTAGATCAAGAAGGGGAGAGTCGTAAATGTCCCGAATCTGCTGTCGAGTCCAATCATTCCTCGGCCCATCTCTGAGAAGCCTCTCGGCTTCAACTGACGCTGCGGAAGAAGCTGAAAGAGAGGAAAAGAGGGAAGAAAAACGTGGAGAATGGCGGCAAATATCGGAGGGTTTAAGGGGGGACCGGAAAAAGGACCGAGCAAATAACATTTCGGTGGTTGATTATGGTTGGAAGGTGGAAGAAGAAGAGATTGTAGGGGAGAATCTACACCGATGGAAAGGTTGAAGGAGGAATTTTCCGGCGAAATGGAGTGATTGGAGAGAGAAGAGTAGGTGAGTGGCAGCTTAGCGGCCAAATCCAGTAGCAGTGTGATCTCCGCCTAACTTGGATTTCTTCTTTTGTTTCTTTCGTTATTTATAGTTTGAATTACAACTTATTAAGTTCCAATAATATTTGCTCGCATCCTCTTAATGGCTTCTATTAATAATCACCATGCTTTAACTTACCCGTATTTTCAAAAATATAAAACCAATCACATGTTTACATTTCACCATTCAATTTACATAGTCAAACCTCAAAACTATTAGTTTAAGTTTGACACATGATTCTTTAAATTTCAAAGGTCAACGATTGAATATTTTCAAGATTCTTTATTACAACATTGTTCAGGTTTACATTTGGAAAATGATCATTTACTTTTGATACATGATGGTTTACATTTGTCAATCTAATATCCAACTATTTTTTTCACAATCTTTTATATTTGACATGCGATCTTAAACAACAAAATAACAATTTAAAAAAATATATAAAAAAATTGCAGAATGATAGAAAAAGACTATGAAAAGAAAAACAACTAAATAATCGTTTGAAAAAAATTAAAAAATTTTGGAGAATGAGAGAAAAAGTTGATGGAAAGAAAGAAAAATTGAGGAAGGACAAACGAAAATATTTTTTTAAAAAATGTAGAAAAAGAGAAAATGATGATGAAAAAAAATTGGAGAAGAAAACTGATCGCGGTAGAGAAGAGAAGAAAGACGAGGATAAGTTAGGGGCAAACCTAAAAGTTTAAAAAAATGGTCAGCTTCATGTTTTATTACACGGATCGTAAATATTTTATCGGTTTGTTTGATTCAAAACTCAATTGAACATGTATAGATAGTCATATACTTTGCGAGTCTAATGCATCATTTTTATTGATGCCAAATTTTGGCCAAGTGAACTCATCTGACTTTCACATGTCATCAATGGTAAATTTGTAATTTAGAAAATAGATTACCTATAAAACAATCAAAAGATAACACATCTATATGGTGCTTACTGCTATAGACATTATGCCGCTCAAGTTAATATTTTTTAACAAGGGTCAGGACAAGTAGTTTAAAGAGGGGTGAGCTTACCTTTTACATAGTTTGTCATACTCAATTTATGGGGTTCAAGAGTCTTCCTTATCCCTTTGAGAATTCTACTTCATTTTCCTATTTAGAAATTCAACACATAGGATGGATTTGAGTCACTATGGGTGTTTCAGAGTAGAAGGTTGATCCAAATTGACTACCTGTGTGAGATTATTGAGCTCGACCTTGGCCTCAGCCTTCAGAATCGAGGTGGTCCAATTGGGTTTTGACCTAATTGCCTTTTATCAGTATTTGTTAGGAACTCTCCAAGTCATATTTCCTACCACTTTTTGGGTTTGTTATAGGATTAGGTTAACTCTCCTAGTTTACCTGTATTTGAGTTCATTCAATATTGTATTGTGTAGTATATGATTCCATGGGTTGGTGTTATCATTGTCCATCGAGGTAACGATAGCAAGTTATTCATAATTAGAAACATGATCCTTCTCGTACTTCACGTAGAATCATATGTATTTTGCATGTCCACTCCCAAATGGTGCTTCTGCTACTTTTGTTCAATCATTATGAATGATTGAAATGTTGAAAGATCTTCTTGAAGAAGAAGAAATTAAACATTGTCATCATTCATATGTAAAGTGAAGTAATCATAATGCAAAAAGTTGTAAAGCTAACTTATGTGATTTCAGATATACAATCTAATTTCAACCCATTGTACCTTAATAACAACACAATGACCTTTTTCAATTGACCTCTGTATAAAATTGTTCATTTTCATTTTAGATACGATCTCAAATGAATAAACATTTCTTGTCCATTCAAATAAAGGTTAAAAAAATTAAGTTTAGTATAAATAAGTCACCAAAAATAAGTATAAAAATAACTTCGTTTATTGTTAAATTTTCTCTAGTACTATTGAGACTCGCTCTTACTAATGGCTTTCATATCTCACCCTACTTTTTACCAATATGGGCTCTCAAACTCTCGCTCAATAATGCAACTCTACGTTACCATCCAATATTTTGAACTGAATTGAATAGTGGCATATTATATATTGTTATTTATTCTTTTAAAATCAGAATTTAGTATGTCTGTGCTTTTATGTTAGTTTAACATGTGGGGTAGGAAACTAGACTTTCACCCCTAGTACAATAATATAGTACAATAATATATGTTTAATCACTTGAGTTAGTTCAAATCGCTCAATTTGGTTATAGTTGTGTATTCACTTTTCATTAAATACTATTTCACATTTTATTTTTCTATTAAAAGCATAGTAGCATAGTGGCCATAAACACATTTGGGGGCAAAGCATGGAGTTGTTTAGTCATGAAGCTCCCAGTGTAAAAGAGGTAAAAGAGTTGCTAAGTCATGTTAATAAGTCGTGGGACTTGATAGCTTTAAGAATTCACTTAGGGTCAAACAAAGAGTAAAAGTTAATAACTTTGCTTCACCCCAACAAGTTCCTCCCCTCAAACACCTACAAACGTTACAGCACTTGCAAACACTATAGTGTAACTATTATAACTGTATCCACAATTTGTAGAATGAAAAAAAAAAGTTATCAATATCGTGGAATAATATAAAATAAAATCTCAAATGCTTATATGAAAAAAGAAAAACAACCTACCTACAAACATTGATTGTAGAAATTCGACACTCGTTCAACTATGGAAAGATGAAAAGTTCGAATCTTCTCTACCTTTCCTCTCTGTAGACCAACCCACTGAATGTTGTTTACTCCAATCAATAATGGAAATCAAAAGTGGACATCACCAATTTTAAATTTTAAATTTTAAATGTGGAATTTTATAAATTTCCTTTACAATGGCTATATTAAACTCCTCCCTCTTTTTCCATCCAAATTCTACATCAACACTGACTACTTTTGGAAGATATCACAAGAATTCAGCCATGTTTGTCCATGATCTAAACACCATCAACATCCCTTCAAAATCAGTGAACTTTTTTGGCTTCCAATTGATTTGACATCCACGCTCATATGCTTGATCTCCCTCCCACTCTTCCCTTGCTTCCAATCTTGAATCCACACCAATTGTTCTACAATTTTATCAATCAATTTCTTTCTCGCTCTCTATCCTAATCTCACTCATGCATTTTCCCACTCTAGTTCCAAACTATTACTCTCAGGCTAAAACCAGTTTTAAATAAGTGAATGAGTAAAAAAGAAAAAAGAAAAAGAAAAAAAGTAAATAGTGCCACATAAAATTAATTAGAAATATAGAGTATTACAATAATCATTCAAATTCCAATCCCATAATATAGAAATGTAAACACTATCGATCTTTTTATTAGTTCGACCCAAAGGAGACATAATCAATTAAACAAAGTGGTAAAGGGCACAATAACCACACACAAAAGAAGAAAATAAAAGGAAGAAAATAGAGAGAAAACGGGAAGATTTTTCTATTTCCTCCCTTCTATTCTATTTATTGTTTGTTCCGTCGACATGCTTATTTACTAATAAGTAAATTTATGGTGAAAATATTCCCATGTAAACAGAAACTTTTACCTCATCAACTGAGCTTTAATAGGGAAATACATCAAACTCAAACCTTCAAAGTAAACAAAACATGCCTTCGACCAACATAATCTTGCAATAAATCCGCAGTTTGCTTTAGTTCTAACAAAAAAGCACAGGTATTGCTAAATGTTAATCATATTATTACCACTTTTCAGCTGAGAAATATCTGCCTCTTTTTTCTTCCCTAATCCAATGTTAGTCATTGGCAAAGGCCCCATATAGGTTATATTGGACTCGTTACTAATGAAAGCAGTATCCTCATTTTCAACTCTCATTCACATCCATCAGGACTGCAAGATATTGTATAAAGTTTTTCTTTTCATTTTCTGAAAGTTCAAAACTGACATTATGCTTACATTCATGATGGGAGCAACAACACTCAAAGAGAGGTGTACAGCACTGCCTTGATAATACAAAATCAAAAGGCCACAAATAAGAAAACTAAGCCATAAGAAGATCCCAATGCAACATGGGAAACATTTGAAAAAGAAAAAAAAAAACTCACAAATCAAGGAACAGCCAAACTAGGAGGCTCTCTAATGAAAGAATCCAAGAACCTGACCCCCAACATTCCTTTTCATTGCCTCTTCATGATCCAAGATGCCTTCTGGAGTAGTAATCACAACATAACCCCACTGTAGAGACGAAAGTAAAATATTTGGTTAATATAAACAAAATAACAAGTTCCAAGTATTTATCCTTGGAATAGGCTAATTAGAAAACATAACATTGCCCCACAGCAGACAAAGCGGAGAGGTTGGAGAGTGAGAAATTTGGTTAAATAAACAAGACCTACTTGGCCAAGTTTCTTAGCAACAAGAGTGTGGTCATAAATTTTTGACGGTTAGGTTTATTTAGCTTTTCAACTTCAAAAAGTAAAAATTAGGCCCTTGGAAACTATTTTGTTTTTTGTTTTTAGTTTTTGAAAATGAAGTCTAGTTCCTCTCCATTTCTTATAATGATTTGCGTATTCCCAAAGTACTACGTTGAATTCTTAGCCAAATTCCAAAAATAAAAACAATTTTTTAAAGCTACTTTTATTTTTGTTTTAAAAAATTGGCTTGGTTTTTTAAACTATTGGTAAAACATAAATAATAACAGAAGAAGGTTGGGTGAAAGTTATGTTTATAGGCTTAACTTTAAAAAACAGAAGCAAAAACAAAAACAAATTGGTCACCAAATGGCGCCTTAATCATTTGTCTCTAAATTTTGAATTATGATCCTACTTTGTCTTTGCCAGACTATAATCTTAAGTTAATGGCATGCATATTGACCATATTGGTTGAGTTGATTCAACATGGGTAGACAAATGACCAAAGAGGACAACTAGATATAATAAAGATTGACTGACAAATCCATTCAGATTTGAAAGCAAAATATAATAATTAAAACACCTGACGTGTTGGAAGTGTTCGTAAACTGTAAGCTTCAATATCCTTTGCCTTGATGTCCTGCCTGTAGGTGATTGCCTTGCAATCCTTGATCCTACCTTGCAGCTCAACTGTTATCCTTCCGACTCTTTGTGGATTGTGAACTTGATAGTCCTTGATATACCCTTTACATAAAATTTGAAGACTCCAAAAATGAGATGAAAGTACAGAGTAGATCATCAATATGAAACCCTTTACAGTAGCATCATACATTTACTGTTAATTATTAGGAAAATATCAGTAGCATTACAACAGTCAATGTTTTTTTTTTTTAATATTCGTGAATGTCCGGGCCAGCTTAGCACCTTGACGGTTGTAATATTACAACCATCACTATTAATGGTGAAGATGGATATTTTACAACTCAATGACATCAAAATAACAAATAAGCAAAGTCTGGAAAAGAAAGTGGCATACCTATTTATATTTTCATAAACTTTCTGATGGAAAAGACACATACCAACCAGCAAACTAATGTGTTCACATTATATAACTTCCAATATTGCTAATATTCGGATTTTCCCCTCCCTGTTCCATTAGAACTACAATGGTTTCCAATGGTAATAGCACCCTAGGATAGGCAGATATCAAACTTTTGGACTACAAGTGACTTGCAATTCAATCCTATTTTTTTATGACTACAAAAGGTCAATTCAATATGAGATGATTAGTTCAATTGAAGAAATAAATTTCAATTTAAACGTATTCAACAAACTTCCTTCCCCCTTCGTTAGATCCTAGTAAAACTAGAATAATATGATCCATTGAGCGTGGAAGCAGGAAGGACTCATTTACCATATTGTCAAAGCTAATACACACTGGAAAATTTTCAATGAATTAAGGATATAGGCAAGGTCATTTCAATTATAACCTCTGTCATGTTAAACATAGAAGTAAAATCATGCCAGGATGCATTCTAATTAATAAGGAGCTGGATGAAGTTATAATCTAGTCTAGAGTGTAAAGCCCAAGGTTGTTTCAATTTTCTGCATATTGTACATCACAAAAGAGGTTTAACACTCACATTTCACAGCAGCAACAAATCTACGAATCTACAAAGTAATCACGAATGATCTCAACACGAAGGAAATGCCAATATGAATCTATCACTTGACAGCATGAAGTAAAACACCGGAGCATAAATTCTAAGCAAATAAATAGGGCGTAAGAAAAGGTGAAAAACCATGTCAGTTCATCACCCAAAAAGCTAGAGAGACACAGGTCTTACCATGATCTTTCATGACTTTAAGAAAAGAAGCCATGACAGTGGAAATGGGTTTGAGTTCCACCATAGAGTTTCCCCTCCTCTCAGCATTGACAATAGATCTTAATGCGTCGTTCAAAATCCTCCTTCCCATATCTTACAGTACACGAAAATATACAAAACCTGAGAGCAAATTTCGTTTATCATACCATTTTCCTACGTTACCGAGAAAATTGTGAGGCAAGACAAATGGAAAAGGAAAATAGGGAATGGAAATTGATTGTAATTTAACCTGCGGCGTGTTTGAACACCGGGAGAGCAGTAGTTGGGACAGCCCTAGGACGATTCGAGAAGTTAGTGATCGGCGGAAGAGCGGGGCAGCAGAAGAGTCAGTTTCGAGCGTTCACTTCACCACTGTGGGGATTGTTTAATTGAAGGGCTAGTTTTCAAAAATCCCAGAATATAAATTTGCCAGATTTAACCCCAACTTTATCCCCGGGTTTTGGCCTCCTATTTATCCCATCACAAAATTATTACTTTTTAACTTCAAATGCGTTTCCATCTTTTTCTTTCCTTTTTTTTATTGAAAAATTGTATCATAAAAACAAAAACATTTATAAAAAAAAAATTTAATTTTTTTTTTCATATTACGGATATGAAAAAATTAGTAATATCATACAGTTATCAGTAATAAGCGGTAATCATAGGCTATCATTATAAAATAGATCGTATCTATAGTGTCACTAAAATAAGATACATAGCATTATCCATATGCTATAGACTTTTTAGGTTATTACTCGAATATAATTCTCATGTACGTCAACTATACATTCTTCAATATTACTATAATAACCTAGATTTTTACTCTTGGACAGTGTTGGACAGTGTTATTCAAAACAAAAACACAAGATAAAATAACGTTTTATTTTATTCAATCAATAAGTAGTTTATTTACAAAACTACGAGTTTTATTGCCTAATTCCTTACAAATAATGCTAAAGAAGGATGGGATGATTGTTGTAAAATTTGAGAAGAATGAAAATATTCCCACCAAAATAGTGATAGGGTGGATAATGTGTATTTATTATAGAAGGTTAAATAAGACCACTAAAAAAATATCTTTCATTGATCAAATATTAGATAGGTTGCGTGGTGACTCCTATTACTACCGTCTTGATAGTTTTTTGAGATTGTCATTGCTTTTAAGAATTGTGAGAAGATTATGCTTGTGTGCTTGTATGGGACATTTGTCTCAGGATGACATTCAAAGTTTTCAATGCACCAACAACGTTCTAGAGATGCATGATGGTCAATCAAATAATTACCCCACGAGTATTAGATGTGAGAGAAATTAGGACTTTTTACGGGCACACAGGTTTTATAGGCGTTTTATAAAGATTTTCAAAATAGTAAAAGCGTTATGTAATTTTGTTGGAAAAAGTATGAATTTGTGTTTGATGGAACATGTTTGCTATTATTCAACACATTGAAAGAAAAATTGATCTTTGCATGTATTCATTACTACACCTAATTGAGTTAATAATTTGAAGTAATGTGCGACACTTGTGATTTAGCCCTGTGAGCAATCTTAAGGCATTGGAGACAAAATAAAATTAGAGTCATTTATTATCCAAGTAGAACTCTTGATACTTCTCATATTAGTAGAAAACGGTAGACATGCATAGCGAAAAACAAGATCAATTTAGAAATTAACATACAACGTAACATCTATCTTAATTATGTGAGATTAGGGTTAATAGAGAGTCATACCTTTGAAGCTTCTCGATCCTCATAATCTCATCACAAACATGAATCAAGAGCTACCTCTAGTGTTGACTCGCTATTCTTCAAATTTGAAACCGAATTGTGGGACCCGATAAGTGAAGAAATTGAAGGAGAGAGATGAAAATTGGAGGTGTGACTTAGGACGGTGAGAGTTGGAAAAGTTGGTTTTATTTGTCCGTCAACAACATAAAAAATTATAGAAAAATCTTGAAATACTTGAAAAATAGCCTTTAAATAACTAAATTGCATGTAATTAGTTCATCAAATCTCGGTATCTAACATTTCACTAACCAGTAGTGGAATTTAGTGGGTTAGGTGTTTACATCTCATGTACCAAATTATATTAGATTTTTCGAGTATATAGAGGTCCTAGTTGAGTCAAGCTCATGTCCTATAACTTCTACAAATTTTAAAAACCTTAAATTACAAACTTTCGATTCAACTCATTAAAGTTGAACACAATAACTAATTTAATTTTGATAAAGTCACTTATTCGAATCTAATTATAATTACAACGGTTAACTTTTAAAAATTAATATCGTATTATTAATGTACAAACAGTAATAATGGAAAAAAATAGTAAAGCTTTAAAAATATTGTTAATGAATATCATGTTTTCTGATCTCATTAATGAGGATCTAAATTTCGTACTTCGTAGAAAATAGTTTTTTTTTATAGACCTTGTTCATGATTTACCTTTTTTTTTTTTTTTTTTTTTTTTTTTTTTTTTTTTTTTTTTTTTTTTTTGTCTTTGTTCATCAAGAAACCCTACACCCATCAAGAAATTCTAAGCCCATCAAGAAATCCAAAATAAATATATTAATTTTTTTAACTTGATGGGCATTGTCTGTCAACTAATATATTATCTTTGTTGTTTATTGTTCATTGAGAAATCGTTTTCTTACGTTTGTAGATCATTAATAAAACTAAGGAAACTCTGTATCAATTAAGGAAATAAAAAATCCACATTTTTTTTTTATGTTTTTTCGTATTTCTTCAACAAAATAAGAAGATTTTTCTCAACGTACATAACCGTCAAAATAAACATTGAACCAAGAATTTTTTTTTTTTCTTGATGGTCCTTTGCCGTGCCATCAAAAAATCAAAATTTATGTGCATCAAGAAAGACCAAATTTGTAGTAGTGTCGTTAGATTTGAAGTTGTTAACGATAATTTACATTGGACTACCCAATTATTTATCATAATCAACACGAATGTTTTCCATATTGATCAACACGGTTGTTCATCATAGGCAACACAACCGTTTAGCATGGTCAACACGATCATTTAAATTTGATTATATATCACGACCTAAACCATCGTGAGCTTAGAATGTAGTACATGATCATTTAAATCTTTTAGCATGGTCAACGTAATCGTGTATCATGACCTAAACAATCGTAGATCATTCATTTAGATTGTACTACATAATTGTTTAGAAAAATATTTCGCTCGCGTCTGGACTCAAATATTTTTGGTATTTTCTATTTTGAACTTGTGAGCTTTTTTCGTTTTCAAAATTGTTCTATACATTATAAATATTTGACTAATTTGTTTTAATTTTTGAAAAAAAAACCCTCAAACCAAATATATTAATTTGTATTTCTTAAACCTTGAAAAAAAAGCATAAAATATCTGTTGTGAAAAACACTCAAGCCCCAATGTTTGTTCTTACAAAATTTTTAAATAAACTATTTGAACAACCCAATAATTAATGTTTATGGCCAAACTTCCTACACAAACTTAGTACTTGACATGGCTTTATATCATCAGTTTCAAAAGTAAAAATTTGATTCTGTAGTTCCAAATATTGCAAAAAGAAAAAACCATGATTTAATTGTGTTAAAATCTAATCATACAAAAAAAAGCAAAGATGAATAATAATTGACATATTTTGTAGGACTTTGGGTGTTCAAATATCCACATCAAGTGAGAGATGGAAATTCGAAATTGTACAGGTCATAGAGTTATGCTCACAACAGCTCAATTATTAGAATAATTTAATGTAATTTATATACTAAATGAATAAAACCTCGTTTTCGTTGGTTATATAAGAAGGGATTAATGGTGTAAGAATATGGGTTGAATTCGAATAACTCCGACTATGGATTGAGTTGGGTAGGTTGAAAATTTTAGTTCAATCCACGAATTAATATATATATATATATATATATATATATATATATATATATATTATTTAATAAAAAAATAAATTAGATATATAAACTTTAAATTTATTATATAAAATTTTGAATTAGATATGGAACAATTTTGAACATTTATAACTATTAGAAAATAGAAACGAAAAAAAAAATTATACAACCCTAAACCCAACTGATATTGTACGGGAGGTTAGGATGGGTCGGATTGACAACCCAAATAACCCGAAAATATGGGTTTGGTTGAGAATGTCTCACAACTCAACCCAACCTGATTTCACCCCATAAGGGATATTAGATAAAAGGGTAATTGTATTATATAGCTATCAATGATAGACCAATATTTACAATATATCGATGATAGACTTGTATCGTTGATGAAAAATGTTGCTATATTTGCAAATCTTTTAAAAAATTGATAGTGACGTATCCAGAAATCATAGATTTGAACCCAAGACCCTCCACAGCCACTGGAGCAAAGACCACAGCCACCGGAGCAAAGAAAACTGGGAATGTGAGAGGGACACGTGCCCCTGGCCCCTTAGTATATTTGTCCATGTCGGGTGATAGAATTTTGTTAAAAGCCAGGAGGGGCTTGAGTTTCCACCAACATTTTTATCATACAATTCTTCTTTTAAGAAACGTGTTAAATAAAATAAGTGAAACAAATGTATTGAGAAAATGGTGGATTCCTAGATGATTTGATAGGATTAAAAAACGCAACTAAATTTGGTAAGAAACAGAGGAAAATGAGAAATGGATGGTGATGAAATGCAACCAACATCCATTCAAAATCAACTTAAAACCCCAAAATAAGGAAGGGAGTTAATTGATTGATTAATTCAAGTTAAGGATGGTAGGTAAATTAATTACAATTAAATGATAAAATTTGATAAATTAATTTTAGAAACAAAAAAGAAAAGAAGAAGAAATTGTGAAAAATGAATAAAATAAAATGTTTGGAACGGCAGCCATTGGTTGGGAAAGAAACAGCTGACCCGAAATTTCAAAAAAATGGCTGAGTTGGAGTATTCTTCAAATCACCCAACTGTCATCCACCCCTTTCTCACATCCTCACACCTATAACTAAAATAGTACAAACATTTTGTTTTTTATTTTCCTCTAAACAAATAGCAAAATTTTATTTAAATTTGTTAAATATAATTTAAAAAATATATATATATATGTAAAAACTAACCTCATAAATACAAATATTTTTAAATGGGACGTATTCCATAATTAAATTAATCTCTCTAAAATCAATGATTACATTTATCCCCTATTTTTTTTACCGAAACAATAAAATTAATTAAAACTCATCAAAACTCTAATTTTGCTCCACAAGCTTAATTTCATCTCCATCAAAACCTAAATTCAAAACATAAATTGGGGCAACCAATTGTCTCTTACGCGTGTTTCCAAATAGCATCATGGATTTTTAATGGACGATGAGCATTAGCGAAAGGTTTAAACCCTTTAGGGAATCAATAACATCGACGAGCATTCTTCAAACGTATGGCAAGCAAGAACGGACTTTTAAATCGATGAGCATTCTTTAAACGTACGACGAAACCCTTTAAACGTACGGCGAAACAATCGTCTTCTTCAAGCATTCTTTAAACAATCGCTTTTGCATCAACGAGCATCAACAGTTTGAACGTGCAACGAAACATACAACGTGCTTCAAATCATTTGAAACCTTCTGCATGTTGGGATTTATGTCCTAAAACTCGTAGATTGAAAATATAATTCATTGACTGTTATTATTATTATTATTTCAATAAATGTTATTTAATTATAATATTAGTTTTGTCTTAATAGCACGAATCCAATAAACTAACAGCCTAAGTTGTTTGATGAATCTTAAACCGTATGTAGAGACATACAAAGATCAATGTTCGAGCTCAGCTTAAAAGGTCTGTAGTATAGGGATAAAGTTGGATATCTCATCCTAGTAACACTATGGATACGACTCACTTTGTATTTGATATACAAATGCAATGATCAAAAGTGTTCATGTAGGTGACATGTGAGCGAGGGTATCCTATGCAATGGGTTGCATATGATCGAACCACGAAATAGTAACCACTAGATGTAACTTCGTTAATTAGTTAGATTTCTCTTTCATTAGGATGACCTAGTACTTAGTCTTAATCCTGAGTGTATTATGAACTCCTGTTTGCGAGAGATTGTTTTTTTATTTGTACGGGTGAGAGTGGCTGATTGTTGATTCAATATGCTTATCATTTTTGGGAACAAGAACGAGTGGAGAGCTGGAAACATAATAATACAAGATGAAATTCACTTCTTCTCTACTTTAGAGTAAGTAGATGAGTATTCTCTTAAATGGTATCTTCGGTACTTGAACAAAGTGTCATACCCTCTCTATGACACGAGAGAGGTTTCTGTTTATTGGTTGGACCATAAACATGTTGTTCATTAGAGGAGCGTTGATATTTAAGGATTAGAGTAACTCAATGATTGGTGCTGCGAACACTCGTAAATGATTAACTTACTGTTATTGGTCTATATGTGAACACATAAATATATCTATAGTGAAAATAGTTCAACTGTGAGTCTTTAGTGGAGTGTACACACAATTAACGAATATTGATTAATGTGGTTAATGAGTTTAGCCAATTAATCTCATATCGTTGTAGCTTTTTGATTTATAGGTCCATTATGTCTCTTTCCTAGCTCGTAAGGATAATGAAATTTATTTATATTGGTTGTAATTTGAAATGTTCAAATTTACTTTGGGAATTAGTATTACTAATGTATGATGATATATTATAATATAAAATTTATATTTTAATCAAACTTTATTATATAAATTTAATTTTGGATATGATTTAAAATTAATTTACGAGAAATCAAATATTTGAATAGATTTAAATATTAATTTAATGTGAATTGGAATTATATTAAAATTATTGATTAGAGAGAAATCATTCAAATTTATTTTAAGTTAAATATAAGATATTTAATTTAACTATTAATTAATTATTAGTTTAGTTTAATTTAATTTAATTTAAAAATATAAGATATTTGAGATATTAATTAAATATAATTTAAATGAAATATTAATTAAATATGATTTAGTTAATTATTAGTGGATTAATTAATTAGTAGATTTAAAATTCTATTAATTTAATGTTTTTTAAATTAATATAATTCATGATTCTCATACTCGGTGATTTAAAGAGAGTCATAAATATGCAAAAGAAAAACAGTTTTTCTTAATCAATTAAGTTTATGCTTTTGCTCTCTGCAAAAATAATTTCTCTCTAAACATTTTTCTCATCCCAATTGGTTCCCATAAACCTATGTCGGATAGAAAGATCTACGACCAGTGGTGCCCCAATTTGAAATTTTTGTAGATTTAGATATGTCAAACTGTGTAAGTTTACATTTTCTATATCTTTTAATTTAAAAGTATGTTTAGTTTTTAAGTTATAATAAGAAAATTAGTTTTTGTATTTTTTTTCAATGTATTGGTATTTTGGAATTCTTAAATTAAATTGAGGAATAACTATGTAAAATCTTTCACTGTCTAGGGTTTTTATCCCTTCAACTGGTATCTGAGTCATATTAAAGTTTTGAGAATTTTAAAATTTTCAATTTTCAATTTTGGCACCTTAGATTACAAATTTTCATTGATTTGATTGATGTAAGGGTATGTTGTTTTATACATTTAAATTATATAATCGAGTTTGTAAGTAAGCGTCGTTCAATAAAAAGAGTTGATGTGAAGATGCGTTTTCATAAGTTTTTTTTTCAGTTATATCTTTTGTACAAAATTGCAGCAGTGTCTAAAGTTCCATGAATGGTTTTATGGTGCAGTGGCTGTTCATTCACCATTGATGTAAAAAGTTGTGGGTTCGAGTTCTAGATTATGCTTGTTTGACTACGCTTGATTTGGGAGAGCATAACATGTGCTTTTTTTGAACATATAAATGATCGGCTACCAAATTAGCCATCAAATCTATAAATAGTCAAACTCAAACGATGTAGATGTCAATTAATCACTTGACATTTTGGTATTTTTCATGGTAGATCTTTAGATTTTTTTCGTTTTTTAAATTGTTCTTATTTTGACGCTTTGTTATATTTTTAAAAAAGACTCCAAAATATAAAGTAAAGTAAAAAATAAATGATGATGTTGGATCAATCAATATTATAATAAAAAGTATAAGAAAAACATATATACCTTTGCCAAAAAAAAAGGGAAAAAATATATAGTCTCGAGTAAAAGGAATAAAAACAACCTTGGAGAAGAAATTCAAATGTTGATAAGAAAAAGATCATTGTTGAGGAAAATAAATAAACATTTTATATTCTAAATTTTTTATCTCTTAAATAATTTAATTTAAGAGCACATGAAGATAAAAATTTGAACCTAATCATTGATTTTGTGCTTTATATTAAATAAATAATAAATCAATTATAAAACAATATAAGTAATAAACTTCTTTTACAGAAATCATTGAATATACATAGATTTTTTTTGATAAAAATTTAAACAATAACTAACCTTAAAATATAGAACAATATTGTAAATTTAAGATTTGCGATAGTTCATGAACTAGTTCATTCAAGCCACCTTCTAAGATAGTATGATATATTTTGACAAAAGACTAAATATCATTTAATACTCGAAAGAAAAAAGAAAAAAAATATTTTATTAAATTGTTTTAAAGTTTAAAATATAGCTAAACTATTAAAAATATTTATAAAATATAACAAAATTTTATTTTTCATCGAGATACATCCTGCTAGACATATCCGATAAAAAGTAAAGTTTTGCTACATTTGTAAATATTTTGAACAATTTTTATATTTAAAAATTCCTAAATTTTATTTTTATTCAAGATTGAAAAAATAAATAAACAAAAGTTTGGTTTTTCATTAAAAGAATTTAATGCAAGATAATATCTAAAATTGCAAAAGTTTAATTAGAAGTTAGAAATTTAAAGTAATTTGAATGACCAAAAGATACCATCTTTTAACAAAAAAAAAAAAAAAAAAAAAGAAATGAAAAGAAAAGAAAAGTCATTATTAAGTAATGTTAATATAGTAGAAAACATAATACTAAAATTGAATATTTACCAAAATATATCTTAATGTTTCCCTTCATGAATCAAATTATTTCTCTATCCATTTGTGTTTAAGAATCCCAAATATATATGAACACGTGGAATGAAAATAACTATTTGTATATTGAATTAATGCAAAGTAGTTGATGTTATATGAAATTTGAATGGAAACTACATAATTATAATAAGATGTAAATAATAGTTATGTCTCATTTTGGTTTATATATGTATTTTAGAATTTATTCTATTTTAGTCTAATCTTCAATCTTAATTAATTAATATTAACAATAACAATTTTAATTATTAAAACTTTAAAATATCTATCTTAGGCTAACCATCTAACAACAAAAAAATAAAATAAATAAACATTGTGATGTAACATTTATTTATATATTTACAAATAGAAAGAAGGATGATCGAACTATATACATATCAACACGTGATGGAATTTATTGAATTATAACGAAGTTAGATAGCTTGTTAATGTAACATATTAAGTTCATTTTTAATTGGTAAAAAATAAACGTTTGAACTAAATTTTTTGATTTTATCAAAATTTCAAAAACTAAATTAACAAATGAGTTTAGCTTAATAGTATTTACATGACCTTTATTCCTTCCTAAAATTTAGTACATCAAATCTTCCATCTCTTTGATTGTTTATAAATTTTTAAAAAACGAAAACGGAAAGAATTTAGTAGAAAATAAAGATTATTTGGGTACTTGAAATGTAAGTTTTGAAAATGATTTAAAAGATGAGCTACTTTTGGAGATCATTCTAAAAAAGGGCTACGCCAAAGGTTACTTCAGTTTTAGTTGTTTCTTTGTAGTTTTTGTTGGAAAATTGTTTAAATAACAAAAGTGGTTGTAAATTGTAATATGTGGAAATGAAAAAAGAAAGCATTAAATTAAAAAGGCAAAGCACAAAGACGAAGCGGGCTTTGATTGGTCTGTTACCATTGCTACATCACCTTCTTTCTATAGAGAATGACCGAAGTCGCGTCGTGTAAAATCGAAGATCTTAAAATTTGGTTTAATTAAAAGAAAGGAAGAAAAAGTAGAGAGAGAAAGAGAGCATTATTCTTTAACAATAAACGTTTCGCGCGATCTCTTTTTCTCCCAGTAATTTCTTTTTTTTTTTTTGCATATTCCTCAATCCTCCCATCTCTTAGCAATTCAAATTTCATAAAAGGTAACATCAATACAGATCGAATTTTCTTTCTTTCTTTCTGTATTTAGTTTAATTGCTACCACAATTCTGAATCTTTCTTCATTTCGAACATCATTTTTTTTCTAGTTTTTTTTCTTAGGTGTTGGATCTGCCCAAACAGTTTTGTTTGCCCTCGCTGGAATTATCGTCGAGCTAATTTCTTCCTTCAATGCTCGCCTTCCGAGGCCTCTAGATCAGGTGGGTTTTGCGATTTTCACTGGGTTTACACAATTTCTTTTCATACTCTAATCACTGCACTCACTGGAGCTCAATTTTCTGAGTCTTTGAGATCCTACCTTCTCTATTCTGTTTTGGAAATTATGATCTTCTTGTGTCGGTTTGGTCGGGATCTTTGAAATTTGCTTTTTGTCTTATTTGAAACTGTCAAATAATGAGATCTTTTGATAAGATCTGTCTGAATTTTATTTTGTTTTTCATGGATCTATGTCTTGGGTTTCCTTTTCTTTTTGGTTTTATCCTTTTAATTCATTGGGTGGGATATTTGGGTTTTTAACACCCATTCTCAAGTCGGGATCGTTATGTTCTCCAGGTGGGAGCGCTGAAAACGTATTGATTATGGAACTTTGAATGTCTTGCTTGTTTCTTTTAGTCAGGTGTTATTAGCTATTCTTCAAGTTTGTGAGGTTATGTTATTGAGCGAAACATGATGTTTGTTTCACTTTGACTTGCAGCAATTTTGTTGTACAATGTTTTTCTTTTGATCTCAATATGCACCGCCAGGGCGTACCTATCAGATTTTCAAATAAGAAACATAACTTTCATTAGCTGCGGTGTATATCTTTCTTAAGTGCTTTATGATGGTTACTAATTTTTCATCCGTTAGGGACATTGATTAGGTCTCTTGGATTTCATTTCGTTACGCAGCATTGGCAGCTCTTTTCTGATATAGTCAGTCTGAGCAAGCTATAGTTTTGCGGTAGGCTGATGAAGAACGGAATGATAGAATGCAGCGTTTGTCACTCCAAGTTGGTTTCCCCTACCACAAAAGGTATATCGAGGGCATATGATCGACATAAGATCAGAGTATCATCTAAGCAACGAGCCCTAAACACCCTCTTGGTTGTTGGTGATTGTATCTTGGTTGGTTTGCAGGTGAATGTCATTTCTGAACCTACTAGTTGACATGCTTTTTTTTCTTTCTTAATTTAATTCTAAAGTAAAATGTGCTTCCATGATTATCCTGCTTTTTGCACGTGTTTTGCTTTCTTTCCCTCTTGAAATGGTAGTTAGCAATAAATTTTTGTTGTTCGGTTCATTGTGTAACTGAATCTAACTCTACTGCTTACTCTTGTATATCAACCCCCTCCATCACCGATTATATCTCACACTGCAAATCATAATAATTACTGTTACTCATTTAGCTCAATTGCACTATCAAGAAACCTTTACAGCCTTCCTTCTTGGTCTCCTTGTACATGCTTGTTGTTCTTTTGGTCCAAGTTGTTGGCATTGCCCATCATGCTCCCCTTCCTTCTTTATCATTGCTAATCGTCAACTTGCTCATATGATATATCTATTTTTCTTTTAACAAGTTCAACCTTCAGAATGCTTAACAAATAGCAAATAATGTTTATAAGTGCTTTAGAACAACTGCCACTTATACCATTGCCTCTCTAAATTAATGGTACTTATCTCACAGAGTAAATTTCAGCAAGTTTTGACATTTATCTAGCAATCAACTCAACTAATTCTTGTCAAACTGTAGAAAGGAAACAGATGATTGTGTATATGTGTGTGTGTGTGTGTGTATGTATACATGTGTATTCTGTTGTGTGTGTGTGTATGTATACATGTGTATTCTGTTATTTAAGCATGGTATACTGTACAAGTTTACATGGAAGATTGCACAGGCACAGTCCAAAGCAGGCAAGAAGGTGCTTGTTCCCCACACGAATCTTCCTTTTCTTGTTTGATGCTATTTGGATTTGTTTGAAAGGTAGAATTGTCATGTGATTTAACCTAGTTTTTAAATGCCTAATACTGGTTCATTTCGTTGTCAGCCTATTTTGGTTTATATGTCCAAGGTGGATGGGAAATTCATGTTCAGTCCAATTAGTGTTAACTTTTTGACCGAGATTGCGAAGGTTATCTTTGCTATTGTTATGCTGATACTCCAGGTACATACTATCTTGTAAACTGATTTTTTTTGCATTTTTGAATATACATACAATCAAACTCTTAAAAGTACCTTTGAGCCTGTAATGCTTAATTTAGATGGATATTCTGAAACCTCATCATGTTAGTTTATAGGTTTCCCTAATTTTGTTCTGTTGCAACATAAATTAATAATTTTATTCTTGTTCAATCGTGGGTGATAAGAAAGACACCGTGTCTTTTGGACTTCTCTGCTTTTGGGATTTTGTGTAGGGGGAAGTTGGGGTGGGGGTAACTTTATATTTTATAATCTTCTTGTGATACTTAATTTTGTTTTTGTATCTATGAATGTCCGAGCTAGTTTCCACATACCTTAACTAATTCTATGGACAATTGCTTAAGCTTATAACGTTTAATTGTCAAAAAGTTGGACAGATTTTAATATCTTAGGTAAGGTGAATGGCCAACATGAGGTTTGAACCAATTCACCTAAAGTCAATTTGTTGTTTTTGCAGGCTAGACATCAGAAAGTTGGGGAAAAACCTCTTCTCTCAATATCAACATTTATGCAGGTTACTTCTCTCACATGACTGTTATCTAAATAATCATCAATAGTTGCTCTTGAATGTAATCTCTATGCTTGCCTTTTCAAAGTAAAACATTTTAGATTTACTTTTACATTTGCGTGAATTGAGATGGAAAAATCATACCTTAATAATAGTCAGTGAAATGAAACAATGTACTAGCTAACAAAGAAAGGTAACGCCTATTAGATTTACTTAGTTTGTTAAGATTCTTATTTGAATTTCTTGTTTATCTTCTTTTAACATTTAGGAATCTTTGCTGTATCTTCGTATATTCACCCTTCAATAAAATGGTATTCATACTTCACGTAATACATTGAATAAAATCTGAGTGAAAATCAAATTACCTCAAATTTATTTTAGTATCAGAGCACCTAAGACTCATGGCATTTTCTTTTTCCTACTACCGCAATTAATTCTTCCTCTCTTAGTCAAATTCGGCCGTTACTACGCCTCAAATCTCTGGTCTTCTATTCGACATTTGGGTTCCTGTTTGCTTTGATTCTATAATGTATTTTCAGGCGGAAATTCTAAATCTTTGCAATTTTTTGAGCCCATGCTCTTTTTAGACATCTTGACAATTCAACACCTTCACCTTTTCAATACATCCAAGGACCATCTGAAATCTAGCCAGCCGGTTTCTCTGCTCCTCAAATCCAACCCATTAAATTAATCCAGATTACCTTCAATGGGATATAGAGATCTAAGTTCTCATCATGTTGATCAACGCGACTGTATCCTTGTCTGCCTTTTCTCACATCATGTCTGTGACCACAACTTGCGTACTTTGGCTAAGCCTAGAAACTCGATATTCACCCAAGACTAGATCTACTGTTTCGGAGCTCTAAACAAACAAGGAACCAACCCAAAAGCCAAGGGAAAACATAAGCAAGCACTAATAAAAACTGCATCAATTGTTGAGGATTATATGAAACAAAGAATACATATAAAGACCTTTTGCCACAAGCATCTATAAGGAGGTGCTGAACCTAGACAAAGTAAAAACCTTCCTCAAGAAAACTCAACGCTCCTAAGATCGTTCTCTTTGTGTTGAGTCGGATGTTTCAGAAAATAGTTAAAAGGTGGGTTGTTGGAAATCTTATCTATTGGGGCTTCTCTTACTTGAGGGTTTGGAACTTAATTATTTGTCTGAAGACTCTGAACATAGTTTTCTTTTTGAAGCTCTTGGATTGTTCCTATCAGTAAATATTGTACTTGTGGTGAAAGGTTTTTAGAATAAGGGTAGACGCTTCTTCTTGAGGGTTATAGACTTTTTAAAATTTTTATTTATTTATGAATATTCTATTTTTTCCCCATTCATTCTTCCATTCTGGGGCTTTTTAGGTGTAATTCCAAAGATGTCTTGTTTTCTTTTGCAGGCAGCACGTAACAATGTGCTTCTTGCTGTGCCAGCATTTCTCTATGCAATCAATAATTACCTAAAGTTTACCATGCAGGTACTGTTCATATTTTATTAAAGAGAGTATGCTTTTATTTTATTTTATTTTTAACTAGATGGATCATGGAACTACTTTTCATTGTCAGATTATATTGTTCGTGTTTGAACAATTTCAGATACTCATAACTAACCAGGTTACCTCTCCATACAGCTATATTTCAACCCTGCAACTGTGAAGATGCTTAGCAATTTAAAGGTATTATTTGTATCTGTAAATTACTGTACTTGTTGTGGTATTGTTACTGCTATGTCTTGATTAGCTCATATGACTGGAGACTCTCTCTTGATTCGCTAATGTTCTCATCTTACTTGAAGGTTCTCATTTTCTTGAACAATAATTTGTTTGTTTTGTAATGAAAACCTGTATGGCTATGTCCAATTAGTAATGACCTTCATTGCCGTTTTTCATACTCAGTAGCTTCTAGTAACTAAATTCTTATTTCTTAATTCTTATGACACCTTTTTTCTTGTCTTAACCTTAAAACATATACATGGGGTGACGAGTCTGATTATTGATCAGGATTCTTTGATTTGCTTGTCCTAGCTAAAACAATTTTCCTCGTATAATATTTTTATTCTTTGGTCTGTTCAGGTTTTGGTGATTGCTGTCTTGCTAAAGGTGATTATGAGACGTCGATTTTCCATTATTCAGGTTAGTATATTTCTTCTGCTATATTTGCGTGCTCTAAGTGTAAAACGGAGATCTACATCCAATTATTTATGCCATACTGTTATTCATATATTTATATAATCAAATAATCAAATATTCGTAAGTTATTAGCTTCAGTTATGTATTACCTTATATTTGTTTGATATTTCTGCATTAGGTATTATTACTACTACTATTATTATTATTGTTTGAGAAGAGAAACAAGTTTCTAAGGTGGATTACATGAAGGTTCTCCAGTTAGAAATCAAAGAAGATAAGTTATGATTGTTAAAAGGCAGGTATTATCATTATTACTACCATTTAAACAATTAACCAAATAAGAAGACCAAAAAAATAATTTTTAATTCAAATATGAAAAGCTACAGAATAAAGGCAGGTTAGAGGTCATGTTGAGCTTAACGTCATCAACCATTATCTTTAATTGGGGTCATGGAATGGGGACGACCCTGCATGTTTCAACCATTAGTGTCATGAACTCTTTTAGTAAAATTTTCTTTAAACAAAAGGTTCTAACTGTCATTTGACAATTAGTTAAGGGATGTGGTGTAGACTCCTTTGCTCTTCATTTCCTTAATGGATTGGTTGGTTTCTTCCAATATATTAGATAAGAAAACCCTCTGTCGTTTGATCCTTCAAGTTCTAAAATTCTTTTTGAGTGCTGACTCTGCTTATATTGAAGAAATATGGTAAATGAGAGGTGGGAGCTCCTTTCCAATCAACCATCTTCCATATGCACCAACCTGCCTTCCTTGTACTTGAAGTAGAAGCTTCCATCGATTCAATTGTGATTACCACTAGGAAATGGTTTTTCTTGTCAACAAAAAACTTAAATTGTCTTTAATGGTAGAGAAGTAAAAAGTAGTAAAAAAGGGTGACAAATTTATTTCTTATCTGAGAATGTTTCTTTTTCTTGAATAAGGTACGATTTATCTGAGAATGTTTTATACTAGTTTCTCATGCTTGTCTTGTCTCCCTCACCAATGAAGAAATTGTATTGAAAAACCTTTCACACAATTATTTTTTGATTTTGTGGTGGGTGATAGGAGTGGCATAAAGTTTTGGGAGGATAGATAGTGTGCTGCCCAACCTCTTGCTTGTACTGTGATATCTAACCTTATTTCCTCAAAAAAGAATGCTGTGGTGGCAGATTGTTGGGTTGATTCTAGTCAAGCTTGGGATCTTGGGTTGAGTAGGAGATTATTTGATAGAGAAATTGGTAATTTTATTGCTCTTGCTCAGCTGCTAACTGATTGGGTGGTGAATAGAACAAAGGACAGCTTACAGTGGAGGCTGGAAGCTTCGGGCCAGTTCTCTCCCAAGTTTACTTTCCTCAAGTTGACCATGGGGGCTACTAAAGTTACTCTACCTTCGGTCAATCTTATTTGGAAATCCGAGAATTCCTGAAAAAACGAAATTTCTCCTTTGGTCCCTCACCCATAGTAAGTATCAACACCCAGGAAAAGCTCCAAAGGAAGTTTACTAATTGAAATCTCTCCCCTTCCATGTGCCCGCTTAGCCAGAAGTAAGCTGAGACTTTAGATCACCTTTTTTTACACATTGAGTTCATGTCCAAAGGGTGTCTCCCTTTGTGTATTGACGACTGGATGATGAAGGGTTTGTATGGGGGTGGCTTTAGTGAAAAGGAAAAAATTTATGGAGTTGTGCGACCCGTGCTCTCTTGTGGCATCTTTGAAATGAAAGAAATAGTAAGGTGTTTGACAATAAGTTTAGCTCTTTTGATTCTTTTTGGGCTCTTGTGTAGCATAAGGCCTCTTGGCGGTGTATAAACTACACTAAGTTTTTTGTAATTATAGCCTTCTCACTCATGATTATTAATAACTGGAAGGTGCTTATTGATTACTACTGTTTTTTTTTTTTTTGGGGGGGGGGGGGGGGGGAAGGGGTTCATAACCCCTCGCCCTTAAGTTGTTCTCTTCTTGTTGATTTTTATATTATGTCTTTCTCTGTTTCTTAATAAATAAATAAATAAAAAAAAAGGCAGATTTCCCTGTCTTATTCCTGAAAGGCCTGAATATCCAATTAGGCTTACCATTGAAAAAAACAAAGATGGTAACTGATATTTATTTTTTATTTGCCCCAGTGGGAAGCACTTGCGCTGTTGCTTATTGGAATAAGCGTAAATCAGTTGCGGTCACTACCTGAAGGTGCCCCTAATTTGGGTCTCACAGTTACCATGGGCGCATATGTCTACACTCTGATTTTTGTAAGTAGATCTTGTTTTCATGGTTAGAATGCTAGTATCCTTACATTCAAGTTATTCTCCCTTTGGTTTCTAAATATTTTCAAGTAACTTGAATCTCTTTTACAGGTAACTGTTCCATCTCTAGCTTCCGTTTATAACGAATATGCTTTGAAGAGCCAGTATGATACTAGCATCTATCTCCAGGTAATGCTACTATTGTGTAGTATTGAATTGAATCTGGAGGCTAAGCTGAGGTCCATAAATCAATATGTTTTCTATTTAGAAAAGTAAGAATAGCTGTTCCTCGTGTATGTAGTCGAGAAAGTATTTTGTCATGAACCGATTCTGTTTGTTTAGAATTTGAGACAACAGATGTGGGATATTGAGTGGCAGTTCCTTATTTCTTAGCTTCTTCTTTTTGATGTTGAAGTCATAGCATTCTATGCTTATACAAATATTCTATCTCTGTTCATTATATTGCTTAATAACTGAAACTCATCTTCTGAATGGTGGACTCTGTATTGAATTACAGAACCTGTTTTTATATGGATATGGTGCGATATTCAACTTCATGGGAATCTTGGGAACGGTTATTATGAAAGGTAAGATATAAATCTTCAATGATTTCTTCCAGAAGATGCATCTTCGAGGTCTTGGATTTTTTTTCTAGATAATTTTTTTAAAAAAATTATATATATATTTTAAAATTTTTCATTTTTGATATTGAGATGTTTATAATATTGATCACGGTGTGGTAGATGTAATTTCACATTGAGTTCTATTTTCTTTACATAGATATGTGTTCTTAACAACGAGCAAGCCAAGATATTATGTGGCAATACTGCTAGTCATTCTCTATGGTTCTGGATGCTCTCATGTTGATATATCTTTCATGAAATGTGGTTTGACACAAGCTTCATATTTGCTCAGATTTTAGTACAGTATGTTACAAAGATTTTCTTTCCAAGTTTCCAAGTTTATGATTCTCTCTCCTTTTTATTATTTTTATTTTATTGGGTAAGCTTCAATATGATACTATGACATTGGACCTAGTGTGTTGGCCCTTTTGTATTCTGTGCTTTCTTCTCCTTCTCTTACTAAATTCTCTTCAGAATATCTATTTTTGAATGAATTAAATGTTTGGTCTGTTTGGAATGTTCTTTTATGAAATGCTGCCATTCCCAGTTATGCTTTGATTTCAGCTGCCTTCACTGTGATTGTATTAGGTCAACGGCATTTTAGAGCTCTAACTAGCTGTTGTCTGGCTTCTTGTATATTTCAGGTCCTAGCAGTTTTGATATACTCCAAGGTCATTCAAAAGCCACAATGCTGCTAATAGCTAATAATGCAGCCCAAGGAATTCTATCCTCTTTCTTCTTTAAATATGCAGGTAAGCTAAAGCTTTTATAGGCTTCTCAGTACTTTTTTTTTTATTAGAACATGCATTTTCTTATTTAGAAAACTGTTTTAATATCAAAAGTTGCTGGACACTTTTTGTCCATGGATTAATATCTCAAACTTGTTTCTTGCAGATACAATTCTGAAGAAGTACTCCTCAACCGTTGCTACTATCTTTACAGGCATAGCGTCTGCGGCATTGTTTGGTCATACTTTGACTATGAACTTTGTCTTGGGAATATCTATAGTGTTCATCTCTATGCACCAGGTACTTTGAGGAAGGGATAACACTGACAAGTCTAAATATGCTATCAAAACATAATTTTCTAACTGCTAATTCTTGATATCGTGTTTCAGTTCTTCTCACCCCTCTCAAAAGTCAAAGACGAGCAGAATGGGATGACAGAAATGGTGGATGTAGATAACCAGCGGTAGGAACTTATCCATAGCTTGAGACATTGATTTGATGTGGTTTCTTTTCATGGGGTTCATTTATATAATATTTAAAATTAGAACAATCTCAGTCTAATGGCTGACCCCAATTGCTTTGAAAACTGCAAAACCAACCTGATTTCTAGGGACCTGGTGACTGATTTGTTTATTGGTGGAAAAACAGGTAGATTGTTTTTCTTTCTGAATATTTAAAATTTTGAGATTTTCCTTTTCAGGTCCAAGGGATCCTTCATAAATATAGCAGCAGGAGCAAATGATGAGGTGTGATATGGATGTGGCTTGTCTTCTGAGTTTGTTTTCAAGATATTCTATGAAAAACCTCTAGAACAAAATGCTGAATGATTTTTTTGTTTTGGCTTTTGCAGGCTAGTCATCTTGTTGGTTCTGATGAGAGAAAGCCACTTCTTCCAACCTAAATGTTTTCCTGGACATGGTATTTTGATGCTTTATCTTTCTCATTCCGTTCATAAAAATTCTTTATCATTTCTATTAAACTCCTCATGTTAGCAAAAAAAAGAGAAAAAAGAAGCAGCTCCAAATTCACAAAATAGCCAAGTTTACCAAGAAAGTTTTATTTGAATACCGATTCAATTTATTAATGGTTGCCTACACCAATCTAATCACGAACAAGCTATTGATTTCTTAATTCAAGGAAGACAAATACCAAGGGTTCAATTTGTTATTTTAGTTGTAATGTACATGACATAATGGGCTTACTGCACAGGAGCTTGATTTTTTCTTTCTTACCATTATATACACCGAGAATGTAAAACAGCATTCGTGCATTTTTATGTCTGATTTGGCATTACAAGTTCTGTTTATTTCCTCAGCTCTACTTCGACATTAAATCACACAACGAACATCTGTTGCAGGATTTTGTAGGAAGTTTTGGCTGGATCATTGGACCGTGGAAAGGCGGGCGATGGGTCTCAACCTTTTCGAATAAAATTCTTTTGATGAGGTCCTACAAGGTTTGAAAAATAGAGCATTCCTCATTCCTCAGGTTGGTTTGGATATGAAATTTTTGTTGCTACAGATTAGAATAGATAATAACACATGGGTATCGTCATATACCAAGGTCTATACAGCCCTACCTTCATTTCAAGTTGTGGTTTTAGTAAAATGTATTATTATTCTTTACCCCAGATTGATTATAACTAATAATTTTTGTCTATTTCCTTCCAATATTTCAAATTTTTATGTATCCTTCCCCCCACACTGAAAATGTAGTCCTACAATTCAGATCTTATGGTAAAAAGTAAACTCACTTTTTATCATACATATAATGGAAATGTTATATAGAGGATATATAGTTTCTTTGCTTGAAAGTTGCAATCAAGGTTGCTTAGTATGGGCATAAATATCTGTTACTGAGAATGATCAATTTCTTATTTCTTATTTCTGGATAAACTTTTAAATTCACGTCACATAATGAACCTTATATCAACTCGAAAGATTTCTCTTTTGGAATAACCACCTATGGTTACCGTAAATACTATTTAAAAATTTTAAAAAAATTAATTATTTGTAGTAAATACTATTTTAAAACTCCAATTTGTTAGAGTATTTGCTTCCGTTCTTACCATTTTATATTCATCATTTTTTTATTTTTTTTCTTTGATATAGTTGATTTTTTTATCAAATTAAAGTAACACTCCAAACACTTGATCAAATTAAAATAATTTACACTTTAAACTCAAATGCAACCTATTATAATCTAGAAACTCAAATGCAACCTATTATAACCTAGAATTAGGATTCACTTCTTGTTACCGAAGGTCTTCTTTGTGGTTGTTTGGTTGGAGGGGGGGGTTCTGCATGGGAATTGTTACATACGTTTAATTTCGATGTTTGTTTCATAGTTTTTAAGCATACGTTTAATTTTGAGGTTTGTTTAATAGTTTTTAAGAATAAGCTATTCTCATCCTTATTTGCTCCAAATAAGTATTTTTATTCTCTTACAAAACCGTGACTATTCTCTATTTTTTTCGTTCATATCTGTTTTTTAATTTATATATAATTTTACTTGGACGATAGCTAGTTAATTAATATTAATGTTAAAAAATTAGTTTAAATATTTGGGTCATATTCAACATTTGGGTTAAATTAAACTTATTTTTTGGCTTAATTCAATTTTAGTTCAAATAAATAATATTTAATTTGATCAAAATAGTTAAACTTGATCCAACTATCATAATGAAACACACGTGACATCATCAAAATTAGTTTTATGTCTTCAATTTCAATTTGGGACATATGTCAACTTTTAATTAATCCTAAATTCAATTATTTGTATTTTTGTCATTAGTTTGATAAATGGTTGGTCCAAAATTTCTTATTCAATAGTGTATCATAACCTAAACGGTTGTAGATAATTCTTTTAGAACGTAGTACATGACATTAAGAAGAATATTACTCAAATTAATCTCGTATTGACGGATGTATTTTTGATATTTTATGTTATGGAACTACGAACTTTTTTCTTTTTTGAAATTGTTTTATATATGTAAATATTTTAACAGTTATATTTTTTTAAAATTCCATAATAATTTCATAAAAACCATATTCTTATTTAAATCCACGTATCACACAAACTTAATTAATTCTCACAAAATACACCAACATAATTAACTTAAATTTCAAACAATAAAATAAAACCCAAAAATACTAAATCTCAAATAAAAATTCAACATAATTTATTTAAAATTCAAGATAATTTATTTGAAAATTACCTTAATTTCTAGATGTTACATATATTTAATATTTTTTAATTTTTTAATTTTTCTTCCTCTCTTTATTATTTATTTAATATTTATGTTTATGCATTATTTGATTTTTAATTTCATATTAATTTAAAATTTTCTTTTCTAGCTATACTTATTTTTTCATTTTTTGTTTTTCATTTTTTGTATTTACGTGTTTAATCTAATTTTTAATTTTAAACGGTTAAATATTTAAATTTATATATTAATTTGATCTTCTGAATTTAAATATTTAACGTATTTATTTAAATTTCAAAATTTGCAATACACATGTTTATATATTATTTTAAATTTAAATTAATTATTTTTAATTTCTTCCAAATTATTTAGAATTTAACCTTGTATAAAAATTTTTAGGAAGTTGTTCATTTAAGTTATCTTTAATATTTTAATAATAATATAAATGAATTGAATTTAAATAAGATATTTCAAATCAAATTTTAACGACGTATGATTAATAAAATCTATTGTACTGTAGTAATTAATTTTTAACGAGATTCGTGTGTATTTGATAATGTTAATGTCTTATAATTTTATAATATTTTAATAAATTCTCTACATATATTTTTTATTTTTTACATAATTAAATAGAACATTTTAAAAATAGCAAAATACTTTAAAATATTTACAAACTATAGCAAATTTTTGGATTCTATTAACGATAGCCACCGATAGATTTTATCATTGTTTATCAATGTCATTGGTAGAAGCATATCAGTAGCTATCAATGTCTATTATTGATAGAATTTGAAAATTTTGCTATAACTTGTAAATATTTTATCAAATTTGCTATTTTTGATACTTTTTTTATTAAATTATATTTAAATTAAAAAAGTAAAAATATTAAAAAAAACAAGACAAGAAACGAGAAACAAAAAATGATTATCAAACAAATTTAGCTTCTTTTGTTTTTTAAAAACACTGGAAATGATAATAGTTATTAATCTTGTTTTGAGAAAAGATGAAATAAAGAATGAGAAAAAGAAAATAAGAAACAGAAAACAAGAATGTTCTTGAACAAGTCTTAAATGTACTCGAGCGTTTTGCTTATATCTTTGGTTGCAATTCATTTTCCCACATTGTTAGATTCTTTCTATTTCTTCATTCAAATTTGTTTGATTGTGGACATTTGTTTTTCTTGATGACTCTTTTTTTTATGTGGGTTGTTTTTCTGATTTAGATTTCCTCAACTTTCTTATTTGATTACAAATAAAAGTTACATAAGCATATCAATCATATATTTAGACTTATGTGATTATTTCATATATATATAACATTAGTGTATCAAGTGTTGGACCAACTCAAATTCTCCACCTCTTGAACTAAAAAAAGTTGTATAACATCCATTCAAAATGTATCTAAAGTATAAATTTTAATGTATCTATATCACGTATATTAATGATAGTCACATATAGACAATATATTATCGTGGAATAGACAATATCAATAACACTGTCATTTTAGCAAAGGATAATTAATTTGACTATCATCAATATACGTGATATAAATTTGGAGGTTTGGTATGTTATTCTTTATTAGGTTTAGCAATGAGTGCAAAAGTTTGTTCATAGAGCCGTTTTGTATTCTATCCACCACCGATGATTAGTCTAGATATTCGGTCTAAAATTTTATATTTTGTTTTAAGTGGTTAGGGGGAGCGGAACCATGACGACTTTTCTCTTTGAGACATTTTTTCTTGACTTGAGATGTATGTGAGTGTGTTCTTTCTATGTGTTCGGTTATTTGATAGTTTCATTGTCTTGTTTTGCAATGTTTTGTTTGTCTTAAACTTAGGGTACGAGATCATTTTCTCTTTTAAATATCAACTCTTGTAAATATATACATACTACAATGATATAATTAATATCTATTTTAACGATGTTTTGATGTATCAACACTCATTTTGGCATGGAATTTCAAATACAACATTGGTATATTAGTAGTATACCAACCTCGTTAAAAATCTTTAAGAATAATATGGATGTGTGAATTGTATTACTTATTTATGTAGATGTATTTAGATAAATCACTTATTTTAGATTGATTTTCCACCCATATCTCAAAATTTTATTTATTTTCTTAATTAAGATTTTGTATTTTTTAGGACCATTTTAACATTCACAACAATTATAAATAAAATTGATTTTCAAAAAAATATATAATATAATACCATAATTATATAATATCATATAATATTATCTATTTTATAACATCCATAATTAATGTAATAAATAATCTAGATTTATATTTGGATTTAATATTAGGATATCATTTATTAGAGAAATAACTTTAATAGGGTATAAAGTTGAATCTAATATGATAATATTATATTAAATAATTTATACGACTTTATTTAATTTCATCTTCAACACAATTAGAGAAATCACATTTCACCTTTCTAGCCCTGTCCATGTTTTCACCAATCAGTTTTGCCGTTTATTTCAATTCCATCTACAACACAATTAGAGAAACCTCCTTCAACTAATTTTTTCACATTTCCGTTTCAACATTTTATATGTTTCGTATACCTACATAATATACTATATATTTTTCATTATATACTATATATTTTTTCATATACCCTAATTTGTTGACCGGAAACTACATAATATATTATATATTTTTCATATACCCTAAAAGTTTTGCGAAGCATGAACTACATAATATACTATATATTTTTCATATACTCTAACAAACTTTGCATATAACCATAAATCCTTACTCACTGAAAAAATTTGAAAGAGATGAACAAAATAAAAAAGAATGAACGAAGAGAGATTGGATGGAGGAAAGAAATTTTTAATAAAATCACCAAAATAAAAATAATTATGGTTTAATTTTGATTATAATATTATCATCACATACCATATGTAAATCATGATCCACTATCCATATTTCATCTTTTTAATATACTATGCTTCATTTTTTTTAATATACAAACCCCAGTTATGTGTATCCAACATGTTCCATCAGTTGCCATTGTTCTTAATTTATGTGTCAGAAAGAGAGAGCGCCAACAAGACCAATTTTATTAAAGTTTAAAAGTGAACTAGTGATTACCATAATTATAACCCTATCAATATTGGGAAGGAACACATACTTGCTACTTTTCAAAGAAGTCTATAGTAGAATGTACAAAAATGGAATTTCCTTTCCCCGTGCGGCTGTGTGCAATCTCAATTCCCACGAGGCTCAGTTCATTTTGATGCAAGTGAAATTCAATAATGCAAGTTTTTGTTTAGATCAGATTTGAAGAACAAAAATATAAGAGGAGAAAAAAAGACTTAATTTAGCCTCAGGTAAATCTGCACTCTGCAGTTTTGAGAAGGCAGAATAAAATGTCAATTGGGGGGATAACTCCATCATTATTATTCAAAAACAGATACTTCACACATCCAGACACTCGGAACCCCGTACCGCAATTCTAACGCATCCAAACTAGGCATTTACACAATGAAATAAAAGGGATATGCATAATGTTACCCGACCAAATATCGTTGCTGCATATTAGAGTAAAACTATTTGACGCATTTGCAAGAATTCAAACTCAGAGGGTGAATGAAACCATGTACATCGCCGTCAAGACTCTGGTGCAGGGGGGCCTGTAGGTGCGGGGGGCTTCAATAGAGGTTGGAGGGCCTTCACAACGATGCTCATATTTGGTCGGAACTCAGCTTCATACTGCACGCACAATGTGGCCACAGCTGCTAGCTGCATTGCCAAATTAGAAAAGTAGAATCGTTAATCAGCTGAACGAACTCCGACCTTATATACCATTCGTTCTGTAATGGAGTACCTTTGCAACTCCTTTAGGAGGGTATTCTCCCTTAAGTCTTGGATCTACACATTGCTTTACTTTGTCCTCGCTTAGCCTTGGAGTAGCCTAGAGAAATTAAATACATCAAACTATATTTTGGCTACAAAAAAAAATGAATAGGACTGTAGACAATGTTCTATCAGCACAAGACGCAGGAATATTTAACAGCCTTTATGGAGCTGGAACCGAGGAATTGCCTCACAAAGGTGCCTTACTTGTGCTCTTTTTGAGAAGAGTGCGTAGAAACGCTTTTCAAAACACACGTCCAGGAGACAAATGAGAAAAAAAAAATTAACAAAGAATATACAAAACTCACCCAGGTGACTAAACTTTGCTGTCCGCGAGGCATCGTGTGATCGACAGGTTTCCTACCGGTCAAAAGCTCAAGTAGAACTACACCGAAGCTGTATACATCACTCTTTTGAGTCAACTGTCCAGTCATTGCGTATCTGTAGAAAGACATAATCCACAATCATTTCTTCAGGTTTCTGGTCAGGGTAAGAATAAAGGGATATCGATGAAAAAATGAGCGCAAGGCCTTAGTTTGATAATGAAAAAATGAGCGCAAGGCCTTAGTTTGATATTTAAGCCACTTTTGTTAACATTTTCATTATTAGTTTTATGTTTTCGATTTTTATACAATAGTTATCACATTTCATAAAGAGACACCTGCGTTCTTAATAAAAAAAAAGTTCAATTTTTTTATTTCTCATTTTAAAATAAGATTGAGAAAAAAGCTACCAACTTTTAATCAATTTTCTGAAACAAAAACTAGTTTTATAATCTGACCATCTTATTTTTTACTTTTTGCTTTTTGGATAGGAAACATATCACTTTAAGAACAGAGCTAAAAGTTAAATAAGGCAAAAGAAGGGCAAAACGAAAATATTGTTCTTATCTTTTATCCAAAGGAAATAAATGAGGCTGACACAAACGCTGCCCAACAAAAGGAGCCTCATAGAAACTAAGGTAGGACAACAAGATCATTACTTAATGAGCTGTCCTTAAAGGACTAAAGAAAAAATAAAGGTTTATCCCACACGTAACACAATATTAGAGTGGAAAGTGGTATCAATAATTTTGATCCTTTCATCCCTGATATAAGCAGAAAGACAAAAATTCCCACCTTGTATGCACTTAGATATATTTAAGAAAACTAATCAAACTGAAGTCCTAAGCCAAAGGGCTCTGCCATCATTATGCAAATCAATATTAAAATTTTCAAGACAACTTATCATGGCTTGAACAAATGCTCAAAAGCATAAACTCTCCTAAATTATCTATCTAGAGGTTTTCATACAATTAACCAAGAACGAGAGAAGAGAGTTTTAGAAACATTACTCTGGAGCATGGTAACCAAAAGTTCCCAAAACTCGAGTTGAATGAAGACGGGCAGCCATATCAGGGGCTTGGTTGGAGAGATTAAAATCAGCTACCTTAGCTTTAAAATCCTCAAAGAGTAGCACATTGCTGGACCTGATATCTCGGTGTATAATTGCAGGTTGGACCTTCTCATGCAAGTACTCCAGCCCTTTGGCTGAATCAACTGCAATTCTCACCCGCTGCATCCAATCAAGCACTGGACCAGGTTGGGCTCCTTGTACTCCCTTCCTTCCTTCAATCATGAAGAGGACTTGTATCAGTTGGCCTGATCATTGATCAGTTACAAGCAACATATTCATATAGAAAAAGAGGATGGGATACCATGTAAGACATCATGCAAAGATCCCATGGTTGCATATTCGTAAGCCAAGACACGGATATTTCCTTCAACACAATACCCAAGCAATTCAACAAGATTTTCATGTTTCAATCTTGATACTGTAGAAACCTGCAGTCAGGATATAAAAGACCATATATTTGGTCAAGCGAATGGAAAATTAAATTTAGTTAAAGGTAAGAGAGTCATGGAAATATTTTTCCAATATCTAACAAACCTGAGTCAAAAACTCAACGTTACTGTCAGGCTCAGATGAAACATCAAGCTTCTTTACAGCCACATTTTTCCCATTATTCAAGGTTGCATAATAAACTCTACCATAAGAACCTTCTCCAATCAACGCTTTGGACCCGAAATTATCAGTCTTTTCTTTCAGTTCTTCCAGGGAGAGTGTAGGCACTTCAATTGGTAGTGCTGCCTTCTGTGCCTCAGCTTTAACAACAGCTGGCACTTTTGAGGCCCTTAGATGACCTAAATGCATGAAAAATAGTACAGCTTCAGTGGAACAAACGTTTTCAGAAGATGGATGAGAGAAGAGAAATGAACAGGGGATACACAATGTTTTAAAAAGTGCCCAATTGGATGAAAAAGCCAATAAAATTTCAAAAGACATACATAAAAGAGCAAATGTGTTGAGCCAATTGGGAACTACAGAAGAAAAAATATACATACATATATGAACAAGGAAGTTGGAACTTGGGACAGAAAAGCATATTATAGACCTGACTTAAGACAATAGGGGAAAAAAGAAGATATATATACACATATTATACCTCTTGGTCTGCAGAGTCATGGGCTTGGGTAACATCTCCTAGTCTAATGCTAATGCGTAGATAACGAGTGTTGAGTGCAACAGAGCCTTGATTCATGCCAAAAGAGTGTGTGCACATGAACAAACTAAATCTAAAAGACTTGCACCAATCTTCAGTGTAGGTAAGCAGAGTAAATATCTTTACAACACACAAAATGAACCAAATAGAAATTATCGAACTACACCTGTTGGGTTGGCCATTTGAAGTAGACTCTTATATATACTGATATACATACACATAGCATATGCAACTTTTCATTGAAGAAATATTTCTGTATTTATAGCCTAGCTAGAATGCTTCATGATTGGAAGGCAGTTCTTCACTAGTTTTCTTTGGGGGAGGGAATTCTTTCACCCCTCTGCCTCTAGCTTGTATTCTATTCGTGATTAGTCCAATAGCCTCTTATAATTTTAGAAATAAAATAGGGGCAAACTTTTACAGATCAGCGTTTTTATCCTATTTCCAAATATTAAGACCCAAATAAACAGGGAAGTCCAATAGCATCCACCAGCATGATACAGAACACTGTATAAATATGTTCAAGTATGTGCTGAAAAAAATGATCCTCAAAACAATTTGTCTACTAAAGAGGTTCATTAGTTTGAAAATGTTAGCATGTAAGAAAGGATTACATAGAAGATCAACAAAGTATATGCTACTGGTTGAAGAACCTTGATCTTATTGAATATCACTGTCAGGTAGTAAATTAACTTGATCCTCATCAAGAGTTAACTCGATTCATTCTTTGTTCTTCATTTCAAAATCATGAGATCACCTTCTAGATGATTCTAGAGCTTCAAGACTAGAGCAAATGGGAGATTTTCTCTTTGAAAGCGTCAAAATGAAGGTTTAGGGTTTTGGCCTGTTTCTTCCAAGCCAAACATAGCCCCAAAGCAGCTTCTTGAATTTAAAAAGATGGCCACCAAAAGAGACGTTGAATTGTAATTAAGCATATTACACAAAGAACCACAAAATATTGTGTCAAACATTCCCTCAAGTTGACTTTCAATTCCACCACACCACTTATCATATTCAATCACTTCATAATTTACTTTTTATTAGATCCAATTCTCTGAACCTCACTTTGTTTTTCAGGTTGACTTCATCACTTCCATCAAATATATGTGCGTATGTCTTTGCTGAATAATACTAGCTTAGATAATATAATATAAGATAGTCAAGAAATTTGGAGATTTTCTAATATTATTCATGTATTTGGTAATCATAATATTTGAAGGATAATTGAACCAACAAGGTGTTTTGTAAGATATGAGTCCATGACCTCTTGCCTAATTCCAGGAATTGATTTTGCATCCGTCCCCAAACTTCCATATTTAATTGATTGACGGGCTTTTCTCTTTCTCATTAAAATTATCTCTACTCATAGTTAAAGTGGATAAAAATAAAATACTACCTAGGAGATACACAACATTCCCTCTTCTTTCACATTCATAAAGTAGCTAAGAAAACTAACCATCTCCAAAATTACTGGGGCTTTTCAGGTGTTCATTTTCAGTTGATTGATTAGTCTCTTCAACTTGACAAAAACAACAAAGCCACTTGCGCATCCTCACTTTCTTCCTTCGATATTGATAATCCTCAGTATTGTTATCTGGATGTAATAAGTAACCAAAAGGAGGAGCATAAGCCTGCACAATGATAGGACAGTTTCACTAAGATCAACAACAGTGGCCTTTAGTAAATTTTCATAGTTATAACAAAAAAATTACTAGTGATTGCACAAGAACAATAGTATTTTACCTTACTAACAATGGGGGGAAAACAGAGCAAAAAATGAAAAATTTGTGCATGTTATGCACATTCAAAGTAAACAAGTGGATTTAAAATCTTAAAATACATGCCAAGAGAAGTAGATTGAACAAGCATTAAATTTTAACTGGTATTCTTGTTAGTATCAGAGACCTTCACCAGAATAATAGGAGTCCACGTCCACACATTAAGAGCTTGAACTTCTTGGATTAGACACAAATCTCAATATCCAACCCAAAGTTAACTACTTGACGACGCCTAAATTTATAAATACCCCTTGATCTCACAACACAATGATCTTTTAGAAAGGTTATATTACCAATAATAAACTTGTCGAGTGTGCTCTATCTAGCTTGCTAACCAAGCTGTTGGAAAAAGGGAGCATAGCTACGACTAATGGTTCTCTAGACAACATTTCATTTCTTTTGAGTAGGTAACAACAGAGATTTATCCTCTTTAGTTTTGTTTCTTGTTCTCTACACAACTTGATTTCATTGAAAAAACACATATCATCTGATTGGCTGAACAAAACTATTTGGATGAAAATCAATTTATTATTACTATTTAGCAGCCTCGAGATGTTCCAGAAACTAACACCACAACGTCAAATAAATTTAAATTAGAGAGAATTGACAAAAGTAATCTTTTACTAGGATAATTTTTTTCAAAGAAGAAAAGGAATAAAGTGATTACAAAATTGAGGAATGATCTTTAAGAATAATACAAGAAACAATTAACAAAATGGACTTCGGAATAGAGAAGGAAAAAGAAGCCATAATTGCCTCAAGAGATGGATGATTCATACCACTACCAAATGCCTACGAGAACCAGAGTCTTCCATCGAGAAAGTAAGAGAAATTCAAAATCAGAATGAAATACGCAACATCCGAAAAAAGAAGTGTAAGATTAAGGAAAAAAATCTCCAATTCAGGATGAACCCAAATAAAAAATTACATCCATACGCCATATGAAACAATCAAAGAAAGGTAACTCAGCAGAAATTGACCCACGAAAGAGAAAAAAAAACGAAATCTTGAAAACCCAACTGAATATAAGACGTAAAAAGGAAAAATTGGTACCAGAAATGAACAGATTGGAAAGCAAACAACCACAAATTATAAAAAAAAAAAAAAAAAAAAACAGAAATTGTGGAAGAACAAAGAAGAGAGAATAGGAAGTACCTGTAGATGGTTTATGGGGTGGATGAATTAGACGAAGAAGCGAAAGAACAACAAAAAAAACAGATGAGAATGGATGGGGTTTGTTTGTTTGTTTGTTTTCCTTTTTTTCTCGAAGGATTTTGAGTATTTTGGATTTCGATTCAAGGCGAAGCAAAAGAACAAAAGAAAAAAAAAAAGAAAAAAAGAAAAAAAGGGAATGACAGAGAAGCAAACGCCGACGCCAAGCTGACAACTCTCTCTTTCTTCCTTTTCTCTCTCAAACTTTTGAGTCTGAATTTCTCAAAACTTTTTCTTTTTCACAAATCGAAGACACGAGAGAAATTGGACGAAAGAAACAGACAAAAGCACTCACCTTTTTCTTTTTCATCATTAATTTTTCTATTTTTTTCTAACACTAATACCAATTAAGTAAAGTTTAGACAAAATGTTCTTTGCTTACAAATTTAATATATTTGTTGAATTTACTCTAACCATATAACAAATATAAAGATGAACCTATTTCTAATCATAGTAGAAATATTAAACATAACTCTACTTCAATTAATTTTAAACTATTTAAAACTAATTGGTGATCTAGTTTATATGTCACAACATACAACATTTATATTGTTTTATGGAAAATTTAACCTTATAACATGCATTCTAATGACATTATAACAATTATATTAGTTTACTAAAGTAATGTCATGTGAATATATTTCCAATTTCATGAAATAACATAACAATTACATTATTCAAAAAATAGAAAACAATACACACTTCCATTATATAACATTATCATTATACTAAAGGATGATGAATTGGCATACTTAATAAAATATATAACTATATGATATAACATTTTAGCTAAAAAAATCGTTGCAACTATAACAATTAGATTTGAAATATTAGGATATATAACAACATTATTTAAAAATATTACAAATATAACAAAATCTCACGAAGTCTATTAATAATAGAAATGATGGACCTTTGAGACATTTGGAGAAATTTCAACATTGAGTTACATGGTGCGAAATATAACTAAATGCTGGTGGAATAAGATTTTTAGTAAAATATAGTCGCGTGCATTTATGGTTAATCCTGATTCTGCCTCTGATTCTAGGATATTTTATAGATTTAAAGTATAGTGTATTTTAGTTTCAATCATGGGCAAGGTGGCCGAATTTTGGAAACTCCCCTACTTGGTTATATCCTAATTGAATATGAGATTATTTGCGGGAGGAAATTGCATCAAATTTTTCATATATTAATGAAATACCTATCATTCATATCCTATATTAGTCATTCCATTATATCATAACTGAAACCAGATCCTTAATAAATATTAATATATTTAACATTTCGAAATGATATAGTTAACTAATATATAATATGATTTTGAAATTATATAGTTAATTAATCGATAGTATATATTTTAATTATATTAAAAACGTATAGGGCAATATTGAATTTCCAAAATATGTATTTCTAATAAGTTTTGAATATATATTTGTTTATTTGTTTATTTTGTATTATTTTAAACAGTTTATTTTCTACATGTTCATAAATGTATATTGGAGGAATTGTTAATAAATTTTTATAGTTAGCTATCAATTTTATTTTTTTAAAAAAATTCAAAATATGTATTTTGCATAAGATTTTGAAGTATTCTTATTTAGGTTATTTATTTATTATGTTAATATTGTAATAAACTAATTTTTAGATTATATCTTATTTGTTTAACATAAACCCTAACAAGATTAGTTTGCATACAACTTTATTGGCAAGGGTTATTCACCATCAATTTAATTAAGTTGTAGGAACCAAAGCTGAACAAAAGAAAAAAAAAAAAAAGCAAAACAAACTTTGTTTATGCATCAATTGAACCAAACCTTTCTTTTAGTTGAAAGGAATTTTTATGAACGACTGTTATTCTTTCGAGAGTTATGGCTTTTGGCGCTTTACGTCAATGGAGATGAAGAAGATGAACGAGGAAGGTTTTGAAATTGGCTTCAATAGAGATGAAGAAGATAAACGAGTTTGGGGGGAAATTGGAGATTTGATGGCTTTTAATTGCTTTGATTGTTTTGGTAAGGTAAAAATAAGGAGGGAGAGCTAAAATGATTGTAATTTGGGAGCCTAATTCAATTATGAGGTATTTTGAGTTTTGGAGTAATTGTATTTGGGATGCGAGTTTTTTGACTTGATATTTAGGATATTTTTGCAGCACAATTTTTTTTTTTCATTTTTTATAATTTTGTTATGTTAACAATTTAAATTTTAAATTTTGTCATTTATCCAAAGTAAACATGTAAATTTGCTATTTTTCTGGTGAGTCCCGGATCATGGTGAGTCTATCACTTATAGACTTTCTAAAATTGCTACCAATTATAATTATCCTATATTTAAATTAGATACATGTACATGCTAATTATATCATGCAACTATATAATATAACATTTGTATTCACTATGATGGATGAATATGTTTATTCTAAGGTGAGATTTTAAATCTATATGACATAAAATATGCAACATATTTTAATTTAATAAAACATCCATGCAAAATTAAAATTAAATTTGACACATCTACAAATTAATTAAGTTAATATAATCACATTATATTAATTTAATTAATAAAATAAAAATACACGAATTAAGCAAAAGAAAGTTGCATCTTTCCATGTTTCTATGACTTGAAGCCATGATAAAACAAGTGGTTAAATATTGAAATGTCACGGCGTTGTTGCATGTTTGTCATGTTCACTTCACGTCAAAGAGTTGTGACACCTCTATGTGGTGTTTTTTCTCAAGACACATGAAAATAATGAGATACCAAGACACTTCGGCACAAAAACTCTAGATCACTTGTCGTATGCTTAAAATATTCACCAAATTGGACGTCTTCGTCAACAACACTTGGTAATAGAATAACACAGATTTACATAATCCATTATAAATTAGAATACCTAAAACAACGGGCCCTTGAATAATCCAAGTAAAAATAAAACAATTTAAGATGCTAAAAATCGAAAACATCTATTTCACAATCTCCATATTCATAAGGGCTGACCCGATAAATGTTAAGGTTCACTTTAGAAAAATAGCAAAAATAAATTTTTATTGTTAATATGACCAAATCGAAATATATATAATACAACTACCAAATTATCAAAAACTTCAAAATACCCCATAATTTAAACACTCTTCCCTTGATGATCCGTACATATCTTCCGACCACCTACCCAAACCATCAATTAGGGATTTTTTTTCCAACCTTCTTAATTTCTGTATCTTCTTAATCCTTTCTTCAAGGCCACAATGTAACGACCAAACTTTTAGAATCTAAACTGAGGTCATTACTTAAAATAAATAATATTTTCAAACTTTAAAACAATGCAAAAAATTTACTTATTTTGTTAAACAAAATGTAAAACAAACAATTTGAAAACAAGAGTTTGACAAACGAGGAAAAACTACTCAGAAAAATAACCTAATTCAAGTCCTATCTAATTTTAAAGAAAATATAACCTAAAATGTTCACCAAGTTCTTTAACAAAAAGGAAAAACATCTACTAGTCAAATAATGGAAAACATGGAAATAACTGAAGCAAGAACGTAGAGTCTCATATGGCAAGTTACGGGTCCTTGTCGCTTGCCAACTTACTTTTCTCTTTTACCTCTGTCTGAAGAGTTTAACATAGAGAAATGATGAGTATAAAAATATCCAGTAAGAGGTCACTACAGGTCTTGCTAGGTGAACAATTAACTTCCTATTAGGAAGTACCTTCGATCATATTAGTTTACTATTTCTGTTGGAACACACATCAGTCATACAGTGAACCTAAAGTATACTTAACAGTCAATCAATCATCAATATAAATAAAAAACAGGGGTGTAAATGGGTTGGGTTGGATTAGAGAGATTTTTTGGATCGACTCGAGTTTTCGAGTTGGTCCAAATTGACAACCCAAATAAGTTCTTCAGCCCAATCCAACCCAACCCTCAAAATTCGGGTTGAGTTGAGTTGGATTGTCAAATTATTTATTTACTTTATTTTTTTAAATACATTATTTAGTAAGTTGTAATACTTAAATTTGTCTAAAACACATTTTAATAACTAAAATTTCATAAAACTAAAATAAAATTCAAGTGTTAAATATCAAAATTCAATATATCTCTTACAAACTTAAAAAAAACTTCATAATAATATGTATGAATTATAATATTTATAAGTTGTAATATATATTTTAATAATATTAGCAATTTGGGTTGGGTTGGGTCAACCCGAATTTTAAAAAATGTAACCTAAACCCAACTTGAAAAAACATATAAAATCCAACCAAATCCAACCTAAAACAAAAACTAACCTAATCCAACCCGCAAAAACATAAAAAAATTATTGCAGAGAGCAAAAGCTTTCCCTCCATTCCTTTCTCTACTTTTGGTGGGAGTCTACAAAAGAGAGAGATTCCCTCAACTAATTTTCCTATAAGTGAAAAGGCAAACATCAGAGCCAAAAAGTATGAACACTCCTAGCTTGCCTCCTTTTCTATGTTTCATTTTTTTATTTTGCATTGAGTTGTAATATTGACTCCATGACCGAAAGGCCTAAAGCTTTATTTATGATCACGATGTTTTCCTTCTATCATTCTCCCATATTTATGTCTCTGTCTATTTTTCATTGCACGTTTAGTTAATTGTTTGCATAATGTAGGGTGTTTTAACATTAGAGACTCTGGTTGAATGCATTATAAGTTATGATTAACTAAATACGGCCATCAATACCTTATCCTTTTCAAGAGAGAAGATAAAATATTGACTGTTATCACTTGACGTGTGATGACTTGTGTTTTGTTAATCATACAATAAGGAGATTGTAGCAATACAATCTTGTCGCCAAATTTGTACCTTGCATATATCATAGAAATACACGATGTGTGGGGAAGGCACCAAGAGGTTTCTCGCCTTAATAAAGACAAATTGCTTATGATTCAAACAAACAGATGAGATACAAATAATATAATAACTTTAAGTATTTGGGTCCCAAAAGGCGAGCAAGTATGGTGAAGGCACCACGAGGTTGCTCGTCTTAATTCTTAAGTTAATTTTTGTTTTGTATCGCCTCGAAATGTTAAAATTCCCTATTTAAACTTAATTAATTAAACTTTCTTACATTTCCCTGCCTAAATAATGAGTTCATGTTTCATCACATTTCACCCCATATCCACCATGCTACTCTTATTCGTACCATAGTGTAAATAATTAGGAAAACCATACTATGCATAAATTTCCTGTATACATACCGCCTAGGATCAAGATGTGAGATAGATTCATTTAGGAAACTAATTCTCTGTGTTCAACCCTGGACTTACCAGAAAACCTATTTCGTTGTTTGCATTGGATGAGAAAGAGGAAAACTTGTACTAACGTTCATTATCATGCATCTAGCAACACATAGGTAGGACATGCACCTTTTATCACATAACTCTAACCTAGATGCCATCTTAGTCGCATTATTAGAGTCTTGCATGACATATCTAGGATTGATCTTTGCACATAACACGTATTGCATAATAAACCCACAAAGTGAAGGAAAGCGAGACATGTGTAGCGAAAAACATGAACAATTTTACTCTAGATGCATCTAAACAATTTAGAGATTAACACATGCTTAAAACTACCTTAATTAAAACAAAATTAGGGTTAAAAGAAATCTTACCTTCGTAGCTTCCCGTTCCTCGTAATCTCCCCACAAACTCGAATTGGAGACCACCATTAGAGTTACCCGTTATTCTTTGGATTTAATTAGAACTGGGTTGTGGAATCCATTAAGTGAAGGAAAATTGGAGAGAATGATGGAAATTGGAGGTGGAGTTTAGAGTCGAGATTTGAGAAAGGAAAGTAAATTTGATATAATTTTGCGAGTAAAAAATTACAAAAATTTTCAAAAGTCTTTGATGTAATTAGTTGACCAAATCTGAACACCTAACATTCCACTAAACATTAGTGGAACTTAGTGGGTTAGATGTCTACATCTTATGTAGTCACTTATCCAGATTGTTCAAGAAAATATTGGATGCTCTCACTAACTTTAGTCTAAGGACAATATGGTAATTTGATCATTCAAGTAAAAATCAAAATTTTAATATTTCGTCACATTTCACATATTTGGTCCAATTTGCTATTTTTTACCATCTAAAATAATGGAATTGGTATAAGAAAGGTTGATAATAAAAGAACAAATTTTCATTGAATGTAGAGGAAAAAAAAGGTAAACGTAAACTTCAAAATAAGAAAAAGAAACAAAACATAGTTGTCATGGTAGGAATGGAAATTTTACTTACTTTTCAAACTCTTCCTATTGTAAGTTAAAAAAATTATATTAAGAATAAGCATTAAAATAAAAAATTTTAACCTAAAATGTGAGAATGTTTAAAATTTAATAAGTTCTCGTGAGAAGTAGTTTCTTAATAAAACTTTATCTGATATAGCAAAAATTTTAAATTCTATCCCTAAACTTACCTCACTCATTCTCTCTACCTAAAATTTGAAAGGGAAATCTAAAAAGAAAAATATAATTAAAAAAAATAAAAGAATGTGAACATTGTGGCAATCGCTAGTTTTCTTCATCCAAAGTGCAGTCGCTGTGCTCGCGACTGCGCATCGGTTGCTAATTGCCAATCAGCCCATCATTTCGAACTTTCTCAGTCCACTATTCACTGAATTTTGTTCAGGTGATTGGATTTTCTGTTTGCATGTTGTTGGGTCATCAAATTGTGTTTTGGGTTTTCTCAGAATCTGCTTTTAGAGTTCACGGTCTGGGAAATTGATTGATGGATAGTTAGGGATTTAACGGGCTCAGTGATAAAGGGCTTTGTTTTTATCATGGGGAAGATAATTGACATTTGTCTGTGTCTTGATTCTTCTGACGATTATATAATATTACAATTTGACTTTCTTTCTGTTCTTAGTGTTTGCGAGTTTTCCTCATCGTTATTGTTTATTTGTGCAGATGGAGCAGTCTATATCATCGCTGGCATTCAAGGGTTCCATAGCTGAAGCAATTGTCGAATCCAAAAATCAAAGGAAACTATTTTTGGTTTATATTTCTGGTATATTTCTATTCATTCTACCTTCTTCCTCAATGCTTTTGCTGATTTGGATATCTTTTAGATAGAAATTTGAACAACAATTTTCTGTTACTCTTTAGTAGTGGGGGACTTACTGGTCTACATAATGGTGTATTATGTATATCACTAGTTTATCCCATTTTTCCTGCATGTTTGTACTTGAAAATAGCCAACCTAGAAATACTGCTTGTAGAAGTATATAAAAGATCAGCTTGTTTCTTCTTTTGTTTTTTTGGGTTATCAGGATAGGTGAATTATTATGACCCGTATAAAAATTGATATCTTATCCAAATCCATGTACATATAAACAATTAGTTTTATGTATGAGAAAGTTTAGTAGATTCTGCTCTCCTTAATTACAATTGTCCATTGGAAGAAATTTCTCTTTTTATAATAAATGCCAAGTAGGCTTACAAGTTTGTACATTTTCTAGAAGTGCTTTTTGGGTCGTATTACAATTTGGGTTTAGGCATACAAAGATAATATACATGGAGTTTTCATCTCTGTTTTTCTTTTGCGTTGTAATAAGTTTTTCTTTTTGATTCCCTCCTTTAGGAGTTTGTTTATTTGAGTATTAGTTTCTTTCCAAATGAATATGTTTTGTCTATTGTTGAAAATAAAATCATATCGATACATGGAGTGCAATACACGTCTTTTTCTAATACTCCATCTTTAATCTAGGTTAGAGGCCTTTTGTTAAGCTTGATCTTAGCTAAAAGGCCGAGAAAGGTATAGGTTAGAGGCCTTTTGTTTGACCTTGCTTTGTAGGCTTAGGATCCCTTGTCTGTTTTATGCTATCTCCCACTCTTTTGTTTGATGAAGTCTCTCATTTCGTAGTTTTAGCCAACCATGGGTAAAAGTATCTCCCATCCTTGTTTTGCTGCATAGAGTGTATTCCAATTACTTTCTATCCTGTTTTCTTATGGATAACATGAATATGCATTCTTCCGAGCCTGCAATGCAGGGGGATAAGAAATAAGGGAAAATAAAAGAAGAAAGAAGAGTCTATAAATTCCTCTAAGGTTTTAGAATTTTGTGTAGTGTGCATGTAATTTCCCAAATTTTTGGTCTTAGACAGAACATGATCCCTACTACATGCATGCTAATAATGTTTTTTATGAGCATTATGAAAGGCTATGAACCAAATTTTGGTAGAAAAGTTGTGAAGAACTTCACCCATCCGCCACTAATCTTCCTACCAACCATGCCCGAATTAACTAGCCTTGCTGGGCCTATTTGCTGTTGTTATCCTTCATAGACAACATTTCCATGACAACTGTCTTTTGCTTATGGACGCCCTCAAACGGAACAAGAACGTCTTTTGTTCTGTTAGCCCTTTTCAAGTCAACAGGGCCCTCTTCCTCTCCAAAACTCTAGAACAAACCATTAATGGTTGGCACACTGTGGGGGATTATCAAGTGAGATTTGAAAAATAGGGACATGAAACAGACTACTGAGAACAAAAAGCCCCATCTTATGGAGGATGATAAAAGTCAGAAATTTTCCTTTGGACACATGGAGCTGCGGCACTTCAAATTCATTAGCCATGCTTGAAGGGTAGACCACTTCACAAAACCTTGTGATGCTTGGATATGATGGAAGTTTGCATTAGAGTGACAGAAAATCAATTTGATTTCTTGCTGGAAACTGTCCACTTACCCGCTTCCTCCACAATGAAGTTTTTATTTATTTATTTTGTCACCATTGACCCTTTTTGAAGTTGTATTACTACGTGCCAATGATCATCGGTGAAACAAAATGAGGTCCTTATGAACACGACCCCTGTCACAATAGTCATACGACTAGACCCTGTCTCCTCCCAGCCTCCTTTGTACCCAAAAAGCCATCATCTCCCCTAATTCCTCCTGTCCTTTTCAACCAACTTGACCTCCTCTCACCCATCTGATTTGGTTCTTACTAATGCTTTACACCCTTATACTCTGTATATTTTTCTTTCATTCTTTCCAGTTGGAGAGCTTTCTTAGGTTTTCCTTATTTCATTTGTTCAATGAAATGTTTCTTTATCCAAAAAATACATATGTCCCTGTTAGAATTTTGAATTTTGCAGATGTATCATGTAATTTATTCTTATTCTTCTCCCTTTCTATCTGCTTCTCCCTTTCTATTCAGGTGATGATGCTGAATCAAGTAGATTGGAAAGTTCAACATGGACAAGTTCAAAGGTAAACTACTCTCAGTTATATGGATTAACAATTAATGTTCTTTCATTTCTAACTGTTTACTGTTCTTTCATTTATACGTATACCAGGTGGCTGAGTCAGTGTCAAAATACTGTGTTTTATTGCATATTCCTGCTGGAAGTATGGATGCTGCACAGTTTTCATCAATATGTATCCTATATTCAGTAGTAGTTTTCAGTTCTTATCTCTATCACATGCTACTGTCCATGGCATGAGGTACAATGTGGACAATAAATTTTGGTCTGTGCATTAGCTGCTTTTTGTTCTGGGGGGGTGGGGGGTGGATCTATACATTTTAAGCCATGCTATTTCTATTTGAGGACCATAGATTAGGATCTCCAAGTTGAGCTCTAAGGTAATTTTAATCTTCAGTTTTGGAACTAAACTGTCTGTTTCACTTCGGTATTCAGGAGATTAGTTATGGAATATTGTCATGGCTCAACTTTTTTAGGGGATAAAAGGAAAGAAGTACTAGGTATTCTGTAGTCCCCGTTTATTAAAAGTAATAGGTATTTTTTCATTGAGAAACGAAAAAGTGAACCTTATCATAATAATAAAAAAAAGTTACACATTTGGTCTTTAAGGTGTGAGTGGGGTTTCACTTTATGTATGTAACTTTTAAGAAGTTTCATCTTAGACCGTGGTCCTCGAGTATGAATTAGATTTCATATTGGTCTTGTCATACTTGTTAACTGCAATAATGGAAAGCTAATTTTCTTGTAGCGTATAGTAACATTAGCAATAATTGAGTAGTTTTTAATTTTGTTTCATGAATTGCATAAATTAATACTTAAACCGATATTTTTTTTATTTTGTCGTGGGGACACCAATATCCATGGACTCAACACCTTTGCTCTGATGCATCTCCCTCGTGATGCACCTCACTGTGGAGGATATGGTAGAGTAACAGGCTGTTGAAGATTATGTCCATTTCCGCAAACCTTCCAAATATACCCTCCTAAAGAGATGAAACTGTCTACTGTAAGCTTCTCTTTGGTTATCTTGTTGGATATTCCCAATATGAGATTATAGGCTCGTAGCTCGGCCGGGAAAATGATCTTCAAGGACAGTTTTGAAATTAGTCATCAAATACTGCAGGAAAAAACTTGACCTTCTACCCAAGCACATGCACCAAAATCAAAAACCCTAATCCAAAACCAAAAACGAAATTGATAAATATAAGTTTTTCCTGTTGAGTTGAATGATGAGAGATGAATGAAATATGAGTATTTGTAGTTGTGAGAAGCGTAAGTGGTTATCGGTTGTTTGGTAGCCGATAGGTGTACATGAGGAGATCGATAGCGAGAAGTCAGAAACTTGAGAGACATGACTGATGGAAGTATATATTCCGTCTCATTTTTCAAATTCATTTTAAACGGTTAAGTGTTTTCTGATGAGGATCGATAGTGAGAAGTGAAAGCGAGGGAGCAAGTAAATGAAAATGGTCCACAAATTGTTTGGTTACTATTGAAAGTGAGAATTGAGATAGTGAAACGTGGAACGTGATCAGGAATAGAATGAGATGCAAAGGGGGACCTGTTGGGTGCATCTGTGTGGGCAAGTGGGTAATTTCAAAGGCAGCTGATGTGAACGAAGGCCATTCTCCATTGAAAATTTGATAGTGGGCCTTTGAAAATGGGTAATCTGTACAAATTTCCCACAAAAGCTCCGGCCATTAAGACCCTCCATCGTTAAGGAGGCAATTAGCTACCCAAAAGTTAAAAAAGAAAACCCCACCCATTTGGAGCAAACTCACAATGCAGAAACAAGTGATCCATAGTTTTCATCTCTCTAAGACAAAAGACAACAAATGGAGGGGGAGAGGGCCCACTTTGGAAACTTCCTTTGAAGCTTCTCATGACTATTTAGACTTCTATAAGCAAGGGACTATAGGAAGATCTTCACTTTCTTGGAAACTTTAAACTTCCATAAAAGGTTGACCATCAGTAATTTATTTTCATGGCCCCTTTGTCAAGTTTAGGAAAGTGGGCATAGTAGAGAACTTGCCCCAGGAGTTGATCCTCCACTGTAAACTGTCCCTATTCCCCTTCACCACCCAAGAATTCAGTAACTGGGTAAGAGCAACGGTCCATTGTGTAGTTTGTCTATATATATATGTATGTACAAAACTCCTAGATCTTTTCAAAAATATCTTTGATCATAAGGCATTCAGGGTTCGATTCTCTGGCAATGGATTTGTTCAAAGAAAGAAAAAGAAATGATTAAAGTTCTGAAATGGGCTTTTTTCTTTTAAGAAGAAAATCCAAGTTCTATGATAATGAAAGTCCGTCGATTCTAAGCTTGTAGTCCACTGTCAGTGTTGTTTTTTCTCAAACTGGGATGTTAGTTTGAGTTTCCTTGGGCAAGCTTCTCAGCTTTGTATCTATATATCTTCTCTCTGTTTCTAGCTGGACTTGTTCTCTAATACCTTTCAAGGTTGCGGGTTTTTCCTTGTATCAATGTTCTACAGACCCACAGAAATCTGTACCATGTATTACAGCTGTTGGATACAATGGTATACAACTTTGGCTAAATGGTAAGGATTGTTGGTAAGATGCGTCTATTTGTTACAGTTTAAGCTAAATATATTATACGTTTCTGTTGAACTTTGTATTTTTCTCTTTATATAGAGGGCTTCATTGGTGCTGAGGTTTTGGCTTCCAATTTAGAGAAGGCATGGCTGGGTCTTCATATCCAGGTACTGAACTATTTTCTATTAATTGTTTTTTCTCTTTATATATGTTTTTGTATATTTTTTATTGTAACGCAGAGCTCCACAGATTCTTGGTGTGTGATATACCTTGTAAAAGTTATTAGATTTTTATTTTTAATGACGATGAAGGGATTTGGAATTGCAAGAGCAATAGAAAGGAATGTATGTTAGGTGGTTCTTGAAATTTTAATGTACCTACCTATCATCTATTCCTTCTGTGTTAAGTGTCACTTTCAGATCGTACTTTCTTTTATAGCAACTTGCTTAACCTCACCCCTACTAATGCGGGCATTGTTGCTTAGAAAATAGCTTTCTACTTACGAAAAAGTGAAAGAGCTCTTGTAGAGAAAATCAGGGTTAGCATTTACGTGCAGAAATTTGCAGTTGGTGCTTAAAAGTAATCCAAGATGGGCTGAAAGAATCATGGAGGACTAGTCCAAGATGGCCTTTAGTTTAGTCTTTCCTAATTCTGGTGCTTTTTTGAAGATATTGATTCTCTACTATCTGTGGTTTGTGTGGGTTGTTGACTGAATGGAAAAGTTGATTTTGTACATGAATGGCATTAAAGTTATTTACTAGCTTATTTGGATAAAAAAGATAATGAAAAGTTTTTGGCAAATACATTTTTTGCCCCTGAAGTTTTAGTTTGGTGTTTATTTGATCATTGGGTTTCAGAATTAACACTTTAGTACTTGAGGTTTGGGAGATGGTTCCAAGCGGTTTCTGAGTTAATTTGAAAGTTAGTTGATTAACAAACAAATGACATTACATGTCGAGGTGGCAAGTTATGTATGAGGTGGCAATTTTTACTAATTTTGTATTAACTTTTCGGATTATATGGCTTTTTCATTTTTTTCTCTCCCTCTATTTCCCTTCCTCTCTTTTCCTTTCACTTTTCCCTTCTCCTTTCTCACAGCTTTTCAAAGATGAGACACTATGATGTGATTGAAAATTAAAATTTGTTTCAATATTTTGAGAATACTTTTTATTTTGATCCACCGTTAGAACTTCTTTCTGTTTGCATCAAAGCATTTTTCCATTTTAGTTATATACGAAGATGAATTGCAGGAAACAACAGCATCTGTTTTGACGGCGGCCCTTGCTTCAAAGAAGTCTGAGGCATCGACTTCAAGACCCTCTGATTTACGGAGTTCCTCTTTGGCATCTGTTTCTCCTTCGGATCATCATATTGGTTCCTTAGAGACAAATCTGGGTGTCAATAGTGGTATAGTAGAGGAAGAGAAAGGACCCGAAAAATTAGTCAAGGTATTATATCAACATAGTCTACCTTAAGCTAAAAGGTTATATTCTTTATAATTGATTTCTCTTTTGTATTGTTAGCAGGAAGACAGCAAAGCAGACATTAAGGAGTCCAATGTACATCATTCTCTGAGTGTTGAGATTCAGAATAATGATGAATCATCCCCTGAGCCCTCTGGGAAAGACAAAAGTTCATTGGCACATCCTCAAGACCAGCAAAGCTGTTCCCCTGAAAATACCTCCAAAATTGTGAATGACTCTTATACCACTCCAAATCTTATAGAATCCAGTCAATCAGGAGCTCCACAACCAATTTCTTTAGAAGCCAAGGAAGACGTCCGAGAAAATAAGGAAATTGTTGATGACAATAATGCTATAGAAAATGATAGTGCCCGCAAGGACTACGCGTCAAATGATGTTCATTTAAACATTCGTCTGCTGAATGGTATTAACCTACAGGAAAAGTTTTCCAAGACAAGTACCTTGAGGATGATCAAGGACTACGTGGATAACAGCCAACCAAGTACCTTTGGACCTTATGATTTAGCCATCCCATATCCTCGCAAGGTTTTCACAGATCAAGGTATCATCTGAATTTTTATTTCTTGGTTATAGTCAATAGCTTCTACTATAGTATATTATTGATTATTCTTTGTTTCCATAGTTTTTTACAATAGACCAAACTGTTAATTGCAAAGATGATGTAATACGTTTTGGGTAATTTGGTAAATTCAAATTAATCTTGGTTAATCCTTGATTAATTACATTTTAGTCCCTAATCAGTGTTTAGTTTCCTTTTAGTTATCCTTTTTTAATCCCATCTTATATTTAAATCTCTATAAATAGAGGATTCCTTCTTTGTATTCAATAACTTTGATTCATTAATAAAATTCTCTCATTCGGCATACATGATAGATGAAAAGAGAGACTATTTGCTCAAAGGATACTATTGAAAAGAAGAAGACAAAGTATACGTGGAAAACCTTAGTACAAGGAGAAAAAACCACGATAGACACTGCTCTTTTTATTTTCTAATAATCAAAAGAGTACAAGAGGGAAGAATACATATATAAGCTATAATAAGCCCAAACAAAAAAGAAAATAAAAGTAGCATACAGTAAATTACACAAATATCCTTGGGCTATAAACACTCCACTAGCCCCTAATTTCCAACACTCCTCCTCAAGTTGGAGCGTAGATGTCAATTAGGCCCAACGATAGTCAAAGCTCTGCTTGAGTAACCCTTTGGTGAGGACATCAACAACTTGTTGACGGGAAGGAATGTACGAGATACAAATACTATCATTGTCGTGTTTCTCCTTTATAAAATGTCCTCTATCTCTACATGTTTCGTTCTGATTATTGGCTATGCTTATATTAGCTTTATTGTCACAGAAGAGCTTCATAGGTAACTCATAGTCCTAATCAAAACTTTATGCAGCCAGATCTCTTTATAGATTCCCAAACTTATAGCTCTGTATTCGGCTTCAGCACTACTACTAGTGACAACACCCTGTTTCTTACTCCTCCAAGTGACAAGATTACCCCACACAAAAGTGCAGTATCCTGAGTGGACTTTTTGTCAGTAATTTATCTTGCTCAATTAGAGTCGGTACAAGTCTCAATACATTTTTTTTCTGTTTTCTAGAAAATCAGATCTTTCCCTGGAGTAGTTTTTAAGTATCTCAGAATGCGATTCACAACTTCCATGTGTTCTTTGTAGGGTGCTTGCATAAACTGACTAACAGTGCCAACTGCATAAAAGATATTGGGTCTTGTGTGGGATAGAAAAATCAACTTTCCCACTAAACGCTGATACTACTCTGTCAACAGGAACTCTGTAACCAAGATTTTTTAGTTTTGCATTGAATTCTATAAGGGTATCAACAGGTCTGCATCCATTTATACATGTTTTCTTTAACAAGTCAAGAGTATACTTGAAACAGAGATCCCTTCCCTCGATCGTGCCACCTCCATTCCAGGGAAGTACTTCAGATTCCCTAGGTCTTTGATTTCAAACTTGCCACCTATTTTCTTTTTCAGCATGGTAATCTCAACAACACCATCTCCTGACAAGACAATATCATTGATATACACAATCAACATAGCAACTTTCTCCGATTAAGACCTTTTTGTCAGTGTATGATCAGAACATCCTTGAGAGAAGCCTTGGGATTTAACAAAGGTGGTAAATTTGTCAAACCATGTTCTAGGAAATTGTTCCAAACCATAAAGAGATTTTCAAAGCTTACAAACTTGGTGGTCAAATTGAACTTCAAAGCCTGGAGGAGGTCTCATGTACACTTCTAATATTGAGTCTTAGATCTCAAAAACTGATAGTTCAAATGTTTAATCCATGAGGTTTGGAAAAAAGTTCAATCACTAATGATACTAAATATTAAGTTGTTAGACCACATTAGAGAGTGATATGATAAATATGTTTATGTGGTTAATATAGCATTATGTGGAATCTTATTTTTATGATATATTTTTGGTGTGGGCCGTTTCCTTTTCTTCTCATTCTTCTCCCTACAATTTTTTTTTCTCTTTCTATCCTCTCATCCACCGATGATCTCTCCCCCTCAACCCCTCTCCCCAACATTTTCAATTGATATCATTTTGCTCCTGTATGTCCTTGCTTTTTCGTATAAATTTTCACATGAATATATTTTCTTCATTTTGGCAAGTGAATTCACAAGTTTCAATTTTCATTTAGTCCAGTGGTTGTACTCATTTTGCTCCCGTTTTAGCACCTTGAAATTAGAACTTGTAAATCAGATGGTGCTTCTAGTGGTACAGTTTGAACATAGAATACATGCTAATAGTCCTGTTTTCTTGGAGTGAAATACTAATACGTTGATCATGATTTCACCGACTCAAAAGGAAAAAGATGTTGATCATATTTATGAGTTTCTATCATGAGATCACCGCCATGTGCCTTAGAAATATCGACTGGACTGACATCCATCCTTTAAAATACCAACTGGACTCGCATTCATTGTTTAGGACTGAGGATCAGTTGGCACTGATTAAAGTTTATCTTTCATCCTATGGGTACGGCCAATAGTGCAACTCAAACTGGTGTCTTTCTGGTCTGTACTTCAATAAACGCTTACTTCCATTTTGAAATTTTGTTAGAACTTATCATCATGATATACTTAATGGCATGAATATGCTTAATAATAAGCTGGGTGTTGACTGTTGTCTTATTTGTTTAAATTGCTCCAGATTTGGGTAAATCATTATCAGACCTGGGCCTACATAACAGACAAGCATTGATAATGGTTCGACATCAAGGAGTTCGTTCTGATTTAAGAGGAGCATCATCCTCCTCTGATGAAAGAAAATTTTCAGCCAATGGTGTTTCTTCAGATGAAAATAGTGATGGGTATTTTGCATTCGTTAAAAGGATTTTATCTTATGTGAATCCATTCTCTTATCTTGGGGTAGGGGCGAGCACAGCAAGTTCCAGACATGAAACTCAGGGAGACGCACGACAATATAGTGAGTTTCTTATCCTGAAGATATCAATTGTTTTTTTTAAGGTTAAAATCTTGGTTTGTCTGTGAGTTTTCAAGATTAGTTCATTTCAGTCTCTTTCTCATTAACTTTCAAAAGGTCTATTGTTTTAATAATATTTTCATTAATAGATTAATGCTCAGAGATACAACTCTATTTGGGAGTGAATAAGAAAGCAACAAAAAGTACGAATGATACAAAGATGATAGGTTAACAGGAGAACTAAAAGCAGGCTATTTAAGATGTACATACTGTGACGGACATCCAGCAAAACACTTCTTCCAAGAAGAATACTTTAAACGAGATGATTCATATCTGTCCAACCAAGAAAACCCAAAACAAATAGGAAGAAGCCTCCACCGCAACAACTCCCAAAGAATGAGCCTGAAAACAATGAAGGGCCAACTAAAACTGATTGATGAATGGCAACTCCAGAATCAAAGAAGGGACTAACTGCTTCCAACAAACCAACTAAAAGCACTAGAATTTTGCTGTCTCTTTGTTGAGATAAATCATTAATAATACAATCAACAAGATACAAAACCTTATTATTGTTTTTTTTTAAAAAAAAGATCTTAATTCATTTCAATCAGTTGTTAATTTCACTATTCATTTGTATGTAGTATTCAATTGGATAAAATTGAAAGTTATGGCTGTTAGATTACCTATTCTTCTTTTGGTTCTAATGCATTGCCGGTTTCTTATATTAAAAAGAAATGTAAGTCTGGTTAAAATTGATTCAATGAGAACTATCGGGTTAAAATGAATTTCTCCTTAATCCTTTGAATGTCTAATATTTTTGGATGGTTTCAGGTAATAACTCTTTGGAAGCAGAGGACCACTATGTCCGCAAACCAAACCAAGGAACTGCAATGGTGGGTGGAAACAATACTCGAGGCAAGCAACCATCTTCTTCATCTAGATTTGGAGCAAATATTCATAGCATTCATACATTAAAACATGACGACGACGAAGAACGATTCAAAAGTAGGAATTCCTTTTGGAATGGTAACTCTACAGAGTATGGTGGTGACAATGATAGCAAATGACAATGATCAAAGACCAGATTGTCCGATGAGAAACTTAAATGCTTTACTTTTATACAATATGATCTGAAACTTATAGCTGATTATAATGGCACTGTATATATCTTAAATTAAATAAGTCTATATTTGGATGTAATCTCTACTCTTTTAGAAAGAGAGGAGAAGTATAGCCTCAAGTTTGGACTAGAATTATATTTGATCTAAAGTTTCAAAATCTAACCACCTTGTATCTAAGCTTTGAAAGATGACACTCAATAGTCTCTTTGTCTAAATCACTTTTCCTCTTGCTGCATTAGATGGTGTTTCTTGTTTGGTAATTTACTTTCGTTTTTAGTTTCCATTCCTGAATTTGTGAATGGTTCCTCTTAGTAATTTTACCCTGTTTTTCACATTTTTATTGAACATCTGAACCAGTAGTTAAATTTTTAAAACGAAACTAAAATCTTTAAAGTCATGGTTTTTTGTTTTCAAACTTAGATTTTTTTAAAAAAAATGAGTAGAAGGTTGAAAGCAAAAAAAATAATAGTAGTGTTTATAAATTAAATTAAAAATTTTAAAATCAAATGGAGCCTTAGTTATCCATTGCTCTAAGTTTCAAGTTAAGAGAATTTTGAAGTATCTCCCCTACTAGTGTTTATTTTATTTTTAGTTCAATATGTGGGATTGTATTTTTTACCTCTTGATCCACGATATATATTAACATAGGAACGAATCCTTACGTTATCTAACAATACACCTTAGTTTTCACTTTTTTCTCTTTTTTAAATCTTTTTACTTACTGGTATTAGATTTATGTTAATTGATCGTCATCCTCCAGCAACTTAGTCCCTTTCGGAGTAGATATATACATAGTCCGTCTGGTCACAGACGGGGCACACAAAACAAGATATACAAGGAGACATAGCACACTCGTATCAAAATTTATTAGAAAGGATTGGTTAGAACCATTTTTCTTTTGGATGTTTTATCAATAAAGTATTAGCTCATATTTAGGGACAAAGACGTATAGTTTCTTTCTAATTTAGTTTCACATGAAAATCCATGGAAAGTTTAACAAAAAAAGAAAAAAACAACTACTGTGATTAACTTGTATGTAAATAAGTGTGAGATTTTGAAGTGTTTAATTTTGCAAAAAAAGTTGTAGTGTTTTGCAAATTCCAAAAAGGTATTTTAGAAATTTATTTATAAAATAATTCATTGTAGAGAAATCATTACAAACCAAATTTTTAAAAAATGAAGATCAAGTGATTGACCCGGAATTTGGCAATTTCTTTTTATCTTATATGAAAGTTACAAAAATGGCCTCCATACCTCCCTCTTCTCTCGTCTTCCTCTCCATTTTTGACTTAGCTGTCGAAAAATCTCCTTCATCATTCTCCTTCTGCTGAAAATTCCCATTTCGGGTATTTTTCGATTTCTATCATTAAATTGAATATTCAATTTGTAGGATTGTATGTTTAATTGGATCTATGATTCTTAGTCTATCATGGAAATAGATAGAAGAATAGTAAAAGTTATTCAATTTGAAGGATTGTATGTTTAATTGGATCTATGATTCTTAGTCTATCATGGAAATAGATAGAAGAATAGTAAAAGTTGATAATGACCATGTATATTGTCATGTATCTTAATTGATCTATTTTAAGAAGTTAGTAATCATTAAGATTGTACGAGAAAAGATTATTTTTGAAAACAAATAATCCCGATAAAAGTTTCAAAACTTTAGGTAAGTTCATACTAAATTTCATGAAATGTCAATGTATTAATCAATGAAATAAGGAATTGATTCATCATCCTAGAACATCTTGTTTATTAGAACACTTTCCAATCTATCTTCTCCCTTGCTTAATTCTAAACTTTAATTACACTAAATCCAATTTCCAATTTCCTTAGCTAAAGTTACTTTAATTCTAAAATAGCTAAGTGTTAAACCATCCAAAGAATCCCTAAGAACGGTATTCGATATCTTACATTATTTTATTACTACTTGACCGTTGGGTTCCAAACTTTTAAATGTGATTTTCAAATACTTAAAAGTGATTTTGAATGACTACGTAAAGTGATTTTTAAAATTACCAAATTATATGTAATTGAAAATTTATGACAAATTAATTATAATAGCTTTTTTTTCTTTTCAAAAATGATTTTATATAAAAGTTGGGCACTAACCATCGTCGAAAAAACTTGTTGGAGACGGTGGTCAAAGGTGGCCACAAGAAAATAGAGCTTGTATTTTGCGGCAATGTTCGTTGAAAGTTGACTAACAATGGTCATGGAAAAACGGTCGTCAGTCATTGGGTGGCAACCGTTGTTAAGAAAATAGTTGTCAGAAGTTGATCAACAATAGTCACTAGAAAGTGGCCACTGAAGAAGGTGGTTGGAGGTTGGTCGTTGACAATCATAAAAAAATGGTCACTAAATGTTGGCGGATGTCAGTTGTTGAAAAAACGATAGTTAAAAATTGGCCAAGGACCTTTGCTGAAAAGCGGCCACTAAAGATTGATGGATAGTAATTGTCAAAAAAACAGTCACCAGAAGTTGACCTTCAGTAGTCATCAGGAAACAATTGACAGAGGCATGGTCAGAAGTTGGTCGACGATAGTTGACTAAAAGAATCACCAAAAGTTGGCTAGTAGCATCATAAAAATAAATCATTGTTAATTGGCCGGTGACGGTTGTCGAAAAATGGTTATAAAGGTTGGTCCACAATAGTCACTGGAAAATGGTCAATAAAAGTTGGTTGACAAGCATCGGCTAAAAAAATGGTCGTCGAAAATTCGTGGCAATATCAAAAAATGATAATCAAAGATGGGTAGCAACAATTGTCGAAAGTTGGTTGACGACCATATAAAAGCAGTTACAGGAAATTGACTGCATTGGGTTGTCAAAAAGCGATCATTAGAAGATGGTCGACATCAGTTGCCAAAAAAGCAATCACCAAAAGTTAGTTGGCAATGGATATCTAAGGGGATAAAGGTAAGACTATACATATCTATAACTACATATACTACAAAATTTCATAAACCTCTCCTTGAATTTCATGTTGAAAATTTCATGTTGAAAATTTCATAAACCTCTCCTTGAATTTCATGTTGTAACATAAAATCTCCTTTTGAATTTTATGCAGTAATATATATCGTTCCATGTTCTATATTTGTGCTATATATATAGTGCAATTTTTCTTTTAAAAAGTTTTTGTTTTCCAAATTTTACTAAAAATTCAACACCTCTACTCAATAAAGATGAAAACTAAGTAAAAATTGGGGATAAAATATGCTTAATTTACAAATATAAAAAACAAAATGGTTAGAACAGTGCAACTTTTCAATTAACACTTTAGTGTAAATTTCAACTTTTTAATTAATATTGGAGAGCAATCAGGGAAGGGATCCCCGACGCCAAATCGTGTACATGTTTTAAGTCGATGCCACCATGAGCAATTCCATCACCATCTACTGCCACAGATAATTCTAAACACCTTGCTCTTCTCTGGAAGAGATTTCATTATCATGCCAATAAAATCCAACTAAAAGTTGTAAAACGTCTGAAAAACAAGTTTTTTTTAGTAGAACCATAGTATTTTTTGGTACAACTTCAGGGTGAGACGTTGAATTTTCGAATTAAGATATGGGTTTTGGTCAATACTAATGAATCAAGAAACAAGTTCAATAGCTCAGAATTAAAGTTCACGTGGCTGAGAACTAACAAGGCTTGTGAGTCTCAATTTTCTTGTACAGGCTCATTTCGTAAGACGATTTGTATTCTTTGCCCTAGTAAATCTTGGTTTTCCATATACATATAAAAACTCCTAGAAATAATCAATGACAAAAAGAAGTGAGAAAAAAAGGAACATACATCTCATCTTCCTATGTCCACCCACTGAGACGTTGCATGATTCAACGAAAAAATAAAACCACCAAATCTTCTGTTCTTTCTATTTTGTATCTGGCAGAGTTGCCAGAAAAACATGGAGATGCCCTTTTGAATCTCAACCTGAAAGCACAGAAGTTGATTGTTCAAGAATTTATCTCAAATATTCAAAGGAGGAGATAGTGGGTGACTTTAAATTGAAAGGAAAATCTAAATGAACCACAAAACACAAATACATGTTTCAATGAACTATTCTCATAAAGAAACTCAGTTTCAAAGTGAGGGTACTCCTTAAACTTTCACTTAGACAGATCAAAGGGAAGCTAAAGCAAGTTAAAGTTTCATACAGTTGCCAAAAGACCCCTTGCAGTCTGATCAACATATTGTCTTTCCCCCCTCTCAAAAATATGTAAATGAATAAAGCAATTGAAAGAAAAGAGAGTTCATTAGTACGGAAAATGGGAGGGTACTTGTTAGGATCCTTCTTCAGGATCCTATGAAAATCAGAAAATTTCTAACATGAGTAGAGAAAGAGAGACATTGCTATGCTATTATATATTGAAATGAAATCCAGAAGGTTCACAAGGAAATCAACAACTCAAGGATAATGCAAGCAACAGCGTAAAAGGAAAAGGAAAACAAGAATGTAAAGATGAAGAACAATGCCCCAACTCCTTCGACAAGGCTGATATCTTCTCACTAAAGCTCTCGGCAGGTTTTCACTCGATTATAACCTATTTTGGTAATCCTCAAAACACTCCTTTTATACTTCCTCACAGGTTGATCCCTCCTATAGCCTCCCCACAAACTATCTTCTGTGTAACTCCCATCACACCCCTCACAGCTTCGCTTTTACATTTATATATGTGAATGATTGGAGGCCTAACATTACCGCCCTGCTCGAATTGCACCTTGTCCTTAAGGTGGAACGTGGAAAACTGCTTATTCATCAGATGAACTGATTCCCAAGTTGTTTCACAGTTCAGTCCTCCTTTCCATTTAACCAACCACTCATTTGCCCCCAATTCACTATTCCACCGAACTCCCAACACCGTCTCCAAAAGCACTTGCAGTTCAAAGTTTTCAGCCAATGTCGGTGGTATTCGAAGCACCAGTTGGGTCTATCCTAACTTAAGCTTCAGTTGAGATATACAGAATACGTTGTGAATGGCCGCCTCTGGTGGTAAATCTAATATATACGCCACTTCCCCAATGGACTCGATCACTCTGTAAGGTCCATAAAATTTAGGGGCCAACTTTTCACTTCTTATCCGCACTAACTATCAATGCTGGTAAGGTCTCAAGTTCAAGTAAACTTCATCCCCAACATTGAACTTCAACTTTCTCAAAGCAAATCAGCATGTTTCTTCGTTATCACTTTGTTTTCTTTCAAAGATTGATAACCAAGTATCCATCAATCAACAATTGTTCCGTGCTATTATTGGTAGATTTTCTGTTTCCATATGACAAAAATGGAGGTGGTGGTCTACCAAAAACAATCTGGAATGGCGTAGTCTTTGATGACGCATGAAATGTTGTGTTGTACCAGGTATGCATTATTCCATTTGGTCGGTTGTTCTTTGCAATAACATTGGAGATACGTTTCTAGACAATGGTTGACCCCTCTTAGTTTGGTCTTTGGTATATGGATGGAATCCAGTTCTCCTCTTAAGGACAGTCCCCGTGGCCGATAATAGTTCCTTCCAAAAATTACTCAAGAATATTTTGTCACGATCTATGATTAGCGATTTAGGAACTCCATGTTTGCTCACTACTCTCTCAAGGAAGATTTCTGCTCCTTAGTTTTAAACGAGCGTCAGAGAATGATAAAATGTGCAAACTTGCTATGCCTATCCACTATGACCATGATAGAGTCAAAAGCTCCCGCCTTCAGTAGACCCTCAACAAAATCCATGGTCCAGTCCTCAAGGATTAGCTCCGGCAATGGCAATGGCAATGGCTGTAGGAGGCTGGCGGGAGTTGTCGAATCAAAATCTTATTCCTCTGACAAATCTCATACTGCTCTACATACTTCTTGACATCATTTTTCATTCCTATCCAGTGCATTTCCTCATTCCTTCTTTTGTAGGTCTAGAGCAAACCTGAATGACTTTCCAACACCGAATCATGAAATGTGTGCAACAGGGACAATATTAAAGATGATGTCTATAAGAGCACTAATCTTCCCTTGTAATTTATCCGCCGATAATTAGGTTTTCCCTCTGGATACTCTTTCAAGATATCATTTGTTGATGTTCCTCATCTTTCTCAACTTCATCTAGAACAATCTCAACATCCGCTATTCCCAAGGTTGATAACACGGCCAATTCCACATAATGAGACACATTTGATAGCACATCAACAACTTTGTTTTGAAGTTTCTAGTTGGTATAATATCTCGAAATCATGACCTACCAATTTTGTCAACCACCTATGGAATTGCAATTGCACTTCCCTTTGCTCAATGTGGAATTTCAGAGCTTTTTGGTCCGAAATCACAGAAAATTACTTTTCTAATAAGTAATGTCTCCATTTCTGCACTGTCGTTACCACTGTCATTACCTCTCTCTCATATATAGATTTTGCTTGCGCTCTAGGTGACAATTTCTTACTGTAGTACGCAATGGGCTTAGCATTTGTTAGGCCCCCAGCTACAAATCAATATCATAGGAGAGGTAAAGGCAAGAAAGGGAGAAACGGGTAAGGGTGGGGACCACTGTGAGGTAGGTTATAAATAGAAAGTTTGAGAGAGGGAAGGGTAGATAGTTCCTCAGTATAATCTTCTCAACAGTGAGAGGTTTGAGGGCAAAGACAACCGATTGTGATTGTGCTCGACCATACAGAGCTTGAAATGGAGAGATGTCAGTGGAAGCATTATAGGTGGTGTTATGCCAATATTCTGCCCAGTGCAATCAGACATACCATTGTGAAGGCTTTCCTCTTAAAAGCAACGCGGTAGGCTTTGAAACTTTTATTTACCACTTCAGTTTGACCATTTGATTGTGGATGGAAAACTATGTTTCTATTCAATTAAGTCCCAGCTAGTTTGAATAACTCCAGCCAAAAATGGCTTAAGAACACCTTATCTCTATCAAAAACAATAGATTTTGGGTATATGTGAAGCTTTACATCATCTTCTTCACAAAAACATCAGCTAACCCTCACTGTAAACGGGTGTTCAAGCCTATAAAATGGCTATATTTCGTCAAACGATCCACCACGACAAAGATGACATCGAACCCCTTCGATTTTGGTAGTCCCTTGATGAAGTCCATCGAAATGTCTTCCCATATTGAATTGGGAATGCTCAGGGGCAACAATAGTCTAGCCCCGGCTGTCAACGATTTATTTCTCTAAAAAATTAAACATTCTTAATATCACCCTTCATACCTTCCTAATACAACTCTCTTAGTAATCTTTTATAAGTGTAAGAAACCCGATGTCCTCCAAACACAGAGTCATGGTATGTATGTATTATAGATGGAAGTAACGTGGAGGTCTTAGAGATTACCAAATGACCTCTTAATTTCAGCACTCCTTGCTCGAGTGAGTAATTAGATACACTATCTTCATTCTCCAATAGCTTCTCAATTATTGCCTATGGAGAGCAAACGACCACCAATTCCACCATTGATCAATAGTTACGAGAGAGAAGTAGACTTAGGAGTTTAGAAGGAGCATTTGAGAATGGCTTAACAACATATGAAGAAATTTGCTGATAAAAAAAGAAGAGAACTGGAGAGTTCGAAGTAAGAGATTATGTGCATTTGAAGCTACGACCGAATAAACAAACCTCAGTGACGGCAAGACGTAATGAGAAGCTATCACCTAAGTACTCAAGGCCCTACTGAAATGAAGCAAGAGTAGGGACGGTAGCGTATCGCTTGGCCTTACCAAAAGAAGCTTCAATCCACCTAGTTTTTCATGTCTCGCAGCTAAAGAAAACACTAGGATCAAATAAGACGGTGGAACCAGCACTACCTCCCCTATCGAAGAAATTCAAATGGGTAACCGAACCTGAAGAAGTCTATGGCTATTGCAAAAATCTAAACACAAGAGGATGGGAGATATTAATTGCTTGGAAGGCCCCATTGCTCTATATATAACCCTCTTGTACATTGAGCTTTTGTCTCTCTATTTTTCAATATTTTGATAGTGAGACTCGTTTCCTTTTAATAAAAATTGCTTCGAAGAGACTCCAAATGATACTACTTGGGAAATAATTGAAAATTTTAGCCAACAATTTCCTATGTTTCACCTTGAGGACAAGATGAATTTAGAAGGGGGGAGTAATGTTAGGCCACCAGTTATACATTAATATCATAGGAGAGGTAAAGGCAAGAAAGAGAGAAACGGGTAAGGGTAGGGACCAATATGAGGGAGGTTATAAAAAGAAAGTCTGAACGAGGGAAGGGTAGTTAGTTACTTAGTAGAATCTTCTCGAGAGTGAGGTTGAGGTTAGAGACAATCGATTGTGATTGTGCTCTGAGTGAGTGTACTTGGGGTTATCAACCCATTCTTGTTAATCAGATCAATATCGTCTATCCGCATGCCTTTCAACATTTTGGCTTAACATTGCCCTAACCCAACTCCCGATGCATTGGTCTCTATTATGAAAGGTGATGAAAAATCCGAGAGAGCCAATATAGGGACCAATATCATGGCTTGTTTCAGTTGTTCGAAAGCCTCGATCACTTCGTCATTCCATCTGAACGCATTTTTCTATAGGAGTTTGGTAACTGGTGCCCCAACATCTCCAAAACCCTTTACAAAACATCTATAATACTTGGTTAAACCCAAAAATCCACAAAACTTTGTCACAACTTTTGGTTGGGGCCAATTGACCATTGCTTTAACTTTTTCCCCATTCACCTCCACACCTTTGCTCGAGATTCGATGGCCTACGTATTGAATCCTTGGATGCCCAAAAACACATTTCTTTCCATTAGCAAAAGTGGTTGTCTTTGAGGATGTTAAAAACCACCCCAAGGTGTTTCTCATGCTCTGTTATGTCTGTACGGTGGACTAGGATGTCTTCAAAGAATACCAACACAAAGCATCTTAAGAATGGTCGAAAAACTTGATTCATTAACGATTGGAACGTGGCTGATGCATTGGTCAATCCGAATGGCATTGCCAGAAATTCATCGTGGCCCTCATGTGTACAAAAAGTTGTTTTCTCAATGTCACTCTCCTCCATTCGAATCTGCTGGTACCTTGAGCGAAGGTCTAATTTAAAAAATAGTGCTGCCCCATGTAGCTCACAAAGTAATTTTCACTAGTATTGGAAATTTGTCCATTGTTGTCACTTGGTTCAATTTGATAATCAATGCAGAACCTCCACCCCCCATCATTCTATAATAAGAGCACTGAACCCGAGTATGTACTACAGCCCAGCTGAATAATTCCAGCTTACAATATCTCCGTTACCAATCTCTCGATTTCTTCCTTCTGTATGTAACTATAATTATATGGCTTGACATTAATCAGTTGTTGACATTAATCAATTTCTTCCTTCCTTCTGTGTTGGTTCGTAGTATGTTTAGAAGGTAAGCCCTTAGATAGTTCAAAATCGTCTCATATAGCTTTAACAAGAATTGTATCATCGGCAAATCTTCTTCCTTTCCCTTCTCATATGCTTCTCTTTCCGCTTTAATATTTGTCTCAATTTCAATATTTTGAAATTCAATTAAAAAGCCTTGATTTTCCTCTTTCCAGGTCTTGGAAAGCGTCTTGAGTGACCATTCGACTTTGGTTAATAACAGATCCACCCTGACATGGCCAATGTACCCTCATAAATTCGGTAGTGAGCAACACTACATCCCTAGAATAACATACATTTTACCCAATTTAATTGCTAGGAAATCCCCACAATGGTCAACTCGGTCAGCCTTACTTCCACTCTCTTGCAAATGCCTCTTCCTTCCTGAGTTGTTCCACCCCCAATCGTAACTCCAAACTTTGTCTCCTTTGTAATTGATAGGTTCAGTTCATCCACTAATCTTTTATGGATAAAATTATGGGTGGGTTCCTGTCAATGAATACTACTACGTTCTGACCCTTCACTAAACCTCAGAGCTTCATTGTTTCTTTTGCAGCAAACCCTAATATTGAACACAATGCCACCTTTGTATCCCCCGACACCGCTAGGAAGTTTAATTCAACAAATTGTGTTTCCCCGTCAATGGCCGCGAATTCCTTTCCCAACTTAGCCAACATTTCATTTTCTTCTTCCTCATTCATTATTAACAACTTTAGCTCCCTATTCTCTCTTACCTTACAGCAATGACCATGGGAATACTTCTCATTACATCAGAAACAGAGGCCCTTGTCATGTCGTGCCCTAAACTCACTTTCAGAGTCTCTTTACTGGTGGTTCCTTTTTGACATAGTTCCCCTTAATACGTATAGTAATTTGACATATCTGGGCTCCCCCACCCTTTTCTCTGGGCCTTCTTGTGCTAGTAATCGTGGACTTTCTGGATTCGGCTTTCTTTTTACCTGGCCCATGGGCTCCCCATTTGCTCTAAGGCCAACTTTAGGGATACGTTATGGTCATTCACTAATTGGGCTCCCTTCATGCATTCTTCTTATGACTTTGGGAGACGGCTAACAACCTCCGCCTATAGTTCCAATTCCACCCCGTCATAAATGCATCCATCAACACACTTTCTTCCATCTCCGCCAACGGTGTGGAGTAGCTCAGAAACTTCTTCAAATATTCAGCATATATCCCATCCTGTTTGATTCTTTTCAACCTAGCTCCTAAGCTTCCTTCTTCAATGTGTTGAAAATGTTCGGACATCTGATTTTTTAGATCCTCCCACAACGTTACCTTCTTCTGGTTATTGCTCCACCTGAACCAATTAACTTCATCTTGTGCAAAACTCATGACTGAGGCCTAGACCTTCTCAGTTTCGGCTAAATTATTGATTTCAAAATAATGTTCGACCCGTAACCCACGATTCTAGATTCTCCCCGACGAAAATCGACATCTCTAATTTCTTGTATTTATTCTTGTTTGTTGTTCCTTGTCCCTGGCTATATTGATATGAAATCTAGAGGGTTCACAAGGAAACCAACAACATAAGAGGAAAAGGAAGGGAAGAATGTAAAGTAAAGAACAATGCCCAGCTCGTTCGAGGCTGGTCTCTTCTCCCAAAAGCTCTCAGCAGCTTTTCACTCAAGTATAACCTATTTTGGTAATCCCCAAAACATTCCTTTTATACTCCTCACAGGTGGGTCCCTCCTACAGCCCCGCCCCAAATTAAAAGAGTTCACCCCAAATTAAAATGAAGATATCCCCAACGAAACCTAGAGGAAGAAGAGGACAACACTGAACAAAGAGCCAGTAGCAAATTTTCCAAGAAAAAAAAACTCTACCAATAACTAGAGAGGTCTTTATACATGTGTTGCATAGATTAGATAACATTTATCGAAAAAATTGCTCGGGAGGGGAAAAAACAATATAAAATTGACCTTTCCACCATGGGGCTGTGAAGGGACCAACTGCAGAAAATCAGTTCAACAGCTCCAATGCACACAACTCATTCTGTTGGCAGTTGACCTGCAGATTCCTTTGAACATTCTGTATAGTGATCAAAGTAAAATAAGAATAAAATTTATGATATCAAACAAGTATTCAGACCAAAGAAAATGAATGGTGTAATGTTAGCGACATGGCCCTTTCCTGTCTCCCCATACATGCAAGAAAATTCAATCAGAAGTTATGTGATCTTACTCCTTCTCCCAAGTCAAGACACCGGATGATGCAAAGGTAATAATTTTTGTCCAAATTATCTTCTGATTGACAGGTAAAATACCAAAGGAATCAAATTATCCTTGGCTGCAATAGTTGCTCATGGGTGCATGAAATGTGTAGCACATCTTCAAAGGTTTTCTTGAGTGCATGATCAAACCCTCCAAAATGGTTACCACGGTTGAATTACTGATCACACTCTTGGAGGCATTCGCATAAACCATGGGCGTAACAACAAAAACAATTGGTCCAGAAATCTCTTCAAGGCTTGTCTTCTCGTCGCAACCAATTGATATCCTGCTCGATGAAATATTTCTAAGTTAAACATGTGGTTGTTGGAGGATTCGAACCTTTAACTCTTAGGTCAAAACTTTAAACATTACAAATACAACAATACGAGTTAAAATTAAGGGAATATGGTGACTATGTTAAATTAAGACAGCAGAGAAACTGGAGGCTCCAAATTACAAAAATGATATTTGCAGAACATCACATAAACAACCATAAAATATTCTCAAATTCACTTTCTAAATTATATTTTGAAAAAAATCCAAAATATTTATTTTCTTCAATGAATTCTTACATAATTGTCAGAGGTGTGCTTTACTAATGTATTGCCCAATGCCCGACTTGTATACTAATATCAAGTACTTTAGCTGCACATCGTAAATCACTTGCTTTGAACTTTTGTTCCATTTTCATTATTTCAATGAATCATTCTCTTTGGCTCAAAGTAATAACAACTAACAACGTAATAATAACAAGGGTAAACATAAACCTGAACCTTGTACAAGTTGTACTTTGTCTAAAGAATTCCCTTTAACTTTCAAAAGATTCATTAATACCCTTTAACTTTAAAAAGGTTAAAAAAAACACCCTACTATTAGTTTAAACATAAATAGTTAGTACAATATTTCAAAAATACCTCTGTACTTTCAAAAGTTTCATTAACACATGTCACCTTCAAACTTTCAAAAAGAAAAGTCCAAAAATACTTTAACTATTAGTATATGGACGGAAACCAGTAGTTCCTTGTTTCAACAATACTGTTGAAAGTTAAAAGTTCCATAAAAAGAAAAGGCTAAAACATGTCATTACCATTAATATATTGACAGTAAACTAATGCAAGAGAAGGAAATGGAGAGGGAGGTGAAATGGGGTGTAGATAAATGCTTTCATCGTTATACTAATGGTAACTGATAAAACCTTTTTTCAACTTTTTTTCAATGTCAAGGGTATTAATTGATAATTTTATATAATATATTGAATAAATCAAATTTTACATAATAACCTATAAAATTGGTGAATAAAGAGAGACCAAAATACTAATTTTATATAAACCCAATACACCCTCCCTCAAACTCATGGTGGTAGAATCACGAATAACTTGAGTTCACTAAGAAAACATCTGAATCAAATCAATAGATCTAGGATAAAATCAGAAACCCGTAAAGAACCAAACACACAAAGAACTTCTAGGTTACAGACAAACCCATGAAGAACGAGACTAAAAACTTCTGGGTTAGAAACATAGATCCTCATATAGACATCTATAACAAAACCTACGAAGAACGAAACAAGAATGTATGGGCAATAACAAAGATCGTCATAGAGAGATCTATAACAAAACCCACAAAACCTTATTTGAAAACGAAACAGATACCCAAAGGATGAAACTTGAAAAGAATCAACTAAGCATTAACCAAACTGGTCTAATTATATTGAACTGAGCTGGATTGATCAAACCAAACCAGTTTGGGTTGACTGAACCAATCGAAAAACTGGACCAAATGAGCTTAACAAAACAGCTTAAACAAGTTTAATTGAACTGGATCTGAAACTTCACTGAAAATACCCTAAAAGTTGAATCTTAAATCCAGATGAATGGTATCATGATCACTGAGCGTGAGTTGAATGAGACAACGACAAAAAAGCAACGCAGCAACGCGAATCAGGGTAGCGTAGATCAGGGAGGCAATGTGCGGCAGCTATGACGATGGCACATGAATGCGGTTGCCGACGAGGTGAGACAGCAGGTGATGAAGGACCTGAATAGAGTGGATCTAGGGTGGTCTAGGCACACGAATTGAACAGAGGCTAATGAGGGATCAAATCTACAAGTGGGTCTGCCTTCGTCGATGACTAGTCAAATCGACAGAGGCAAAGGTTGAACAAACTTGTGGCAGCTAGGGTTCAATGAGAGCAAGATTGTGCCAGCTAGGTTTGAACAAAATCTAGAGATCTGTTACCATGATAATTTTATATAATATATTGAATAAATCAAATTGTACATAATAACCTATTATATTGGTGAATGAATAGGGACCAAATACTAACAATAATGAAGGAAAAGTACAAATATGGAAAATATTAAATAAGAATAAACCCAATAAATCCTAATTTCCTTCAACATTAATGATTTTGAAAAAAAAAAGTTGTGCTGTATTTTCTATCTGTTTCCATCCATTTATTAGGAGTTAAGAGTAGCTTTGAAATTTCCTTTTGAAGTATAAGGGCGTTAATAACACTTTTGAAAGTTTAATGGTAATGTTAAATAAAGTACAAAGTTGAATATTTTACATAATTTAGCTTAACAATAATAATAAACAATAGCACTTTGGTTCCATATATTTGAGTATTTATTGAAAACTTGATGACCAAAATAATCAGATGTTGGTGAATTACACAACTGACTGGACAATTAAAAATCAGAGGGCTCAAGACACATACCATTTGACATAGGCTATCCGACAGCTGAAGTGCTTCTTCCCACCTTCTAACTCTGATAAGCCCCATAAGAAGGTGGACAAACGTACCAAGATCTGGTATAACACCATCTCTTATCATATCATAAAATAACTCAAACGCGTGACCAATCTTACTTGCATAAGAAAAGCTGTAAATCAAACTTGTATACAGATTTTTCTTTGCAGCCATAGACATGGAAGCTGATATAACCTCTTTGTGGAGCTCCAGTGCCACTTCCAGTCTTCCTGCCTTAACAAAGTTATCAATCAAAACCTTGTATAGAAGAATAATTGGTGCAGAACCATTCTTCTCAACTTCCTCTAAGAGCCCAAGTGAGAGAATGAACTCCCGTTTATAGCCTTCAATAACTTTACAGTAGCTCGATACATGTTTTGGCCAGTATGTCTGTTTCATTTCTTCCAACAGTGCATAGGCCTCATCTAAATGGCCAGTAGCACAACAATGGTTGATCAACACTGTGTAGGTGACAAAATTTGGAGCACAGCCTTTTGAGCCCATTTCCCTGAAAAGCTCAAGGCATTTGTCAACTTTACCAGCTTTCCCAAAGCCATCAATCATTGCAGTGTAGGTCACAACATTTGGTTTACATCCCTTCTCTTCCATCATCAACATAAGCTTATAAGCTTCATCTGTCTTTGCTACTTTAGAAAGGCCATCAATCATCTCTGTGTAGATAACAATGTTTGGAGCACAAGAATTCTCTAACATTTTGGATAACACCTTCAAAACAAGATCTAAACGTTTATCCTTGAATAGTCTATCAATAAGAGAGCTATAAGTATAGACATTGGGATTATACCCATGCTCTACCATCTTATGAAACACCTCTTGTGCTTCATCCAACTTTGCAGCCTTACAAAATCCATCAATTAGTGCATCATATACAATGGTGTTTGGTTCACAGCCATCCACAAACATGGTCTCCAACAAGTCACGGGCATCTTTGACTTTATGGGCCTTGCATAAACCATCCACCAAAGCTCCATACGTAACAACATTTGGCTTTTCAGCCACATTATTTTTTATTTTAAAATACATATCTACATCAGGAATGTCTGCATCACCTCTCATTCTTGCATAAATCTGGCAAGCTTTTTCTATATTCCCTGATTTACAATAGCCATCAATTAAAGCTGTATATGTAATGACATTAGGAAAACAACCCTTGGCTATCATTAACTCAAAAAGTTCATTAGCAACAGAAACTTTCTTAGCCTTAAGATATGCATGGATAAGGGTTGTATAAGTCACCACAGTAGGTTCACAGCCATCTCTTACCATTTCATCTAGCCAATTGTGAGCTTGTTTAATGATGCCAGCTTTAGAAAAACAATCAATTAAAATTGTGTATGTATAAACATCAGGAACCACACCAGTCCCTTTCATTTCTTTAAAAAGAAAAAAGGCATTTTCTACCCTGGATGCATTACATAGAAAACCTATCACTTCAGAATATGTAGAAGTATCAGGGACGAAACCATTACCCATCATTTCATGGATTACTTTATAAGCTTTCTCAAATTTCCCAAAGCCACAAAGGCATCGAGCAAAGCTTACAACGTTGACCTTATTTAAGACGGTTCCAGCAGAAAGCATCTCATTGTAAGCTTTCTCAGCCAACTCAAATGTAACTGGCCCAGGTAATTCTCCACCACTACAAATACTGCCAATTAAGATGTTGTAAACCACATAGCCAGGCTTGCATTCACATTTTTCCATTTTCTTAAGCAACTTATAAGCATATGAAAAATCATCTGATTTGCAATAAGCATGAACAAGAGAATTAAATATCGTATAACTAGGATAACAGCCTTCTGCAATCATCATGCTTAGAATTCTTTTACATCGACCCAACTGTTTTTTATTTAAACAACCACAAAGCAGTATCCTATAAGTCTGAACATTAGGGATGCAAGAAGTAGACCGCATCCTGTTCAAAAAATCCATTGCTTCTTCAAAAAACGAAGCTTCACACAGTCCAGATATCATCTTATTATAAAGAATCGTATTAGGGACAAAATCTTCTTTTTCAATTAATGAGAGAGCCTCTCTCCATTTGCCCACTTTGCAGAGAGCTTGAGCAAAAAAACCAAGAGTAAACTCATCCATACTCAATCCTAATTCTGACATCTCTCTATGAACCAATTGAGCAGTGTCCAACTTATCCGCCCTGAGAAAGACTTGAACTAAAGCATTATAAGTCATTCGGGTAGGCTTGTACCCAAAGTCCTTAAGCCTCCCGAGCTCTTCCAATGCTACATTCCACAACCCATTTCGGCAACACTTTCTAATCAACACATTAAGCAACTTTCCAAGCACCTCTTTATCATCACCCCTAATTTCCCTAAGAAACTCCTCCGGTACTCGATCATAACTACCACGCTCAAAAACATCTAACAACGCGATGTACACAGCCGGAGTATGATCATAACCAATTTGTCGACCAGCCCACAAAAAGAACTTGACACACAGTTCAGGACTTTTCAAAAAACTCAAAATCTCAACCACTAAATCAGGATTCAACTTCTGCCTGAACTGCCTAAGTACAATATGGGTTTTTTCCCCGAACCCATCATCACAATTGCGAACTGCATCTAGTATCAAAAAGGCCTCGTTTGAAATCTTAACAGTCTGAAGCGTCCGGTGTGAAGAACAAGAGTCAGCATGAGAATCCAACAAGGAATCACGCAGAAGCGAGACTTCTTGGGGCGAAAAGCACTGGACACGGGAAGTGTCAGACGAAAGCGACTGATCGGGATCAACCAAACCTGGGAGATCGTCCGGAGAAGAAGTGGAAAAGTGGGCAAAGGGGGAGGAATGAGAGTAAATGGGAAATGGGTTTGAAGAGAAGAAGGAGTTGGATCGAATTGGAGAAGAAATGAAGGAGAATGAGAGAAAATGGAGAGATTTCAGCCCCCTTCTGCTCATTACTCGCAACAACTTGGAAATGGGAATTTAGGACTGGGTTTATGAAGGGTTTATTTGGTCAAAGAGAACCCTCATGTAAAAACCTTGAGCGGTGTTTGGCCATTGTTTGGAATCAACGGGATTTGGCATTCAAAGCCATATCGAATAGGTTTGGGCACTTAAAAAATAAAATTCAAATTCATGGTTTTGGAATATATATATTGAACGGTATCCATGTTAGAAAATATTTCACTTCAACCTCTTATCAATGATTGATGATCGTTGACAATAAATATTGGTCAACTTCACAATCAATCTTTGATGACCAATCAATGGTCATAATAACCGATTGTCTTCACTATCGACTTTGGATCATCTTGATTATCGACTCTTCTTGACAGTTAATTATTGATGGTTGATTATCAATCGTCTTGACCGTCGATTATCAATTGTTTTGATCGTTGGTGACCTACAACTTTAGACGTCACTGTCATCAAGTGAACATCTTAACCATCGATGACCAATCGTTATTGTTAATATTGATCATAGTGCCTATTAATAAATGATCGTGGTGATGGTCAATGACTGATAGCCATGACCCTTGCCGATTGACTATCATGACAGTTGCGACCAACCAATCGTCTTAATCATTGGTGACTGTTATCCATTTCATCATTGATCGGTGACCATCTTTATAAAGGCTTCGTACACTATCTCCCATAGGTTTGAATAGCAAACACTATTCAAGCCCATAGATACTTTTTTTTTCTTAATTCAATCTAGAAATTTCATTAGCAACTTCGAACAACACCCCAGTGACCATCATCAGTGGACCATTGGGTGTCATTTCCAACAACTCCAAACTTCCGTTCACCAACACCAGCGACCACCACCAACCTTGAAAAATTAATAAAAATGGTTTTTTGAAAAAACTTCTTTAGTTATTCTAAATAGGCATTTGACTTAATCACGACAATATTTTTTAAAATACATTTTCTTTTTTTTTCTTTGAGAGTTTTTTAATAATAATAATCATTAGATCATCTTTTTTTAATTCTCTTTTCTCTTACTTGTTTAAAACTAATTTTTCCTTCATTTATTGAAATTGTTTTTATTTTGTTATATTTTTCTAGGTGAAAATTGATGACCTAGTGATCTCGGGTATAAATCAAATATCAATATACGGTTAAAAAAATTGATAAATCTATTAAAAATTGATAAATGATGAAATTTAGGATATACGGTTAAAAAAAACTAAACAAACTAGCTAAACTCATGTGTTCAAAATTAGCACCCAAAACGGGCATGAGAAACCCAAATTTTCAAATCTTACACCCAAACACATGCATTTGTAATTTACAGACATCAGAACCCCATCACATAAGTCTTCAAGCATTTAATTTTCATGCATTTGATTTCGAACTTGCACGTCAAACTCCTCTGTAATTTGTTTTGGTTTTGTTTTTTCCCTCACAAATCGTGATAGTTCAAAACCGTCTTTGGTTAATAATAAAAACAAAAAGTTTGTTAATTGAGTTATAATAATTATAGAGAAAGTTGACACAAATAACTATGTGAGGAATGTGAGTAAGGAGATGGTAAACTTCTTTAATAGGGTCCCACCCAACTTAATTCTCTCAAATTACTCAAATTGTCAAACACCACCTAAATGAATTAAATCATTAATCATGCTCTATTTGGCACGATGATTTAAAGACGGATCATTTTAGATTTCACGATTTTAAAGGTAGGAAATAATTTAAAATTCCTATTTGTATTTTGAATAAATAGAAACTTGTTAAAAATTAGGATAACTTATTGCTTGGAAGGACAGAATTACTGAAAATATTTACAAATATGACAAATTTTTACTTTCTAGCAATGACCGAATCTATTGTGGTCTATCATATTTATAAATAAGTTGGCTTAACTTGCTATATTTGAAAACATCTTTTAAATTAAACTCTTTCTTATTTGGATATTCACAATAAATGAAAAAGTGTGTTATTTTACTATTTTGCCACCCTAATGTTTTAATAACTTGTTTTAATCATTAAAATTTATATTAATGTTGGGGCCATTTGGCCTAAACAACTCAACATAAACACTTCAATTTTGCATTTACTAAGTAGATCTATCTTTTCATCTTTTTCTACTTTTTCATATTTATGGAGGAACTTCGTATTTTTGTCTATGTTTATTTTTCACATTTATCAAGTAACTTCATATTCTTCTCTTAATCTACTCTTTACATTTAGTAATAATTTCATCTTACAAGTTTACACAACAAACATACTAATTTCAAACTTTATAACTTCAATTAGTGAGTCAAATGATCTCATAAATTACAATGTCGTTGGCATATAATTATAGAAGCATATGATTCAGTCATAACAAATTAACTTATTCAATTAAAACTTAAAAATGTCATTATTATTGTTAAAAATTTAAGAAAAATGTTTAAATTCCAATGAAGAAATTGATCGGTGCGATTTTAGAGGAGTCTGTGGTCGTTAATATAACCCCTCTTAACTTTTCATTCAAGAAAAAAAAAACACGAAGGCTCAAAGTTGCCAAGAATATGAAATAAGTCACTCAACTCAGGAGAAAAGACAAGAAATTTTTTATCATCTTCCTGATGTTGACATTCTTGATATGTTAGAACAATTGTTGAAAGCCCGACTAATTCACTTTCCTGAGTCCAAACAACCAAATGAGATCCAAAAAGTGGACGATCCAAACTATTGTAAGTACCATCGAGTCATCAGTCACCCAGTGGAGAAATGATTTATTTTATTAGAGCCAATTCTAAAAATTGCTCGATAAGCATTGTGGAAGGAAGGAAACTAAGTATTTTTGTGAGTGATTTTCTAAAAGAAATAAGTGTTTTGAAAGCATTCTTTCTAAGTCTTTATGTTGTTGTAAATACTTAATGTATTGTATTATTGTTGATGATGTTGTTATTTGAAAAGAAAACTAATGTTTCTTTGTGATGATTATGATGCTTGTATACGAGTAAACAATTAGCCTTATTTCTATGAATAGATTAACTATTATGTGTACATAATGAGTAAAGGCAACCATGAGAAAAAGTCTTCATGGCAAGATGAAGTTGACCAATGCCTAAAAGGAGCGTATTGAGCTTGGCAGCTTGAGCAACGACAATGAACCAGAAAATTTCCCAAGGGATGCTGGTGACATGAATCTTAGGTCTATGCAAGAAAATGACTCATGTTCTTAGTGGAAAGGAATAAGTAGAAGCTAATATGTAATTGTGTTTTATTGAAATAAGGCGTTGAGGTCCTATTTATGAAAATGAATTTATTGATTGAACTATATTCTCCAAAAGAATTTTTAAAACCTCACTCACTAAATATTTGACTTATGTGTTAAGTTTTCTTTCCCAGGTATGAGACATTGAGGCCAAGTAAAGAATGATAGGATAAGCTGCTACTCATTGAGGCAAGCAAGCTAGTCGTTTAATTGAAGAAGCTTTAAGATAAAGTTTATGTTTTAAGCTTTGTTGTAAAGAGAGCATATTAATTGACACATGTTGTTAAGTTAGTAAAGAGAAGTTGTTTATTCCGCTGCGTTGTGTTATTTTTGACGATAAGCTAAGGTTCAAGTTGCGTTGAGATTGATTATTAAAGTAATTTCGCTTACTAGGCATTCACCGTGCTATCTCACGGTGAGATACGCGTTGAGTGTCTAGGTGGTCACGTCTCCACTTGGTCGCGGAAAGTGACACATGGGGCAGAGTGTGACAACATTTAACTTAACAAGACAAATAACGGAGAGTTCTCTCACATTAATTACTTCTTATGTCATTTACCCTTTTTTATTTAGACTTTAATAGTTATGAAAGATTAAAAAAAAGTGGGAGAATGAAAGTAGAAAGAAATTGCATTCAAACTTAAAACGGTAGGTCTTTTGGCCATTATGTTCAAATTACAAATACAATTATAAAATTTCCAAAATGAAAGTATAGAGATATGCATAGAGTCGTTGAGTATGATTTCTCATACTCATTAGCCAACTTTTTGCCTATACACTGAGGGGAAGCGAAAGGGGTGATCTCTCAACTCTGTTATAAGTTCTCACCTAAAACAAAGAAGAAAAAATGGAAGTTGGAAGTGAGCTTGCTCTTCAATAGAATTCACACACCCGTTCTTGAAGACGTAGCATTCTATTTATAGGCAAGGATTGACATGGCATGTCAAAGTTTATGTGTCACACCCCTTCCCGGAGCTCCTTTCCTGAACCTCTAACATAGCTCTAAAAGAGGGTGTGTGGGCTGCCATATCTTGACAACATTCACCAACCAACTAACCCGTCTAACTTAACTAGCAGTTACAACACAAATGCATGCTTGAAAGGAACAACAACACAAGCCACGTGCTTTTACTAACAATTTGAACTACTAGTTGCAACTTTTGCGATACATTAGCAGAAACTTAAACTTGATGATATTAATCTTTTCACTAATCTAACCCACAACTTTAAAACTTTAACTATAAATATTAGACATGTCCACTTTGAACCTTACTTACAGATCCAAGACTAACTTCCATTATATCTTAACAATTGCTATTATACTAAATGACCTGATAACAGTAAGCTCAATATTAGGGAATACACAATTCATACTTGAAATGTGAGAAATCATTTGAAAGAATAAGTCAAAAGACTTAGTGAGTGATGATTTTTATAAAACATGCATTTTAAATCAATTATGCGTAAATTCTTGGTTTATAAAAACAATCAAGCAGTTGAAAATCATTTCATAAACTTGATACTTGAACTTAATACATTTGATAACATTTGATCAATATTTCTTGATCATAAATCCACAACCCGTTCTTAGCATGAAATCTAGGTGTTGGTAACACCTCATCGTCAAAAGATGACCTAGATGGCAGAACACCTCATCATCAAAAGACAAACTTCTCTCAACATAGGAACAATTTTCACTTTATCCTTCTCCTCGTAGGTACAACAAAGTGTACTTTCCTTCATATATTTAAGCAACATTCTCTCAGTTGTTGGTTATGGCAAATAATCCTATCCTATATCCAAAGACAAAATGTAATGAACGAAGATGGAAGTGATCAATGAAGAGAATATTTGCCCTAAAACTCTAAAAGAATCATCAAAGAAGAAGTTGGAAAGTTCGACTAAAGGTGAAAAGCTTAGATTTACACTAACATTCTCACCAAACATTTATTCTCAACTAATATTTGTTGTTGATATCGAGAAAGGGGCAACAGTTGAGGAGAGACTTTTTAAAATCATGAGGAAAATGATCAAATATAATATTTTGTGCACACTTAGTAATTAAAAACAACCCATTCTTCACCTAACAATTTTGATAGTATTGATTAAACTAACTTAGTTTTCCCAAAACCACACTTTTTGAAAAAAGAAAGAAAAAATAGATCACCTTTGTATTGCACATAATGTCCAAACTTGAAAGTTGAAACCCACAACTCCACAAGTGATGAAGTCAAAAAGTGAAAGGTTGTAATATATATATATATAATAGCTTAGAACAGGGAACACATTGTGCGGCTAATACTTTTTTAACTTTTTGGGCTGCTCGGTCAATTCTCTTTTCTCCGTTGATAGTGACCAAAAAGCTAAAAATAATTCCCTAAAAAAAAGTAAAATAAAATGAACCCACCAAATTTCTAAATATATATATTTAGAAAGTAGTGGAAAATAGTAAACACTTGCAAAATAATAAAATTCTAACCGTTCAAAACAATCTTTCAAATGCTAATATCTTTATACACCAATTGAGCAACTTTTTATTTGACAACTTAATTTACTAGTTTATTACTATATACTATTTAGTAATGGTTAAATATAATGATTTCTTCACAAAGTTAACCTCTAATGATAATTAATTATTTATTTAGGATTTAGGGTAAATGTGTATGTAATTATGGATAAAAATAATTAATAATATTTAATTTTTTACTTAAATTTAAATTTTATGTCACTAACATTGGTTTTGAATAACTAATAACATATTTCTCAAGTGAAAAAAACTGAAAAATATTTGTAACATACCAAAATTTCAAAATCTATTGACGATATATACCGATTGATATTAATATCTATCAATATCAATGGAAGCCTATCATTGAAAATTGATATATTATAAAATTTTACTATAATGATAAAAGTTTTAATTTATTCTACTTGAAAAAATTCTATTAATAATTTTAAAATCACTCACAAACCGTAGATTGGACAATAAATAAAAGAAGTCTTTTCAAAAGTGACTTATTTGATTCTCCCTTCAACAAATATTCAAGGAAAATAAATATTTAAGTAAGAAAAAAAAGTTACAAATGGTACTTTTAAAACTGTTTTTTTAAATTTTATTCTAGTTCTTATAATCTGATAAAATCCTTATAAAAAGTCCTTCACGATCGATAAAATTGAAGAGATAGTTACAAATTTAGCAATTAGATTTAAAATAATTAGGTATATAACAACATTTAAAAAAATTGTAAATATAATAAAAGTTGTCTAATTCTATCAATGACAGAAGACTATCATCGATAGACCATGTTGTAAATATTGGTTTATCATAACTATAGATTTTGCTGTATTTGCAATTTTTTTAGATATTGTTTTATCCTTAAATATTATTCTTAAAATGACAATAAAAGAAAATGCAATCGTTGGATAGAGTTTTATTAGAAAAAGAGACCAAATTTGTTAAATAAAATTGGTTGGTGTTAACATTTACATGGTATTTTTTTGGGTCAAATAAAGAGAAAGAAAGCACGAAAGAATATATGTGTGTGTGTGTGTGATGTTGGTTGGTGTAGGGTGTAGCACTATAAAATATTTGAAACCATATTGATACGCTTTCACTAGCAGAGGAGAGGCGTGACCATTAAGAATCAGAAGTCAAAATTTGAAACTATATGATATGATATCATACGATTTCCAAACCCCAATAATCTTTGTCGCCAATCACAAAAGTTCAATTCCCACTTCTCAATTCCAACACCCATTTCGATGCGTAGCTTCCAATTTCTAAGTTCCTCCATCTCATAAGTCATACCCCAATAGACTAAAACGTCTATTTATGCACAGAGTGGAGTGAGGAAGCAAATGTTCTCTTTTCCTTTTCCAACAACAGCTTGGAAAAGTCAGCATAAATTCGCATTCAAACGGCTGCAATCATTCCTCTTTAGGTTGGGAACTCTTCTCATCCCTTGAATTTCACTACCCATCTCTTGTTTTCTCAAATATAATTCTATTCCTTTTATCCGAATACTGAATTGTTGGATTCCGAACGAAAGCTCCATCTGGGTCTGTTTGAGTTGTCCTCTTATGCACTGTTTTTCTTTCCCTCTTTTTTTTTCTTCTTGTTAGTTGGGTTCTGTGACTCATCACTCAATTTTGGTTTGTTCTCATCCGGGCTGTGGGATTTGTCTGTTCTAATCTTGTTTGAGCGTTAAAAACAAGAAGATAATGAGGAGTTTCAAGAATTTTTGCACGAAAAAGACCGTAATCGGTCTTGGGTTGGGACAATTTCTCTCTCTCCTTATCACTTCCACTGGTTTTGCATCCTCTGAACTTGCTAAAAGAGGTACATTCTTCCTAATTTTCTGCATCTTTTTGTTGTTTATTGTTTTTTTTCTATTGAATTTTCATGTACTTTTCTCAGTTGGGAACATGAGGCTTCTGTGCATTATAATTAATTTTGGTTTAAACTTCAACTTGTTTGTGAAGAACAGAGAGTTCTACCAAGTGCCATTGGAAGTCTTTGCTTTCCACTTTATATGTTCAAAGTTTTACTAAACGTTAAGAACATATATAAAGTTTCAGCTTAAGTTTTTTAATTTATTGATATTTTAATAGTTTTTGTTTTGGATTTTATGAGTTAAATTGGAACTCGATCCCACACATCAAGGGACATTCTTTAATATACCATAATGTATTAGTTATTAACATTGTCCTATTGTGCAGGAATTAATGCACCAACATCACAGTCCTTCATAAACTATGTCCTCTTGGCAATTGTCTATGGAAGTATAGTGCTCTACCGTAAGAAAGCACTCAAGGTGATTATGATTCTTTTTTTATTGGATTTCTTAAAAACTGATCCATTGGCTAAGTTGAACAATTGAATGTTTCTCATATTGTTGATGAAGTTTATGAGACTAAGTTTTCTGAATGTTTTTCTTGCTTCCTATTTCTCAACCCGCAATTCAACATACAATCATTTAGCATAATTTGTTTTCATGCCTCCTTTTTCCATTTGGTCACTTCGGACTTTTTTATACATGTAGATTAAAAAAAGTTCAAAATATTGAATCAGAGTACTTGCATGACACAAAGCATGGTATGGTGATGCTACCTTAAAAATCTAAAAAGTTCATTTTATGCATAAAACTTTTTAAGTTGTAGATATAAAAGATCAAATTTTCTCACCGTTTGTCTTTCTTTTTTGGGTGTGAAGTACAAAGATAACTTTCCCTGAAAAGGAGGTGATCTGGCCTTGTTTTACCCTATGCGTCTACCTTGTTTAGTTAGATGGCTAAAGGTGGCTGTCACATGTTATAGTGATTTAGTTGTTGAAGTAGAGCTATGAATTGTTGTGTGATCTTACTCATATTTGTTGAACTAGGCTTGAGTACAGCCATTGCTATTTCTTTGTCTTAAGTAGAAGCGACTGATAGTGCCAAAATAGTACTGAATTATAAGAACATTGAATCATAAGGTGACATGGGACTTGGGAGAAGTCCTTAATCTATTAGGAGTAAAACGTTTTTCACATAAAGATGTTAGAACTGCGTGTTGTTTTTTTTTTATATGCAGCCGATTTTAGTTTCTTTTGCTAACTCATAGCAATGATGTGTGAATTTCTTACTTGTCTTGTTTTCAAATATTTCAGGCAAAATGGTACTTCTACATACCACTAGGATTGGTAGATGTAGAAGCCAACTACCTTGGTACGGATATTTTTCTTGTCTTACTGGTTTTATTCTTTGAGAAATATTCTAACGAAGCTTTATATGACATGAGGATAAAAACCTTCTTCCTTTGTGTTTTCCTTGTAAAAGAGTATTTTTATGAACATTCTCCAGTAATCATTGGTCAAGAATCATGAGCATAGCCTATAGAAGCTTTATATATGTGGGTTTTGATCTTTTCTTTCATAATACTATGCTAACTGTTTGATAATGTGAAACTGGTGTTATTCTTATGTGAGGTGCAGTTGTGAAGGCCTATCAGTACACATCTCTAACAAGTGTCATGCTGCTGGATTGTTGGACAATCCCTTGTGTTATGCTGCTAACCTGGCTTTTCCTGAAAACAAAATACCGATTCAGGAAAATAGCTGGTGTTGTTGTTTGTGTTGCCGGCCTTGTCATGGTCATCTTTTCTGATGTTCATGCTGGTGATCGAGCTGGTAATGAAACAGGCCCCTTTATGCTCTCATTGGGTCATCCCTTACCCTCTAACTTGGTTTTTTAAGACATTTCACTATATCCATATGCATGGTCATGATGAACTTTGCAAATTGATATTTCCTTGTATTTACGTGCACCAATATGACTTGCAGGAGGCAGCAGCCCACTTAAGGGGGATGCTCTCGTCATAGCTGGTGCTACCCTTTACGCTGTTACTAATGTCAGCGAGGTAAAGATACATTTTGAAGTATTACTTTTCCCTTACTGGTAGGGTCAAGATATTTGATGACTGGGTCTCTCAAGACTTTTGGGACATTAATTGTTATTGCTCGCCTACTTGCGTGTCTTAGTTTGTGATATACAATTATTACACACTTTCTAACTGTCAATTTAACTTTCTGGTGAAGGAATTTCTGGTGAAGAATGCTGACAGAGTGGAGCTAATGGCTATGTTAGGTATCTTTGGTGCCATCATCAGTGCAATCCAGATGTATCCTTGGGTTCATAACTCATAATTGTCTTAATGTTCTTTGTTTTTTTTTTTTTTACCCTAGATTTTCTCTTGTTCAAAGAAAGAATTCAAGTGCAGACTCTCTATGGTTCAATATTGCTTTTGATCTTTTGTTCTAAGAAACGTCACATTATAAAATAGGCATTAAAGTAACTGCTGCTTCTAACTTTTTTTTTTGAAAAAAAAAATGTGTACGATGTTCTCCTTGACAGTTCATTTAGAAGCATAATTGAGCGCAATGAGTTGAAAGCCATTCGATGGACAGCCAAAGCAGTAAGTCCCTTCTCTCTCTCCCCCTAGCCTACAAACAACCTCAAATTGTCACACAGCATGACATCCCTCCTTACAAAATTATTTCGTAGGGAAAATGTTTTTTTGGTTAGAAAAAGGTGAGGTTTTCTTTAGTGATATCAAGGTGAAACAAAAATTTTGTGCCAAATGTAAAAATGGGGGGTGGCTGGAATCAACTCAAAACAAGCCATTTGAGTTTCATTCCTCCTTCCGTAACTCTTACGAACCCAAGCCATTAAATCAACGACTTTCTTAACTTTACATAACTTTAGATATGTACTACATGGATTGAGTTCCGATGTTAATCTCTCCTAGAATTTGACATTCTGATGTGTAACAATTGTTTTCATCTTATTTCTTTCAGGCAATTCCTTTTACTGGATTTTCTGTGGCTATGTTTCTGTTCTACTCGTTTGTCCCAATACTGCTTCAGGTATGGGTCAGAATATTTGTTTATGTTGTCTAGTTCTTTTCTTTGCAAGAAAGAGGACAATGTAAGATGTTTAATCCAATATAATGCAAGTTGATAGCTGAATGCTAATCATTGTTATCACGTCAAGTTGTAATCTTTTTAATTTTGTTATACACCATGAAGAAAAATTGTTTATAAGAACTAGATGTATATTACTTAGTTTTGCTTTAATCGTCTGATGTTTTGGTTATATAGATGACTTCTTTTTTTCACTCTTTATGAGAGTACACTGTTAGGTTTTTCTTAATCCTTGCAAACAGAAAAACCCAACAAATATCCAAAAACAGGGGAATAGCCACCCCAATCTTGTGATATATTGCAGAGAAACTAAATTACAAGCAAATAAGAAAGCTCCAGGATCAGGATATAAGAACAATGCAATAAAGAATAGTTTATTGGTATTTTAGATCTATAGCATATTTTATGTTAGAAATTGGTTCTAAGCATATGTATCTTTTGCAGATTAGTGGATCCACAATGTTGAACCTGTCTCTACTAACCTCAGACATGTGGTCAATTGTGATTCGCATTGTTGCTTATAATGAAAAGGTCCGTGATCATTTGTCACCATCATGGTGCACTTTCATGACTCGTATTCGGTGTTTTGTTTGTCTAAATCAAGTCATTTTCTGCAGGTTGATTGGCTTTACTACTTGGCCTTTGCTGCTGTTATCATTGGGCTCATTATTTATTCAGTGTATGTAATCTCTCTCATTTTACATTCTCTTTCGTTTACTTCTCTTGCAAAATGCTCGTAAAATAAGCATACATATTGCTCGGGAAGTGTCACTTGAACAATCCCGGGGTTGAATCATAGTTCCATTTCCTTTAGAGTATGGAGTGTTGTAAGCTGATGACTGGAGTGGATGATGAAGTTATTATATTTGGGTTGTGTTAGATGTATATTGTAATATAACATGAGAATCAGCCATTTTCACAAAGTAAGTTGACATACTAAATTGTTTGTTGCTCGGACTGCGTCGGAACTTCCATTCCATCCGAAATGTAACTATTTATTTAACAGACAAAAAACATGAAGAACAGCCATCTTACCTACTGCATATTTTGTTGCCCTTTCTTTTGTATAAAGTAATTACTGCTTAAGCATTTTTCGGCCGATAGCTACATAGATCGCCATTGCCTTTTGTCCTTGTTGATTGTGGCTACTATAGTTTTATACACGTCTGCTTGTTTAGAGTACTGTGATTCTTGGATATGTTGCTCTCTTTCCATCTTAGCTTAACTTTAATCTCTATGTGCAGGGGTGAGAAAGAAGAAGAAGATCAACTTCAAGCTAATGTTGGTGACGAAGAAGCCGAGCATGAAAAACGTCCATACAAGGAATGCCCATCAAGAAACCGGGTACAAGGAATATCAGCCAGCAGTTCAAAGATCTAGGATGGTAGAAAAAAAAAAGAAAATCTTAGGAAGAAATAAATATTTTGCTTCCTAGGATGAATTAGGAAAGAAGTATCTTATTCTTATCTAATCCCCATTTAGAGTTTGCTTATTTTTTGTTGGCCTTTGGATGGGGTTGTCATTGCTCAACATCCCATTGCTCATTGCTAACAATCTGGCTAAGTAATTATTGATGAAAGCTTTGATTTTCTGTTGTGGTCTGAAATTGAATTTGTCGGTTAATTAAATATGTGCAAGTTACAAAAACCATACTACAAAGTAGAATGATGATAGTTGTACTTGTAACTGCACCCTCAACTTTCAATAACTATTAAGTCCCTAGACTAAAATTAACCATCAAGCTTACAATAATGTTGTACGTAAGTTTGAGGGTTTAATTTCAAATTTTGAATAAGTTTGAAGACTTCAATTTTAATTTTGAAAATTTTAAGGGTATAATTGCAACTATCAACATACTTTATGGATGTTTTTTGCAATGTAAATATCATATGAAATACCAAGGATATAAATGAAACATAATCACCACAAAATGGCTACGAAGATATGTGTAGCAGAAAACATGATCAATTTTACCATAATTGTATCTAATCCTATTAGAAGTTAACATGTATTACTACCCTAATTAAAATTAAATTAGAGTTAAGGAAAACATACCTTTGAAGCATTCCATTCCTCATGATCTCTTCACAAACACGAATTCAAGACCACCACTAGTATTGACCTGCTATCCTCTAGACTCAGAATTGAGTTGTGGGACTTGTTAGGAGAAAGAGGAAGAGAAGGAAATTTGGGAGAGAAGTAATCAAAATCACTTAGAGGTGTAGGTTTTTTTTTTTTAAAAAAAAAACAAATTGTGCTTTTTAAAGTGAAAAATTACAAGAACCACTAAAAGTCTTCGACCTTTAACATAATTATACACAAAAATGCATGTAATTAGTTCACCAAAACACAACTTCTCACATTTCACTAACCATTAGTGGAATTTAGTGTATTAGGTGTCTACATCTCATGTAGCCACTTATGCTACTAAGAGTTAGTGGCCACTAAAAGTTAGTGAGATTATTCAACAAGATGTTGGTTTTTCCCACAATCTTTAATCAAATGGCCAAAATGACTATTTGACCTTCAAGTCAAAGTCAAAAGTCAACATTGACTTTTTACCATTTTGTTTGTCTTGACTAATTCCGATCTTATGAGCAGAAATCTGCATTCATATTTTAATATTTTAATACAAAGCTTTATCTCTAAACTGATGATCGATCATTATATCACATATATTTGTCAATTTCTATCTTCTTACCCAATTTGAACTATTTGAACTAATCCAACATACTGTTTTAAATTAATTTCATATGAACTAGTAAGATAACCTAATGGACCTATAAATCATGGGCTCTAACGATTCGAGATTAATTGACCAAACTCTTTTAGATCGAGATAATCATTATTTGTATACTAACGAGTCATTTCGCTAAAGTCTCGTAGTTGTACTCCCCACACCTTTTTTTTTTACATATTGCGAATATGACAAATAATTAGTGATATCAAATGACTATCATACGGTTATCAGATGGCTTTCAAAGGGTTATTGACTTTTAAATTTGCTACTTTTGCAATTTATAAAATGTAGTGACATTGATTCTATTATCATAAATATTTTTACTTTTCTTTTGCAAGCCCCCCTAAAAAAAATCAAAAGACATTTTAGGGAATATTGACAAAACTAGCACCTTTTTTGTTTTATATTTCAAAAGTAGCATAATTTTAGAAAACTGCTAATTTTGTTTTTCTCAAGATCAATCTTGGTCGAGATGTACCCCTAGATTCTTCCCAAAATTTAAAAAGCTCTTTGAAGGAAATTTCTCGATCTCTCTCGACCAAATGCGTCACTGAAATAATGCATTCTTTATTAAAAATTTGAAGTTTATTAAACATATCTCAAACAAAATTTTCCATGAGAGTCCCTGAGTCGAAAATGAAAGCATTTAGGTTAATAGTTCTAGGGCCATTATGACCCCGAGATGCACCAAGCTAAAAAACATAAGCAAATATGTCAATATCCCGAACCAGAGTTGTCCCAAGATGGTCCCAAACTAAAAAACCTAACCATTATGTAATATGATATCGGACTAAGATTGCCCCAAGGTATCTCAAGTTTTAAAAAAATGCTAAAATGGAAACAAAATAACTAAGACCTAGACAATTTTTTAGTTACTTTTTAGAAAAATATCTTAACCATAAGGAAAACTAAAAAGTAAGAAGATGACATATCGTAGGCAAAATGACCTCATCAAACCACTTTGTAAAGCTTCTAAGCCGAGATTGAGCCGATAAAAGCAAAATTACATTTTTTTAGAAAATGTACTACTTTTAAAATATGAAACAAAAACGAAGTGCTAGTTTCCTCGACTTCCCCCTTTGTGATGCAAAGGACGCCTCAAGTTACACATTTGCCCAATGTTATTTCCTTCTTCCCCTTTCACAGATCCTTCTTCCCCCTTCTTCCCCCAATGTTATTTGCCCAATGTAATTTGCCCAATGTGAGAGGCGAGAGTTGAGCATGAGTGAAGGTAAGTAAACGACCCATTTGTTTTATATATCAACGCAAGCAAGAACATGAATTTCATAATCATAAGTTCAATTTCTTCATACCAAATTGTCACATAAAAATTAATTAAACATTCAGCAGTTCCAGATTCAACATATTTTCAATAAAACACGATTTCATTTCTAAGGAACAAGATCCAAAAGAAAAAGTAAGAACTAGACAAGATTAAACTACGCAAGGATTCTACATATCAGACGCCAAGATGATGGTTCATCCATAGATCTCTAAGCTCTCTCGCCTCTAATCCGTCTGGCCAATTGAATATCTTTAGGCATAATGGTAACTCTCTTAGCATGAATCGCACACAGGTTAGTATCTTCAAACAATCCCACGAGATAAGCCTCCGCCGCTTCCTGCAGTGCCGAAACAGCGCTGCTTTGGAACCGAAGATCAGTCTTGAAATCCTGAGCGATTTCCCTAACTAGCCGTTGGAATGGAAGCTTTCGGATCAGAAGCTCCGTGCTTTTCTGATACTTTCGGATCTCTCTCAGCGCCACTGTCCCCGGCCTGAATCTGTGCGGCTTCTTTACTCCTCCAGTCGCAGGAGCCGACTTTCGAGCGGCCTTAGTAGCCAATTGCTTCCGAGGAGCCTTACCGCCGGTGGATTTACGGGCTGTTTGTTTGGTGCGAGCCATCGACGCGTTGGAGATGAAGCTTGTAAGGCAAGATTTGAATAAGCGTTTAGGATGTGCGAGACTTCGATAGCAGCTCAAGAAGTGGCAGAGAGGAGTATTTATAAGGGTTTATGGGGCTCTGAAGGGAGATTTTGGACTGTGGATTTAAGTTTGATTGACGGTTGAGATCTTGTTTTGAGTTGAGCACGCGGATCCTGATCCGTGTTTTTTGGCAGAAGAAAAATTCGGGAGAGGGAACCAAAATATACAAAGGGACGAAAAAAAAGTTTTGGCGCCAAAGATTTTGTGTAGTTATAGTTTTTTCCTTTTAAGATAGAAGAGAACGGGAAATTTCAAATAAGGCCCCAACATTTTGAGTTATGTTAATCAAAACTTTAAATTAATTCAATTTCATCCAATGTGTAGTTTCAAAATGGCAAAACATATATATGTGTGACTTGTTAAATAATTAATATTATTATTTGATTGTTAAATAATTAATACGTCTCAAAATTTTAAAGTTATCAAATAATATATTAAAAATTTATAGAGTTTTCATCCTTAATTTTACAAATAAAATACCAAAAGAATTTAGAGTTTTTTAAAAGGTATAACAAATTGGTAAAAATTTTACACTAGACCCAGATAGAAAATACCAAAAATGCCCCAATCAATGTGCGAGTAATCTTCTTCTAAATACATAATCGTGTAGTTCTCTTTAAAGATGTGGAAATAGACTTCAAATTTAAACGATCGTGCTGACCATAGCAAATGATCATATTGATCGTCATAGAAAACGATCGTGTTGATTATGGTAAGTGATTGTATATTCCAATGTACATGATCGTTAAACATTTCAAATCAAACGATCGTGTTAACTACGGTAAGCAATTTTTTAGATCATGTCCAACACAATCGTGTAGTTTGTTTTGAACGATTAAAAAAATGCTTTAAATTTAAACGATCGTGTTGACAATGGTAAATGATTGTTTAGATCATGTCAAAACGATATTTAAACAATAATCTTGATATTCTTGAATATGAGGAAGGTGGAGTAGTTTCATAGAATTTTGCTAAAAATGGTGAAGATGAAATAAGATATTTAAACAAAATAATAAATCGTTTTAAAAAAATATATGGAAGAGGAGGTGAAGAAGTTTAGAAGAGAAGATAAACAAATCGCAAAGCAGATGAAGAAAAAATGATTAATCGTCTCCAAAATTCAAGAGCAAAACTTGAAATTATGAAAATAATTTTTCGGCTTGATGGACTTTTATTTCTTGTTATAAAGGTCATAAATATTTTTTGGTTTTGTTACCTTTACATAAATTATCATATAGCAAACATCACATATGGTTTTAGAATTTTGTAAATATGGTAAAATACTTAATTTTTCATCCTTTCTCTTATCATTTTTGCAATTCATTCTTCCTCGTTCATTTTTATTGGTAGATTTCAATTAGCATGCTCATTTAAATTTTAAGTTATATTTCCATCATTAAAACGAACTACACGATCTTCTTGATTTGATCTAAACGATCATTTACCATAATCAACACGATCATCGATCATTTACGTTGGATTACACGATCGCTTACCATAATCAATACAATCGTTTTCTATGATCAACACGATCGTTTGTCATGATAACATGATCACTTAGCATGGTCAACACCATCGTTAAATTTAAAGCATTTTTCACTATATTTAAAAAAGAATTATTACACGATCGTGATCATGACTGTAGTACATGATAGTTCAGAAAAAGATCACTCATGCGTGTATGACCGATTAATCGTATGTTGACTGGGATATTTGGTATATTTTTAAAAAAATTCTCTAAGATAAAATTAACATATTATTGGTAACAATTTAATTTCTTTTTAAAGTGTAGATGGAAGATAACTACAAATCTTTTGATTCTTAGAACATAGATATCATTTGACCTAAGCTCTTACTGGACTACAATCATTCGAAAAAGATCAGAGAACAAGTTATGGAAAATTTTCATACTACCCTCGTTTATTCCTTTCATTCTTTTGTTTGACATAACCATAATTTATTCCTTGTTGCATAGGAAGGAGGTAGTATGTAATAGCAAAAGAGAATTTCCTATCGACTAGTTACAAAATTCATAATAATTCCCAAATTCAGAAAGAGCTTTAAGAAGAATTATTAGACAATTCGATCAAAGGTACAAAAAGCAATTAAAAACAGAAAAGAAAAAAATAATATAATGAAACACATCACAAACAAAGAATTAGAGCACAATGGAGAAAATTTTACAATCACATTCTGAATTCCAATTCAACAAACCTAAAGCCTCTTGCAAACCTCCTTCATCAAATCAGGATTAGCCCTCTGAAAATCACAGAGTTCCTCAAGCGAAATGTAACCGTTTCCGTCCTTGTCGATCTCCGACATTCGTCGTCCAACCTCTTCCGGCGCAGAGGAGCCAAGGGCGTGCAGAGCAGCCTCAAGCTCCGATAGCGAGATCTTTCCGTCTCCGTTGACATCGAACCGCTTAAAGATTCGCTCGCATTCCATTCTGTTTCCATCTGAGTCTGCCATTTTTTCTTTTCTTTTGGTATTGTTTTATATTCTTTGTGCTTCTTTGGACTGGATTTTGTAATGTGGAATTGTAATAACAGAAAGAGCTTTAGAATCGGAGGTTAGAGATGCTAGATGAGGCTAAAATGATGCAAAAGAGAGAATGAGAAAATGAGAGAATGAGAGAATGAGAGAGTTTCTCTTGCAAAAATAGTTAACTAAATTAGGAATCATTGGTCCAAATTTGTTTGAAATTAGACACCTTGATTATCTTTCTTTTTTTGATTGGTGACTTTTTAAAATTATTTTGTTTTTTTTTTGTAACTCCATTATTATCCATAAAAATGCTGTACACCTGTATATATTATAATTCTAGACATGAATACTATGATATCTATCAATATCCCATTCAAATTAGTGATAAATAATTAAGGATATGAATTGTTATATTTTATATATTTTATGTCTTTGAACACTGAAAGGGAAAGTTACATATAAGGACAATGCAGGGGAATGTCGGAGATTCGAATTTCAAATCATGGTCTGAATCCTTGGCCTGAGTGTTACATAGCAGTAGTTTAATCATTTTGAAAATGTGAGCTAAAGCCTAGTGATGACCAACTTAAATAAAACATACTTTGAAGCATATTAGTAAGAAATCCTAATCAAAACATTTCTCATACAAATACACTAACACGATTAATCATAAACCACTAAGTATCTAACTACGTTGTAGTATGGCACGCCGAATACTCTCAATGTCCTTGTCAAATTAGGACATGTCCGACACTTCTATTAGCATCGTTAGCATGGAGTAAACTCAACATCGAGAATGGAATACTCTTTGTGTGAACACATAATATACTAGCCTTTGGCTTCAATAACTCACTCATGCTGGTAGTGAAATTCTCATAAATTAATATAAAACTTTAAATCATGCTATCTAAATATAAATCATGCTTATCTCAAGATCATGCCTTATATTTATATCTCAAGCTTAACTTATACTCATGCTTTATAAATAGTTTAATTAAATCAGTAAGTAAAACATACTTAAACAACTTGCTCAAAATGTTTTAGCTTGAAAATCAGGTTTAGAATCGGAACTTAAATTTACTTTGTCACTCACATTTTGAAGCTAACGTCCTTAGGTCTATAAATTTTCTCAATCTCTTCTTGCTCTGAATACGATAATTTAACCTTAAATTAGTCCTTTTAATCGTAAAATAGTCTAAACTTTGCTAAAAAAAAAACTACTAAAACATAAAAAATGGCCCCATAGATGCCACAAGGCATGGTTGGCGGATGACTGGGAGATAGGGGGTTGCATGTGCAAGCACGACCTCATCAAGGTGTCAGGCCGCGTGCTAACCTCGTGTGGGCCTTGTCGTGTGCCCACCATGGCTGCATGCTTGCTTAACGCCTCAACTTACCCTCGCGTGCCCACCTACTTTATCATACATGGCCAATGCTCAACTCCACAACCTAATAACTTGTAAAAATACAAGTTATTATAGCATTTTAGCTAGAACAATGGAGTCAAAACACAGGATAAAATACCAAAATGCATAACTTTTACTTTACATTTATAAAGATAAGAGACTACAACTTACATAAGTCTTTATGCTTTATTTTCTATGCTTTTCAATGTTTTTATCGTAAGATAATGAAGAAATGAAGGAATATAGTGAATCACAAGAAGAATGCGTGCGAAAGCTGAAGCGATAAGAGGATTCTCCGACGATTAACATCATTAGGCGAGATGCCACTAATCATACAAAGAGATTCACTAGAAGACAAGAATGGTCGTTCGAGTTTGTGTTTCTTGACAGAGCTGCATTCGATGCTGACATGTGCAAAGGAATAGAAGCTTCCCGCTCAAAGTTGCTTATATAAAGTCTCCATCTCTACCATGTAAAGGAGATCTAAATGGACCAAAACCTAAAGAAGCTCCGATAGGCTTGTCTCCATGAGAGCTGGTGGAAAAGGATAGTCTTTTCACTTTTGTAGAAGTTTTCCCCTCTTCACCTTTTCTCGGTCAACTTCTAAGTGAGAGCTTAGAGAGAGATTAGGGAGAGAAATGACCAATCATTTCCCCTAACTTGTAAAAGAGCCAAGGAATGCATTTTTATGCATATTGCGGCTCGCTCCCCTTTTTTCTTTCCATTTTGTACTTTTAATGTAATGTCTCGACTTCTATATTTTCATGGTTGAAAGGTCTACATCTATCAATAAATTGCATCTTTTTTCAATGTCAATCTATCATTTCTTTATTGTTCATCTTGTTGAAGTATTATAAGTAGTTTAAGCTTGTGATAAGTGCTTGATAAGAGATCTTTACCCTATCGCTTGAGTTTAGATATTTCATACCGCCTAGAGGATAAGTAATCATTGTAGTTAAGTTTGATAGAAATTTCATATGCTTGACCTTGACTTACTTAGGAAACCTCTCGCTGAAGGGATTAAAGTCCTTGACAACAAAATATTATACAGAACCTTAGATCAATTTAATATGAGAATCCCAAAATACCAATATATTGACAATATTTAGAAACAAAATTTTAAAAGGCTAAGCATGATTTTAAATTAAAAGATACAAAGAATGAAATTCTCACGTAGTTTGACGCTGCTGAATCTACTAAAATAGTTCAAATTGGGGACACCACTCGTCAGGGCCTTCTTATCCTCTCAGATGAGATTGATTTGTGAAAACCAATTGAAATGGAAAATTTTTTAAGAAAAACTATTTGCAGAGAGGCAAAAGCATAAGTTGAAGAAAAATTGTTTTCTTTTGCATATTGTTATCTCTTGTTCCTTCGGGGAGTAGGAGAGTATTATGAAATTCTAAATTATTAAATTAATATAAATTTCAAATAAACTAATTAATTATTAATTATTAATTAAAAATAATTCATTAATTAAATTATATTTAATTAATATTTCATTTAAATCATATTGAATGAATATCTCTCATACAGCTTATAGTTTTAATTTAATTTAATAAAAGGAAACCAAACTATTAATTAATTCTCCATTTAATTAATAGTTAATTTAAATATATTGTATTTAACTTAAATTAAATTTGTAATCATATTCAAATATAAATTTGGTTTAATATGAATCTAACTCACATTAAATTAATATTTGAACTCACTCAAATACTTTATCTTTCATAAATTAATTTTGAATCATATCCAAAATTAAACTTTATCTTTTATAAATTAATTTTGAATCATATCCAAAATTAAATTTATACAAAAATTTGATTAAAATAGAAACTTTATATTATAATGTATTTATATTATAATGTATGATACATTATACTAATTTCCAAAGTAAATTTGAACATTTCAAATTATAACCAATATAAATAAATTTCATTACCTTTACGATCTAGAAAGAAGACCTAATGGACCTACAAATCAAAAGCTACAACGATATGAGATTAATTGGTTAAACTCATTAACCACATTAATCAATATTTGTTAATTGTATATACACTCTACTATAGACTCACAACTGAACTTATCTCACTACAGATATATTTATGTGTCCACGAAGAGATAGTCATCCTTAAATGTGAAATACTAGAAGATGCATCATGTGTTTCTTCTAGACATAGCTCGCCTAGCCATACTTGGTCATATGGATCTCTGAAAAGCAGTCATGTGTCGCATATATGCATTCGAGAGTTGCATGTCTTAATCACATGTGTGTTTTAGTAAGTTATCTCGCGTCAATGTTATCTTTCTGCTTTTACATATGATATCGTGTGGTCATTCCTACATTCTTTCCCTTAAAACAAGTTAGATACATTGTTCTATCTTTCTCTTCACATTGCATTACAGACTTTAGTCGTATATTTACTTCCAACCTGTGTTCAACCTTGGATCAAACAGGTAAACCTATTGTTTTGCTTGCACTTGGGCAAACAGTAGGAAAAATTGTACCCAACGAAGATTTAAGAGTCAAGCGATGAAGAGATACATTGTGAGCATCCTCATATGCTATAATCATACCCTATGATCCATCGCCTACAAGGGAAACGTGCGATATAGAGAGGTACAATGAGCGCATTTCACACAATGACCTGACTCAATGATGTATTGCATTTGCATTGATTGCAACAGAAACTCTCAAGTCCTTAACACTGGATAGAGAATAAACCACCAGCTCTTGCTTAAAACTTTACACGTGTAAATTTTGCATAAATCTTTAATCTTACACGTTAACCCTTGTCAAATCAGATTTGACATTTCCTTCGTCGGATCTTTCTTCTCGCCTAACTTCATTCCATGAATAACTTGAACCACTCAACATAGCTTTCAAAGGTTTTAAGGCAATAACTTTTTTTTTTCTCAAAACTTCCTCGCGAATTACCTTCTTAATCACAAAAGTTATATTTAAACATAAAAGTTTTTATCTCTTAATCCTTTTCGCGGATTGATTCATCCAACGTCAACTTCTTATTGCAAAGTGTTACTTCAACTTCTTGTTGCAAAGTGTTACTTCAAAACTTAAAAAAAGAATTATGCAATTTAGGTAAGATCATGATAGGTGTGTTCAAAAATTAAAGTGGTTGTGAAAGGTGCTTACCAATGCCTTGACAAAAAAAATATTTGTAGATTACCCTTTGCTCTTAGTGTAGGATCATGTAAGTATGAGTATAGAACTCAAGAGAGCGTATGATATATGCTTTCTTGAATGTAAGCTTGAAATGAATGAGATTATTAAAAATGAAAAGAATAGCATACAAAATAATTTGGGAGAAATCATTAAGAATGAGAATGAAAAGGAGAAATTTGATTTGCAATACAATTCCCCATAAAAGAAATTGAAGATTGAATTCCAAGAAGAGAAGTTGATCTAATCTTATCATTGAATCAATGATGGTAAAGGAATTTGAATCATGTTTAATTAAGAGTGGATTTTTTATTCAAAATCTTTCACAAGTTCAAATTGCTTGATCTTGGAAGAATTTTGAATCCAAATTCAAGAAAAGAGATGAATTTCATAGGGATTAGTTCAATTCTTGCAATTTTAACTAAACCCTTAAATTGTTCTTGAAACAAAATTATAAGATCATTCATAATTTTGCAGAAATTAATATATGCACTAGAAAAGAATGTAATTACTTTCCAAGAATTGACTAAGAACGAATTTTCGTGCAGATACAAGTAATTCAGTTAATGTTGCACAAGTAATTCAATTAATCTTGCACTAATTAATATATTTAGGTAACTTGCTTATAAACATTGAATCAAACGGATGTCAGATTAACCGACAAGATTGGCTTGCGAAACACACGTTTGATGGAAGCGAGAGAACTCACGGGACTTCGTCGAAATGATGACGGACGATAGTGAGAAGCAAACCAGAGCAATAGTGATGGAGAAGAAGTTGTGGGCGGCGACTAGGGTTTGGTGAGGAAGAAGGAATGAGGAAGAAGATGAAGGGCACGAAAATTCAAGGCATCCTATAATAATAATAATAATAATTATTATTATTATTGTTATTATTATTATTCAAATCTTTTCATTTTCCTTTTTCTTTTCCAAAACGTAAATCAAACTAACTTCTTCTCTCTCCTCGATAAGACCCAAGCAATTATCTTTTTGCTTATCTTTCAACACATCACTTTTCTCTTTCTCAAAACATAATTATATATTATCCTTAATATAATTATATTTTTCTCTTTCAAAAGGTTAATTTTATATATTTATATATAATTAATCAAAATCCTTCAATCCCACCCAATTGATTAACCAATATCAATCAACTTAAATCAAATTTTTTGCAACATTAAAATTGAAAATTTTAATAGTTAATTAAATATTCTTCCAAAAATATTTAATTAATTCCAACTTCCACCAAATCAAATAATCCTCCACAAAAATATCAAATAACTCCCAATAATTCCAACATAATTAAATTAAACCAAGATAATTCAATTTAAAATTTTATTATTTTTGAGGCACTACAAATAATTTGAATTTTTTATTAAAATATTTTATTGACATTACAAAAAAATTAGGCATGTTGGTATTTTTTAGTCGAGGAGAAATTGGATGGATATCACAACCAATTCATGATGGTAAATGATTGTTTGCATTGCTACAAGTTTTGGTCAAGTGAATGTGTATCTTCAACATTGATAAGTTCATTTACGTGCTGCCAAAGAGCACCATAAAATCGATGCTAGACAGTTGAGGTAGAGTACTATATTTTGATGGTGGATGTTTTGTGAACGGCGTCATGAGTTGTTGGTCTTGCGAGGAATCCATGGTCTTGGAAAGTTTAAGATGGCGGGGAATTATGGATGGTTAGTGTTTTGCTTGAAAAATTAAAGAAAAAGTTGATTTGGTTTGGGAAGCGTGATTTATTTAGGAGTATTTGGGTTTTGAGAATGATTGTATTTGGAAGATGAATTTTTTTACTAGACTAAATGCATTTAAGGCAATTTCGTAACAATATTTCTTTCATTTTTTTTTTTAATTTTCCTTATTAACAATTAAAATAAAAGAAATTCGTTTATCCAAAGTAAACTTTTAAATTTGCTATTTTTCCAGTGACCCTTTTCAAATTTCATAGGCTATCGACTTAATTTTGTTAATTATTTTTGCTAATGATGCAAGAGCCTAAAAGATTTTTCACTATAATGTTGTTCTAATAAAAAAAATAGAAAATTTGTTCTTCATTTGAACTCCAAATAAAACTTTAATAAATTAATGGACTAACAGAAGTAAGACTTTAGAAAATGGGAAATTATCATAAAAGGCAAAACAAAATAATGTTATGGAATCTTAGGAATTGATATATTATTTGTATTATATCGAATATGGTTCTAATATCCCATGTAGATGTTAAAAGTTTGTCTTATCACTTACCAATTACATGAATGAAGACCAAGAATCACACCCATGGAAAATGTTCATATCTTTCTTTTTAAAAAACAAAATTGAAATTCCAAAGTAAAAATTTTGAAAGATCACCATTCTTCCTAACATTATTGATTAACCTTGTATATAAATTGTTATTAAAAAGACAACCATAAAAAATCTATAGGAGCTATTTGGATTGAAAGAATTGAGATGAGAATAAGATTAATGGAAATTAAGGATGACTTACAATAATAATTGTGAGAATAAGATTTGGAAATTGTGATGGATAGTAAAATAAAAATAAAATATTTATAAAATATAGTAAAATAAATAAATAAATAAACAATAAATTGTTTCATTACCTATTTTTTAAAATATCCCAATTAAGAATAATGCTTTTGTTAGTGCATGAGAACATTATCGAGAATGTATGAAAATAGTTTTATTATTATTATTATTATTATTTGTGAAATGTAATCATGAAAGCTCTATCAAATTTGAATATGTTAATTGATAAACACTAGATCCAAATTAAAAGAAGATGCACAAAATTTGTCTTAAGATTATTATCAATATATTATCATCACAACAAACAAAAAAATCATATATGTATTATAGATCTAAACTCAAAAAACTCACATTGTCTGTTTAAGACAAATTTACTCACTTTGGTGCTTGAGTTTTGAAAGTAATTGTTGATATAATAGATCATATTTTTTCTAAGAGTAGCACCTCGTTTAGAAGATGAACGAACGAAACTTTGTGGATCTCATGAACGTTTTGGATTTTTTATAATGGAGATAAATGCTTTTTGAGGAAGACAAATGATTATAGAAAATATATTCTCTTACTTCAAGACTTACAAGTCGTGTCTTTATAATAATTTAGTTATTTGTATTTTCAAGGAATTGATGCATCCAATCATAATGCATCTATTCATAAAGAAATGCAAACAAATAACCATTTATTCTAATACACAATTCACGTAGTGATATTACTTTTCTTATTGGGTAAGCGTGAGCCAAGTGGCAATTGATATCGTTTTCTCAATTGAGGTTGGGGGGTTATCTAATCCCTTCAACAGGATTGTACATAAAAGAAAAAGAAAGAAAGAAACATATCACAAGAAAGGAAGGTGAAAAATGATACAGTCCCCTTTTTATGGAAAATTGAAACCATGGTTAAGAAACCATAAAAGATGAACCACGTTCAGTCATTTAAATGAAAACTTCTATAAAACCCACCTTAACTTGCCTTCCTTCTATATCAAGGTGAAACAATATGACATCTTTAACGTTTTACATTATCATCGCCTTTCTTTCTCTTGCTACTCCTAGCATTGATGGAAACCAACTCTCTTTGTCATCCTCAGATTTAGTGGTTGATGGCTACAAAAATTTCATCAACGTAATACGACAACGTCTCACCGAAAACACTCTAAAACTATACGATATACCCATCTTAGAAAGCTCACTCCCTCCTACTCAACGTTTCATGAACATCAACATCGGCAATCAAAATGATGAAACCATTTCCCTGGCAATAGACAGGGTGAATCTCGGAGTCGTGGGATATCGTTCAAATAACAACTCATATATTTTCCTTGATGCCCCAAAAGCAGCTTTGGACGTCGTCTTCCCTGAGACTTGTAGAGTTGTTCTCGGTTTCAATAGCGACTATGAATCCATTGAGAAGGCCTCTGGTACTACTAGACTCCAAACCCTCCTTGGACTTGAGCCTTTAAATTCAGCCATCTCCAACTTGTTTCATTACCGTCGAGCTGATATTCCCGGATCATTTCTTGTGATCCTTCAAATGGTATTAGAAGGATCAAAATTCAAGTTCATCGAGCAAAGTGTTATTCAAAGCTTAAAGTATGGTTACAACTTCAAACCTGGCCTTGCAATTGTTAGCTTAGAAGACAATTGGGACAAACTTTCTTCGCAAATCCAAGCATCTCCATCACTACAAGGACTATTCGGAGAAGCCATTAGGCTTTACGATTCCAACGATAAATTCATTGATGTGGATAGCATATATTATGTAATCATAACCACAAACATTGCTTTTCAACTACATCATTGCAATGTTAGTACAAATTTTATAAGGATGCCAAGTGATGTGGACGACTCATGCAACGTACAAACACGAACTGCAATGATTAGCGGGCAAAATGGATTTTGCGTCGATTCATCGCGCATACTTGATTACAATGGTAATCCTATCATTTTATACCGATGCATAAATCAATTGAATCAAGAATGGACTTTTCTAAGCGATAAGACTATACGATATTCCAACAAGTGTTTGACATTTGAAACATCAAGATATGTGGTTCTTTACAATTGTAGTGAAGTTGAAGAAAAAGGCAATATTAGATGGAATGTTGCAATAGATGGAACAATCAGCAATCCAAGCTCTGGGCTTGTCTTGACAACAGATCCATCCACAAACAGAAGTCAATTAATAGTGGAGGTTAACAAATTCACTACTAGCCAAGGATGGAGAGTGGGAAATTATGTTAAACCAATTATAGGTTCAATTATAGGAATGGAAGAGATGTGTTTAGAAGCAACAAATAACAACACAAACATGTGGTTAGAGAAATGTGTGAAGAACAAGGCAGAGCAATACTGGGCAGTTTATAGTGATGGAAGTATAAGAGTAAATAGGAAGCGTAATTTGTGTGTTTCGTCCTCTTCAAACCGCTCAGGGGCACTTCTTATCATCGATGAGTGTAAAGGAACATCAAACCAACGTTGGAATTTCTTGGCCAATGGTACAATCTTAAACCCCGAAACGAAGAAGGTCGTGGATGTTTATGGTTCCATGGTTTCTGCCAAAAGAATTATTTTATATCCTAAAACTGGCCTGGCTAACCAACAATGGACATTATTCTACTAAGTTCATGGCTTTATCCACAAATAATGTTAAGTGAAGCTGATATGCATGATCGTGTGATTTAATAAGTAATAAAGGTGTGGATTTTGCGTGGATGGTATTGTAATAAGTTTGAAAGTTCAATGTCATAAAGTCATAAGTTATAATGAACCTTCGTGGTTTTTTCCTTTTTTTAACCATACTTTGTTAAGTTATGAAAATCTGTAGTAATTTTGACAAAGATGGGTAGACGTACTATATATGAATTTTGGGATTAAATGTTTAGTTGTTCTAACTATGCATATAACTTAGCTATTTTCAATATTTCCCATACTACATCCTTTGTCTAAAGTTAAGGACGGTCACCTGGACCCTTCTTTTTAAAGGGGTGGACGAAGACTAAACATTTGTCTTCAGATTTTTGCATCAGCGCCCCTCACTGCTTTGAACACACGATGAAACGTACAACATGCTTCAAATCATTTGAAACCTTCTTCAAACGCTTCAAACGTTTAACGAGCATCAACGATGACTCCAAACAAATGTTCCTTGAAACAAACGTTCAAAGGAGCATCAACGAAAGAGCATCTTCTTCTTCTTTCAAACAAAATAAATTTTCAACGATTTAGAAAAGGGGTTTCAACTGCATTAGCCATCTCAGTTGATTTTGGCCATCATAAGGCAACAAAAAACAAGTTTACTAATTTCAAAAAGGCTTGTTAAAGTTGTATTACATGCTCAACCATTTTCTAGAGGCTTGATGTTTTTTACTGCGAATACTTTTCTGACTTTCATTAATGCTAATACTTCTGATTCTGTTAGTTTATTTGATTTGCTTAACAAATAAAAACCTTAAAATGTAGCAAATATTTACACAATCACTACAACAAAAATGGTCTACGACGATAGTTATTTTCTGTCACGAATAAAATCTGTGACAATTATTTCAGTTATAGTATCAGGAGTCATGGAAGGACACCGTTTTCGAAAACTGTCGCAATAAGTTTTTTTATGATAGAAAATAAATGTCGTTAATTACTATTTTATGACAACAAATAACTGTCATATTTTATATTATGACAACAAGTAACTGTCATCATTTGCGTGTTAACAAAAGTTAAAAAAATGTCGCAAATTTGTTTATTATGACATTTTTTAAATGTCAAGAATATGTCAATCGTGATAGTTTTTTTAAAAAATAAATGTCATTGTTTTGCGACATTTTTTTTCTGTCAAATATATGACAATCGTGACCATTTTTTTATAACAAAAATGTCATTGTTTTAATATTGGCGACAATTATAGAGTGTAACGAATTCATATATTATGACATTTATTTTCGGTTGCAAATTCCTCAATTACTACCGTTTTCCCTGTTCTCCATGTCGCTCCGCCATGACACGAACCATTTAAATGACAATAGTGTTATAATACATAACACCCATATAGAAAAAAATGGTCGACACTTTAATATATACACGCTATAATACAATTTGTAATATTCGTACATTTTCAATCAAGTTTGAACAATTTACAAGTGCATAATTACAGTCTTTCATCAAAACCAGTGTAAATACCACAACAATGATAATTACAAGATCATCCAAGTGCTTCTCATCCACAAGATGAACTGCAAGACTTTCACTTCCATCCTTTTCTTTTAGGGGCACGAAAAACAAAGTGCTTACCTTATGAAGAATCTTCTTTTGATAGCGATACCCTAAATGCGCGCGTCTTTCATTTGCTAAAAATCTTATTCTGGGTGTTTTTTTGCTATATTCATATGCTATCTTTAAATTTGCTATTCCTATCGTTATCTCAATTAATAATTGTGTAACCCACCATTCTTTATTACACTCAATCATGTAATTTGATTGACCCAAAGGTAAGGAGTATTCTTAACATGATTACATATTACATGGATCAACCCCTTGTTTTTTCACTTTGCACAATTTACTTTTGTCTTTATTTTATCATGTTAGCTTAGCTCAGTCTCTCTTGTCTCACCCTTCCATTTTTAGTTCCCATCCCATTTTCCATTTCCCCCTTCTCACACACTCGTTTTCGGTTAAACTTTTTTAAAACAAACTCTCTTCCCATTCTCTTTCTTCCATATATAAAAACCATGAACATAGACACCAATAAACTCGAGCATACGAATTGAAGTAATAAATTTTGCAAATTGTACGCTGGCTTCATAAATATGTATGTTTAGAACTAATTCACGAAAATGATTTTTCTGACCATCTTTGGCTTTTAAGAATAGAATATGTGATTTATGCATGATGGTGATTTACCCATAGGCTATGCGAATGTGTTTCTGTAGCACCACCTATGGTCGTCAAGAAATTATGGGGTTGAAAGTGACGATGACTGGAGATTTGAGTACCTAAGCCTAGGTGAAGATGTGAATAGAGGAATGTGGTACGACTTCGGGCCTAGTTTAACCCATGGTGGGTGACTCTATGTGCACATAGGAGGGGAGATGAAGGTGGATACTGTGGTAGGTGTTAAGTATGCGTGAGTTCGGTTTGTCCGCGTGTTTCCTTGTGGACATGGAACACGTGTGAGCTATTTCTGACCATATATTTAGTATGCTGTCATGGTCGGATTGGATGGATGTTACTATCATGACGGGTACTAAATATATATGAGCTAGTTGTGGTCGCATGATTCTTTGATCATGCATGAGCTACTCTTGACCATATATTTAGACGCCTTACCATGATCGGATTGACTACATGTTTGTTGGTTGGCTTGTTGGATTATGTGATGATATCATTTAGTTAATAAATATTTATCAATGCATATTTACACATCTTGTTGAGCTTGTTTTACGAGTTTTTACATCTAATTGCCACTCACTAAGTTTTCTACTTACGTTTTCAATGTTTTCTCTCCCTCTCTAGGTAGCGATCCAGGACCAAGCATTGCTTGAAACCCCATTTGTTCTAGTATATATCTTCATTTTTGTATGTATATAGCTTAATTTTTTGTAATGCATGATGGTGTGGTTAGTCTTATTTGGAGAGACGCTATGAACTCGTGTTTTGGAAGGTCCCTCTTAGTTTGTAATCTTTCGTATGTAATACCTATTTTGAATTTTAACTCTACTGGAAACTGTCTGGATGTGTGTGGTGAGATACACTAGTTGTATGTAGTACCTGAAGTCTGTTTATAATTTTATAGAAGTGGAAACATCATCTTTTTCAGGTGTGGCTACCCCATATTTTAGGGGAGGTGTTGTTGAAATTTCTATAGATTTATTTTTTTTAAAAAAAAAAAAGAGAAAAAAGTGTTTTATAAATCTTACATTTAAAAAAAAAAATGCTTTAAGAAGTAGATTTACACCACGATCTAGTTTAGAGGAAAGTTCTAGAACGGGGTGTGACAAATTTGGTATCAGAGCTAGGTTTTGGGAGACCTAAGGGTTATGAGCGAGAGGTTTGAAGGATTCTAAGGGTCATGCATTTGAGAAATTACATGTTTTGTAATGCTTTAATAAGTTACATGGTTCTATTTATTAAATAAATGTGTTATATCATTGCGTTATAGGAAGCATGTCACGAGGTAGACCTCAAAAGCGTCCTGTCACTGAAGCTAGTAACGCTAATAGAGGAGCAACTATGGGGAATGAGGAGTCATATGCTGAATCTAGTCATCCCCATGTTGAGGGGAACGTGGAAGAGCAGTTGCTGTAATCTAGTATTAATTGTAATATCAAAACTTGTAAAATAGTGTTAAGTTAATAAAGAGAAGTAGTTATATACTCCACTGTTTTATCATTATCCCTTGAAATTGTTGCCTAAGAGTTAAAGTCGAATTGTGTTATATGTAATTGAAGTATTAAAAGTTGAAATTTTCCACCGAGTTAAGAGAGTTTAAGTCCGAGGCAAAGACCTCGCAAAAAGAGACTAAAACTATAGTAGAATAACTGAATTGAAAAGTCTAGACCGGTCAAGATTTTATAAAAAATATATTAAGTTGTTGAAGAGTTGCGGAGGTCATAGAAGCTTAAGCTCCAAATACATATTTGAATGTTGAAGGGAAGAACTTACTTAAGGAGAAAAGCATCAAAGAATTAGTTGTATTAGAAAAATTATAGTTGCAATACTTAAGTCCATAGATATACAAAATTCATTTATCAAATTAAATTTCTTGATGCAGTTGTTAGATCTTATTTTTCTATTCAATTTTGATTTTTATATAAGTATACAAATAATATACATTTTTTTGGAAGGCCACCAAAATGATAGAATAGAGAACTTTAAAGCATAGGGTGAGACTATCCATCCTCTCTTTCTCCAGTCTTCTTATTTTGGATAATTGAATGAACTTGACTACAACTTTTCTCAAGTCTTTAATTAATTTCATGTAATTTGTGGAAGATACAAAAGCACCGGAGACTTAGAAAATATGCACTATATATTGTCCTCATCATTGTGCATAGTCTCTTCGTAGACTTTCATCCTCTTATTCTTTTACATCAATGTGTACTCAACTCTACGTTTATAATTAAATAATAATAATAATAATTTACCTAAACAATTAAGTTATAGAAAATGGTAAATTATTTTTTTTGACATTTTAAAAAATAGCAAAATAAATTAAAATATATACAAGTTATAGCAAAATTTTGGATTCTATCATTTATAGTTTTTTATTACTAATAACATATCAATGACTATGAGTGCTAGAATTTGCTATAAGTTGTAAATATTTTGTAAAATTTGCTATTTTTAAAAATTTTCCTTTTTTCATGAGACGTGTAATAATCTACACATTTGTAGTAATTTTAAAAGAGGTATTTTTAAAAACAGCAAAATAAATTAAAATATTTATAAGGTATAACAAAATTTTGGATTCTATCCATGAGAGTTTTTTATCACTATAGCATATCAATAACTATCAGTGGTAGAATTTACTATATGTTGTAAATATTTTGTAAAATTTGTTATTTTTAAAAATTCTTCTATTTTAAAACTATTAATTAAATGAGTAACAATATTTTAAAAATATATATATAAAATTTCAAAAAAGTTAAGTAGACTCTATATTGTTTACATGGTTGATAGACATGATCAAATGAAAGACTCTTTAATTGATAGCTTCAAGAGCCAGATGTATTTGGTGCTATCTCTAAAAATTCTTTTGTAATGTAACACTAATATTTTAAAAACAATTGCTATATTGGTAACTAACTTAATCATATTTCTTTTGTCACAAAAGTTAGTTTTAGTGCCATATAAGTGTTGGTGTGAAAGTTTGAAGTTTATTCTCAAATTTATTGACCATGGTTATATTCACTCTACATTGTTACAAAGATCTTGATAGTTTTGAACATATCTAAAAGTGAGTAACTCAATGTACAAACAATTGTGCTAGAAATCGTCAAGAATGTGATTAGAACTAAAGAAACAGTATACATTTTACATAACATATCATATATAATAATTAAGTTTCAAATTTTAGCACAAATTTGAGTTTTTAAACAATCCGCTAACTAATCAGAAGTTAATAAAAATAATTAACTCCGTCCAAAACATGAACGTCCTTACAACTTGAAAAAAGATTTCTACGACCTAATTATTTGGGTGCATCTTGAATTGTAGTCTTAATTTACTCTTTTAGAAATTCCACAAGCTCTCCGACTTATCATCTTGCAACACCCAATCAGATGCAGCCATTTGGCCATCAAACTCTGCACCTCCACAGGTAGCACCCAACAAAGAAAATGGGTGTTGTAATTGTATTTGTAATTGGTCCACGTGAAGGAACTCACCATTATTGTTATTATTCAGTGGCTGCACATCAGAATTATTCCCAAACTCTTCTGAAGCCCTTTCAGATGATTCTGGCCATTGATAATAACCTCCACAGCTCTGAATTGAGGTCTGTTTGGCTTCAATGGTGGCTTCTGATGAGGATGAACCACATGAGTTTTGATAAAAAGTTTCTTCTAAAGATGGAGGAGGGCTATAGTTTGAGGAGTTTGGTGATGATGATTTTTGGTCCATTTTTTGAAGCAACCTTGGAATCCACAAATCACGAACTGTCTCCAAGAATTTCTTGCTGTTTGATTCTATGTTTAGCTGTTTTGCTTGTTTCTCTACCCTTGTTCTCCAATAATTCTTTATCTCGTTGTCTGTTCTTCCTGGTAGTTGTTGTGCAATCTTTGACCATCTAAGGATTGACAACAGAAACAAACGAATAAAACATTTTAAATTTTGCTTCAAATGACGTTACAAGAGTTAAAATGAAACCTAAATCAGGATTAAGATAGAGAATGAAAAAGAAACTTGAAAATTCATCTTGTTTAACAAATAAATATCAATATTAAGAACGAAAGAGAAAATATGGTTATGAAGTACAGATACGAAGACGTTAAGTCAAAACACCATTTACCTTTTGTAAGAGAAAATAAAATACAAGAGAGAACACAAAATCTTATTCTGTTTCGTGGAACAAATGATTATCAATGTTGGTTCAAAAATATAATTTAACTGAGAAAATGTTGACAGGAGCGTTACGGTAAATTTAATTTTCTAGATTCGTATTTTCAACTACGTTCTTACCGGTTGCCCCACTTGGAATGGAGTTCAAGGATGAGGAGCTGTTCTTGAGGGGTGAAATTCCCACGCTTGATGTCTGGTTTTAAGTAGTTTAGCCATCTCAATCTGCAGCTTTTTCCTGTTCTCTTGAGGCCTAGAGGAAGAAGAAGAAGAAGAAGGAGAAGAAAAATAAAAAAAAAACTAGAAAGGGGAAGAATGTTCAATAAATGAAAAGTATAGAGGTGGAAATAGAATTTTGTTTGATTGCAGAAAGAGACCTGCATATTTGGCTAAATTGTTCCAATGACCTTCACCATGACAAGCAATGTAGTGAGTGAGGAGTGTGTCTTCATCAATGGTCCAGGGGCCTCTTCTTACCTCATTTTCTGCTGATGCATTATGATTATTATTGTTATTGCAGTTTCTAATTATACTTTTTCTAACACTTTCCATCACAGACAAAAGAAACAGAGAGAAACAGAGAAAGAGCGATTTCAAATTTAATGGTTTTGGGTGTGAGAGAGATTTTGAGGAATCAAAAAATTTATAGAGACGGAGAAGAGAGGCAGGCCAAGAAGTTTGATCTATGAAGCTAGGCTAATACTTTGGTCCCTATTATAGAAGAATTTCTTCACATGTTTCTTCCTTTTTTTGCTTAACTTGAGTGGAATTTTCTTATGAAATCGGACAAAACCAATCAAATTTATAATCCAATAGATTTTAATACTTCAACAATTTGAATTTTAAAAAAAAGAAGACTTTCTTTCTTCTCTCTTTAAACTCCAAAGAAAGACTTCTCCAAGTCCACTTTGCCTCGATAGGTTAATGAGATTTTTAAAATGCAGTGACATTTCTTTTTTATTTAATTAGAATTTCATCCCTTTTAGGGATTATTACGCAGCATGCATGGTGTAATCATGGTGTAATTTTTGGGTCCAAATCTCGAAATTTCAATTGAAACTTTAGGTTTTGAAACTGATCCGAATTTGTTAAAAGAAAATTTTGGTTTTCCTCTGCGTTTGTAAGCAAATATTTTATGCCTTCTTTAATTTTTGTGGTTTTATGTGTCAATAATTTTGCATGTTTTTAGTGATTTTTTAAATTTATAATATTGCTAAAATTGTGTTATTGCCTCTCATTTAGAGTCATTTTTAGTAACTTTAATCTTTTTGTAGTATTTTCTAGTGAATTATATATAATAAAAAAAAAAACGAGCATCCAAAGTCAAAAAACGCTTTCTCTACTGCAATTTATCTTATTAGTCGAATGCCCTATTTCTCACATAAAATAATTTCACCGTTTGAAATGGATTTTGGTTACACTCTTGATTTTACATAATTTAAAAGTTTTTGGGTGTGTATGTTGTCCCCTTCTCAAGCCCTACACCAAACATAAATTTGAACCAAAAACTACACAACACATAGTTTTATGTTATCCTCACAATTTTAAAGGTTATATTTTTTTTTATAATCCATTAACGAAACAAACCATTGTTTTTCATGAAGCAATATTTCCCTATGACAACTCCACAACTCCTCCTCCATTCCAACCTTAACCCACTTCTAATCCAACCTTACTACTCATCTTACTAAACATTCCACACATCGTACAATCTTAAATTCTGCCTCCATTCACAATATACAACCTCCTAACTCTCCCGTTGTTTACACTACTTGCTCATCGTTTATGGATATTAATGTCACTTGTTAGTCTTTGCATGTTTATTCTATTTTCGATACAGGAAATGATAGATATCATCGCACCCAACATACCAGTTTCACCTTTGAAAATTTGTATAAGAAGAAGAGAAAAAGACGATGAAAAGAAAAGAAAATCGTAGAAGAGGAAGAGAAAGAAAGATGATGAAAAGGAATGGTAAACCTGAAATACTTTAAAAAATATCCAGCTTCATGGACTTTTTCATTTTGTTACACCGAAAATAAATATTTTATCAGTTTGTTATATATATGGAAACTAACCTTTTAACTTTGTGTACAACAATTATGTGAATTAATTTTGTAAAATGTTGAATGAGTCAATCATTTGTAGGACATAAAATTGAATAATCTATTAAAAATCGAAAGCTTTTGTTCAAAATTTATAATTTAACGTAATCTTTTTCTTTGTAATGAAACTATTTTTTTTTTCACGTACGTTGCACGTGGATACATGTTGTCTTTTAAAATATAAAATTATAATATAAGTTATAGTAGTATCTCACTAATAATTATATTTTCATATTTTTATAATTTTTTTTACCTAATTTAAAGTTACTTCTCTTAGTTTTTTTACTTCTATTTAGAATTAATATTTCATTGTTAATTAATTAATGATAATGTTTCAAAATATTTTTTTTTAAAATAATGGATACAAACTTTTATTTTTTTAGTTAGTCTCTTTATTTCAAGTTTAGTTATGAATGTGATAATATTTAATTTATCTCTTTTAAAAATTAATATTATATCACTAAATTATAGAATATTTTTAAATTATATTATTGAAGATTATTGAAAGAAGTAGAAGTAAAGAAAAAAAAAAGAGTTAAGTAATATATAGAAACATGATAGCAATGACGGTTCAAGAATTGATGTAGAAAATATCGGTATATATAAAATGTTAAGTTTTTATGAGATTAAATAGTTAATTTATTGTCTCTTACTATTTTAGACTTGGAATGTTTGTAACAAATATTGATAAGTCGTCCATAGTAGGTACGAAATATAAAGATCAAAATATTTTTAAACTAAAAATTCATAAACATGTATCTAAAATCATTGATCTGAATTTAGTTTCACCATATTTCAGTTTCAACTCATTTGGTTTTGTGCTTATATCTAAATACAAAATTTTTATCATCTAAAATAAAACTAAATTTAAAATTTAAAAACACATTCTCCAAAAAAAATATAATGTTAGATATTTTAGAGTGTTGATCTATAAAGGTATAACAAAGAGATATATTAACTTAAGATAAAAGACATATAGAAAAAAAGTTTTTATGTCATTTTACTTTCTCATTTTGGCTAGAAAAATATAATAGAAAATAATATGGAAGAAAAATTTTCATTCTATATAACTTAAAAAATAACAAAAAGAAAAATAGTTTCAAACAAATAGAAAATAAAAGAATATTTACAAAGATGAAAGAAAATATTTGTATAGATCTCCAACACCGAATAAATAAATTTTGTCTCCTTGCATTTTCCTTTCTTCCTAATTGATGACGTGATTTTCTACATTCACTGTTTATCATGATCTTTTCATCTTTCTTGTCTCTTTGCACTTCCCTCTCCACTTGACAATGATTTGTTGCCTCAAGCAAGAGGATATCATACATTTATATATTGAAAAAATTGGTAGAAAGTGTGAGTTAGAGAATTTTAAAAGGCTTCCTTAAATTGATTATCGTGTCTATAAAAATTCTTCCACTACCTATGAATTTAATTAAGATAATAAATATTTTTCAATCAAATATTAAAACGGTTAGAGAAATGGAAAGGAAAGATGACCACTATTCATGCATTGAAGTTGAATGACAAAACTGTCATAAAAAAATAGTAAAAATGCTTATAATCAAAAGGGTAAAATGAACTAAAAAGACTAAAAAAATTTGCTTTTATATATGCAAATATAATGCTCTTCTACTTTTTAGGAGTTCTTTCGTTTTTCATCATATGTCCCATTCACTCCTCATGGATATTCATATATTTTCTCATAAATGTATATACAATCTAGATGATATGTGGCTTCACTAGTTGAGCGAGTCGCTTAGGTTAACATAACTAGGCATCGTACTCATAACTTCACATGAGGACTCTCCATTAATCAACTCACTGTCAATTAGTTTTGAAATCAAAATAGTTATTGGTAGAACCGATGAATCTAACAACAAATTGAGAACCAAAAGAGATTATGGGGAGCAGGTTGAAAACTTTGTGTGTACACTAAATTCATGAATCAATAGCATCTATAAAAAATATTAAATTATTAATGAGACATGAGAGGATTGAATAATTAGATGATAATTGATATCTTTTAGATATTTAAGTATATTAGGATGAAAAATTTAAGATTACAATTAGGAGAAATTTTGAGAATTAAAAGAGGATAAATGTTTTTGAGTAATTAAGAATGCCTTCTCAGATTCATAATAATTTTTTGCTATGACTAAGAGAGAAACTTTTAAGAGAACCACTTCATTTTGACAATGGTGCTCATAGCATAAGCAGTACTTTCGAACAAGTCCATGACATAATAATATTTGAACAAAGAGAATATAATTCAAAAGAAAAAAAAAATGAGAGGGTGTGGGGGACGAAAGAAAAAGGAGAAGGGGTATATAAATAGGGCATAAGTATAAATAAAAGATATATATATAGAGAAGGGATACTCTTTAATAATTTGATTGATAGACTTAAAGTGAGAGAATGAGAATCAAATTATGAATATGAATATGAATATCACTCTTTCTTCTTTAATTTCATCAAAAACTCACTCAAAAGAAACCACAAACCTATTATTATTATAAAACTTTACACTTTTCTAAAGCCAACAGAAAGTAAAACCCATTATATAGGTAGCAACTGATTGAAAGGAACAACAAAACCCAACTCAATAATTTGCTTGTTTATTCAGTCTTAATCACATAATGTGTATATCTCTCTATATATAGAAGAGAGAAAGAGATATATGTATTGTTTTGTTTTGTTTTGTAAAAGCTTATCCAATTGATGAATAAGTTGGTGCAATAATTGGAAGTGAGATTATGTGAACCAGAAGAAAGTTTATGTTAACAAATGTAGGAAGCAAGCATGCTTTTGGGTGGGGGACACTTCCACACAAAATAAAGATGGTGTTGTCCTTTTTTCTTCTTTTATTTTATTTTTGTTATCAGTATTTTAAGATAAAAGTGATGAAAGAAAGTGATTAAATATTCTGAATTTTTCTCAACTAAAGCAACATCCAAACAAATATTTACAAAAATTATAAAATATCATCGTTTCTTTACAAGAAGACCGTGATAGACTACTATATAGAATAAACGTTTTTATAAAATAACATAAAAAATTGAGGTATGAATCTGATTAGAAAAAAAAGTTGAACTGAAAGAAAAATATATATCTTGGTAAAATTGTTTTAAAAAGAACTAAAAAAGTGTTAGTGAATGATTAAATAAAAAGTGATGGAAGAGATTTGTGAGTTAAAAATGTTGACTAAATATGGAGAACCAAATTATGTTAAAGTTATAGGAACATAGAATTTTTAAGACTATAGCAACCAAACTAAAATTATGATAAAATATGAAGTTGCATTTTATGTAAGGTGGTTAAAGTTTAAGAATTAAAATTGCATTTGTTTGGCTTGTGTAAACAGGAATAATAGAAATTAAAAGAAAATAATTCTCATTTCTTGACAAGCAAACGTAAGACCTTTGATGCAAGGAATAATATAGACTTACGTACATAGGGATATAACTTTCAATCTTCATTTGATTTTTGTAATGGATGAATATTGTCGTGAATGGTAAGAAAGTTAAATAGGAATTTAATTCTCCTTTATTTTGGAAGATTCAAAATCATAAGTATGATTTTGTGGAATTTGGTCATTATCATTGTCTCACATTCAAGTACTATGCGTCATAATAAAGCTGAAATTTTCAATTCCACATGTCATCCATCATCTAAATTTCCAATGATAGAAGGAAAAAAGAATACATCTTTTAAGCTGTGATCCACTTTGTTTTCTTCTTTCTTCTTGGCTTCGTACGTAGATCCATCTCAATTTGACTTAAAACTTGAAGGAGTGTTTATGTTTATTTCTCATCATGTTAGTTTTGGTGTTTGCTTGTCATAATCTTCTTTTGATCGGTTACAATGTTTATTTCTTTCCTTTTGTATTACTTGCTATGTTTTGGGAGTACTTTTATGGTCGAATGATTTATTTCCTTACTTGTGTGATCTACATTTTTATCGTAAGTTTTTCTCTCTTGTATTACAAAGAAAAAGAGTATGTTAACCTAGTAAGTTTGTGTGTATTAGAGAAGACGGTATCGGGTGAAGAAATAAAGAAGTTACCCCAAATTATAGGGATTTTCAAATGTATATATATATTGACTATTGGTCATTACATGAATATGAGGAAAAAGGGAAATATTTCACAAAACTGTTCTGTCCTAAAACTCTTGTGTGGCTGTATACATTTGATGTTCATGAACAAAGTTTATCTATACTCTGAAGAAATTTTTTCGTTATGTTTCATGAACACCATTTTGTTGTTGACATGTTGTTCAATATTGCTTGAGAAGTGAGAATATAGTGTTTAGGGAGACTCTAATCAAAATATAATTAAACAATTTAGAGAAAGCCTGATTTTTGCAAGGACAACCAATGCAAGCATCAACAACTTAGGTGGAGTCTAAGTGATTGTCTATCATAATCTTGGTTTATCTCAAGATAGTCTACTAAAAGATAAGTTGCATACTTGTAATCCATATATACTCTAGTGAACACATATCTTCTTAATTGGGGGAATCCCTCAGACGTAGGTGAATTTCACTGAATTGGGTTACCAAGTGCTTTGTGTTATTTTCTCTTGACTCTCACTTTTCCCTTCTTAACTTTCTTGTTATAAAATTAGATCAAACTAGGTTTTTTTACAAAAGAAAAAATTGCATATTTGATTTTGCTTCTAGATCATATAGTTTCATTTTATCCTTTATGGTTATTTGATGGTTTGAGTTTAAGTTTGAGGTGTTTCAACCATTTTTAAGTAAGGTTATCCCGAGATTCACCAAGATCTAAAATAGAAAGGTTCATGTGTGTAGATTTAGGTGTAATGTTGTCCAGAGATCTACTAAGATTTAAAACAAAAAGGTTCATGTTTTAGATTTTGGTGCAATGTTGTTGCTACTTGCTTGTGTAAATGCTTTAAATGCTTTGGAGTCAATCCCCCTCAACAGTTGGTTAACTCCACAAGCTTAGGAAGAAGGTAAAATGCAATGTTGTACATGCATATCTACTTTTGAGCAACAAAGATTAAAAACTTGGAAATAGTGTTGTTGCCTATGTTGGTGTCTCATTCTACATGATACGTCATTGATCAAGATCATTGCATACAAAATGCTCGGTAAAGATCTTTTTATCATGTACTACTAAGTCCTCGTTGTGTACAAGTTTTTCTATTGCTTGCCCAAGTGTAAGCAAAACAATAGGTTTTCCTGGATAATCTAGGATTGAACATAGGGAATTGATATCAAAGCTTAGTTCTAAAGTCTACTTATCAATGAAGTGATATAAAAGAATAACTATACAACATGGAAGGGTGTGAGTGTAAACCCCAAACCCTGAGGAACTTAGATTTTTTTAAGAGCTTGAAAGGGTTTGCTTTTAAGTGATGTTAATATAAGGAAGTGAGCTTGAGTAGTGGTTTTGTAAATGTTTCTTAATAAGTTGAAAGAAGGAAAGCTATGAAGAAATGATTTAAAAGTTGAAGAAAAGTTTAAGAAAAGAATTTGGCTAACTCCATGTTCTAGGCGTTTGGCTATGGTAGGTGGCCAAATGAAGAAAAAATAACCTCTCAAGAGGTTATTTGGGCGAGGATGTGTGCTAGGTGGCAAGTTGGTTGATTGTTGTGTATGGCCAAGAAGGATGAAGAAAACCTCTAAAATGTGTTTGGTGGTTGGGCTAGGTGAGAAGAAGGCCATTAGAGGTTAGCTAGGCATTGAGACTTGGTGAGATGACCTTGGCTAGGCGAAGAAGAGTGTCTATAGAGGTTAGTTAGGCGTTAGGACTTGACAATGAGCATGATACGCGAGAAGGGAATGAAGGTTAGGTATGTGATGAGAGGTTAGCTTAGGCGTTTTGGACTCATCTTTGGATATTAGGCATTTTGATTAGGCAAGATAGTGAAGAGGTGAAGTCGGTCAATTGGATTCCAGGTGTCCTTGCATGCTTAAGCTAAATTTTGACTGAATGAGGTGTCAATAAAGTTTCATGCAGGCTTCAATATAAATAGGTCACTTCGGGTGAACTTTTCTCACAATCCATTCGTGTGCTTTTACTTAAGTTAGTCTCAAAAGATCACAAATTAAATCTATTTTCGAAGTTGAGGATTTCGAACCAATTTGAGAAAGGAAAGTATGAGTTTGAGTTGAAACAAGTAAGGAAGGTCAGAATTCGAGTGTTTTTTAGCAAGGTGGACTTCCATAGGGTTGTAGAGTTCATCCATTTGAATATGAAGTTAAAAGTTTGAGGTAAGAAAGTTAATTTAATTTGAAACAACTTTGTAGAAGGACGTATTTTATTTGATTTATGTTTTTTTTACATTATTAAGCTCTAAAGTGGAAGTAAGGTTCTGACCCAATTATGAGTTCTGGACATTGAAGGTTGTTGGTCGAGCGTTAGAGGTTACTTGGCAAGATGGGCATGTGTTTTGGACTCATAGAGGTTTTTGAGGCATTTCTGGCTTGTGTTGGATGTATAGCACGTGCAAGGTGCACCTGCGACCAACCCTGCACGCGAAGAAGACGTGTGCGAGACGCAAGGCAAGCGCTGCCAAGCATGCACGCGCAGGATGATCAGGCGAGATGCGTGAGGTGTACACAGGTAACACACTTGCAAGTTCAGCACGCGGCTGGCCTGCGCAAGCCATGCGCATGTGTGCTGCCTTTGCCGCCCACTCCTTGTGTGCCAGCCATGCCAAATGGGTGTTTTTGGGTGGTTTTTGATATTTTGGAAAATTTTAAGTAAAGTTTTGATGTTTTTAGGATAAAAGGAAATTATTTGGAGTTATTTTCCATTATTTTAGGACAAGAAGAAATCGGGCAAGTCTACAAACCACGAGTTTGAACTATAATCTGTGAGTGAAAAATGAATTTATTAAAGATATTTCGGCTTATGATTTAAGAATAAATGAGTTTGAAGTTGATTTCTAAATTTGATTATTGATCAAATGGTTTAAGCACATCTTGTTGAGTTTCCTTTAGGAATCTATAAGTATGTTTTAGAAAGTATTAAAGTATGTTATTTAGAGATCATTTCAAAGTATGTAATGTATTTAATGCTAAAGCTTATTGATTTATAAAGTTATGTTTACAAGCATGTTCAGTTCTAAAATAGGAAGTTGTTTAAAGATCATGAGTTAAAAAGGAACAGTTTTAAAGAAAAATCATGGTACTTTATATACTGAGTTCTCAACGGTCAATGTGGACAGTCAAGGGTATAGGGCTACACTGACCACTTTAGTCGCTACCACCGAGTCCAAGTAAGATCGTAAAACCAAAAGTGCTATGCTATCTTGACCAATTTTATTATAAATAGCATGACCAAAGGTGCTCTGCTAGTTTGATAGAGTTTTGGCATAATAGTAAGACCAAAAGTGCTATGCTATCTTGACTAAGTTTTTCCTGGGTATAAAGTATACATAGATTGAAAGAGATTATTTAAAGACCTTATAAAGATGTTATGTTTATGTAATTTTATGAAAAAGTTTGAAGTATATTTGTTTTAAAATGTGTTTTATTAAAACCATCGCTTACTGGGCTATTTAGTTCACCCTTTTCAAATGTTTTCTCACTTTCCAGGTAGAGGTCGTGATTTGAGACCATGACCGTTGTCTTCAAGTGCGCTGTGCGAAGTTATAGATAAATTTATTGTTGTTGGTTTAGTACTTAGGCTTACCTTCTTGTGTACATAGGTTTTGTTAAAGGGTTTAAGCTTAGCTGTAGTTTCTGTATGGTTCTAAAAGGATAGTCTATGTAATGACATTTAGCCTAAACTTGTTTTGATCTATTGTAAAGTAAGTTATGTTAGTTTTGTTCTTGTATTTTTTTTTCCGTTGTGTAAGTTTTAAATTACTTAAGATGTTTAACATTATAAAAGATCAGTAGTCAAGGTCGATTGGTTTTGTTTAGAGAAAGAAAGCGACGTCGGTTGACTTCACACCACATCTCAAGCCGAGCAAGCAGATGCTCGGGGTGGGGTGTGATAGTGAATATGACCTATATCTACTTATATACACTAGAAAATGTTGTAAAGATAATTTAACGAAGGTGGGTGTGAGATAGATATGTAAGAATGAACTAACTTGTATTAGAGAAGGTGGTGAAGGAGTCTCTAGTGCTACCAGACAAATCAAGTGTATGAAAGCCTTGATGCGATATGACTTACTTAACTAGCTTTTGAATAAGGCGAGCTCCTCTTGGAGTCTTTAAACGTCACACTTAGTCTCCTTTTGGGATCCAAATGACTAAGCCTAGCTAAACAAGGTATATCTAGAAGATTTTACTTATAAGAGTTATAGTGCTTCACGTGTAAGGGCGACAACCTCTCGGCCCTAATGCACACACTTATTCACCTATCGAGACACAAATTATGGAAGTTATCTTGCCAATGTGGAGTTTGTCTCCTAACTCTTCCTTGCGTGCGTTAATCATATCCAACATCTTTTTTGTTAGAGGGCAAATTAATTAAAAATTGTGGGCTAAAAGTCAAGTTTGTTGAAAGTTTCAAAAAAAAAAAGAAAAGGAAAAGCTTCAAACTAGGACATTTGGGTTGGAGAAATAGTTGAAGTCTGCAGGGTTATCCGAGGGTAAGATACAACCAAATTAAGAAAGAAAAGAGAAAGAATGCTGCAACGAAGGAGAAAGGGGAGCAAAGGGAGAGTGAAAGGAAACATAAAAAAGTAAATAAAAAAGACAAGAAAAGAAAAGAAATATAAAAAGTTACCTAATAAATTAAGGAGAAATGTAAAAGAAAATGTAGCATAATAATAGACTTTGATAGCCACTAACATACTTGACAGTGATAGAAGTTTATCGGTGGGTATCATCTATAGAATCTGTAATTTTGCTCCAACTTATAAATATTTTAATTTATTTTACTATTTTTAAAAAATGTCTATAAAATTAAACAATATATTATTACAGCTTAAAATAAAATTTGTGTGCTCATGCAATTTTTGATTAGTTAACTAAAGATAAAATGGTGAAGGGATAATTTAGAATTATTTTACACTTTTTGAAACTTTAGTACCAAATAACCACTAATCCGAAACTTAAGAGAACCAAAAGGATAATTTTGTTTTGTTTCCTTTGGTGATTTCTTGGCAATTCCGGTTTAACCTCAGCCGTTGACGAAGACCTCTGTTGCCCGCCAAATACACACTATCCTCATTTTGGGGGAGGAGAAGAGGAGCCGATTAGGGGGAAGCTTGAGGAACATGAAAATGGAGACCAATGCTTCGGACCCTAAGATTATTTTTTAGAATGTGACCCAGACTCCTAAATCGAACCATTGTGTTTCAAGTTCCTAGAGTTAGAATCCAGCTAAAATCACCAAAAACGCGTTCTCATAAGAAGACAGAGTGTTAGTGTTCCTGTTTCGAAAATTGTTTCCGATCTTAGGCCCAGAAAACGATTAAGAAGCTCGTTTACCTGCTCGTTAGAACTACGGCGAGGAATTTTAGTTCTTCGTTTGAGGTGATTGAAATTTTTTGCTTGTTTTGGTGTCTCAAGAAATGAATTTTAATTTTTCGTTTAAGGTGAGTGGACTTTTTGTATTTTTTATCTCTTACAGGATTTCCGCCATGTTTTGGGTGATTTTGAAATTGTTAATTTGTAATGTTTAAAATGAGAAGCATGCTTTTCGTCATTCAGGTTAAAATTAAGTTGTGCAAATTGCGAAGTTAAAAATGTTAAATTGATTTTGGATAATCAAAGGGATGTTTCAGAATGTTCATGCTGATTGATTACCCATGTTTAGGTTCGTCTCTGTTGAAGCTGACTACGCAGCAAGAAAGTAAAAAGTGGAGCAAGAATGGCTTTTAAGCCGTTTTTTTGGTATTGTCGTCCAGTTGCTGGTGGTGTGTGGAGGAACGCAGTGGATAATGCTTTTGGCGCTTACACACCATGTGCCATTGACTCTCTAGTGGTTGTTATTTCTCACCTAGTTGTACTGGGTCTGTGCATCTACAGAATATGGTTGATCAAGAAGGATTTTAAAGTACAGAGGTTCTGTTTGAAGTCAGGGACATACAACTATGTGTTGTGTTTATTGGCTACTTGCTGTGCATTCGAGCCTTTACTCAAATTGATCATGGGAATTTCAGTATTGAATTTAGATGGGCAGACTGCACTTGCTCCATTCGAGGTATAATTTCCTTAAACTACTTAGAATAATTGTTGATCTTTTGTTTCTTTACTGCAAATTACTCACACATATTGCAAGCGTAATAAAAGATATGTTTTGATCTTGTACTTCCCAATTTAGTTAAAAGAATAATTTTAAGTCTATTTGGTCGGTTGTTTCTGACTTTCTAATATTACTTTACTTTGTACCAAAAGTTTCTTTTAAATACAGGTCCTTAAGTTTTCTTAACCGAGTTCATTAGTATTAAGTCTTATGTCCTTTTGTTTCAGGTGGTTGCCCTGATTATTCAGACTCTTGCTTGGTGCTCAATGGTTCTAATGCTTGTTGTAGAAACCAAAGTGTATGTTTATGAGTTTCGATGGATCGTCAGATTTGGAGTTGTTTATATATTAGTAGCAGATATTGTAATGCTCAACCTAATTCTTTCGGTGAAGGATTTCTACAAGAGGTATTCTTAATGTTTGTTAAAGTTATAAGTTTAGTTTTATTCTTAAAATCATGTATGGAATCTGGATGATATTTTTCTGTTTTGGTTCTGCTGTCCTTCCTTTTCATTAGAATTTTTCATGTATGAAATCCATTGTCTTTTGGAAATGTGCCAAGAACTTAGCATCGAAAATATTAAGATGTTAATTGGAAATTGAACTGAATGTACAATTTTAGGCATCTGTGAAATATGATGGAAAAATCTCAATTTGTCTGTTGTGAGAAAAGAAAAAAAAACTGTTCAGTTTCTTGAGCATACATTTAGTTGTAACATAAATTCACTGTTTAAATTTTGTCATTTCAGATATGTCCTATATTTGTACATCAGTGAAGTCTTCTTCCAGGTTGGTTTGTTTTCTGCCTTTGCAATATGCAATTTTGCATTATTTTGTACTTTATAGGTGTTACCTAATGAGTTTGATAAATTATGCATGAGCAACTAGTACTTCGAGAACTTTTTGTATTCCTCGTATTCATTCATTTTTTTGAAAAGGAAACAAATCTATTCATATATATGTAGAATGAAAGAGACTAATGCTCTAAGTACATGAGAGTTACAAAGAGTGTAAAGCATAAAACATAACTAGGGCCAGTAGGTGCACCCAAACATCTCCACTAGGTTGACACTCCCTTTGTGCCCTCATCATTTCCTTAAAACATAACTTTAAAAAGTCGATCGAGGCTTATAAATTCAGCTATTATAGATTGAACAAAAAGACTATTGATCACTAGCCTGACTAGGGCTTCAACAAAAAACATACAAAAGGCGTAAGCCAAAAGTGCAATAAGAGATTTAAACTCAAGACAAAAATGAAGATGGGAAGATAAAAGCTCTACAATTTGAGTAGATTTCTTGAATGTGTAGCTTTCCAAAGGCTTGGAGAAGGAACACCACGATGAGGCATTCTTATGGGCAACTTCAAAGTGATCCAATCAAACAAAAGATTTATCGTGGAAAAACCCTTTGATTTCTCTCAATCCATAATTATGTCAAAAGTGACTTTACCGCATGTATCCAAAATGATTGAGGGATTTTTTTTGAAGTGCACCCCAAATAAAAGTTATGGATATTTCTTTGGAGGTCAGCACCAAACATCTAGAAAGATTAAAGAAAGAGAACAACTTCTCGCAACATTGTGCTGCGTATGAACAAAAGAAGAAGAGATGTAAAGGATCTTCTCCATTCCGATGACATAAAGGGCAAATGGAAGGAGAAAGACAGCTGTTAGGAATTTTATGTTGCATTACAGAGGATATGTTAAGATGACTGATCATCATGATCCAAACAAGAATGTTACCCTCCTTGGGCTATTAGACTTTCATAGCACTGAGTATAGCAACTTGTCCATTGGGGAAGAAGGGGATAAGTGAACTGTGAGAGACTTTACGGAAAAGAACCCATTTCCCATCAAAGACTATGATCTTCTATCAATATCATCAGAAATCACTCTGGCTGCAATTTTTCCAAGCAACAATTGGAACTCAAGTATTTCCTCCTCTTTTAGCAATCGCCGAAAAGTGATGAACCAGGAAGCTAGGAGCTGTCCCAGTGATCTGTGGATCACTGATCCTCTCTCCTCTTTCACACACTGATTGTGCCCGTGATCTGCCACTGACCAGAAAGGGTTTCTTGAAAAAATCGATTTTTTCTGGCTAATGAAATCTTATTTGGCAATTGATCCCTCTTCCATTCTTATGGGTGAGATACCTTATCGTACTTTAGGACCCGAACAACATTTGTTTTTTTCTCCAACAATATTTGGTTGTACCTACTTTGTTTGGGACGTTCACCCTCGACTTACCAAGCTAGATCTAAAATCCTTAAAATGTATTCTCCTTGGTTATTCTCATGTTCAGAAGGGGTATATGTGTAATTGTTTTAGTTTTAATAAACACTTTATCTTTTTTGATGTCATGTTCTTTGAACATTCCTCATACTTTTCCTTACCTTCTTTCTCTTTGAGTAAGAGTTACAAGTAGCACAAGGACGAATAGGATGATTTCCTTATCGACACAGTTATGTCTTTTTTGAGCCTCTTATCACTTCATCTTCACTTGTGTCTACCTCTATTCGTCCACCTATCACAGTTTCACTAAGGTCTTTACTCCACAAAAACCTTCTTTAGTTCCATGCCCTATACCAGAGCTTCCTTTATCGTTGAAGAGGTGACTGTTTCTCTCTTTCAATATTGACTATAAGAAAACACAAATTAAAATGTGACCACCTAATCTCCTGTGTAAGCTGAATGGGTTGACAGTGAGAGAATACACGAGGAGGCTCAAAAGGGTATTCCCAAAAATGAAGAGAAAATTTGTCATACTTCCAATTTGTTGTCTTAATCTTGGCCAGATTGAAATCACAAATATTTTCTCCACTTTAATTATAACAGTTGTACAATCAATGGAATTAAAGGGTTGTTTGAGCCCCCAATTTGGAATGGGTGAAGTGGGCTTAGGGTGTAGGTATAATGACTCATTTAGCATTTGTTTGTTGTTCGCTCTTTTCGAATATTTGTATCTTGAGCATTTATCTCTTTTCACTACATTTATAAAAACCACGGTTTCCGTTTAAAAAAAAACTCATTAGCACTTGAAGCTTGTTAAGATAATAAGGGGTAATGGTTCTCCTGTTTTACTATAGTAGCATTTGTTACGATTCAATGGGTAAAATACCCCACTCTTCCTCTCTCTAATGTTTCCAATGACCTCACTTATTGACGACCAACCATCAAAACAATCACCATCAGTGACCAAGACACCCATTTTGTGCATGTCAGGACACTTATAAATGCCAATATATTTAGTCAAAGTCAAAGGTCACTCTGCCTTCAAAACGACTCAGACACGACATGACATGATAGTGACACACCTTGTTCTTTAATCCTTTGCGAAAGATCGTTCAATATTTTGTTCTTTTGTTAGGTTCTATCTTTGGTTGCTTATTGTTTTTTCTTTTCTCAAGCCTAAGCCTTGTAGAGTTGTTTCTTTTGCTTATTTTATGTAGTTTCTCTTTCTCTATTATTAACAAAATTACTGTCTCCTTTTAAAAAAAAATAAAATAAAGAAAACTCAACCGTGGGTTATTTTTATTAACAGTAGTTACCCCATCCAATAAAATCAACAAACTAAACAACCTATTAGTGTTTAGTTGGATTTCATCTTCTTCCACCTTGCTAACTTATTCTAAGACTATATTCTTGGTGTAGGCTTTATTTGGTGTTCTCTTGCTCCCATATGTGCCTAGCTTGGATCCTTATCCTGGTCATACTCCCTTAAGTAGTGAATCTGTTGATGTTGCTGAGTATGAAAAACTCCCTGACGGAGAAGATATATGTCCTGAGCGGCATGTGAATTTATTTTCAAGTAAGTATTCTTTCTATAAAATCCAGCATTGTTGCCTTTATGTGGAGAAATATTTAGGATATAGATTGCTATTTTATGATGGAGATTGCTATGTAATTTCCTTTTAAATTGTTGTTACTTTTTACTAGAAATTACTTTTGCATGGATGGATCACATAATGAAGCTAGGATATAAAAGGCCTCTCACGGAGAAGGACGTTTGGAAATTGGATATGTGGGATCGAACTGAAACAGTATACGATAAGTCTGGTCATCTCACTCTCTCAGCATTATTATCTGATTTTTTCACATTATTGTTGGATCTTATTTATTGTTTTATCTAGCTTCCAGAAAATTTGGGTGGAAGAGTCTCATAAATCCAAACCATGGCTTCTTAGAGCATTAAACAGTAGCCTTGGAGGGAGGTGAGTCGTAGACCAGTGAGATATAGTTTTCATTGAATGATTGATATTTGAGTAAACTACTAATTTACTATATATTGATGAATGGAAACCTCATTTCGTAAGTCATTAATGTTAGTTATTATCTTATTCTGTTTGGATAAAGAGTTTCCTCATTCTGAATCACATTTTGCATTACAGAGGTTCTTTTTCTATTTTATTTATTTTCTTTTAAAGGAATTTCATTGATAAAATGAAAAGAGATCAATGCTAAAAAAATATACAATACCAAAAGAAACAAAGGAGAATAACAATATGACGATTATCTTCTTTTCAAGCTTTAGAGAAAATTGCATTAATTGAAGGGATAGAAATCAAGTGAACTTGCATCACACACCATTTGGAGATAAGTTATTTGTATTCCCTCTCTCTTCCTTCTTCTCTTTGGTCAAGATGATTCATCGGCAATTTCTCCAAGGATTTCATCTGACTCAGAAATGGAAGTGGAGAGCTGCAAAGTTGTCGATTCTTTCTATTGCATATGGTTCGAAAAGGGGCTATTTCATATTGACGACGTATACTTGCGCAAAATCCTCCGTGTAACTAAGCATCAATTAAAATGGTTTATTGATTCCCTATCAGATCTTGTCCAAGGGCTGGAACGGAAGTTCTTTCTCAAAAATGGTAATGATGGAAATGGAGCCTCAAAACTGACCAAGTTTTGAACTTCATCAGGTTGGATTCTAAGGTGTGTCGTCCTCAGGAATTCATTCATATTCACGTTTTCTTTGGAGTTGCAAAACAAGAATGGTTATCGTTCTTGAACATGTTAAGAAATTTCTTGTGAGATATGGTTACATGTCATGGCATTCTACCATACACTTTAGATTCTAGTTGCCCCGTCTCTATCAGGGTTGGTTTATGCAAACGAAGTAAAGTACTATGGAGAGCTGATTCCTCCTCTATTTTGATCCTTAAAAACAGAGCACGGCTAAAGCGACCAACAATGCTTGTCAAGTTCAACTCTTTGACTTCCAATTCGTTCAACATAGTGTGCAACAATACTGGGTCCGAAAATATGATGACATTCTTCATTATGGGTTCTAAAAAGATTATTTGCTTTTGATGAATGGAATGATATTTCTATCTTCTTGGAAGATTTATTTTAAGTCAAAATCAGTATTAATCCTTTGTTTGCAGATAAAGCTATCATCAAGACAACTTTTAGGAGGTCCTTATCTTAATAAGACCTCATGGATAATCTAGTGGAACACGGTTAAAGCTCTATTGACAGAATTATGGTTTAGAAGAAATCAAAGGGTCTTCCATGACAAATGTATCAAATGGCTAAATCGTTATGAAGTTTGCTAGATATATTATCCATGTTCATCTTATTTTGTTATAATATAATTAGGGCACTAAGGGTGTCAACCTAGTTGAGATGTTTAGATGCGCTTCCTGGTCCCTAGGTTCTTTTGCTCATTGTATAGTTCTCTTGTACTGTGAGTTTTGGTCTCATTTTCAATTAATAAAAGAGACTCGGTTCCTGTTGATTATTCTCGTTTTTTGTGTTATATTTTATTGTATTGGTTGTACTATATTTGCCAAAATCATTTTTTCCTTCTTTGTAATGGGTTGTTCTTCCATTTAAAAAAACCCTTCTCTCTTTGTGAAATATAAAAGAAATATATCATTTTGGCATGGTATCAGAGCAGGTTTTTTGAAAACCCTAAAAAACCTTATATCCCTTACAGCCCCCTGCTGTTGCGTACATCTGTTGCCTTGAGGGTCGTCTTCGCTGGTGGCTCTACTCCGACCAATCGCCCCCGTTGCCCCAACTCATAGGACATCGCCGACAGTCGGTTTTTCTTGCAGTAAGTTGGTGGTTTCATTGTGGTTTCTCTTTTGACTTCGTTGGCCGCCCTTGCTGCTGCTGATTTCGCCACCGTCCGCCGCCCACCGCCAGTGATGAGTTTGGTTTGTTTTTTAGATCTTTTCTGTTTGTTTCCTGAACTTTGTTGCTTCAGCCATTTCAGATACTAAGTCACCTATGGTTAAAGTCGACAATCGTATCCATTCCAATAGCCCCACTATTTAAGTAACCACGATTTGACTTAATGAAGACGACTTCCTTCGTTGGTCACAAAGTATCAGTTTGTATATGACTTGGGTTGTCACTTTGAGCCATTAGAAGTTCCTAACATTGTGAAAAAAGAAATGCTTCTCAGCAACTTTTCTAATCTTATTGATTTATGTAGACTGAATATGGTTGCCACGGATGAAGAGGTTCAGTTGATTTTTAGACCTATCAATCTCGCCACTCTGGTGTACAAGCTGATTGCAAAGGTACTAGCAGAAAGGCTAAAGAAGATCATGCCAACTGCTCCCACACAGAGTGCTTGCCTGGAAGGCCGATGAATTTTGGACTTTATTCTCATTGCAAATGAAGTAGCAAGATTGTATATGACTTTGGTTGTCACTTTGAACCATTAGAAGGTCCTAACATTGTGAAAAAAGAATTGCTTCTCAGCAACTTTTCTAATCTTATTGATTTATGTAAACTGAATATGGTTGCCACAGATGAAGAGGTTCATGTTCCTCTCCTTCAATTTGCAGACTACATTTTAATATTCTGTAAGTTAGAAGAGGCAATACTGGAAAATTTGCAAAAGACATCAGAATTATTCAAATGGTGTTCAGGGAAAAAAATCAATTGGGAGAAATTTTCCATTTGCGGTATAAATATCGAGGATAATAAGGTCTCCTCAGTTGCCTCAAGACTAAATTGCAAGATTGAAAGTCTCCCTATAAAAACAAGGCCCTCCTTGCTAAATGGGGTTGGAGGTTTTTGAAAGAAGACTCTGTGTTGTGGCATCAAGTAATTAGATGTATACATGGCTGCAAAAAAATTGACTGGCAGACTATAAACAAATCAGGAAACAATCTTAGAAGCCCATGGATCAGTATCTCTAGAGAATGGGAAAAGGTGGTTGAGGTGGCAACTTTCAAAACAGTGAACGAAAGGAGAGTAGCTTTCTGGACAGACTCGTGGATAGGAGATCTACCTCTTAAATCTCAGTTTCCACATCTTTTCAGATTAGCTCCGCAGCCAAATGATTCAGTTGCTACCCACTGGGATTTTTCACTAAATCTTGGTCACTAGTATTTTGAAGATTGCTAAAATACGAAGAAATTCAAGATTTGTCTTTTAACACTCATATCTTATAAAGGTCTAACAGACTTGGATGACAGGATAGTTTGGTCATTAGAATCCTCAGGCCATTTTTTAGTTGTCTCTTTCAAAGCACCTTTCTCCCTCTTCACCTTTGGAAAAAGATTACTTTAAAGCACTTTGGAAAACCAGCAGTCCAAGGAGAATAAATGTGTTGGTTTGGATTATGGAAGTGGGTTCTCTAAACTGTTCTGAGACTATGCAAAGGAAGCTTCCCAATTCGTGTTTGCTGCATTCAGTGTGCCCTCTTTGCTTGGAAAACAGTGAGCTATTAATTCACTTATTCATTTTCTGTCCCTTCTCATCAAATTGTTGGTTTAACATATTTTCTATGCTTAAATCAGTTCGGGTCTTTGATGGCTCATTTAGTGCCAATGTGCACCAATTACTGAGGAGGCCTTATTTATCAAAAAAACCTTTTCTAATTTGGGTTAATTTGATAAAAGCGACTCTAGCTGAGATTTGGTTTGAACGTAACTTTCGCATCTTCCATGATAAAAAATGGAATTGGGTTGACATCGTAGAGATTTTTAAAAGAAACGCAGCAGCTTGGTGTTCTTCAAATGCAGAATTCAAAGATTACTCCATTCAAGACATCTGCCTCAATTGGACCGCCTTCATCGGATGAGTTTCAATGTAGTTTCCCCTGATTGCCAATTCATAATTAGTTCTTCTGTAGTTGGGATGGGTTTTATATGTATTTCTGCCGTTATGTTTTTACTTTTCAGCCTTGCTTTTGTCTACCGTAGGTAGCTTCTGTTGTTATTTTGGTCTTTTCATGACCTTAGTATTGTTCTTGTACTTTGGTCTTTTCTTTGTATTTTGGATTCGACGAGGGTGCTACGGGGTGTCAACCTAGTTGAGATGTCCGGGTGCTCCTACTGATCCTATCTCTCTATCTCTCCCTCATTTCTTGGCTTTTCTATTATTCTCATTGTATAGCTCTCTTGTACATTGAGTTTATTAATAATAAAGAAGCTTGTCTCCTTTTCCAAAAGAAAAAACAAAGTCTCCCTATAATGTATCTCGGACTTCCCTTGGTTGTATCCTAAGAGTTCCTCATTTTGGTAGCCTATCATTGATAAAATTCAAAGAAAGCTGGAAAAGTGGATGAGGTACAATCTATCTAATGGGGGAAGAATCACCCTTGAAACTTTTGGGAAGGAAACAAAGGAGGAAAAATGAATCATCCGGTGAAATGGGAGCTGGTCATTAAAATCTCAAAGGGATGGGGGCCTCAGTCTATAAAAAACAACCCAATCGATCAATCGATAAAGAAGAAAAAAACTGACAAAATCAGGAATAGTGATTTTTGCTCGGAACTGACCAATGAACATTGACTGGAAGGCGATGGCAGACAGATGACACGAGTTGATAGATGACGACACCCTCCAGCAGATGGATGGAAAAGTTTCACAAGCATTGGATAGGATTGTGTGGATGTTGATCACCGTTCACAAGCAAGCATGGTTGAACCAAAAAACACTGCTAGTCTTCAATTGAATGGTTGACATACACCTGCTTCGATAGTCAGCAAAAAGAAAAAAAATGGTGGCAATGGCAGAAACGACAACAGGACTAGGGTCAGGGTTAGGTTTAGGAGCATTCAAGGATTTTATTCATGCCATCTGATTTTCAAGGTAAAATTAAGAAAACAATGCTTTCTCATGTTTTTTTGTGGTCTTTAATTTCGAAGATCTTTAGTAGAATTCTATAGGAGTGAGTTATTTTATAAAATCACAATTTAAATGCACTTAATAAATTACACTGTAGCTGTCTTAAAAAAATAAACCAAAGGTAATTGGTAGTATTCTTTTGCTCGTCCAGTTGCAAAATCAAGTACTGGCCCTCAAATTTCCTTCGGGAGGTTGGAATAACATCACAGACATCTTTTAGAATTTGACTAAAACTAAGATAGGCAGAGTACTGAACATGAATTGAATGTGTTTTACTTAAATTTAGTATATGAAGGAATACTGCTTCTTTTGTTACTCAATCTTTGTATTGTGCATAATTAATTTTCTTCTCTCATCTCCATTTGTAGGTTTTGGTTGGGTGGGCTTTGGAAGGTATTGTGATCTATCACTTGCGAGCTTGATTTTTTGTATGCCTTTGTATTATTTATTTGTTTCTTTTCTCATTGAAGTTGTTGTCTTTATCCAAAAAAAGAGAGAAAAAAGAGAAAGAAAGACGATCCAACCTTAAAGCATACCAATCCAATACTCTTAAAGAAATAGATCACCAAAGTTGATGATAGCCAATCGATTTCATATTAAACGCACAAAAATCATTGAGTCACATTGAAATCACAAAGAAAAGAATTTAGATTATGAAAGTTTATGAACCAAATGATTACCACGAGAGAATTTCCATGAGTTGAGTTGCATTTGCTTTATTTTTATAAAATGGTCCTTAGTGTATTGGTAGTGATTTCAATGTGACTGGATGGATTGATCAGAGGATCCTAGTCATACTCGTGGGGAATGTGACATTTTTGTCAGATTGTTATGGTGCTAAGACTTGTCTAATGGCTGATTTTGTTGGTCTAAACAGAATGATGACTATCTTCAATCATTAACTGACAAATTTTTGGTACAAATGAGCAGGTTGAGATGTTTGAAAAGGGTATCTAAACAAGTTTTTACCTTCTCTGATCCCTAAGTATCTTTTTTGTACTCTTAGTATACATCTAGTACTTTGAGTTTTCGTATGCATTAATAAAGAGACAGTCTCCTAACCTACCTAGGAATTAATTTAGGCGGGTGTCCCGTGAGATTAGCCGAGGGCGCGTAAGCTCGCCCTGACACTCATGGATATAAAAGAAAAAAATACAGTCTCCTTTTAAAAAAATAACTTCTCTACCATTTCCCTCTCCTTGTTGATACATCAAATAACTTTGTAAAACAGTGTTCTGCTTGGGATCATTTCTCAATTTTTATGTGGAGCTTTCCAATTTGCCTCCACTTACCATCAAACTCAATGCAGAAAATCAGCACTCAATTTCAATAACGCTTTATCAGCCTTGGAGGGGTTATTAGAACAGGAAGTCTTTGTCTCCATTTTAAAAAAGATAGAACAGTTGGATCTAAATCAATCCAACTTCCACATTATTATGAATGTCTTTTCAAGAGTTGTGAGCTAGTAGTCTAGAAATCACTAATTGTAGATTATATCTACGACTTTTTCTTTCTTTTTTCTTGAAATGGATATCAAACATTTCATTACGACAATGAAAAGTGACTAATGCTCCAAAATACAAAAAGAAACTAATGCTCCACTGCTTTTTCTTTCCTCACCCAAGAAGTATAAGCATTTCATTTCTTCTTTTGCACCACTCCTGCCTAACTTTTGTGGACTTGATCATCTTTGACAAGCTCGGATTGGTATATTTTTCCTTTCACCTTGGTTTGGAAAAATGGAAGTTGAGTGCTATTTTGGGATCAATAGGTGCACCTAGATATCTCAACTAGGTTGGACACCCCATAGCATGCTCATCATAAATGCTGTGAAGTCTCATTTGCTGCCATAAAAAGGGGACAAACTGATGGAGACAAACATTGATTTATGAGTTTCCTTTGCAGCAGGTGCTGATTTTTTTTTGAAAAGGAGACAGGCCAAAAATTCTATTAATAAAATTAAGACTAATGCTTCAAATACAAGAGAATTATACAGAGAGCACTGGAAAAAAGAGAGACTGAGATCAACACGTGCATCCGAACATCTCAATTAGGTTGACACTCCCTCAGCGTCCTCAACATCTCCTCCCAAGATCCAAAATCAGAACAACTAAACAAAATGCAGCATGTGCTGATTTTTCTCAACTTAAAGAAAATCTTGTGTCAGGTTCCAAGAAATGAACCAATCTTTTCAGCACCAACGGATACATGTAATATCTTTCTACTTTTATATGGTGGCCAGAGAAAGCATTCCCAAAATCGTTCTGATTTGCTTACAAAAAACGTGTGCACTGGACTTTGTTTAACACTTCAATAATTTGCACTTCAACAGTTAACAATAAAAAAGATTTTTTAATTTAACAGAAAATGACCAAAAATGTTTTGTAGGCAGTCGTGCCACTCGTTATGGGTTCGATCCGTTTGGTACAGAGAAAGAAAGAGAAGAAAAATACATTAACAGCAAATGTTCTTTCTAATTAAAGAGGCTATTTCATTTGAAATCGCAACTGGTTCATGTTCATTTATTTATTTATTTTGTTTTTGCCGCCAAATTTGACTAACATATTGTAGCACTTGCAGATTGGCAATGATATGTCTCAGTTTGTTGGACCTGTCATCTTGAATAAACTTCTCGAGGTTGGTGGGCTTTTCTTTCTTTGTTTCTTTTCTCTTTTTTCCCTTCTTGGGTTTCATCACTATAGTGAAGGTTGATCATTGGAGACAGTTACAGGAACAATATGAAACGAAGAAAACAAAAAAAAAAAAAAAAAAGGTAAAATAAGGAAACAGACAGAGACAAAAAACTGTGCATTAATGATATTATAATATTATATTTATTTAGGAAATAGGGAAAATCATATACTTTCCAAAAATACTCTAAGGGCCAAGCCCACTCATTCTAACACTCCCCCTCAAGTTGGGACGTAAATATCAATGAGGCCCAACTTGCTAACACAAAAGTCGAAGTTTGGTTTGAGAAGCCCCTTGGTGATAACATCAGCAACCTGTTGGCTCGAAGGAATGCATATGCTCCCACTGTTTTTTTTTTGGAACGGAGACAAAATTCTTTATTAATAATAAGAACTCAATGTACAAGAGTGTTATGATATATTTATAGTATATGTCCTTTATTGTAATTGTACATAACGTCTAGGGTTTATTTTGTTCTCTATATAAATATGTAACTTTTCTTTGACTAAAAGATGAATAAGAAATATACTTCTCTGAATTCTAGATTACATGTTATCAGAGCCATTAGGGTTTCGAATAGCCGCTAGCTTCCTCCTCCGTTAGGCTTAAGTTTAGGTTCCCTTCCGCTGACCGTTTGTCGACACCACCCATACCTTAAGTGCCACCTCCGTCCGCCCAAGTCTGTCTTCACCGATCGTTTGGAAATACCGCACGTGAGCTTCATGCGCCGCCTGAATACCTCTGCACATCACCCAAGTGCTGGCGCGTGAGAACTACGTTTTGACCTCCGTGTTCTGGGCTTGTCTCGAACCTCTGTTTCTGGTCAGTCTGTGCCGTTGGGTCTATCAAAGAGTATTCAGATTTGACAAAAACTGAAGGCTGCACCATTGTTTTAGGGTTTTCTTCCAATTTTACAGCGGTTTGAATCGATTTTTCTTTGTTTGTGTACTAGAATCAGTGTGTGACTTCAATATGGCCGACATAAAGAATTTGGTAGTCTCCTATGTTATTCCCTTAGCCTCTAAGATCATAGAACATAAGTTAAATGGATCTAATTATTACGACTGGCGTCAGACAATTTTGTTTTATTTTAGAAGTACTGATATGGATGATCGTATGACCGAAGATCTCCCAGAAGATGCAAAGCAGAAGAAGGATTGGCTTCGTGATGATGCCCGTTTATATCTTCAGATCAAAAACTCCATTGAGAGTGACATAATTGGATTGGTTGATCACTGTGAATCTGTTTAAGAACTTATGGAATTTCTAGATTTTCTATATTCAGGTAAAGAGCAAGTGCATAGAATGTTTGAGGTTTGTATGCAATTTTTTCGTGCTGAACAAAAAACTGAGTCTGTCACCAGCTACTTTATGCGGCTTAAGAAGATAACTGCTGAGCTTGACTTGTTGTTACCTTTTAGTCCTGATGTTAAAGTTCATCAAGCTCAATGAGAGAAGATGGCTGTTATGATCTTTTTGAATAGACTCTTACCTGAATTTGGAATGGCAAAGGCACAAATTCGCTCTGCCTCTAAGATTTCATCATTAGATGATGCTTTCACTCTTATCAAGATCATTAAGGATTTTTGAAGCTTGCAAACCTGATTATTAAATTGAGCTTCAAATCCAGGAGGCGGACTCATATTTACTTCCTCTTTAAGATCCCCATTCAAGAATGCATTTTTAACATTAATTTGATATAGAGGTCAATCTTTATTCACTGCAAAACCGACAAGAAAACTCTAATAGTGTTCAACTTTGCCACAGGAGAAAAGTCTAAGAATAGTCAATCCCATAGGTCTGAGTGAACCCTTTTTGCAAATAGTTTGGCCTTATGTCTATCAATTGTACCATCTGCCTTGGATTTAAGAGTGAACACCTATTTGCATCTCACAGTTTTGTCCCTTAGTGTAGATCTCCCAAGTCTTGTTTTTCTCATGGACCCTCATCTCTTCCATGACAACATTCTTCCACTCAGGACAGTCTAGAGCAATATGGATATCTTTTGGTATCACAGTAGAGTTAAGACTGGTTGTGAAGGCTCTGAATTGAGGAGATAGGTTCTCATAAGAAACATAGTTAGCAATAGATTGCTTATTGCAAGATCTGGTACCCTTCCTTAATGCAATAGGCAGATTAAGAGAGGGATCAAACTTACTGATATTCTCTGAACGATCCTCCCTAATTTCATTTTCAGTAATTTTTGCATTGACCTCATTTTCATCATTACTACCCTTTTTCATTTAGGATGACCTCAGTATCAACATTGCCCTATTCACCTATATTTTCAGTAATAGCTGTCTCGGACTTGTCACTTTTACTCATTTTACTGTCAATATGAGTCAATAGAATCAGTCATACCTTGATCTCGTAGAGGTTAGAATCTTGGACAGGAGCCAGCTGATTAGCAGGAGATCCAACTTCCTTCTTAAGATTCCTCCTATAGTAGGCTTTCCAAGGAACTTGGTTTGTAGGTAGGACTGTGTAGTGAGGATCTGGGCTTGGTATGGTAACAAGAGTAGGACTGGTAGACCCTAAAGATATCACCCAACTAGAGTTAGACTCTTCGTTCTCACTCTCCCCCTGAAGATGGCTAATGGAAAAGAAAGAACGATCTTCGAGAAAGGTAACATCTATGGAGACAAAGTACTTACGAGAAGACGGGTGAAAGCATTTATAGCCTCGTTGATGTAGAGGGTAACCAACAAAGATACATGCCTGAGCTCGAGGAGTAAACTTAGATAGGTTAGGACCATGGTTATGAACATAGGTTGTGCACCCGAATACCCAAAGAGGAACATCAAAGATGAGGTGGGTGGAGAGATATGACTCTTTAAGACACTCTAAGGGGGTTTGGAGATGTAGGACACAAGAAGACATTTGGTTGATAAGATGGGCTGCAGTGAGAACGACATCTCCCCAGAGATAGGAAGGAACGGAAGTAGAAAACATAAGAGAACGAACGACTTCCAAAAGGTGACGATTTTTGTGCTTGGCTACTCCATTTTGTTGGGGGTGTAGGTGCAAGAACTTTGGTGGACAATGCCTTTTGAAGACAAAAACGATATCACCAATGGGATGGTTTATTGTGGAAAACTTGTTGGTTCCTTTCAAACTATAATTTGGACAGTGAGGCTTTTACCACGCTATTCCAAATCAAAGAAGGCCTTTTCTTAAGGGCTGGATGAACCAAAATCTGATGAACTTACTTTTGCGTTCAAAGCCAAAAACCCAAGATAGGTTAAAGGTTTGAAACAATTTGAACCAGCATTTTCTTGCAAAGTCACAATAAAAAAGGAGATGATGTAAATGTTGGACCGGTATGGCAGCCCTAGAGAGGGGGTGAATAGGGTTTAATTAAATTTTTTAACAAATAAGCCTAAATTAAACTAATTAAATAAAAAAAAACTTTAGCTAAATTATGTTAAATAACAAGATTGATAAAAAAAAAAAAAGAAATAGAATATGCAATCAAACTCAACCAACAAAAATATGTAGCTAAAATTAAATACAAAAATAATTAGAAAAGAGTTAGAGAGGAGACACCATAATTTTATAGTGGTTTGGTCAAACTCGACCTACATCCACTTTCCCAAGCATCTCTTGGGATTTTGATTAAAAATCTTCTTTTGACTTTTTCTACGGATTAGAGCCAAATCGCTATTTGCTCCTTTTTTGGGTTCAGGAGCAAACACAATTCTTTCCACGAGTTAGGATCCAACCGTTACAATATGTTGAAGTTTTAAATCACACAAAAGAAAACTCTCTAAAAGAGTGAGTATACAATTTGAAGCTCTCACAACATTTAATCCCACAATACAATAAGAATTCTCTCAAGGACAAGATGAAAAGAATAAAAATTGGAAGCTTTAGAGAGAATAACAATGGTGACTTTTGCACTTATTGAGAATTGTGAAGTTGAATAAAGTTGTTAAAAATCTGGAGGAAAATGAAGTATTTAAAAACAAAGAAAAGATATTGAAATCTAAAATCATTTTAGGTCATTGGACATAAGTAAAAGAAAATTGAATGGTTGAGATTTAAATCAATTAGCTGTTAGAAACAAACACAAACAATAATATAATAATGTCCTTTTTAAAGTAATTTGTTTAAAGCCCAAATAAAACAAGATTTCCTATCTTAAAAAACTAGCCGTTAGACGCAAAGATAAACAATAATATTCAACCTAGTTGAGATGTCCAGGTGTGCCTCCTTATCTTTTGGTCTCTTTATTTTGCTCTTCTCGTACTTTGAGCTTTAATATTACTAATAAAGAGGCTGGTTTCCTTTAAAAAAAAAGACAAAAAAAAAAAAAAAAACAAAAAAGGCCACCATAATCGAAGGATTTTTATGTCATAGAAAAATGTCTCAAAAATATGTACGAAAAATTAGAGATGTACAATTTATTGCTAATGGACATTTGTGAAATATAACAATGCCTGTTTGTTAAAAGGTGGTGCTATGCACAAAAAGATTGAAAACGAGATTGAGATTAATGAGGATCCAGTAGTGGATTCCAATAATTGATTTCATTCCCACAATTCAATGAACATCATGAACAGGAATAGAAATTCGTTCCCATTCCTTGATTCTTGTTCTCTTGGAGTAAATTGTGCATTACTTTTGTTTTGAGTTGTTTGTATCTCTTGTTTATTGTTGGTTCTTGTTTCACTTTCTCCCTTTAGTTTTAGGAAATCATATTTTAACAATTTTCTTTGAAATGTTTATTTCTTGTCCCAAAAAAATGCAAAAGAGAAATAAAAAACAAAAATTTTAGGACAATGAAAGCCTGGATTTGTTAGCACATTTTATTAGCACATTTTCCTAGTGAATTGTGTCCCTGTATATTCTCACATATTTCTTATGAATACCTGCAGTCCATGCAGCGTGGAGATTCATCTGGGATTGGTTACATATATGCTTTCTCAATATTTGCTGGAGTGGTATGACTCAAATTCTTGTTTTAGTTTTTCCTCAAATCTATGCATATCAATTAGTAGATTTGTAATTATGCTGGATTTTCTTACATTTTTGCAAAGTTAGCTGAGTATTATGATTATTTTCTTAGAGGAATTGATAATATGACAGGGGGAGCCTCACAGCAGAGTTAAATTAGTGTTTGAGATGGGGAGTTTAGAGTAGTGAAAGGACTTGGTAGGGGTCTGCAGAAACTGACCTGTTAAAGCAATCAGAGGACTGAATTTTAGTGCTGCACACCTCCATTAGATCAGGGTTTTTTACTGAGTTGGAAGGCTCTGTTCGATGGATCCATGAGGGGGCTGAAAGTGGAGTTTTGAGGGAACAACATCCGTTCAGTTCAAATTTTAGGAAAGCTGTCCATAAGTTGTTGAAAGAAGTTTGCTTTCTGATGTAGTGCTTAAGGATTTTCGAGGCTTGAAAGGTTTTTTCTCCTTTGGATGGATTAAACCTTTTGGAGAAACCAGAATCTGTACAGTGGTGGGCCTCCGGGCTGACAGTCAATGAAAATACAGTGGCCGAATCAGAGAATAGAAGCTGTTTAGGAGTGGCCGTATAATTACTGTGGAGGATAAATCATAATTACTCATGATAGTAATTAAGGGGGCTTTACCTTTGTTTCTCTCACTTACCGGCTCTTTAACAGTTGGATTAATAAGGTTTAAATTAATTCCAGTGGGCCCCATTACTTTTTTGGAACAGCTGTGCTGATTGGGTTTGGCATTTATCAAAGACTGTTCAGTCAAATCCTTCTTCTGTATTTGGCACGAGAATTTCTTTTCAATATTGAAGATGTTTTGTGGATTTACTATTTACATTTGAGTTCTCCTTTTGGGATTTTGATTTGCATTTAATTTTCTTTCAATAGAGAATCTCTCTTTTGTATTCCATAATTTTTAATTCATAATAAAATTCTCTGGTTGGTTTGGTTCACATTAGTCATACTTGTTTTTATGCAGTTTTATTTGCTTGTTTTATTCTCATGTATGTCTTTCAATATGCTCATATCAATTGCCCGGCCCAGTTTGTGTAGTACATATCTAATTGTCTTTTGCTTTACAGCTTATTGGAGTGTTATGTGAAGCACAATATTTTCAAAATGTGATGCGTGTTGGTTTTCGACTGCGGTCAACATTGGTAAATTTTTCCCTACTATTTTATTTCTTTATGGTCGCTTTATTCATAGTGTTCCAGAGTCTGGAATGTGTTTGTTTTTTTCAAATTTATTGAAACTTCAAATTTTCTCCCAATTTGTAACATAAGGTGCTTAATTTCTTTTGTGGCTTTAATAAAATGGATTGTGTCTACTAAGGAAGAAAAGTTCTTGGGAGAGATGTTATCTTGACACAGGTCTGATTTTTTTTTTTTTCTTTGTCTTTAGGTTGCTTTTGTTTTTCGCAAATCTTTGAGGTTAACCCATGAGGCTCGCAAGAAGTTTCCTTCTGGAAAGATAACCAACTTGATAACTACCGATGCTGCAACACTTCAGGCATATTTTAAAGTTTCATATTATCTCTGGTGTATATGCAGTGTTTGTTGTTTATAAATTATTTATATTTTTCCAACCATCAAAATTTCATATTTGTTTTGCTTCGGTGTAGATGTGGTTATGCAAATTGTTTTATCAAAATTTTACTGGTATTACCGGCCTTGAAAAATAAATGCTAATTCATAGTGGACACGGCTTGTGGGCCTCATTGGAGTTTGTAGTTACATTAGAGAAGAATATTTCTGAATCTCTGATTTTATGGAGTGTTTCATTATTGTACAGTACAGTCCTAATTTAAAGGATAATGTTTGTACAAGAAAGTAAATGAAGTCGTGGGAAACAATTACAAGATAAATGGGAGAAATCTGGTAAAAGAGGGAAGAAGGAGAAGGGATAATATTGTCCCTAGTATTTCTACAAGTATCACGAGTAGCATAAATAGACCTCAACATCCACCCTTAAGCTGGATTCCATAAGTACCCATTTTGTTAATAATTGTTATAGTACTAATATCATGGTTGCCCAAACACATTGAAGATTATTCTGTCCAGGGCATTTGTCTTAATTGATATGTTTTTATTTATGTGCATGTTTTATAGATTATAGTACTATTTTGTATGTCATAGTGATGCTGCTACTGAAGGAATTTCTGTTCTAAGAAATGTTTCTTATTGTTCATATTAAATTCTAGTACTTATAGTAGATTTTATTTTGTGTCTTACTTTTTGGTCTCGGTATCCAGCAAATAACACAGTACCTGCACACGTTATGGTCGGCTCCACTTCGTATTACGGTTGCAATGGTTCTCCTTTACCAGCAGTTAGGAATTTCTTCACTTTTTGGTGCGGTGCTGCTAGTTCTTTTATTTCCTATACAGGTATGTATTTAACAAATTTTTATCCTGTTCCTCTTACAAATGTGTGTTTGGTTAGCATAGCTAGTTGCTGCATCACGAATTATGGGTTGACCTAGTGGTAAAAGGAGGGATATAGTCTCAATAACTAAGAGGCCATGGGTTCATTCCATGGCGGTCACCTACTTATGAATTAATTTCCTATGAATTTCCTTAACACCCAAATGTTGTAGGGTTAGATGGGTTGTCCCATGAGATTAGTTGAGGTGTGCCTGAGCTGATTCGAACATTCACGGATATCCATACATTTCCACTTGTTGATCTTTCTTCATATTTTGAGCCCATAATTGAAGGTGTGTGTTAGATATTATATTACACTTGTTGACCTTTATGTAAGATGATACATCAATAGGCTCAATAAACATGGTGGTTTTTGGACGATTAACTTAGAAGTTGACTAATATTAAATCGATAAATACTGCACCCATCTTTGTGCAGCGATCCTAGTGCCCAATGACAAATTACCACATGACAATTTTTTTCTCTAAGAAAAAATATCTTTGTACTATATTTTTTCCCTTTGTAATTGGAAGGAAGGCATGGATATGGGTGGAGCTTGGGACTGCACCATGTATTATTTTATTAAATTAATTTGAAATTTTGAGTCAACCGGTGATTTAATACATCTATCACCGAAATAGTAGATGGAATGAACCCACAACAATCTGTTCTAAACTCTGATCAACACTTTTGTGGTGAGCTCCTTGGAAGTTACACCATGTATTTCCATTTAGTTGAAGGTGTTAAAGTTGAGGTGTTAATATTCTAGAGGTGAAGAGGGATAGTTTGTATCTCTAAATTTTTAATCAATCTTCATAACTTGCACATGCATTTTGTGTACTTCCGATCTGTACAACTGATTCATGTAATGGTATTGACATATAAAAATAACATTTATACATGATGTGAAACCCATTAGTTTTTATTATATTCAAATCTCCCAAGATGTTTGTATTTTAGAAATATGTAACATTAATGCTATTATGTTTTGGGATTACAGACACTTGTAATCAGCAGATTGCAGAAACAGTCCAAAGAGGGCTTGCAACGCACGGACAAGAGAGTTGGTCTCATGAATGAGATTTTAGCTGCGATGGATACAGTGAAGTATGCAGTCTAAGAATAAAATATTTCAACTTTTTATTACCTAAAACTTATCTAATAATTTTGATGGCTGTTGGAAATTGGATTAGATGTTATGCATGGGAGAATAGCTTTCATTCAAAAGTACAAAGTATTCGGAATGATGAGCTGTCATGGTTCCGTAAGGCAGCACTTCTTGGGGCGGTACGTTATATATTTATATATTCAAGGTTAATCTTCTCTAAACAATGTTATACCTAAAATTGCTGCCTAACCTTTTAATTCAATCTTCTAGAGTTTCACTAGGATTAACAGAATTTTTAAGGTTCAAGCTGTTCTGTAGTTCATAACTAATATGCATTCAGTATCTTCTATGGGTTTCATGAATGATGACATTCCTTTCTCTCTCATGAGTTTGTCAGTGAAAAGAAATTTAGACAACTGGAAGTAAAATCTTTGCTTAGCAGTAGTTACCTACAAAAGACAAAAAAGAGGATTGGAAAATACCCTTTCACCAACCATGAAAAAACCATCTAGCAAATGTTTAGACCCTTGGCTTGGAAATCACCTAGCTTTTTGTGAGATTATTATAGGCACATAAACCTTGTTTACATGGTATCATAGCACTAGGTCTACGTAGGGGTAACCAGGGTTTTCTGAACTTTAGGTATAAGGTTTGGAAACCTATTCGTTTTTTAGTGATGTAGCCTAACTGACTAGATAGAGTTTTCTCATGAATGAGATTTTAACCTCTTGTTTTCGTGAACCTTAGGATTGTGATATATTTTAACAATATTACTTGTTTTTGCAGTTAAATAGTTTCATACTGAATAGCATTCCCGTTTTGGTGACTGTGACTGCTTTTGGATTATTCACGGCTTTTGGGGGCGACTTGACCCCAGCTAGGGCATTTACATCACTTTCGTTATTTGCAGTGCTACGATTTCCTCTGATTATACTTCCTAACATAATAACCCAGGTTTTGTTATGTGCCTTTCTGAAATTTAAATTTTAAACATTTTCTGCCTTGGAAATGAGCCTCATGTTTACTTTGTGCTATACTATGATGGCTGTGGTTGTTAACACTTTGAGTTTCTTGTTTGGGCTTCTCGCTTTTACTTTCTATTTTGTGGTAGTAATGTAAAATGACTTGATCATTTTGTTTGCACCTGTCTAGAAGGATCTAACTTCATGTTACTTGCATAGAACTTGTATTAATCCTTGAAGTCTTTATCCTATCATAAAAAACTAATACTTGGGGTAAAAATTTTCATCCCTGTGCCACGGGTAATTAAGCATCCAGCAACAATTTGCTGCCGTAATTGACATAATTGTTTGCTGATGCTTATTAATAGTTCTATGCTGAATTTTAATTATCTGAAGTCGGTTCATCTTAGTTGAACATAATTATCGACTGTCTTCTACAGAACTGGAAGCCTTTGGATCTCGTTTAATAGTGCTGATATCTGTTTCCGAAGCCGCTAAACATTCCTCTATCTGGTTTTGTGTCATCTTGCTCCACCTCCCCAGAGTGCGACTAGCTCTGATACCAATGCTAAGCTCCAAAATACCTGCAAGTAAATACAACCAGCACACATGCAGACACAATAATACTGGGAGGAAATATTATGTATTGAATCAATCAATACTGCCAAAACAGTTCATCAAATGGTTCCCAGCCAAATAAGAGGGCTATCCTCTCCCAATGAACAAAAGTTCACACAAAATACATAACCAAGAAGATGAACAGCCCTAGCACAACATACCTATATATATATTCCCTCTCCTCTACTGCCACGCAATTTTAGGACCACTTACCATTCTAACTGTTGGTGATATATAATTAAATTTGCCTTCAACCACTAGCTTAAGCTTTTGGGTGAGTTGGTGGTTTAATATGGTATCAGAGCAGGTGGTTCAGGGAGGTCCTGTGTTCAAGCCCCTGCGTTAATGTTTTCTCCCCAATTAAAATTGATTTCCACTTGTTGGGCCTTTCAAATATTTCAAGTCCACAAGTGAGGGAGAATGTTGGTGATATATAATTAGATTTTCCTTCAACCACTAGCTTAAGCTTTTGGGTGAATTGGTGGTTTAATACTAACTACCATACTGTCCATGCAGAATTTCCCGTTTTACCCCTCCACTTGTATACTTGGCTAATGGGTGACCTAGCAGTACCCCCATGGAGAAGAGACACCTTGTTCTCAAGGTGGAAATCTGGGTACTGATTTTTGAATACAGCATAGGACTACCAAGTGGCTTCATGAGTTGGTCGATCCTTCCATTTCACCAAACACTCCCAATCACCAAGCACTCCCAATCACGTTCAGCCTCATTCCAAATGATCAGAAACTGACCTGGTTATTCCAGATGGTGTGAATGAGAGAGCTGCAGTTTTCTAAAAGATGTGGATTGTCACTCGAAATTGGCGGTCTGTTAATGTTCGGCTGTCGGGGTACTTCTCTTGGATCTTAATATAGCATGCTCGTGAAAGTTCTAACCTTAGAAGGCCAGTCCAGTCATTATTGAAACAGGTTTCTTTCTGAATAAAGTGCTTTAGCGAGATCCTTGGAGAGCTGGATTTTCTTTTGAGATTATTGATCCGGTTTTTTGGGGATGAACTGAGGCATTTTTTACTGACTGATTGTGGTTTCTGAAGCTCTGAGTCCGGATTAATGGGAGAAACGTTCTTTTTTACCATACCAGGGGGAGGAGATTCATTAGTACGAGAATGTGAGCCACACTATAGTTAATGAGGTTTAGTGTTTTTGTGGCTGTCTTTCAGCCCTCCGAAATAGTTCCCAATTACTTCAAATGTTTTCTGCACCAATAGTCGAGTGGTAAGTTCCAAATTTGCAACCAACAACCGTATCCTTTTAACACTTTAGGTCTGCTATGCTTGAATTTATCCCATTTTTTGAACTTAAGTTGGAATGATCCCATTGCCTGCCATTTTCCGGATTCTGATATGAAATCTTCAATTGCCCCTTGATCAATACTGATGAGGGCATTTTCATCAAACAGGGGATTAATAATGACGTGTTCCACAAATAAATTTCAGCAATTTCAGAATCTTCCTCCAGTCGTCAAAAGTAAAAAGCCTCAAGGCAATCCATAACTGATCAAAGTGCGCATTGGAACTTTGGGTTTTTTATCACCCATTGACTCTGTTTTACTACCTTTGAAATAGAGGAGTCTTCAATCTTGGAGTCAGAGTGACTAAACGCAAGAGTAGCTCTCTGTTTTCCTTTCTTTTTTTCCGATTCTGTGCCATCTCCTACTAATACAATATCTGCATAGCTTAGACTCTTGCACTTTGAGGAGAGATTAGCCGAATGCCTTGTATTCTCAAACCATCTTGATTAGTCTACCTTAGTCAGGAAGTTCTTCAACATTTTATGGAAATCTAACCAACCCTGCTTGTCCACCACTCAACACACTCGGATGTTGGAATGACCACCTGACAAAGGCCAAAGATCACAGCCTAGCATCCATCCACCTTTGAGTCTGATTTTCGACACTTTCAACCTTCCTCTATCCAATGCTTCCAAATTTTGAAAGAAATCGTATTTTGGGCCTCTCATGAGGGCCGATATGGAATTTGTGAGCCACTTCAGCGACATCTCTGAAGTTGACAGACTTCTTTGTGCTTCCACATTTTGTACTTGGAACCTTCTATTTTCAAACCAGATACAATAGTGTGCTTGGAGGACATGACAACTTATTACTTCCCTTGCTTCAAAGTTTCTGACTCAAAGTTGAAGAAATGCTAGGGAGGCAGACAAGTAGGCAATGTTCACCGATAAAAACCATCAGAGACTGTTGTAGAGGAGAGTGGAGGGGGAAGATGGGGGAGGAGGGAGGACAGAGGACAGAGGACAGAGGGGAGAGAACTTACCTTGCTAAAAAGATAATTAGAGTTTATGTGTTCTCTAGCGTTGGTTTCTTTTTTGAAGCTTGTTTGTTAGGTGTTAAGTGTTTGCTTTTGATGTCTTCTTTCCTTTTTATCTCGATTGAATTGTCTTCTTTTGTTTTCTCAGTTTTTCTTCTCTTTAAGATTAATGTATCTTTTAGCATTTGTCTCTTTTCATGTTCAATGAAAAGTTTTGTTTTGTTTTCTTAAAATAATTATTAATCCCAATTATAATTTTCTTCTTGTATTTAATATTAATACAATTCATAACTTTGGTTTGTATCCTCAATCTTGCCATGCCACCTCATGAAATTACTCCTATATGCACAGCTTTGCACATACCTTGTATTGTTGTTTGGTCAGTTTGTAGCCTTTAACCCAATAATGTTGTATATAATTTTTACTTTTACTCTTAGGTAGTAGTTTTGCATGCTACCTTCAGTTATCTGGATTTGTTTTATCTTGTTAATATTAGTAACATTTGAAAAGGTAGTGTTGGGGGGTGCATGGTCATGTTTGGTTTATTGTTTTCTTCACTTGTACTTTTTGGGTATTAGGTTCTTTTCTTTCGGAATTCACATGTGACCTTATCTGTGTTTTCAGTCCTTTTGGCTATTAGGTTCCTTTCTTTTAGGTAATTGCAAGGTTAAGCAAATGCTATTACAGTTATGATGATATGGTTTTATTTGTACCTTGTTGGTTAAAGTGCCGTTTATTGTCAGGTAGTAAATGCTAAAGTATCACTAAATCGTTTAGAGGAGCTACTTCTAGCGGAAGAGAAAGTCTTGGTCCCAAACCCACCATTAAATCTGAAACTTCCAGCCATCTCAATCAAGAACGGATACTATTCTTGGGATTTAAAGGTGCATTCAGTCTTTACTTTAGATTTTTGGCTGTTTTTGGATTTAATAATCAGTCTTTACTTAGTCTGAATTTGGATTTAATACTCAGTCCTTACTTAAAACTGAATATGGATGTACGAAAATAGTTTGAATGAATTAAATCCGAATTCAGTTTAAAGTAACTTATTAAACAAACTGTTATTAACATTTGTTGATTATTTCCCTTTTTGTATTATATTTTACTACATTGGTTATATTATATTTGCCAAATTTAATTTTTCCTTCTAGGTAATGGGTTGTTCTTCTTTTTAAGAAAACCCTTCTCTCCTTGTGAAATATAGAGAAAATTACATTCTCTGGTATGGTATCAAAGCGGGTGTTTTAAATCCTAAAAAAACCCTAACATTTTGTAAACCAAAAAATCCTAAAACTTTTATAGTCCTCCGTTTTACTCCGACTGATCGCCGCTGCCAACCACAACTTGCTAGACGCTGACGATAGCCGCGTTTTCTTGCAATTTTTGGCTGTAAGTTAGTGTTTTTTTTTGTCTTTGTTGTAATTTCCCGTGGTCCTCACCAGTTGTGCCTTTCTAAGTTGTCCGCTGCCGATTCCTCCACTGTCCGCCGTCGCCACCGAGTTTGGTTAGTGTTTTAAATCCATTCTCTCCATTTTTGACCTTTGTTGTTGCTTCAGCCATGTTGGATTCTAAGTTACTTATGGCTAAAGTCGACAATCGTGTCCATTCCAATAGCCCCACTATCCAAATCACCATGATCCGACTTAATGGAGACAACTTTCTTTGTTGATCACAAAGTGTTATTTTTTTAAAAGGAGGCGACCTCTTTATTAATATAATAATAATGAGACAAAAGCTCATAGTACAAGATAAGCACGTAACCATGGATTAGGAGATGCACCTAGCATCTCAACTAGGTTGACACCCCATAACGCCCTCATCATGTTCAAACAAGCTATAAACCAAAACAAAGGAGTAATGTCCAAAGACAAAACAAAACCAAAAGAAGTACAAAGAAATACAAGTACAAATAAAAAGACTACAAGACTATATCAGACTAAACATCCATCAACTTGCAGTGAGACAAACTCGAGATCCTTGGAGAAGGAACACCACGAGGAGGCTAAAAGTTGATGACTCCACCGAGGTCTTATGCTGAGGAGCTTACTCAGAAAAAATCTCTAGGATCTTGTCAAACACAATTATGAGAACCATGCAAACAAGTTGAGAATAAGCAGTTAAAACCACTTTCTGTGAAGAGTCACTAGCGGAAGAGCAAAAGTGCAGATTGAAGGAGACAAATAGTGTCTAAAAGCCATTTTCCAAATTAGATTAACCATTCGACATAGACTTCTGTAATCCCATAGAATTTTTCCAGCTTTAATTTAGAGGAATGAATTAACTCAAAAAAATTTCATCAAAAGCCAACTTTGTTTGATTATAACCCTTTCTTACTGTTGATTTTATGGAATTAATCTATATTTCATTCATTATTTAGTGGAGATACAAGCCTATATATAACCATAGAGAAATACACTTAAGGAAATAATATCAAATAATATCTCCAGAATAATATCTCCTAAGAATAATCTAATTATATTAATACCCTCCCTCAAACTCAAGGTTGAAATCACAAACTTGAGTTTGCTAAGAACTAAGAAAAGAAACAATATACTTAGAGTAGAATAAAAAACCCGAAGAACAAACACACAAAGAACTTTTAGGTTACAAACCCACGAAAAACTTCTGGGATAGAAACATAGATCCTCGTATAGAGATCTATAACAGAACCTAGGAAGAACGAAACAAGAACTTCGGGGGGAAAAATGAAAGAGCAAAACTGAAGCAAAGTAGAATCAAAGCTGGACGAAAACAGGGTCGGAATTGGACAAAAGTGTTTTGTCGGATCAGAATGGAACCGAACGAACTAAACTAGAGCAAGTCAGAATCAGACTAAACGGGAAATCTGGGGCGAACAGAACGGAAACTGAACTGAATGGAGCAGAGAGGCTTAGCAGATCTGAACAAAAACAGAAACGAGGCGTCGTTGGATCTGGGCTTCGATCTAAACTTTGAAGGCAGACATGAAGGATGGGTCTGAACGAAATTAGACAGATCTGGAACAGATTGGAGGCAGACGCGAGGATCTGAGGACATGGGGTTTCATGGTTTTGTTGGGACAGCGTAAGGAGATGGAGCAACGGCAACGAAACGCAGCGGCGAGCGGAGCTTCTTGGACGACGGACAAAACCAAAACTCTTCGGCTGGGCGTTCGGCTTCAACTGACAGAGGTTCAATCGGCTGCTTGGCTAACGGAAAAACAAGAGGTCGGACGAAGAACTATGAAGGAGATGGCCGCCGCAGACGCTAGTGAAAAACGAATGGGGTTTCTGGGGTTTGGATGGTGGCAGATTTGAACAGCAATGAGTGGCAAAGGGAAGGTGCAACGACAACGGCGGGTTTGCAGATCTAAGGGGCGGCTTCAGCTAATGGGAGATGATTCTGCCTCCGTTGATGAATGATCAACGGAGGCAGAGATCAAATGGGATGTGGAGGCTAGAATTCAGTAAGACGAAAACCCTAGAGCTCTGATACCATGTTGATTTTATGGAATTAATCTATATTTCATTCATTATTTAGTAGAGATACAAGCCTATATATAACCATAGAGAAATACACTTAAGGAAATAATATCAAATAATATCTCCAGAATAATATCTTCTAAGAATAATCTAATTATATTAATACTTACAAGTGTGACTAAAGCCCCATAAGAATATGAAACTCACTCACTTCTTCAATCTTCATGTTTTCTTGAAACTGAAAAACCCAACTAATTACTTTCTGCTATACATCTAATCAACTTCTTCTTTCACATGGCATACTGTCTGCTTGAAATCGGCTTCCACACTAAATTACCTCCAAAAGATCAAGGCTCCAGACTGTGTATTTGTGGACAAAGGAAAATTTGCTAATTACCGGAGGGAAAATTGGTTATTACCGGAGGGAAAATTGCCCCTAAACCAAACGACTCTCTGTTTGCTGTATGAGATGTTGAAACTCCATGGTTATGACTTGACTTGTAAACTCCATGGTTGAAGACACCAACTTGTGACACAGATCACTGATATTTAAGTTGAATCTCAAATCAAGAGACATACTCCAAGGATTTGGCAAGACTTGGATCTCTTTGATTTGTACGAGTGGAAGTCTACAGACTACAGATAATAAAAAACATTACAGGAAAACTATAGAAGTTCCTTGCCAGCCTCAATGTTGAATTTTATGAGGTTGGAGGTCGAATACCTGGGAAAACCATTATTCCATCTATTAGTGACTTTTTTCTTCTTCTGAAGTTCGTAGATAAGAAAGCCACAAGAATGTTATGATTGAAGAAAAGCGTATTGATTCTAAAAAGTTCTGCATTGGTGACCGACAAGTAGTCAAGAAAGCCTTTGATCTCTTCAAAAAGACACATGAAAAGCCTCGACTTTGGAATAAGTTAGGAGGTGCACCCGGGCATCTCAACTAGGTTGACAGCTCCTTAGCACCCTCATCACTTCCAACAAAATAAAGTACTAATAAAATAAATAATTACAGTCCAATTGGGGGCTAAACACAGCCAATACAGACCAATAAGAAATATGGAAACATATCTAACAAGACTAGGAATAAAAAACAGTCAACAAGGAGTTGGAAATAGAAGAATCATTAGAGGTTGTTGCCCAAAGTTGGATTATCGATCAAGTAGGAAGGATGAATGCCTGCTAATTTAGAAAGATTGCTTGCATTGAGAAGTCTTTGAACTGTTTACTTAGAAAGCACCATGAGGAGGTTCATATCTGCATGATCAGATTTCTTGTAATGGTTGCTGTAGAAATCAAGGATTAGTTGCTCAATTTTTGGGAATGAGGTGGTGGGGATTCCTTGATCATTAACGAGCTCGGGAATCAGATTTCATTTTTCAACTCTATTGTAGTAAGAAGCCACAAATTTTTCCGGATTTCAATTCTGGCTTCCGAACAGTTTGTGAGATTGAGAGTATCTAGTGCAATGCTCTCCAAACCCCAAAATGTGCTCCAATGGCTTCTAAAATGTTTGTTGTCCATAAATCTAGTAGAAAATTTTTAATGGAAAACCACCCTCCAAAGCCTTTGATGAGATACAACTGGACACAGACCCCAAATATTAGAATGAACTAACCCAAATGGAGCAATTGCTCGTTTATCGACTCGAGGACTCGAACTAAGACAATGAAATTTAGTAAATTGACACGAATCACAATTTAAAGAGAACAAAGACCCAAATTTTGGATAAAGTTTCTTCAACACGAACAAAGATGGATGACCTAAACGACAATGGACTTCAAAGGGAGAGGGAATGACAGGACACGCCACAACTTGCGATACTTGATGATCAAAGAGAAAAAGGCCTCCCGACTCATATCCTCTACCAATAATCGTCTTCGTCACACGATCCTAAAACAAGCAATAACCAGAAAATAACAAGACAACAAAATTTAGTTCATGAGTAAGTTGACTACTAGAAATTAAATTAAAGGATAAGTTAGGCAAATGTAACACAAAAGACAGAGAAAAGGATGGGGTAAGGTGAATTGTGCCAGAGCCAAGAACAGAAGATGTGGAGCCATCTGCCAATGTAACAGGTGGAAAAGGGGCAGTAGACAATGGTCTAGAAAATAAGCAAGAATTACCTGTCATATGAGCTGTGGCACCAGAGTCTATGACTAGATGATGTAAGAAGACACTTTGTATTACCTGGGGCAACGGTGGATGCAACTGGAGCAGAGGAAGATGACGCTTGTAATGAATCTTGGTAATTCTAAAACTTAGCAAATTCATTTGCAGAAATAGTAATTGACGCCTCTGGTATATCACATGTGGAGGCTATCTGAGCATGTTGAGATCGTTAACTATTTTTATATAATAATTTCCGACAATCATGTTTCATATGGCCTGGCTTACGACAGTAGTTACAAACAATCTCTCAAAATCTAGTTTTCAATGATCATTACTATTTCTTTGAACATTGCTATTCATCGCTCGAGGTGCTCGAGGGTTATTGTTCTTGCTAAAGAGAGCACTACTGGGTTGAAGAATAGACACACCAGTCGGAGAGCTTTCAATGCGAAGAACACGAGTGAAAGCATCATCTAATGATGGAATCTTAGAGTCAGAGAGAATCTGTGTCTTTGTCATTTCCAAATTCAGGTAAGAGTCCATTAAAAAAGATCATAACAGCCATCTTCTCTCGTTGAGCTTGTTGAACTTTAACATCAGGACTAAAAGGTAACAACAAGCCAAGCTCGACAGTTATCTGCTTAAGCCGCATAAAGTAGCTGGTGACAGACTCAGTTTTTTGTTCGCATGAAAAAATTGTATACAAACTTCAAACATTCTATGCACTTGCTCTTTACTTGAATATAGAAAATCTAAAAATTTCAGAAGTTCAACAGATTCACGGTGATCGATCAATCCAATTATCTCACTCTCAATTGAGTTTTTGATCTGAAGATATAAACGGGCATCATTACAAAGCCAATCCTTCTGCTTTGCATCTTCTGGGGGATCTTCGGTCATATGATCATCCATATCAGTACTTCTCAAATAAAAGAAAATTGTCTGACGCCAATCGTAATAATTAGATCCATTTTAACTTATGTGCTGTGATCTTAGAGGCGAAGGGAATAACGTTGGAGACTACCAAATTTTTTATGTCGGCCCACACAAACAAAGAGAAAATCAATCCATACAGCTGCAAAATTGGAAGAAGACCCTAAAACAATGGCGTAACCTTTAGTTTTCGTCAAACCTAAATACTATTTGATAGACCCAACGACACAGACTGATCGGAAACAATGGTTCGAGACAAGTCCAGAAGACGGAGAACAAATCAGAGTCCTCATGCTCCAGCGAGTGGATGAAGTACAGGGAGATTTTGGCGGCACGTGAAGGTCATACGCGGTGTTTTCCAACGATCGGCAAAGACAGACTTAGGCGGACGGAGGTGGCACTTCTTATGGTATGGGCGGTGTCGATAGATGGTCAACGGAAGGTAACCTAAACTTAAGCCTAATGGAGGAGGAAGCTAATGGTCGTTCGAAACCCTAATGGCTTTGATACCATGTAATCTAGAATTTAGAGAAATATATTTGTTATTCATATTGAGTCAAAGGAAAGTTACATATTTATATAGAGAACAAAATAAACCCTAGACACTATGTACAATTACAATAAATGACATATGATATAAATATATATATATCATAACACAAGGAATACACAAAGACCAAAATGGTTTGAGTTGAAAATTAGTAGTGGTGGAAAAGATGAATGCTCGGAAACAAAATTGCACATGAGAACATAGTTGAACTACCAAAATCTTTTGGGTTAAATTGGTGATTTAAAAGTTTTCATCTTCGACTAACTCGTCAGCAATGCCTAAACACCATCTTATCACGGTATTTTCATTTTTTTAAAAAAATATTATTGATTATTGAATCGAAAAGTTGTGGTTCTTCAAGATTTTATATCGCACGATATCTCTAATTTTCGATTCAAATCTATGAGTGCTATTGTTTTATTGGATATTATATGAAATTTACCTTCAGCCATCAATTTAAGTTTTTGGGTTGAATTGGTGATTTAACATGGTTCTCCATACTTTTGTTTTGAATCCTACGATATGAATAATGTATCATACTATTTTAACAACGTTGTCTGGGTGCACTCATTAATCAAGGATTAGTGTTGTCTCTTAATTGTACTACATTACCGTGTATTATTTCATTTCGTTATCTTAATGAAAGGACCAGGACTTGTGTCCTTTTTCAAAAAAAAAAAAAAAGAAAAAAAGTGTCTATGTGGTGTGTGTATATATATATTATGTTATTAGAAACCAAACTTCCATTGTGATAATATGAAATAGTATGAAAGTCAACAAGAGCATATTAGAAATATAGTTATACATACGAAAGCTATTCCAAAGTCAACTTTACAAGCAGGGGATCCAAGTCAAGGTAATAAGACCAAGAAGATTACTATAAATAGTCATAGAGACCAATGATCAATCATACGATTACTTTTAGGTACACTTGTTATCTATAGAAACAACAAAACAAGAGGATGTTGTGAATTGTTTTATAGGCAAGATGTAGTTTATTATCAAAGGAGAAAGAAACAAAGCAAACAAAGTCAGTTGAGCTACTTTCTTATCACACGCTTTTTAAAATATATATATTTAATTTATAAATTGGGGTTTAATAACTTACATATCCCCGACTATCTCCATGAATTGAATTGTTGACAGCAACGACGAATAAGATGACTCTCTTCCTCTACTACACTTCATAGTCTTGTTTTGTTATTTTTTAATATTCTTGGCGATGATTGTAATTTTTAAGTCTTTATTAAGTTATTTGTAAGTTCCTTTTTGGAGGTGATGATGGTGCTAAGGGGTGTCAACTTAGTTGAGATACCCAAGTACACCTCCTGATACGTAGCTTTATGCTTGTTGTTTCCATTATACTTTGAGCATTAGTCTCATATCATTATCTTAACAAAGAGACTTGTTTCTTGTTCAACAAACATATCCTCGACAATCTTCTCTTTGTGGAGTTAGTAACCACATCGATAGAAGTTTGCCTACAGAATGGCTTAGTTCCAAGGAGATAGTTTTTATTGAATTGGGGATTATTTTTTGGATAACAGTTTTTCATTTTGACATATTTTTCTTTATACTACTTTCTAATGGTGATTTTTCATTTGTGTTATTTTTTTAAACTAGGCCGAGAAGCCCACGTTATCGAACATCAATTTGGACATACCGGTTGGTAGCTTAATCGCAATTGTTGGAAGTACAGGAGAAGGAAAGACATCACTCGTGTCAGCAATGCTTGGAGAAATTCCATCAGTTGCAGATTCTAGTGTTGTTATTCGGGGAAGTGTTGCATATGTTCCACAAGTTGCGTGGATTTATAATGCTACAGTAAGTTGGTATTACTTGCCCCAGGATATATTGATTAGATAGATATTGTTCTGCTTATTTCTGTTCAATTCTTACGTCGGATTCAAGCGTTTAACGTGCTTCTAAACACGAACTCTTTCTAGCATCTTTTCATATTATTTTGACCAAATAATACTATGATATTCCTCTTATTTGAATTTTATGCAAAAAAAATTCTAGTTTTTTTTTAAAACTTTTTGTCTAGTTTTATTTAAAACTGTTTTACTTTTGGGAATTATTAAAAAGTAGCAAAATGACGGAAATATTTACATTTTATAGCAAAATTTTAGATTTTTTTAATGCTAGACACTGATAGAAGTCTTTTAGTCTTTTTATTTTTATTTGTATTTTTATTTCTTCGTACTTCTTTTGGTTTTTAGCTTGTTTGGACATAGGAGTGCTATTGGGGTGTCAACCTAGTTGAGATGCCCAAGTACACCTCCTGATCCATAGTTACATGCTCATTGTATTATTCTCTTGTACTAACTTTTGTCTCATTATTATTATATTAATAAAGAGGTTGTCTCCTTTTCACAAAAAGATAGAAGTCTATCAATGTCGATCAGTCTCTATCATTGATATAATCTAAATTTTGCTATATTTTGTAAATATGTTGGTTCATTTTGTTATTTTGGAAAACACCCCTTTATTTTTCTTTCTAAATAGAATTCATTAACTGTAAATATTAGCATCAATCAAAATTATATTATTTTTGTTTTTGAAGAGACAATAGTGTTGTTACGAAATAATAAAGGGAGAATAAAAAGAGAGAAAAATTTACAAAACAAAATGGAAGCTTCTAAAGAACAAAAACACAGAAAGCCATAAAAAGGGACAGGAACCCAAAAATCTACAAGACGAGACTTGTTGAACAAGAAACAACTTTTGCATTGATATATGAATCAGAAGAAAAAGGTTAAAGGATACAAGTTTCCAACGGGAACGTGCATTGGCAACAAAATCAGTAAGAAGCCTAGGAAATACAATACGATAAAACAATGAACAACAAGCGAAGCAACCTCTAAGTAGGAAAACCTTCTTCAGATTGTTATTTTCTTCGTTTCATTCTACTTGGAGCTTTAGTCTCTTCATTATTTCAATGGAAAGTCTTGTTTCTTTAAAAGAAAAGGAAATCAACAAGCAAAACAATCAAAACACTCAAAAAATTGCAATTAAGAGTATTGTGCCCAGCTATAAGGAGGAAAGTATGACAAAGATATAAGATATGAGGTCTTGAAATCAATGAAAAGTCTTCAAACAGGTAAGTTCTCTCCCCTCCCTCCTCCCTCCTCCCTCCTCCTTCCTTCATCCTTACTGGTATTTGGCAAAGCCCCTTCTCTTCGATCTTTTCTGCCGTTTGCTTTCTTCATTTTAATTAGCACTCAAAATGGAAGTGGTGAGCTGCCAAGTCTTTCAGTTGCACTATTGCATCTTGCAAGAAGCTCACAGACAACTATTGAAAGTAGACTTACGTGGAAACCCAAGTACCGGAAGAAAAATCACGATATATTGTTCTTATTATTTTCTAATGAATTACAATAGTACAAAGAGGGAGAATAAATAGAATAGGGGCAAAAGGAAAAAAGGAAAAAATATTTTTGGTAAACTTTCCATAACTATTTTTTCCATGAACTAACAATTTTCAATGGTTGGAGAGACAATATAGTGGAAGGTTTGTTACCTGGAGTTTGAGATTGGATTGGTGAGGAGTCAACTATTTGGTCTTTCCTCATTTGATTGAGCCTTCTTCTACTATAAAACTTAAACTCCGAATTTAGATCAATATGATCCTTTTGTAATAATTCTCCCCCTGAATTAGAACTTTCTAAACTTGGCATTGTTGAACTAGCAAGATTAGGACAAACATCATTTTGGAGTTGGTTAGCTACATTCAAATTATGATCTTTGTTTAATTTCTTCCCCTGGAGAATTTTTGGTGAAAAAAGATTGGTTTTCCAAAAACAACTAGTCCATACTCACATAAAGTTTTTTGGTTTGAGGATAAAAACATATATACCTTTCGTCTTGATGTATAGCATAGAAAAATACATCTAATAGCTCGATGATCAGATTTTGATAAAAAATGACTAGATAGATGCGGTAGATGCACATAACAAATACACTCGAAAACTTTAATAGTTAAATCAGAGGGCAATTGAGTAGTTGTAAAACAATTTTTCAAAACAAAAAGTGGAGTTCTAAAATTCGATTTATTAGGTAGACAGCTGTGAGAATTTCCTTCCAGCACAAGTACTTGGGAATATTCATAGTAAACATTACAGCTCGAGCAACCTCGAGTAAATGCCTATTTTTGTGTCGTTCGTTGAAATATTCGGTCCCATTAGTTGAATGGAAAATACCTATTTTGGAAAATTGGGTTTCAATCATTTTGTAAAAACATGTGAAAACATCTCTAAGAAGTATGGACATGGATATGAGACGGTCACGGCGACGCGCCATTTTCTAAAAATCTAAGACTTGACACAGCAAGGACATGTTTATTAAAACATTTATTTTTAGAAAATTTAATAATCTCTATAGTAAAATGAAATTCATAGTAAATGAATTGATGTATATGTTAAAAAGACTTAGTTTGATCTATTCCACATTCAAAAGTTATTATTATTGTCATATATGTGTCTTTTTAGTCTATTCAATGAGTGTTCTATGCATGTCTAATGCATTTGTTGCACTACCAAGTTTTCGATACTTGTCTACCAAGTGTTTGATAGGTGTCCACCAAGTGTTGGAGTGTCCAAGTGTCAGACATGTGTCAGATATGTACACGCTAGCCAAACTAAAGTGACTATTCTTCTTAACATCCATTAACTCAGATTTTTTTTAGTGAGCAAACCCGACACAAGCGAGTATCATCGCCCATGAAAGTCACAAACCAACGTTTTTCATTTTGGATTACAATTTTATAGGGACCCAAAACATCACTATGGATTAAGTAAAATGGTTTTGAAGAAAGAACAAAAAGAACAAAGTGTCTAGACTACACTCTTAGGAGAATGGACAAAAAGGACAAAGTGTTTTTAAGGAGAAATGAAAGCTCTAAATTCGTACAATTTTTTTAAGACAAAAAGGTTTCTATTATTAATAATTTAGTAAAAGGAGACAAAGGCTCATAGTACAAGAGGATTATACTATAAGGAAAAAGAGAAAAGGATCAACAGACGTATCCGGACATCTCAACTAGGTTGACATCATATAATTATTACTAGGAAAAAATAATTGAATAATGAAGAAAGCAAGCACCAAACCCTAGAGTCTAGACTGGCCTTCAAATAGTTTTGGTTTCCTTTCAAACCAAATATCTAAACATGATGAATTTGAAAGGCATTGTTTTATTTATGAACCTTAAATTTTCTTTCCAGGTGCGTGATAATATTTTATTTGGTTTGGCCTTCGAATCTGCCAGATACGAGAAGACAATAGGTGTAACTGCATTGCAGCCTGACCTTGACATACTGCCCGTAAGTGTTTTTGTATAGTAGTCCTTGATTATTATTTCTATAATCCTGCCGTGAGCTTTTGTCTTTTTGTTGGCTGCTAGGGTGGTGATCTGACTGAAATTGGGGAACGAGGAGTAAATATTAGTGGTGGTCAGAAGCAAAGAGTTTCCTTGGCTAGGGCCGTGTACTCCAATTCTGATGTGTACATTTTTGATGATCCCTTGAGTGCTCTGGATGCTCATGTGGCTAGAGAGGTAGATATACCGTCATGATTTATTATCCTTTTTTTTATACGCATTTCTTTGTGTGAGAATTGGATGATTCTGGTAGCCCATGTCTGATAAACTTATGGCTATTTAATATCTTGTTGACTTCACAATGTTGAGGTTTTATAACCTATATAATATAACACTAAATTGACATCAATTTTTCTTCCTTCAATGAGTTTTCTCTAGTATTCATGTGGTTTTAGCTTTTAACTCGTAAATAAGTCCTATTTAATTGAGTTTAGTATTATTGGAAGCAATAATTCTATTAGGAGAGTCTGGTCAACAATTTTCTCTGAGATTTTACCGTTGATGTTTCAACTTTTGGTGTTAGGTTCACAATTTGATTATGTGATACTATTAGTCAAAGTGTGAGCCTAACTTCAAAAGTAAATTCATCGAGTGTGATGTACAATTGTTTACTTCTATGAGTAAATTAATCCCAAACTTCTGGTGTTATGTACAATTGTTTTGCTATAGGGTTTTACTCGAATTCCTTATTATGGTTTTTCCTATTTAAAAACAGAGATATTGTTTGGATTCAGTATTCTTTTTTATATGTTCTTTCAATAGAGAGACATTGAAATTTCTTGTTTGAGTTTGCTTGTACGATTCTCATGCTGTCATCCAACCATTGACAGGTTTTTGAAAAATGCATCAGGGGAGAGTTAAGAGGGAAAACAAGAGTTCTTGTGACCAACCAACTGCATTTTCTCTCCCAAGTTGACAGAATTATGCTTGTTCATGAAGGTGAGGTGAAGGAGGAAGGAACGTTTGAGGAACTTTATAAAAATGGCAGATTGTTCCAAAGGTTAATGGAAAGTGCAGGTAAATTGGAAGAAACTAGTGAGGAAAATGAAGATAGTCGAACCGTCGATACTAAAAGATCTTCTGAATTTCCTGCTAATTTGACGACAAATGATTTGAATAAACAGGATGTAAGTCCTTCTGAAAATCGTAAAGAACAAAAATCTGTTCTTATCAAACAGGAAGAAAGAGAAACGGGTGTTGTCAGCTGGAATGTTTTAATGAGGTAAGAATTTTTTTACCACGAATCTCATTGTCCATTTTTGTGGTTATATATATATTCCAATACATGAAAATCTTTGCAGGAATGAGTGCATTTAAAGTAGTAATAGAAAATCTTTTGTGAAAAATTCGAATAAGTCTTGTTTGCTGAATGCAAGAGCTATTAACAGACAGATTTTCACTGGGGCATGTCTCTTCTGTGGGGACAATAAGTCAACAACTTATCCTTCTTAATTTAAAGGAAAAATACATTTTTGGTCCTTTGGGTCTAGTTTTCATTTGGTCCCTAAGTTTCAAAAGTTGCAGTTTTAGTCCTTAAGTTTTGAGATTAGTATAGGGTTTTGAGTTGGGTATTCCATTTTGTTTCTTATAAAAAAAATTGGTTTCAATTTAGTTCCTATATTATAAATTGTTACAATTTTATGTTTGAAGTTTGAGTTTTGTTTCAATTTGATCCCTAAGTTTGAAGATTTGCACTTTGACCTTGATTTTGCACTAAATACTCACTTTAGTCAAAGATTTATCTATGTTAATCAAATTAAAATAATAATGAAGTGGAGTTTTAAAATTAATTTTTATAGTGATGAACAATGAACAAAAGTTAATTGTAAGTAGAAATTGAATCGGAGTGTGTGAAAAATCAAGGTTAGAAGTGTGAATCTCAGTACAGAGACCAAAAATCAATTTTGTTGCGCTCTCCTTCCATTTTTTTTCTATCACTCAACGCTTTTCTTTTGGCTCCTTCCAGATACAAGGATGCATTAGGAGGCCTATGGGTGGTCGCTATACTCTTCCTATGCTATGTTTTATCAGAAACTCTTCGAATTTATAGAAGTGTATGGTTAAGCATATGGACTGACCAAGGCAATATAGGACCAAGTGAAACATTATACTACAACATGATATATGCGGGTCTGTCACTTGGTCAGGTATACTCAACTAATATTTTGTGCATGCTTTAAATCTTTATCTTCTATATAAGGATAGTAATTTTTCTTTCATTAAGTTTTATTCCATATATATGAAACACAACTTTTGATGTCAGGTGCTGGTGACACTGTTAAATTCTTATTGGCTGATCATATCAAGCTTATATGCAGCCAAAAGGTTGCATGTCCTAATGCTTACTTCTGTTTTAAAAGCTCCAATGGTATTTTTCAACACCAATCCTCTTGGGAGGATAATCAATCGATTTTCAAAGGATCTTAGTGACATCGATAGGAATGTTGCCAGTTTTTTCAACATGTTCTTGGGGCAAATTTCACAACTCCTTTCTACTTTCATCTTGATAGGGGTTGTGAGCACTTTATCATTGTGGGCAATCCTTCCTCTTCTGTTATTGTTTTATGCTGCCTATTTATACTATCAGGTAATTCTATCGTTACTTTTATGGCATCCAACTTCTCTGATTTTTATTATTTAGTTATAGATTTTTATCTACTTTTGTTTTTGTGTATCATTCAATTTCTAATCCTTGGTTTGATTGAAATCTCGATAAATAAGAACATATTTAAACCCATTTTTAATTTTGAATTGACTCTTCAAATCCCATACTTCAAGTGGGTTGGGTTCAGCCCATATAGGCTTGGCTTGTCCTTGTAGGTGGGCTATTGGTAGATTTGTACTACGGTAAGTTCCTTAGAACTACTGTCCTCAACGTCTCTTACATACTTTGTTATAGGTAGCATTTATTATTATTTATTTTCTTTTTTTTTCCGTTTTAGAAAATGGTTCAAGGTCACAGCTTAATAGGTTATTTTCTTTTTGTCAAGGCTCATTGTGGCCTATAAATATTCCATCCCTTGTATTCTTTTGATAATAATAAAAATATACAAAAGATTCATATTGTGGTTTGTTCTCCCTAAACGAGGGTTTGCCACGTATACCTGGTGGTATTTTTTCCTCTTCTTTCATTAATTGTTATAAGAACCTTATTAGTTATTTCTTTCTAACACATTTTCTATTGATCTAACAATTCATTGTCAAGGAATGCTGACTAATCAGAACTTACAAACATGTATTAATTTTTTTTATTAATATTAATTTGAATTAAGAAACGTTTGAATTTGATTTCCATTTCTTATCATTAATTAATGAATTAACTAATCAGTAAGTAATCAAATCATTCAATTAGTTCCAAATCTTAATTAGGTAGTGTTTAATATAAGTTAATTAATTTGTATCGGAGTTCCTCTCTTTGAAATTAAGAGTGCTCATACCCATGGAGAAGGAAAAACTCTTGTGCTTCGATTGATCATGCTCGTACATGTGGAAAAAGGAAAAAAAAATATTTACAATAATATGGTTGTATTTATCTACCTTTGTTAATCAAGGGAGTTATTTTATTTTATTTTTATTTTTATTGTTATTCAATAGGAACCTCCGTTTTCAACTTCATCGTATCAATGAACATTTCTGTTTTCTATTAAAAAAAATGTTATTTTTTAAGCTTTGAATAGTGGGCTTATGCATATTCAAGGTTTAACTTCATTTTTTTTTCCTTTGCTATAGAGCACAGCTAGAGAAGTAAAGCGGCTAGACTCAATAAGTCGATCTCCTGTTTATGCTCAATTTACTGAAGCTTTGAATGGTCTTTCAACAATTCGTGCATACAAAGCTTATGATAGAATGGCTGAGGTTAATGGGAAATCTATGGACAATAATATTAGATTTACCCTTGTGAACATGAGTGGAAATCGATGGCTTGGAATCCGCTTAGAAGCTGTGGGTGGTCTTATGATATGGCTTACAACCACCTTTGCTGTCTTGCAGAATGGCAGGGCAGAAAAACAGCAGGAATTTGCATCCACCATGGGTCTCTTACTTAGCTATGCTTTAAATATTACCTCTTTGCTCACGGGTGTACTAAGGCTTGGAAGTGTGGCCGAGAATAGCTTAAATTCTGTAGAGCGTGTTGGGACTTATATAGATTTACCTTCAGAAGCTCCGTCAATTATTGAGAGCAACCGCCCCCCTCCTCAATGGCCATCATCTGGACTTATAAGATTTGAGGATGCTGTTTTACGATATAGACCTGAGCTCCCACCAGTGTTGCATGGACTATCTTTTACAATATTTCCCAATGAAAAGGTTGGAATTGTTGGACGAACTGGTGCGGGAAAATCAAGCATGATAAATGCCTTATTTCGTATTGTTGAACTGGAAAGGGGGAAAATATTTATTGATGGTTTCGATGTTGCAAAGTTTGGGTTGTTTGATTTGAGAAACGTTCTTGGGATTATACCACAATCCCCCGTTCTTTTTTCAGGTAAGCAATAAAAAATATGGTACCCGAGGAGCACTTAGCATTTCTAACTTCTAAAGGGCTCTTTGTTTCTTTTCTTGTAAATCAAATTGCATTAATAAACTAACTAATTATTATTTTCATGTTTCTTTCTCATTCTGTGAAGGAACTGTTAGGTTTAATCTAGATCCATTTAACAATCATAACGATGCTGATCTTTGGGAAGCTTTGGAGAGAGTACATTTAAAGGATGTCATAAGGAGAAATACCTTTGGCCTGGATGCTGAGGTATATTTTTATGAACTTTGTTTGAAATGTATCTGTTTGGTGGTGTGAATCAAATGAAATATTCAGTTGTCTATTTGCAGTTTGATTACCTATCTCAGCAGTTTTCTATTTAAATACTATGTTCAAACTTTTGTCAAAGTTGAGGTGGATATGTGATAACCCAATATATTGAAATATAAACAATAATACAAATACACGACAAACTGAACAATCTTGGACCCTCCCTTTCTCGAGCTTTGTTGTCCGAAATCACTCACTAAAATATCGTACTTCCCTATTCCACTTCCCTATATTGATAACAAAAAACCACAACATTTGCCAACTAATTACTAATATACCTTCATTTTAGTAACCATTTACAATTGGTTTCTCTTTTGTTCAAACCTGATGCAAGAGAATTTCCACAACCAATTTCCTGAAAGGTGTTGTATTCTAAATCAATATCACATTGGCAAAAGTTTCTGTCGGTTTCTATGCACATTTATACAATCATACTCAATCAGAAGAACAATATAATTTTTTAACTGAAGTGATTTTCTTTTCGGTTTTAGGTCTCAGAGTCCGGGGAGAATTTTAGCATTGGACAGAGGCAACTGTTAAGTCTTGCTCGAGCACTTCTTCGGAGATCAAAAATTCTGGTTCTCGATGAAGCAACTGCAGCTGTTGATGTTAGAACAGATGCTTTAATTCAGAAAACTATAAGGGAAGAATTTAAATCTTGTACCATGCTCATCATTGCACATAGATTGAATACCATCATAGATTGTGATCGGATCCTTGTACTTGAAGCTGGTCGGGTATGTTTGTGTGCTAAAGCATTTTAAATTAATAATAGATAGCTTTACTTTGCATTTTGTTTCAAGTTTATTGAATCCCACATTATTGCTCTTTAGGTTTTGGAGTACAACACGCCAAAAGAACTGTTATCAGCCGAAGAAAGTGCTTTCTCAAAGATGATTCAGAGTACAGGAGCTGCCAATGCCCAATACTTACGTAGCTTAGTATTTGAAACTGAAGGTGAGAAAAGTTTAGGATTACAAGAGAAGGTTTAAATGGATGAATAGAAGAGATTGCTTGCTGATGTAATTTGATGATATTACATCGTTGTGGAATAATTGGATTCTTGCACTAATACATTGCGGTGCAAACTCCAAAGGTTCAACATTTTATCTCAAGTCCTTAGTTCGGATGTTAACAAGTGTGACCCAAAAGTTATAACAAAAAATTCAGGGGCCCTTTAAGCCTATTCTTAACAATTTTGGACTTAAAAGTCTATAGTTTGAAAATTTAAAGATCAAATGCTTCAATTATAAAAACACTTGGGACTAAAAAGGCAACGAAAACTCAGAGATGAACTGTAGATATTTTTTAAAAGTAGTTTTTCCTAATTTATTTCATTTATTTGATTTTTTAAAATTTATGATTATTTACTTTACATCAGGTTTTTTAAAATTATTTAAATGTTATCTTTAGCTATCATGTAGAACTAATAATAAGTTATTTGAATCTTTTACCAACTAGTTAAACCAGTGATGCTTTGGTCCTTTAATTTCAGTCTATAAATCTAAAGTTTTCCTGTTCAAAATGTGTCTTTTTTGTTTGCATTCGTAATTAGAGTCCTTTGTATCTCTACAAGTATTAAATCGAAGTCTATAGTTCTGTTAAACATAAAAGTTTAGTTTTATAGTTTTTGTATCTTTTAATATTTATAATTTTTTAATAGTTATAGTAAAATTTTGGAATGTAGATCTCTATCGTGAATTGAGATGTCACCCAACATGCTCTAATAATCATAGAGAAAATAACAAATAAGTTGAAAAATAAACAATCATAACACATAAGAATTAGTAATTCAGATTGATGATATAACACCTATGTTAGAGGGGTAATTAGTCTAGAAAAGATAATCCACTAATATCATTGAATCAAGTGATTGCAATGTTGTCTTTATCTCTATACACTTACATCATAGTGAATGAAATAACATAACTTGATGGACACTTCGGCTCTTTTGAGTTGCAAGACTTCCTCTCTTTAGAACTTAGGTTCGTCATAAGTACGAGACACCCTTTAGAACTTAAGCTTGTGACTATTAGTGGTGATAAACTTAGACTCCTCTTGAGCTTGTGAGATCCCCTCTCATTAGATTGTATTTTTCCTTCTCTTTCTAAACTCTTTAACTTAAAAAGTGAACCTTAGGCTTTATGGATGAGAAATTGTTCTCAAAGAACTCAGCTTCAGTCTCCCCCTAAAGCGTTGTAGTATGCCTCGAATTCAATGTAGACATTTAACAAACTATAGGCAAGAACTGTCGTTACGCTCATTGAAGTTGTTTGCTTCAAACCCAATATTCTATGCAAATTTTCAATGGAAAAACAAGCAGAACATGTGTGGCAACCCTAGCAAAGAAAGCTTTTTGAGCTTCCAGTGGAGCAATAAAAACTATCCTCATAATAAATCGATAGAGCTCTGGAAAAGATAAATATACAGAATAATGTTAATAACAAAAGAAATAATTTGTAAGAACTGCAACTTTTGTGACAACAGTTGAGACAAGGTCACTTTAAAGCGTATTCTGGAACAACTACGAAAATAGCTTAAGCAACAAGCTAGGGATCTTAAACAAATGTGAGCCAATTAGCAAGACACTAATAAACTCCCCCTTCGGCTAAGATATATATTTTTTCATATAGAAAAGTCTCAAATACAACATCTAATAAGACAAAACATATAACATAGACATGTTCATAATCTAAGCTTTAATTGCAAAAGCAGCCCATACAACTTTAAAATAAGGACGGAATAAGATAACAACCAACAACAACAGAGATTGACAAAAACAACATCAAACAACTTTCATAGCCCAACCACCAAACCAAAAGAGTTGTTGAAAAGTGACCAACACTAACCAAAGACATCATAAAAGCAAGCAGTAGAAGCACATATCCAAACAACTCGACAGCTACCTCATCTCCCATATTACTCCTCATCTAGCTTAAATATCAACTTGGTCATTAATAGAATGAACGTAATAAACCTCATCTAGAAGGACAATCACTTTCCATTTTCGTTTTATGGCACGATTAATAAACTCATTGAGTATCTAATTTCCAGGATTTAGAGAGTGTAAGAGAGATTGTTAAGCTCCAAGCTAAGGTACTAGCTTGCAGAATCTCAACTAGTGCACACAAACACAATAGAGAATTCCAAACCAGCACACACAAACATAATGATATTGGAAGGAATAATATATATAATTTGTATTGATCCATATCAACATGAAATATATTCAACAATATTTTTCAGTCAAGTAAGAGGGATGTTCTCTCCAAATGAATATAATTCATTCAAAATACACAATATCCAGACTAATCAACCCTAGCACAAAACATTTCCTCGACTCTTTTCATCACCACGTACGGGCCAAAATACTTGGGCGACAATTTTTCACAACGCTTTTTAGTCTTGACTGCTGTCTATACAACTGTATTTTTAAATACAATCGTCAATGTTGGAAACCAAATCTCTACTGTGCACATCTTCAAACTTTTTCATTTGTTCTTGAACATGCTGCAAGTGACTTGTTAGGGCAGCCAACATTTCATCCAAAGATTGCAACTAAAATTCCACCGAATCATTCGGAGTGGTGTCCAATTGTCTGCATGAAATTATTGGAGGGGGTTGTCTGTAAACCACCATACAGGGAGTGTTTTCTTACCAATATTTGGCCCATTCTATTTTCTCACTCCATGTTTTTGGTTTTTCATGATAGAAACACCTTAAGTACAATTCCAAGCACTTGTTAACCCCTTCTAATTGTTCATTAGTTTGGAGGTAGTTATGTTATATTTCTCTTTAATTGAGTCCCTTACAAATGGAACAACTCTTTCCAAAAGTTACTAAGGAACACTCGATCTCGGTCAGATACAAGGAAATGAGGGTACCCATGGAGACGAACTATATATGAACCCTAATAAAACAGGTATGAATGAATTATATCTTGCAACTTATGTCCCCGATTATCATCCTAATCTTACCTATGAAATGGGAGTTCTATTGGAGCAATGCTGGTGAACTTCCCTCACGTATGTAGATCTAAGGATAATTTCGTGTAAAATGAGTTCATAGTTAGCTCAGTATTAAGGTTGATTTACCTATATAATTTGTAACCAAAATAGTCATTTTTAATCAGTTAACAGTATTATACGGTAAAAAAGTCTATTTCATGGTCTGTTCTTATACAATCTCATTGCATATGATGCTCTCACTAAAATATCTCTATATGAGCATCTTTGGATCACTTTGATTGTACTAACTACAAAGTGGGTCACATCCACAGTGTCCGCAGAATAAGGCGTCCAACATTATTCTTATACTATAGAGCATTTAGAGTATTACTTGAACTTGACCCACGTTTATGTCTCTACATAAATTCAAGTACTCATACTATAGTCAAGGAACCTTGTTTATTGGATTATGAATTCTATCATAAGCAATTCTCTTATTCAATTACAATTTATTAAAGATTACTTCAAAAAAAACTTTATCGAATAATAGAATATTTTAACTTTTGCAAATCATGAGTTTTAGGACATATAACCCAAAAACTTTTGCATAGGAAATCCTTTTCTTCCCAATCAACAACCAACTTGGTTTGTTCCTAAGTGTGATTTTCTTTTCAAATATCAGGTTATTCTATGGAATAAGGATCGATAACTTTTTTTATGGTGAGGAATGGACGGTTGAGTTCAGAAGACATAACGTCGGATTATGCTCTAAAGCCATAAGAGCATATGAAGACATCTTTAAATTGTTATTGCTGAAACCTCCAATTGTTATTGAAAAGAAGCAAGAATTGACCACTCTGTCGATGTTGAAGATTTGGAGTAAGGATCATTTCTTACATATATGACATTCTCCGTGTTCAAGGGGCATGCGTCAATACTGTGTGATCCACCGCATCCTACTCCAGTCACTTGTTGTACCACGTGAATTAAGCTTCCTGCAACATTGACTTGTGATAGAGCCATGGACTAAAGGAGTTTATTCATCTCTGCTACTTGTCCCTGTAATGTCACCATCCCGTTCCTATCCATCCCTTCTTCTATTCTTCCTATATCTCTTCTACGTCCCTTACTATCACTTCATGATCCAAAGTCATCATCTCTCCGTTCTTGACTATTGCTGGCCATAGCATCCAGAGTTGTTTTGATCTGGTTATAGGATGATCTAAGCATCCCACATCTTAACACAACATCGACAGATCGTTGTGTATCCCTACTTATTCCAAAGTAAACTTGTTCCATCAGAACACATCCACGGATGCTTTGGTGAGGGCATTTCTTGATCGTTCTCTTGAATCACCTCTACGCGTCTATCAAGTTCTCGCTATTGCTCTGTTCGAAGGTCATCAGGTCTTGTCTTCTTATCGCATTCTCAATGGGTGGAAAGAATTTCTTCATAAATTTTTCAATCAAGTTGTCCGATGTTGTTGCTTCTTCTTCTTCCAAAGCATTGGCCCATTGTTTAGTTTCATTGTGTAATATGAGCGGAAATAGTGCTAAATGCAGTTTGTCTAACGATATGTCAGGCATATTAAACGATGCACAAATAGAGTAGAAGTTTCTTATATACTCATGAGGATCTTCACGCGGGTGCCCCCAAATTGTCAAGCATTCTTGATCATATAAAGCATATCGACTTAATTTTGAACCATGAGTTTTCTTAAATTTTGGATACGTGATGCCTAGATTGAAATCATAGAGGTTCGATGATACATATGATATGATGGGGCGATCTAGATCATGCGCTAAGTATACGAGATTCTATTCTGGGACATCCTAGTTGGCATGGTTATTGTTGGTTTGATTGTCCATGTTTGCTCGATTTCTCCTTTGTCTTTGCCTACGATTCCTCCAAAATGTTTGTTCAGTCTTAGGGTCAAGTTGGAGTTCAAATTGTTCGCTCTCATTCATAAACTTGTTCGTGAGCTTCTCGGCTAAAGAACGCGATTTAGTTGAAATTGAACTTTTGCACAATTTAACACACAATTAAGTTAAATAGGAAAAATATAAATTTCTTGCAACGTTGCCAAAAACTTGCCTAGTTTCAAATATGCATTATACTCTACAAGCATTAGGGTCGAGGATTTAGCATGAAAGGCTCTACGTGAGCGACTATTAGGCGACTAAATAGGACTATGCGAATAATAAGATCAAAACGCATAAGAAGATGGTCGAAACGCGTAATTTGTGTTGTAAACACATAAGTATTTAGAAATATAACTTACATAAGCATCATGCATGTTTTATGTGATTATAATGTTTAAATGCAGGATAAGTGAACAAGAAAGGAGCAAATTGCAAAGGACACCTCGTGCATAGGTCATGCGATAGGAACTCATCTGGCGACTAACATTTTGAGACAAGGAACCATGTCATCACGCAAGAAAAGCTCACTACAAAACAAAAATGTTAGTTGAAGTGATATGACTTCCTATGATCTGCAACAACACTGACAAGATCAGAGGAACATAAATTTTTTGCCTAAAGTTGCCTATAAAAGCACCTCATCTTCACCAAGAAGAGAGACATCTTAATGGACTGCCAAACACACAAAAGAGTCTGAAAGAGCGAAAACCTAGAGAGTCGATGACAAGGATTAGTCTAACCAATGGATGTACAACACTTCTTCTTTTTTTTTATTAGAGTGTAACGCTAAAGCTTAGATTTTGAGACGAGGAGAGTCATCCACCGTTTCCCCTAACTTGTATTTCAACTCATTCTTCTTTCTTTCCATTTTTGCATTTCTATGTAATATGTGTTGTTCATATTTTACTTTATAGTGACCTAAGGCCTACATTCTTCATTATTACATGTTTATACCTTTCCAATCCATCATTTCTTGACTTTTCACTTGTCAATGTGTTATTTGTAGTTAGGTTTGTGGTAAGTTCTCGATAAAAATTCTAGCTTATACGACTTATCACATTCGTTGAGCTATATTAATCACTTGGCTAATGTCAATCGCCAACTACCCAAGAGGAAAAGTAGCAAGGATAATGTTGATGTGTGCAATGAGGAGTTTGATAAAAAAAATTCCACCTTATCGAGATAACCTCCAGCATTTGTATCCCAAAAGGTAAACAAGTGCATACATTAGGTATTGAGAGGTTGTTGTCCTGACATGAGAAGTCCTATAAGTGTTATAGGTGAAGTCTTCTAGATATATCTTGCCTAATCAAGCACAGTCATTTGCATCCCGAAAGGTGAGCAAATGTGACATCTAAACACTTTGAGAGAAGGTTTCCTTAACCATAAGCTTATTATGTAAGTTATATCACATCGAAGTTCTCACATTGCTTAATTGCCTAATAGTGCGTAGACTTTTTCCTTCCCCTTTCTCTCGCATGCAAGTTAGTTAACTTCCTCTTCCGTTTTACCATATTTTACCTCCATGTGCATGTGTCTATAAGTGAGTGGAAATAACTTTGGTTTTACTTATTCTCATCAACAAAATTCAAATGAAACCAATGATCAATTCTAAAATCATAAAACTAAAATGTAAGAGAATATCAAAGAAAACCTTAGTGTAAATCTTGGGGAAACCAAATTCTCAGTCCATACTTTTATGCATCACTTGAAGATCTTGAATATTGAAGAAGATGGTGATGTGTTCTTTCTTTGAGCCAATTCTATTTTATCCATAGTCTTTTTAAGAAATCTAAATGAATGAAGGATATCACATCTTGAAACTAAGTATTAAAAATGGACATTTTTATTACAAACATTTAATTATAAAAAAAGAGGGAGATTTGGTATGATTGGATTTGAATTGATGTGTTGGGTGTTGCCTCTTCATCTTCCAACATAATATTCATCTCTCAAAAATTTAAGAACCAACACTGCACTTTCCCCCATCCTCTCCTAATCCTAAATCCAAAGTCCAAAATCCAAAATCCAATCATTTTTCTTTTTCATTTATTGAGAGAGGAAAACAAACAAAAAATTGGTGTTTGATGCCCATGTGCCACCTCTTAATTATACTTACACTTCTATCTTCCTCACTACATATATCTCATCATTTTACACCCAACAAAAGAATACAATATATATGCAAGGTACGGAAGCTTGGTACATTATTGCGAACCGCTTAGACAGCTTTTTCATTCTAAGGGAAGAAGCATTGCATCTTCATTAATGGGGAAAGGGTCTTTGGTATTCCCATTTTCAAAATCATTTCTTGCTTCTTAACCATCAAACTATATACTACAAAATATACTCAAACTTCAAAGATGTTGGTTTTTCAAATTTGAATTAATTTATATATATATATATATATAGTAATAATACTAATCTAGTTTATGCATATATGCAATTCCTATTCATATATATGTTTTAACTATTTGATTATAAACTTATCTTTAAATACTATCTTTTATTTTCTTTAATTTGATTGTCCACTAATATTTTCAAATTTTAAATCAAAAGGTATGAAATATGAAGAAAAAGTTTTGAAATTAGGGATTCAAAATTTTAGGTAAGAAATCTGAAAATTCATAGTAAAGAAATTGCAGTGAAACAAATACAATTTCAAAAACAAGAATTGCAAACTCAAAGTAGAGTTAGTTTGATTGCATAGCTTATTGTTTAAACATTTTTTTCTTAACGTAGTAAACATCTTTTTATATCGTACAATTTTTTAAATGTTACTTTTAAGATAACAATTATATGTATAAAAGATCGAATCTTCAATCATAGTTAAAAAATAAAAAAAAGAAAAATTGTACAAATTAACGTTGAAATAAACGCTAACTTTGTTACTTTTGAACCATTGAGAATAATAAATATGACTGTTATATTTATAACTTTTTTAAATAATAACAAAATATGAATTTAAAAAAAACAATCAAATAAACTTCATTAGAGAGAAACTAATCTCTTACAAAATTCACACATAAGAGTAGAGGACATCTAAGTTTGGAAATTAAACTCCCACAAAAATTCCAATGACCTAAATTAGAGGTTAGTGAGGAATGAAACATGTGCATCCGAGTTAAAAACAACTCATTACTAGAAATTAAAGTGTGCGACAAAATATAATTTTAATGAAAACCACACTCACTAGACTAAGTATCTTCGAAAATGCATCAACTACATTCTTTGTTTAGACAAATCGGTCAATGGCATATTGGAAGATTAAATAATCTATGTTGAGTGACATGTAATAATCATAATATTTAGGCAATCTATCCTCTAAGAGGCTGTTTGACCCTCATGTTATGAAAGAGTGGAGTAGACTATTTTAGTCCACTTCATGTTAAGACTTATACTTTTTTTCATTATTTTTCCTATTCCTCACTCTCCCTTCACTATCGCTCACCCCGTCTCTCTTATATGTCACTCTTCCTCACTCCCATATTTTACTTTTCCTCATTTTCCCAAATATAGATTATAATAATCCAAACTATAATAATTTGCACCACAAACACAGACTATAATAACTTACAAACTATTATAGCTCACATACTAGAATAATCACATATTATAATAACTCACTTCACGCCCAAATGCTTCCTATGTTAAAAAAAAAGACAAGTTTATTTTAGCTTTTTATTTTTTATTTGATTTCTTTTAACACTTACGAAAATTTGATGGAATAATTTTGAAAGCAGAAAAAAAATAACTTTTAAAATGGTGTTTTTATCGTTTTTGAGTGATAGATGATCACAACGTAATGAAAGACGTTTATATTTTATGTACTTATATTTTATGAATATGCATATATATTTTGTTGTCGAGTGGTTAGCTAACACTTATCTTTTGTGTTTTTGGTTCAAATCTTAGATGATGCTATTTTTTAAACACCTTTTTTACATGAAACCTAAATGAAAATTAATTTTTTAATTTTTTATATTTTTATACACTTCTCTTCCAAAAACAAAAATAAACATTCATATTTATTCAAATATTAAAATTAGACCCTCCAACGTAACTGTATTAATTGTATTAATTATCTAAGTTTGAAAATTATTTTTTTATCATATTCAAGTTGAACTTTTATTATTTGCAATAATTCTCTTACTAAAAAATTCATTCATTTTTAAAGAAAAGAATGATATCAAACATAATTTTTGTTTAGTTTATAAAATTAAAGAATAAATATGAAACATTTCTTTCCTTTTTTGTTTTTTGGAAAACAGAAAATTAAAATAGTAACCATGTATTTTGTTTTTCCAGACAAAAAACCAAAATTAGCTTTCTAAAAACCAAAAATTAAATATAAAAAAAAAACAAAATAATTATTAGATCTAAATCTTCCTTTAAAAAAAAACTTAGTAAGTTATTACAATATTTGTAATGATGCACGTAAAATGCTTTAAAAACTTAAGTTTTATTCTTTCGCTACATTATATTTCTTAATTATTTGGTAAGGAAAAACCTCAAAATAATATTTTATCGTCTAAAGTGTGAATCAAGTATAAGTATTTAAGGTACTAAACACTTAAGCAAAGCCGAAAGATTTAAGTTGAGTTTTTTGAGGTTTAAACACGTGGGGAATGCTCAAAGTCATGTTGCATAACTCATTTCGTTGAGGTGCATGCACAACCAAGTGTGACGTGATATGCAATGACAGTAACATCATGAATCTATTTACTAATATTTATAATACCAATCACATTTTGATTTCCTATAGTATTTAATAAGAATTTTTGTGAGTTAATTTCAAACCAACTTATTCAACAAGAATTCACCTATTACATGGTTGATAAATAAATTTTAAAATTAAGGGTTTTAGTTTTCAAATATAGAAAAGTGAGCCAAATTTAATTTAATTACTAACTACACTCCTTTCCATTTAGCCCACCTAAAAACAAGTCATATGCCAATTTTTTTCTTTAATTAAAAACTCATTTTCCAATTATTTAGTCTATCAATTTTGATTTTGAAACATTAAACCTATAAACACTGTTTCTACCTCCAAAAATTTTATTCGTTGTCTACTTACCAATAATTTAAAAAATCAACCAAAATTTGAAAACTAAAATAAGTAGTTTACTTTTAAGATTTTAGAGTTTAGTTTTCAAAAACCAAAAACAAAAGATGAATTCATTACTAAAGATGGACTAGTTATTATTTTATCTCAATGTGATAAATGATAGGACGCTACATGAAAATGAGTGTAGTCAAGCATTACTTTTACAAATATAATAAAGTGTCATTGTTTATGAGTAATTTTATAGACATGTATGAGATCACTAATATTGTATAGGGTATGCGTATGTACATATAAGACATCATATTTTACTCTATAATTTAACATCACCTAGATTTGACATCTCTCTTTTTTTAGTCAAAAGCAACATTATCCCAAAATGAAAAGTTACCTATAGTTGAATTTGGCAAGAAAAAAGAGGTAAGTGGAAGAAATAGGAGAGAGAGCTTTTATGTTTTCTACCAAGATAATAATTTAAGAGCTTAGTCAAAATTAATATTTTTCAAATGTAACATATCAAACTAATGTTCAGCATCCACAGACAACTCACATTGCTTTAACTTGGAGATGAAGTTGATGATGGGATTGATTCCATCAACTTTTGTGAATGAAATTTCCTTACAATTTCAAAAAAAAAAAAAGCCAACCAACAACACTTTCTTGCATGTTCTGACATTTTTCCATTTCTATTAAATAAAGAAAAAGAATTAATAAAAAAAAAGGGCATGTGACTTCAATTTATTAACAAAAGAACATCATAATTAGTTCAATTAATTAAGGTGTAGAATCATAGTGTCAGCCACCTGATTGGGCATTATTCAAGAAACACAAATATATATATATAAATACTCTGTTTCAACAAAGAGAGGCTTCAGGAATCTCATTTATGTTTATTTATTTTGTTTGTTTGCATTTGCTATTCCCAAGTGTATATTGTTTTCGCACATTAATGATGTAAGTGTGATAAATAATCTAATGTTACATTGAAAATCATTTAATATGTTGTTTATAAATCCCTCAAAATTAATTAGCCCATGAAATGCACTTCTATTACGTGTATAACTTATAGATGTTTTGATTATTCGATTCTTTACTCTTGACTTTAAATTTTCTATGGTTCTTGTTCATATAAATTCTCGTTCTTAAGTTGGAAAATGTATAATAGCAAGTATAAAGTTTGAGTATTAAAATGAGCTTATTTTTTAAAAGAAAAATTCATATATGTATAATGATTGTTGACTTCATTCTCTACCATTAGGGTTTTTGAACTATCTTTTTGTTTTATTCGTCATTCTTAGGGTTAGATTTTTTATGCGACATCCCTTATTTAGTATATAAATTTTTGTGTCGGCCTCAAGAAAATAATATCGAGCCTCATACCATTTTTCCTACCTTATCTCATTTTGGACTCCACCTTTAGTATATTTCTAGGGGTTGATCGTCATAGCCTTTGCTAAGGTTAAACACCTTCTCTTAGTCATATTGTCGACCTAAAATAATCTTTTAGAATGAGCATGCATGAGACATGTCTCATTAAGTATTTTGTGAAAGTTGAGATCAAATATGAGTGTGCCTCCTCTATTAGATAGAAAAATAACTATGGAGTGAGGGATTACCACTTCAACCCTAATCTTGCTATCTTCCTCATGTAGGTTGTTTTTATATTTTGTAACATTTTGTTTGATGTGGAGTATGCTATTTGGACCAAAATCACTAATAACATTCACAATTAATGGACTTAAAAGAAATGGAGAAGAAGAAAAATTGTCTTTGTCATTTTTTTTTCCATTAACAAGAATAGTTTCATGGTTATGTTATATTGAAATCAAATGGTTCTAGATTATTTTTCTTCTATGTTTGGTAAATCCAAATAAATGTTTGAATTTTTATGTTATAATTAAAAAAATAGAAAAAGTTTTAATTTGAGATTTTAAAAATTGTATAATGACAAATATTTTCACGATATCTTTTAAAAAATATAACAAAACTCCAAAATAATTTCGAAAACAAAAGAAGTCCACAGTCCACAATAAAAAATACAAAAAATGTCCAGTGATTAATTGACATACAACCTGTAATATATTTGTGAAACGATCGTTTAGATTTGATATTCTTTCATATATGATCGTTTATATTTGGGTAATTTTTTAAAAGATTTTTTTGGTACGCGATCGTTTAGATTTGACACGCAATCGTTTAAATTTGAGTAGTCATATCTAAACGATTTTTTTAAAGATTTTTTTGTATGCTATTGTTTAGATTTGACACACGATATTGATAAAAATTTGGTACACGATCGTTTACATTTGGTACACGGTTGTTCAAATTTCGCAAAAAAAACATTTGACAATCCAATGTTCCAATAATTTTTTTCTCGATCTTTTATATTTGACACAAAATCTTTAAAAACCAAATAACAATTTGAAAAAAAATTACAAAAGAAGAGAAAAAGGCAATGGAAATGAAAAGAGAAAAAGGCGATGAAAAGGAAAAGAAAACTTGCAGAAGAAAGAATATGAAAAAGAAGGAAAAATATATTAAAAATATTGGAAAAAAATTGTAGAAGAGAAAAAGATATTGCAATAGAGGAAAAGAAAAAAAAATAGAAGAAAAGAAGACAATGTTAAGAAAGAACAAACCTGAATTTTTTTTAAGAAATTGTCAGCTTTATAGACTTTTTCATTTTGTTACACACGCGCTAAATATTTTGATAGTTTGTTAAATTTATGAAAATTAACATATTTTCAATTAAAAAAATTGAATTGAAAATAGATCCTCGTAACCGTAGCAAAATAAATTAAAATATTTATAAATTATAGTAAAATAAAAATTAGTTCATATTGTTGTTATCTATATTGTTATAGTTTGACCCTCAGAATAATGATAGATGTGATAAAATCTATAATTTTAAATACGCGTAATAAAAAGAATCTAATTATATTTGTGATGAGGATGGCTCTATTCTTATGGTTTTGGCCTTAATATTCTTTACAAATATAAAGAAAATTTGCGCAAAAACAAAATCTTTTTAAATTCTTTGACTCACTTTCCAATGTGAAATTAAAAAAAAAAACAACTAATAATGGTCAATTTCATATTTACCTATGATATAATGGGTTTCCTCAAAAAAATTTCTTTCAAGTAGGAAGAGTTGCTCAATATAATATTAAATACAGCTGCCTTTAATTACAATTATTAATCCCATTTTTTGTTAACTTCATTAAATAAATAGATTATAAACATTAAATTAATAGTTCGGAAATAGGGTGAGAAACTAAACAAAGACTAAAGGACATTTATATGGTCAAATATCATAGAGCTGTATTCTATACTTATGAAACTTCTGGGAAATTTTGAATTTCCATTCTATTATAAAAACAATATTTTTCAATTCCAATTTATGCTTCACATGTGAATTTATTTTTGATTTTATGGACAATGTGTGTACTTGTGAGCTTTTCAACCCTTCACATCTAAGTCTAAAAGGAATTATGCTTAACCTCTTGAGTTAGAATCCTATGTGTAAATTGTAACCTAATATGGGGTATGTATGCACATCAATAACTCTTTGTTTATCACAAATCATGTTTAGTCTCTCGAGTTTCAAAATTTTAGCTCATAGATACAATCGGGAGATTATAAAGTACTCATGTATTATGTTGTATGCAACTTTCTATTATTGTGATACTTTTAAAGCCTATTAACTTTTTAATTAAAAAAAATTTATGAATTGCATGGATTAAATAGATACACAACATTATAATTTTATTTTTGGTCCCTACTTCCCAACTTGTGTTCTACTTTATGGTATTTTAGACTCTCAAAATGTGCAAAGTTAAGAATGGAGTGAAATTAGTCTTTTTAACTTTAGTATATAATCAATTTTTTAATATATATATATAACACAATCTCTTTAATATTTTCTTTATAAAGTGTTTGAAAATATGTTCATGTGGTGTCTTTTTTTATTTAAATTTATTATTGCGATGATAAATAAATGAAAGGACTAAAATCAAACCCATTAAATAGTACATCAAACATGCAAAATAAACGGAAATGAATACAAGTATAAGCATTACAGAAAATTCAAAGTTTGATGAAAGTGAGAGTGGAAGTGGAAGGATTTAGTTAGGGTTTTTCACCAAACCAAAGAAAACGCGGTTGATATCATGAAGGGCAAGAAATCTATATCCATAAGCCTTTATATAATTAGCCAGTGAAGCAACAGCTATCTATTTTGTTTTACTTAGAATTAGCAACTCCACACATAAAATACACATCTCTCTCTCTCTCTCTCTCTTCATTTTCTCCAACTCTTTTTCTTTTTTGTTTGTCTTTGTTTTCATTCTTATATATTTTCTTACAGAGCCAAAAGTACTAAAAACTGCAAGATCCAGGAACCTGCCTCTACATCCACAGCATCCTTAATAATATGTCTCTCTTTTTCATGCAATAATTAATCAACCATACACACACACACTATACCCCCATTTTAATTATCTTTTCATTTCCCTATTCTACCTTTTCTAAATATATATAGTAGATCTCTGTCTTGAGTAACATTAGATATTATCCCATATCATAAACTATTTCTGTTTAAATTTCATTTTCTAATTATTTTGTTTCTAAACAGAGTAATCAGTATCACTTTTGTAATTGTTTTAAGGTTTCTGCCCAGATGATATATATATATATATATATATATATGTATAAAATTATATTTTTGTATAATTGTTGTGTTTGAAAACGAAGATGTCTTGTTTCAAATATCATTCTCCATTTGTCGTACTAAAATAAAATTATTTTGTTCTATCATTAATATTAAATTTTTGTTAGTAGCATAACTTCATTAATAAATAATTAATAATTTTGCTCTTTTAGAAATCTTGAACCAAAATTTTAAAATTAGCTTAAGGAAAAAAATATATTCCTGAGTTATATCTTTCTATCATGTTTTTAATTAAAATACAAGAAAATACCCTTAAACTTTGTGTTTAGTTAAAAAATATATTCTTAAACTTTAATAACCATTAAAAAATGTGATTGAAGTGTAAGTTGTTAAAATTTTAGATAGATATTTATTGAGTCATGAAATGTTGTGACAATAAATCTAAAAATAAATTTAAATCACCATACATTCATTTTAATTATGTCATTGTGACACATTCCAAAGACTCAAATTCTTTTTGGTAATTTCAAAGTATTTTTAATCTATAATATTTTTAAAGTTAAGAACCATAGATATGTATTTTTATGGACAAAGTTGAAGCTTAGTTTTTATACATTAATTCCCCTCAAAATTACTAGATTTCGTTAGAGTTAATTTCCCAAATTTTCTCTTTCCTTTTTAAGGAAGAGAACAAAAGAATAATAAAAATCCTCACTAATATAAACGTAAATATAACTCTAAGTTTGACTTCTTCAATAGTAAAGAGTTATTGCTAACTTTTCTCTCTCTCCCTCTCCCTCTCCCTTTCAAACACAAATGAGGTTTGGTTTTAGATTTTAGGTTTTCAAATCTTCTATTTATATATTTTTTAATCTAAAAAATATCTGTCACCCATATCGATTTGCGTGTGTTTTGTAAATCAAACTATTTACACTACAAATTAAACATAATTCACTTAGGAATCTAAGTCAAATAATTAATCAAACCAAAAATCTAGCCTCTCTCCTTCTCTATAAATACACCACTCATTTCATTTCCCCTTCCCTCAAATATTCATATTACTCATTTACATTTTCAAGCATTGGCTCACAAAGAAAGCTTATTCATTTTGATATATCTCATCAACATGGTGAAGAAGGAATTAGGAAATGATGACAATCATTCAACGTCAGTCCCAACAAGTAAAAAGAAATACAAGGGAGTAAGAATGAGAAGTTGGGGCTCATGGGTTTCTGAAATTAGAGCTCCAAACCAAAAGACAAGAATATGGTTAGGTTCATATTCTACAGCCGAGGCCGCCGCAAGAGCTTACGATGCCGCCCTCTTGTGTCTTAAAGGCTCCTCCGCCAATCTAAATTTTCCAATCTCTTCTTCTTCCTTTGCTCATTTTCACAATTTTCTTGATGATAATAATGTCATGTCTCCTAAGTCCATCCAAAGAGTTGCCGCCGAAGCTGCTGCCAACACCGCGTTTTTTGATGGCAATGTTCAAAGTAACATGGCGGGATCTAGCGATGTCCCACCGTTGTCGCCATTGGTTTCCTCTTCTTCTTCTTCCTCGTCAACGTCAAATAGTGAATCGTTTATGATGTCGGACCCGTCGTGGTTCAACTTTGATGAAATACTTTCTCCTAAGTATGTTGGGCAAATGATGGATTGGACTCTATTTGATCCACCCGTTACTGATGATTTTTACGAAGAAAGTGATATCCGTCTATGGAGCTTCTGCTGATTTTTTTTTTTTTTTTTACGTCTATGGACTTTATTTGTTTATTTATTTTTTTTACAATTTTTTTGCATATTCATTCTATATGAATTCCTCAGGTTGTTTCACAAAACTACTGACAAAAGTAAAATTTTACATAATAATACATAAATATAGGTTACAGCCACAGATTATTTTTCTGGGTTGGTTGATCTTTTTGTTGGATTTCATACCTTGTTGTTGTATTCCCTCAAATATTATCCCTAAACTTTTTAAGTCATTTAATAAATTCTTTGAACTTTTAAACTTTTGTTTAATAGATCTTTAAATATTTTATTTGGTATCTAATTTGTTTGAAAATTGATTGATGTACTAAATATAAAATACTAGTTAATGTTTGTAACTTTGTAGATCCGTGAACTTTAAATAGAATGGAACTTTAGACATTAAATTTATAAATTTGTAATTTAACCTGTGAATGCAATGCAACAAAACCAGTGGCTGCATTTAAACGTGTCTTGTTTGACATTGATTCATGAAGTATTTTTCGGTTTATGATTATCTCAAAGTTGTGTTTTCCAATGGGTGTGTGTTTTGGGCGGTGGCAGGTTTTGAAACTCAAAAAACCAGTCATAATATATAATGTCAGAACTACTTACTAAATATATATCGTCAAGGTTTCGCTTATCGTCTCCCGTGGATTAGAAATGAGAAAGACACATACTTAACAAGAAAAAGACAACGTGACCACTTTGCTGCATGACCTCTTTTGTATTGGTTTACAATGACTTTCTTAATACCACTTCAAAATGTATATGTAACTAGCTCTTTTACATTTTTAAACATTGCCGAATGACACAAGTTAAAGTTATTAGCGTTGAGAGTATGGTTAATTATATAGTGAATCATGTGGATTGATATTTTAGTTAATTATATATTTGAACAAATAAGATAGATTAGTATAAAAGTAGTACTAGAGACGGAAAAAAATTGGTCAAAAACTTGTGAGTGGAGCAAAGTGGTACTTTTTATTATTTTTGCAAAAAATGGTGAAGCAAAGAGTCAAATGGAGAGAAGGGTGAGGTCCAAATAGAGACTGAAAGTATCAAATCAGCCTTAGAACTAGACAAATTTTTGTTGTGGGGGCTGATGAGATATAATTTGAATATTGCACATGATATGTTTATATTTTGTTTTTGAAGTTTATAGTTTTTATGTTGGGTAACGGGTCATGGAGTCCCATTCTGTGTTTATTTGTTGTGTTGTCTTTTACATTGCATCTAGTCTATTACTCATTCTCTCCTATTTTCTCTTTTTCTTCTTTTTTCAAAGTTCATGAATGAAATCCTTCCCATAACGTTTCATTTCACTTCACAGTCATCATAAAATCAACACTCTTTCTCAGCCTTATCTTTCTTTTTCAAAAACCAAATAAATATAATCAATCCCATTTTTTCTCTCTTATTATTTAGTAATATCTAAAGTTTTGGTCTTTCCTTACAAATTATCGTAGGTTTTTGGTTGTCGGTATAGAATAACTTCTTCTTAACTAGTTCACGAGTATGTTTTGATTTGGATATGATAAAAATGTCATAAATGTGTAAACCTAAGGTGGTCTCTTTGTTAGTATATAAGAGTAGAGACAAACAACAAAAGAACTTAAAAGATAGTAAAATCAACAAGTAGAATTTAGCATACAGAAGGTATTGTTTACTAGCCACATTGCTTGAAAAATAAAACCTTCACTATAGTAAGCCAAATCATAAGCAACATAATAATTATGTTGAGAGGTTTCATATTTGAAAAAATCAAGAAAACTCACACTACTTGTTAAAATAGATGAATTCCTCTTTTCATATGGAATAGTTCACACTGCTCACGTTTAGAAAAACCAACTAAAAGAAACTGGTTTTGAGTATTGAATCTCATACTATCTAGAAGAGAACTTTTAACAGAAATAATAATTGTATGTGGAATGTACAGACTTGAACTTCATTCGCGTATCGTGTTTTGGATAATCAAGAGATATATTCCAAATAATAAGTAAATAAATTTTAACCTAGGAAACGAGGTAAACGTGCTTTAAAGGCTTTGGACAAACCCGACCTCATATAAAAGCAATAGTTTCAAAAGCTTTGTAACACAAATAATGTTCAAATTCTTACGTATCTTCGTTTAAATATTATCGCATTAGAGTTCACCTCGAAAAAATCTTGAAGAGTAGCCGGTCATTTAATCACATATATCATTACACTCACTTGTCATATATATTGTGAACATTAAAGGCTTTATGAAATATCCTACCTAAAGATTTAGTGGAAAAGTTTGACGATCACAATACAACTAAAAACACATAAATTTGAAGTATAGGGGACATGTGGATGGATATTTATATTATTTCTCATCAAAAATACAAATTTCAACATTTTCTTATTAATAAAAGGTCAAACAAGATGACTAAAATTAGAAATTTCAATTTAACTCTAATATTGTTATCACAAGTTGTAAAAGCATTTTTGTTAGTAGGGAATCAAAATCTAATAGATTTGAAAAAAGAAAATTGGATAGATTAGTGAAAATATTGAAGGTTGAATGAGGTATATAATTAAGCATAGGATACCATATAACATGAAATGAGACTGAAAATGGAAAAAGGAAAAGAGCATTTTATCCCCCAAAAAAATAAAAAAAAAATAAAAGTGGAAAATAGCACATGATCAGAAATGACAATTTCCAATGTTGCAATATGACACATCATCACATGTGCCCTTCTAAAGCATATATTCAAAGTTCGAGATTTTGTTTATTATTTCCTATTATTCAATTTAAATTACTTTGATAACCTATACTTTTATTTTATTTTATTGTTTAGTACATTGCTAATCTAGAATTAATGATATATATCATATATGTCTTCGTGCATTTTGTTCTTAGAGAGAGGCATTTTTGGAAGTTAGATCCAACACAGAGCGTGGAATTAATGATGTGGCCTTGGCCTTATTAAGACAAACTTAAGGGATAATTCATTAAATCAACTTATAATTAATTGCCCTTCATAATATTCATAATGGGATTTTTAGTATTTTAATAGAATAACTCATTTTTAAATTATATATAGATTGTTTTTTTTAAAAATTTTACAAACATGATTTCTTTGAGTTCTTTGCTTTGGCTTAATTTTTTACAAAATTAATTGTATATAAAAATGAGTGATTTTAAAAAAAATAGCAAAATATTGATTGTATGTACTTTCATTTTTCTTTTTTTACTTTCCATAATAGTTTTCTTTAAAATATTTATTTCTATTTTGAACAAAAGTTTCATTTCTATTCTTGGATAATTTTAGGAAAATTTACACATATTTACAAAAGGAAAATTGGGATGGGTAGTATTTTATTTATTTATTCTTGTACGAGAAAAATTATTTGTTCTTGATTTTAGAATATCAATAGTACAAAATTGCAATATGAAATATAATCGTTGCATTGATCAAAGTAATTTAACTTCATCTGTGATTTTTTTTTCTTTCTTCGATGTGTAATTTAAGTTGAATATGATTTTAAATGATTTTGTTTTATTGTTTTACATCGATTTTATTTTGGTTTTACTTAGTCTCAGTTTTGTATACCAGTATTGTGACATACTTATATTCTATGTATTAGTTGGTTGATATACTTATTACGTGATTTTCATTTTTTAAAATTTTATGCAGTTCATAATAGTATTATTAAGTATATAAATGATATAACCTAACGTATCATTATCAAGTATATCAACAATATATTGTTAAAGCATATTAGTAAAATGAAACATTATCAAGTATATGAATCAAGTTTACTAGTGTATATCAATAGTATATCAAGTGTATAAGTAGAACTTCAAGCATATCAACTGTATTTTATCAATCAAATGTATAAGTAAAGAATACTAAGTAATATATCTACAATGCATAACAAGTTTATCAATCAAATGTATAAGTAATATATCTACAATGCATTGTGTGTATCAAACATATCATGCACATCCAATGTATCAAATTTGTTGAGTGTACCAATTAAGCATAACAAGTTTATCAGCGGTGTATCAAGGTCTAAGGGATATCAAGTGTATCAAGAAGAATCAAGTGTAACGAGAAGTATTGTGTGTATCAAGATGGTTAAGGTGTGTATCAAAGAGTATCAAGTGCACCAAAGGTATCTATCAAATGTATTAGGTGTATCAAGAAGTATCAAGTGTACCAAAGATATTAGGTGTATCAGACATGTATAAGGTGTATCAAACGTATATTAGTAATGAGGGCATTTGTGACATTTTACCTTTTGATGTGTGGGATGAGCTTTGTTTTTGCCATTTTTGCAAATAATAAACTATGTTTGCTATAGACTTAATTATTATAACTTGTTTTGTCATTTTTACAAGTTTCCCACCAAATATAAACTAATTACAATTCATATAACAAAAAGAGAACCATTAGGCCTACTATATGGATTTTTTTAATAACAAGAATAACCTCCTTCAATTTCTTCTTCTTCACATCAGCAAGCCCTAGCCTCTCTCCTAAAAATCTCTTTCATTAACAAAGACAACATCAAGGATTGCGCTGCTCTTGTCTCTATTGCAATCACTGACGCGCTCATCAACGATCTCTCATATGACCTCAACATAGCTATGTCTCAGCCTCAATGTTGTCATCGAATGCCTCTTTCTCGGTGGTCTCAACTATGTTGCCTCGTCGACGTAGCTTTTGATAACTTGTAGAACTACAAGTTATTATAGCCTTTTAGAATAATGGGACCAAAATGCATATGAAATGTGTCAAAACGCGTAGCTTATGTTGTAAATTCATAAATATTTAAGAATACACTTTACATAAGCATTCATGCCTGTTTTACCCTGTTTTGAGTGTCTTAATGTAGGTTATGAACAAAAGAAGAAGTTAGTGAATCGCAAAGAAACTCGTCTAGAGACTACACGAGAAGACTCTATAAGTAGGCGAGAAAGAGGTTTGTTAGAAGACAAAAGTGGTAGATGGAGTTGATATCACTTGACAATAGGCAACTTTCGACACTAACATACTCCATTCACCATCAAGAAAAAGAGGCCTAAATAGGCCACAAGATGCTTGCATGAGCCAAAACAGTGCTCAAATGGGCCAAGCCCTAAATAGTTAGTGGAAAGAAATAACATTTCTACCGTCTGTAAAGGACTTCTTTCTCTTCTCCGGCCAGTTCACGAGTATAAGCTTGAGGTCTAAGAGATGAAGATCCTATTCCCCATCTCTCCCTAACTTGAAATGTCATTCCTACTCTTTCTATTTTCGTATTTCTTTACATTCTATGTGTTTGTATTGTAAAGTGGCTGAAGACCTTTATTCTTTAATATAATGTATATTTATGCCTTTTCAATCCATCATTTCTTTACTGTTCATCTGTTATTGTGTTATTTGTAGTTTAAGATATATGATAGATTCTTGATAAGAAGACTAACTTATAATTCTTATCGCATTAATGCTTCTTTTTAGTTTGTGTTTCATTTTTAGAAGTATTATGCTTGTAGATTTAACATGAGTGACTCACTATTAGGCGACTAAATAGGGTGATGCGATAAAAAGTACACTCTTACTCATGCATTGCTAAATTGATAAAAATAAATATTATAGCGCAAATTTTTCCCTCAATCGTCCAAGTGTAAGCGAAGAAAGGTTTCCTGGTAAGTCCTGGGTTGAACACAAGGAATTTAAGTTCCTAATTTATCCTATCGCGCAGTGAATCATGCGATATAAGTTGTATAGTATGATTATGAACATTATACTAAATATCCTAATTGTTTACACTACTGTGCTTGACAGTCCAAGGTGAGCATGACGAGATGGAACAATGGAATATGAACTCATTATAAGCATGGCGAAGAAGGAAAAGTTTAATTGTCTAAACATAATAATTTGTACTTTAATACTTCAAGGAGATACAAAGCATGCATTAACTAAGAATTAGGGCGAGCAATCTAGCGCTTTTGCCTTTTGGGATGCAAATACATAAAATTAAGCTATGATTTGTCTCTAATCATCTTAAATGTTTTATTAGTAACTTATCCTTAATTAATGTGGACAATCTCTCGGTACTATTGCCATACACAATATCCTTTCGGTAATGTATGTGAAGGATGAGTTTGGCGATAAGATTATATTGTCACTTCTAGCCACTTGCTTAGCTAAACGCAATTCTCACTTGTTAGGAAATCATGATCTATATCATTGCTCTTCTTTCGAATGCACTGTCGCGACGTGATCGCGACGCGGAGCGGCTGGCCTCCATCGTTTATTTTATTTAAATAAATAAATAGTTTTGGAGCCGCCACAAACCATATTAAGGTGTGATTGGTCATCCAAAGAAAAAAAGATGGTCTATGTAAATTTATGAGATTTAGGTTCGAAAGTCATTTGTGTGTAGGGAAGGTGTTAACACCCTACAACACTCATAAAATGATTACCCAATTTTATCTTTTAAACTAAATTATAGAGGTTCACAAAACAAAGTTTTTATTTAGGTATTTTTTAAATGTCCCATGGTTTTCAATTCACATCGAAGAAAATAAATCCTAAGCATGAATTGATAATTATGGGTTGCATAGAAGCCATTAGAAAAATGAAATTTATTTTTGTTCTAAAAGATTTTTTTATTCATCTTAAGAATATTAAGATATTAAAATTTGATATTTTAATCTCTATCATAGGTGTCTAATGAAAAATTTCATGTATATAAGAATTAATAAATTCATAGAAAATACTACTCAGTCACATTTAAAAATAACTCATTTCATATTTTAGATGGGTGTCAAGTAATTAAAAAGATGCAAATAATTAAATATTTCCAATAATTAACACAACACCCAGATAATTAACACAACATCTAATTAATTAACCAAATGAAATAATAAACATTAATTAACATTGCACCAAAATGGGTGCCAAATAATTAACCAATGATGCAAAACATTGATTAATTAACGCAACAGCCAAAATGGGTGTCAAATAATAAGCCACAATCATCAACCATGGATTTAATAATAATAATAATAATAATAATAAAAACTTACAAACAGGTCTACACGCTTCTTTCTTGATCCTCTCAATCTCTTTCCAAAACACATACAGATGAAAATATTTCTTTTTTTACGTGTCCTTCCTCTATAAAACTCCTTAAACCACAAACACATGAAAAAAAAAAATTATCAAAAAAATCTCCTTATTCTCCTTTTACAAGACACTGAAGTGGAGTGCAGACTACCAAAAGAAGGTGGGAGAGTGGGAGAGTTGGGAGAGTGGGAAGTATGAATGTGGTGACCAACGAAAACAAAAATAATAAGGGATGGTTGAGAAAAAATAGGAAAGGGAAACAACTTCCATTTTTAATTTTAATTTTAATTTTAATTTTAAATATATTTTTATTTTTATTTTTGTTTTAAAAAATGAATTTAAAATTTAAGAATTAAGATTTTGCTTGTAATTAAATTGTTTTTTTCAACTTTTTCACGACTTTAGAATATTTTATTAATTTTAATTTACAATTTATACCAAAATGATTTTTCTCTCCTAAATCTCAAACTTAAAATCAATTTTCTCTCACAAATCTCAAGCCTAAAATCAAACCTCCAATTTCCATATCTTTATCAATTTCCTTCACTTATTGGTCCCACCACCTGATTCTAAGTTCGGAAAATAGCGAGTAAACTCTAGTGGTTGTTCCGACTTTGAGTTTGTGAGAAGATTACGAGGATCGGGAGGCTTTGAAGGTACATTTTCTATTAACCTAATTTCATTTAATTAGAATAGTTTTGAAGCATGTTAATTTTATTGTTTAGATGCAATTAGGATAAAATAGATCATGTTTTTTAATGCGCGTGTCTTGTGTTTCATCAGCAATGTCAGCAATGTCAATGATAAATTTATGTAACATCGTCAACGGTGAGATAATTTCCCATTTTTCGTCGCAGGTGATGGGTGCGAGATGATACATATGTACTCAGAAGGCTTCCTAAACATGCATAAAAGCACTCCAAATGAATTAAGAGGTGAAGCATCAAACATTACTTTATTAGTATAACAATGTAACGTGTCTTATGTGTAGCATCAAACAAAAGCCAATTTTCTAAATGGCATCCTGACTAAATAGGGGCCAATATGTCATTAGCTATATCACATGGTTGGAGAGTAGTAGTAAATATGATTAAACACAATATTTTTCATTTCAATATATTTTGGTGTTGCCAATTCACGTAAATTATTGCTAGTTTTTTGTACAAGTAACATAAGATATTTTTCTCATCTCAAAAGGCAAAAGCATGGCCAACCCGCATATAGAAAAAAAAAAGTTGCTATAATCAAATAACATTAATTAAACAGATGAAAATGGTGGCAAAAGGGAATGAGGAGGTGGGGGAAATGGTGGGTTTTTGTATGTAGAAGTTTGAAATAGAGGTCACCGGAGATGGAAAAAACGGCAAGAACAAAGGATAAATTAATTAAAATGCGTAAAAATAGGAAATTGCCTCACCATTGCCAACGTTGCAGACGTTGTAGATGTTCACCGTTGTTGTTGTCTCACCGTTGACGTTGCAGACGTGCTTAAGGAGAAGGGTTCACGAGCAAGATAGCAAGAATCAAATATCGATTTTTTATTTTTTCTTTTGTTAAAGTTGATTTTAGGTCAAGGAGAAGGAAATTTCATCAACGGCAAAACTGACTTTTCACTAATAATCTGTCCTAAAACTCAAATTTTTTTCTCAAACCCAATCCTAAAAGTCATCAATCCCTTCAAAGTATTTTTTGCAATTTACCATTTTATTTAAGGTTAGCATTTTTTAGAATTTTAATTTCCATGATGTATTGTGCACAAAACACTTAAAAGACTTTATTTAAACAAAATGATAAGGTATGTTTTAACTCATTTGAAACTTTAAAGGTATTTTTAAAAAAAATTTAAATCTAATTGTATTATTAAAAAGAAAAAGTACATCAAATAACAAAAATATTAAAAAAAACAGCATATAACACCAATTTGTTGCATATTGTCAATATGATAAAATTAATAATATCAACAGTTAATGGTAATCATAGAACTATCATATGATAATCATAGAGTTATTAGAACTGTCATATCGTAATCATAGAGCTATTAGAAGATAATCACGTTTAAATCTGGTACTTTTATCTATTTAGAAACTATTGTGACATGTAGTTTTTAAACTCTATTTTTAACCGAGAGTAAAACTATGAAATTGCAATATGTTGGTCCAAAACAGCTACTAAAAGAAAAGAAAAAAAAAACTTTGTCATAACTTTTTAATAATTCAAATAATATTACAAATAAATCTTGATTTTATTCCCTATCGTTGTCTTTAGTCAAAAGTATGGACATGAATAAAAACAAAGAAGAACAACAACAACTAAACAATGTTAATTAATCCTTTAAAAATTATTTAAATATAGATTCTTTTTCTTCATTCTCCTTAATTAATGATTAACATTCTCCATTTCCAATTTGATTACTCACTGATCAAACTCTGTAAACTCTCCCATGGCCTTGGCCATTAACAACCCTCCTAAGGATATCGCTCTCTCCAATTACAGCACCTCCACCAACAACTCCGACGACCACTGCCACCTCGCCGGCAACTGGAACTATGGCTCTCCAATTGTCGACTGGGAAACCTTTTCCGGCACCCACAACGACTTTCTCGACGTCTTTGACTCAACGATATGCATCGAAAATCCACCATTTCTGACGGAGGATCGAGATGAAGAGGATGAATTTAAAGGCTTGAGGCTTTATCACCTCCTCACAGCGGCGGCCGACGCCGTGTTAGGCGACCATAAGAGTTGCGATTTGGCTCATGTCATATTGGTTCGGCTCAATGAATTGGTTTCCCCTTCACATGGGACTAATCTGGAACGCCTCACTGCGTATTACGCTCAAGCTTTTCAGGATTTGCTCGATTCAGCGCCAGTAGCGAATAAAACCCATCATCACAACCACCATATCCACCAGCGTGATGATCATACTCCAACGGACGTTCTTGCAGCGTTTCAGTTGCTGCAGGAGATGTCCCCTTATGTGAAATTCGGCCATTTCACTGCAAATCAAGCGATTCTTGAGGCTGTTGCAGAGGATCGAAGAGTTCACATTGTGGATTATGATATTATGGAAGGGATTCAATGGGCGTCGTTAATGCAAGCTTTTGTCTCGAGCCCATCGGCTCCACATCTCAGAATCACTGCTATTTCTAGAGGAGCCAACGGGCGAAGATCGATTGGGACGGTTCAAGAAACAGGGCGGCGATTAGTGGCGTTTGCAGCTTCAATTGGTCAACCCTTTTCGTTTCATCAATGTAAATTGGATTCTGATGAAAGTTTTCGTCCTTCTGGATTGAAATTGGTAAAAGGTGAAGCGCTTGTTGTGAATTGTATGCTTCATCTTCCTCATTTCAGTTACCGGTCACCGGAATCGATTGCATCTTTTCTCTCCGGCGCCAAGAGTTTGAGTCCGAGGATTGTGACTTTGGTGGAAGAGGAAATAGGTCATGGACCCACCATTGACGGCGATTACAAGGTTCAATTTCTTGATTCATTAGAGCGTTACTCGGCGATTTATGACTCACTGGAAGCGGTGATTCCGATGAAAAACAGAGCAAGAGCATTGGTGGAGAGGGTTTTTCTCGGGCCAAGGATCTCAGCGACTCTGAGGCGAATTGGACAGCGGAGGTGGTCGACGGCGGAAATGGAGGATAATTGCTTGTGGGGAGAGAAATTGGAGAAGATGGGATTGAAGACAGTGAAGATTAGCTTTGCGAATCATTGCCAAGCGAGATTGTTGTTGGGTTTGTTCAATGATGGGTACAGAGTTGAGGAATTGGGCAATAATAAGCTTGTTTTAGGATGGAAATCGAAGCGTTTGCTTTCGGTTTCCATTTGGGGTTCTTCATCTTCCTCGTCTTCTTTATCTGATTCTGAGTAGAGATGTGATTGTGTTCACTGTTCATGGTGGTTGTTCTTAGTTCTCATCACTCTCTCTCTCTTTCCTTTGTTTTTTTTTTTTTTGTTGGAATTCTTTACTTTATTCACTGTTTTTAATCAAATTTATGGACAAAAATGGTAACAATACTACATAATTTAATTAATGCACAAAAATTATTTTAATTGAGGATTCTTTTAATCTTTGTCTTAACTAGTGATGTGACCTTTCTCTTATTTAATACTTCATAAAAAAAAAATAGTTTATGTTCAACCATGGAGATTAGATCATTCATGTCTTATCGATTATATTTGGATTAATTAGCTTTAGAATAATTCATTATTACAAGAGTATTTTAAAAAATAATGACAAAATTGGATAGATGACACCGACGAATGAGTAGAAGTTGTATATAGTACACGACATTCATAACAAAAAAAAAAAAAGAGAAAGAAATGTAGATAGTTATCTAAATTCGGACCCTTCTCTATAACAAATAAGTTTAGGCCCAAATTATGATATTGTGCCACTACTAATCAACTAATCAAGTGTGAAATAGAATTTCATTTCTCCTAAACCTATCAAAGCAACAAATTCAATGTTTATTTTAATTCACAACTTTATGACTACCTTTCAACAATTTTCTTAGGTTGACCTGCCTTAAATTGTATTTATAATCTCTTGCCTTTTACCCGTGTATGATCATTGGAACAACTTTATAACAATTTCTTGCCTTTCCATTTTCTGACACACAATCATTTAGATTTGATGTATAATCGTTTATATTTAGAATACGATCGTTTATATTTGAAACACGATCGTTTAGATTTGGTTATTTTGTACTATCATTTACATTTGTCAATCCAATATTCCAATGATTTTTTTTCACGATCATTTATAGCAAAAGAAAAAAGACGATGGAAAGGAAAACAAAAATTGTATAAGAAATAATATGAAAATAAAGAAAAATTGTGGAAGGAAGAAAGAATATAAAAAGGAAGGGCAAATGGAAAAAAACAAAATTGTAGAAGAGAAGGGAATAAAGTCTACGAAAAGAAAGGACAAACCTCAATTTTTTTTAAAAACGGGTAAATTCAACTAACTTTCTCCATTGATGACATGGGTTGTAAATATTTTGGCTCTTTGTTTTATTTATGAAAGTAAGCCTATCATAAAATCATATAGTTTTCCTATAGCTAAAGAACTTCCCTAAAATCAAATAATTTTTTAAAAATCAAACAATATAACTAAACTCAAATAATTTTTCTAAAATCAAACAAAATCAAACAATTTCCCTAAAAGCAAATAATTTCTCTAAAAGCAAATAACTTCCTACAATTAAATAATTTCTCCAAAATCAAATAACATAATTAAAAACTAAATCAAATAAAAAAAAACCTAAATACAATTATTATATCTAATAAACATAAATTAAATTATTTTTACAACAAAATAATAAAATCAAATAACAAGCATAAATTAAATTATTTTATAACAAAATTGTGTACCCGATCAAGGATTTAGTTAAATAAACATACCTTGTAACAAAAAAACTGGAAAGAAAAATGGAGGGAAGACTTTTTTGGTGAAAGCTAACTAAAAGGGAGCCTCTCGGTGGCTGATTTTTTTGGTCAAAAAATGGAACGAATTGATAATTTGTTGTGTGAAGAATGGAAGGGGTGGTTGATTTTTGGTGAAGGATGTAAGCGTACATACATTTTTATGAAGGAGGAAGGCAAAATTGCAAAGAATATAAGTGAGAATGAAAGGCATAAGCAAAATTTGAAGTGAGAATGAAAGGTAGAATACTGGACGACTAGGGTTTTAAAGAGGTGAAATCATGTACCCGGTATACAACTTCACTGCATGAAGGATAAGTGTTGCAAATGCATGTGGGCAAAGTTGTATACCGAATATACGACTTCCTGCATACGGGCAGATGTGGCAGTCAACTGTAGCTTTGATTGCCATAAAGGATACATGTGACTGGAGTCGTGTATCGAGTACATAACTCTAGTCAAAAGACGTGGATTGGGTCTGTTCACACAAGATTGCGAAGAAATGTATTTCGTGGAATTGAAATTTGTATATTGATGAATATTGTGAATACAATCTCTAGTATTTACTCCTTTGATGCTTTCTCTCGAATACAAGTTAAAAACTTAGAATTTCTTGATCTTCGGTCTTTAGGATGTTGTAGTTGCAAGTCTATTTGAGCTTCAGTCTTTAGAATTCAATGAAAGTTTGATCTTCTAAGTCTTCAATCTTTCAGAAGATGATGATCTCGAAGTTGATAAGAACTTACACGTCTTGAGAGCTTTATAGAAGTTTGAATCTTCAATTCTTCAAAGCTTCAATTCTTCCTTCAACAAGAGACATCCTCAAATGAATGACAAAGGTCTCTATTTATAGAGAAATTTTGTGGGCTTTAGGTGGGCTATGGCCCATTTGCTTGTTGGGCTTGGACTTTGACCAATTTGCTTGTTGCGCTTAGGCTTGGGTCCATTTTCCTTATTGTGTTTGGACTTGGGCTTGGGCCCATTTGCTTTATTGGGCTTGGGTTCATCTGGTTGTTGAGCTTGGACTTGGCTAATCTACTTATTTGACTTGAATTGGGTTGGATTGAGTAAACTTAATTATCAAAATCCAATAAAATATAATTATTAAATATTTGTTGTGATGATGTGGCAGAATTTAATTGGCCGAAATTTCTTGCTCAACTGGAATTACTCCAGTCCGACATCGTAGGTCAGGTCCACGATTCTAGTTAGAATTCGAGCCAATAGGAGTGTACCCAGTCCACAATTTAGTGAGGGTACACGATTTCGCTACTTTATTTTTGTCGATAGTTCCACACCTACCTTAGTTTTGTCAATGTTTTTTTAAAAAATCATTATTTAAAAAAAATCGAACTATACTTCTCAACTAAATTTCATATTGTTTTTTAAGAACATTGGTGAGCACCATCGATATATGTAGAGCCAGTTGAGATACGTGCTCCTCTCAAACTATTGATTTTTGTATTTTAATATTAATTTTGAGGTGTCAAATTACAATATATATTAAATAATGTTTTATTTTAAATAAAATATGGTTTTAGTGTAATAGTTGTGCTCGCAATTCATAACTACCGAGTCAATCTTATATTTTTCAAATAGTTTCTCAATTTAGTTTTTTATTCCAAATATCAATAATTTTATTCCAAACATCAATCATTTTCTTTTCCAAAATATCAAATTTCTTCCTAAATTTTAATATTTTTCTTTCCTTAAATATTTTTTTTCTTTCCAAATTTTAATTACTTTATTTCTCCAAAGACTCCAAATATTAATTTTATTCTCAAATTTCAATAATGTCATTAAAAAAAACCTAAGATAAAACTCTAACTTATTTTCTAGTCGCCATTTATTATTTAACAAATATTTAGAAAAAAAAATGCAACAAAGTCGATGATATAAATTTTCACTCTCTCAACCATATTCCATGACAAATGTATTATTTTTTTTCTCTTTTATGTAATTTTTAATTTCACATTTTTATTACTTATGTATATATTTATTTTATTTAATTTCAAAATTAAAGGCTACAAAATAATATTTTTTCATTTATCGTTAGAATATACGTATCATATCAATTTACTAGTAAGTTCAAATTCATCTTAATCTTTTTAGTTTTAATACTTTTCAATCTATGTGATAAATCATAATACTCATATTGTTTAATATTAATTTGGTAGAATAAACATATCAATATAGAGAGATATTTTAAAAGAAAACAACAATAGAAACTATAGAGTCGTCATCTTAAAAAAAAGAGGCATATACCTGATTCTGATAAATCTTTTATAGAAATCAATTTAGGAGATTATCATTTTGGAGACAAAACCAAGTTGAGTGTTTGGAACATAATTACACAAGATGAAATTCACTCATTCGCTCATTTAAGGGTATGTAGATGAGTGTTCCCTTAAATAGTGTATCCAAGACTTGAACAAAGGGTCTTACACTCTCTATGGGAGGGGGGAGGGGGGTTGTTTACTGTTTGGACCATAGACAGGTTGTTCATCAGAAGAGTTCTAGTATTTAAGGAGTAGAGGTAACTTAGAGGTAAAACGGTAATTTAACACAACTGGTGTTACGAACACTTATGAAGGACTAACTTGCTGTTATTGGTCTATATCCGTGGACACATAAATATATCTACAGTGAGAAGAGTCGAGTTGTGACTCTTTAGTAGAGTGTACACATAGTTAACAGATAATGATTAATGTGGTTAATGAGTTTAGCCAATTAACCTCATATTGTTGTAGCTTTTGATCTGTATGTCAATTAAGTCTCCTTCCTAGATCATAAAAGATAGTGAATTTTTTTTATATTGGTTGTAATTTGAAATGTTTAAATTTACTTTGGGAATTAGTATAATGTAAAGTGATACATTATAATATAAAGTTTATATTTTTTAATCAAACTTTATTATATAAATTTAATTTTGGATATGATTCAAAATTAATTTATGAGAGATAAAATAATTGAATGAGTTCAAATATTAATTTAATATGAATTTTATCATATTAAAATTATTGTTTAGGAGAGAAATTTATATTTGAATATGATTCAAAGTTAATTTAAGTTAAATATAAGATATTTAATTTAGCTATTAATTAATTAATGGTTTAGTTTAATTAAATTAAATTAAACTATAAGATATTGGAGAGATGCTCATTAAATATGATATAAATGAAATATTAATTATATATAATTTAATTAATTATTGGTTGATTAATTAATTAGTTAATTTTAAAATCTTATAAATTTAATATTTTTTAAATTGATAGAATCACGTGAGTCTCTCATACTCCCTCGAGGAGAGAGTTATAAATGAGCAAAAGAAAAAAAAAATCAATTAAGTGAATGCTTTTACTTTCTACAAAGAGCACTTGTTGCCATCCTAATTGGTGTCCCTATTTGAATAGAGTATCGAATCAGGTTTTGGAGACTCTTCGAGCCGATAAACTATATGTCAAATTTTCGTTATCAGTTGGCCTCGACCTTTTCTACTAGTTTGCTACTCGTTTCAGCTTTTATGATATGTGATGTATGTTTTCATTCTCATACTATATATTATAATGGTACTATCAAACCAAAACTTCTTGATCACGTAGAAATGGAAGCGGTACAATACAATAGTTGAAAATAATGGTGAGACGAGATTCGAACATAGGGCTTTGGAGTTTAGAAGGGACACAACCATTACACTAGAGATAAATTTTAGTAATAATGAAACATTATTTAATATATATTGTAATCTAACGCTTTAAAATTAATATTAAAATACACGAATGAAGGGACACCATCAACTACACATAACACAAGCACAATGATATAAAGCGGTTTATTGTTTTATTTAAATAAATTTAATAATTTAATTTGGATTTTAAATAAAAAGATTATATCTTTTGATTGAAACATATAATAACAATCCCATTGTACAATATTTCAAAAAGGAAATCCCAACATATGTTCATCTTCTCTATTAATAAAAATTAAAATCGATAAAAAAAAAAAATGCAATTTCTATTTAATATACATTATTTTATTTGCTTTTCTTTTCATGCAAATATCAAATAAACATTTTAAATCTTTCCGAATCCAAACTGGATAAATCAAGATTTTCAAATAAATAATCGTTTTCCAATTCCTACTTGGAATTCTATTTTTTCTCTACATATATAACCAAACTCGGTTGAAATTAATCCCCAAATAATTTTCTCAGAACTTCCGTAAATCCCCCCACCATGGCTACTGATCAGCTCCACCTTCTCACTGTTCTTGATCGTGCAAAGACCCAATTCTACCACTTCACGGCGGTGGTAATCGCCGGAATGGGCTTCTTCACCGATTCCTACGATCTCTTCTGCATATCTCTCGTCACCAAACTCCTCGGCCGCATTTACTACACCGTCGAAGGCTCCCCCCGTCCCGGAACCCTCCCTTCCGTCGTCGCCGCAGCAGTCAACGGCGTCGCACTCGCCGGCACTCTCGCCGGTCAACTCTTCTTCGGCTGGCTCGGTGACAAGCTCGGCCGCAAGCGCGTCTACGGCCTCACCCTCATCCTCATGGTCGTCTGTTCCATCGCCTCCGGTCTCTCCTTCAGCAGCTCTCCGACTTCCGTCATCACCACACTCTGTTTTTTCCGATTCTGGCTCGGCTTCGGCATCGGCGGCGATTACCCTTTATCTGCCACCATAATGGCAGAATACTCCAATAAGAAAACACGAGGGGCATTCATCGCCGCCGTCTTCGCAATGCAGGGGTTCGGAATTCTCGCCGGCGGCACGGTAGCGATTGTAATTTCGTTAATTTTCAAGACCCTTTTCAAAGCTCCGCCGTACTCGGTGGACGCCGTGAAATCGACGGTGCCAGAAGCGGATTACGTATGGAGGATTATATTAATGTTGGGGTCCTTGCCGGCGCTTTTAACTTACTATTGGCGGATGAAAATGCCGGAAACGCCGCGTTACACTGCCTTGGTTGCGAACGACAATAAGAAAGCTTGTGCCGACATGTCGAAAGTGTTAAATGTGGAAATTGGTCAAAATGTGGTAAATGAGACTCAAAGTAACACAAATGCAAACTCAAACTTTGGGTTTTTTAGTAAGAAATTTCTGGAGAGACATGGGATTCATCTTTTAGGGACTGCCACTACTTGGTTTTTAATCGATGTAGCTTATTATAGCCAAAATTTATTCCAAAAGGACATTTTCAGCGCTGTGGGTTGGTTGCCACCGGCCAAAACAATGAGTGCTTTAGAAGAGGTTTTCAAGATCGCCAAGGCTCAGACACTCATTGCCCTTTGTGGGACGGTTCCTGGCTATTGGGCCACGGTTCTTCTCATAGATCGGGTTGGTCGGTTTTTTATTCAAGTGCTTGGATTTTTCTTCATGACTGTTTTTATGTTTGCGCTTGCAATTCCTTACCGTCATTGGACCGGGAACCATGTTGGGTTTGTTGTGATGTATGGGCTTACTTTTTTCTTTGCTAATTTTGGACCTAATAGTACTACTTTTGTTGTCCCTGCTGAGATTTTTCCAGCTCGGTTTCGGTCAACTTGTCATGGGATATCAGCTGCAGCTGGGAAAGCTGGGGCTATTGTTGGAGCTTTTGGGTTCTTGTATGCTGCTCAGAGTCAAGATCCATCCAAGACCGAACCTGGTTATCCGGCTGGGATCGGAATGAGGAATTCTTTGATCATTTTGGGAATTTTCAATGTGTTTGGGTTACTTTTTAGTTTTTTGGTTCCGGAATCTAAAGGGAAGTCTTTAGAAGAAATGTCAAAAGAGAATGAAGTTGGAGAGGATGGAGAATGTAAAGTGCAAGCTGCTAGATCAGTTGAACAGTTTTAGAAAGTTCTTAAGACCAAAATCCTTGGTAGTTTGGTTTTTGACCCAATTTTACTTTGGGATTTAATTTTTCTTTTCATAATTTTTGGACTTTCTGTAAATTAGCTGTTCACTTGATTTAATAATATATTGATTATTTCACTTGTTACATTCTTTGTTTTTTCCTTTCCTTCAATATTTTAGTGTCGCCCCGCCACAAACGCCCTTGCTTGCCATCCAAGACACAGCGTTAAACACCAAAGACACTTAGTCTTAAGGTCCTTAAGCTTTGCTTAATCGTCCAGTCCTCTACGTCTTAATTCTTACAAATACTCTTTAGGCGAAAAGAACAACTTTGAAAAATAGGTTAGACGATCAATAGTATCCTTCAACTATATCGAAAGTAATTAACTAAGAGAATAACTAGAGAAACAGAAAGAACAAATAACACAGAAGGCTTTGTTAACCCGTTCAAAAATTTTGGCCTACTTTTAAGGAGCTTATCCGTTCAGATAAGAAATATTATTAAGATTCAAATGAGTAATCAAATGCACTCTTTAAGTTATAATAGAAACTTAATCAAAGATATGCTCCCCTGAACTTGTGTTAGAACCTACTTGAAGATAAACTCAATCACTCTCGAATTCATTGACTATAGTTCAACTATTTCAGTTTTCTTTCATATTTCTTATCAACCGGTGCAACGTAAATATCACTTGTAAAACTTCAGTAATCCATCTTCGCAAAGAAGACAATTTAATTACCTTTCCAAATAATAAATCTTCAAGAGTGAACTTCTCTCAAATCAAATTTTCATCAATGTATCTCCTCCAACTTCTTTATACAAAGATATAGATAAAAGATTCCTATTGTGAAGGAAAATCTTTTATCTTTAAATAATATCCCTATCTTTAAGTAATATTCTTTATATTAAATAACCACATTAATAATAATAAAAAGAAACTTATTATTTCTTTTTGACAAAATTATCCAACAAACTTAATTCAAAATGTAATCAAAATAAACTTTATTAAACTTTAGCTAAGCATTTTACAACATAATACAATATCACAACTCTTAAAAACTTAAGAAGTAAAATATCTTGGCAGCTTTTTCGCCTACCAAACCCTTCAACTTTTCTTAGTTGGCCTGATTTCTGAAAGATAAAACTTTAAAACATAAGTTCACAAACTTAGTGAAGGTTTTACAAAAAAAAATTTACGAAATACTTTTTGTAAACATTAGTTCTCCAAACGTATCAAATCAGATAAAATCATCTTTTCATATAAACATATTATTTCACATAAATACATCATTTAGCATAAGCTAGCACACATTCGTCAACAATCATTCCTTTTGGTCAAGGATTCCGAATCATTCTTTACACTAGGTATCATTACTTCGCGTTTAGACCACTGTAACAACAATGTCTGAGAATGTACAGATTTATCCTTGTTGCTCAGGTCGAAGCACAATGCACATATTATATACATTGTCTTGCCTCATCTCACACCATGTACATCTTTTATACATGACTGCCTTTATTCCTTATGTGCACATAATAGTCAGCTCATTGTTAGGACGTAGAATAATAGTTTAAGCACCTTTTCATAAATATTGATACATATGAAACATGCTTGGAAACATAATAAAACATGCTTTAAACATAGTTTAAGCTTTACTCATAAATCTCTTTAGAAACACGGATGTTGAAATCATCATTTCAAACCATTAAAGAATTTATAAGAAAGCTATAAACTAAATACTTTGAAGAAAACACTCACGAACTTAATAACATAAACTCGAAATGTTTTTCTTGTTTTTCTTCTCGCGTAGTCACTTTGGTAACACTTCAACACATCAAGTTTTATCTTCAAAAATTCAGAGTAACAATACTCCAAAATCTGACTGAAGACTCCTATTTATACTAATCTCAAATCAACTTAGTCACCCTTGAACTCTAATAAGCTTGTCAACTTCTACTCTTAGTGGTGCACATGTAGGCTTAAGGTTTAATTTAATCCAGCTTAACTTAATCTCTACACATCGTCCATTAAGTAATCTTAAGAAAGTTCGGGGAAGTTTCCTTATTTCTTCTTGCCTAACCTTTCATCTTGTATAGTATCTTAATCGCATACTAACATTGAACCTTAAAAAATCTTGTCGCATAACTCTTCTCATTTTTATTTTGTTATTTCAAATATAAAAGATCCCGAAAAAAGTCGTTGGAATATTAGATACCCAAATCTAAATAATCGTGTACCAAAACAACCAAATCGTTTAGATTTAACTATTCTTTCCTACACGATAGTTTAGATTTTAAGCCAAATCTACACGATTTTTTTGGTACACAATGGTTTAGATTTGATCGTTTAAATTTGGGTAGCCAAAACTATACGATTTTTTTAATAATTTTTTGGTACACAATCATTTAGATTTGATCGTTTAAATTTAGGTAGCGAAATCTCAACGATTTTTTTCAAGATTTTTTGGTACACAATTGTTTATATTTGAAATATAATCGTTTAGATTTGGTCGTTTAAATTTGGCTACCTAAATCTAAACTTTTTTTTATGATTCTATTTTGAGAAAAAATCTTCCTCAACATTTCTTGAAACTTCCTCCAACTTAGCTTTTCTTCCCTTGATAAATTCTCTAAACTTCTTTCCACCGATCTCTTGCTTCTTCATCCAACATAGTTTCTACTAGTTCGAATTCCTAGTCTTCAAGGCATCTAATGATCGTGAAACATTTCATCATTTTACTAATCCATCCATCTACTTTGGCTGAACCAGTTGATCCTCTAAACACTTCAACCCCTAATGCTTCTAATTCCTTGCTATTCAATCCTACAGTCCATTTGATTTGCGAGTGTCAAGATTTATTTTCCTTAACAACTTTTCATTAAATTGAAAAAAAAAAATCACTTACATAACTTTTGGCAAGACTGTGTCTCGGTTGCTGCTTACATACTTCCTCTACCAATCTGACTCTACATAATATTTATTTCCTATCCTTACCTATCTTAACTTAATTCATTATTTGACCATGACGCTTTAAACTCATCTTAAACCTTTATCTGTCTGTTCCCTGAGAACTAATTTTTACTTTGAACTTTCACTCTTAAGCTTTCCCCATAACTTTACCTACCTTAGACTCATTACTCTTCCCTTACCCATGAAAACAAACTTACTCTAACATCAAGTTGATATCAGACTATCTATACCACAACTTAGATTTTTGCTCTCCAAGGACTAAACTTTTACTCTAAAACCAACTTGCCACACCCCCTCCCAGATTACCTACACTCAACTTGAGAGACAGCGTGAAGTCATCCGATATCGCTCCCCTTCTGAACGACACACCGGCTGACTCATAACCTTTAACCTTTAAATGAAATACAAAGGAAATCTAAGAGACGTAACTTAAATACAACTGAAAGCAACTCTTTCTACTAAATGTTAAATAAGTTTACATAGACATTTAACAACAACCAAAATTTACAAGGAAACAGACTTTAACTCCAACCCTTAAATAACTAAAATAAAATTGGCATGACAGTAGTAAGTCTAGCACACCAAGCAACACAATTTGTACACAGACAGTGTAAAACATTTTGAAGAGTGTAAGCTAAACGAGCTCAATGAGTGATAAGTTTTCAAACAAATTTTATAAACCTTTTAAAACAGTAACGTAATTTATAAACATTTTAGAACAGTGGCATAATTCATAAATAGTAATTCAAAAGACAGTAATTCATAAACCATTTTAAACAGTAACAATAAATGATAACATAAATACTTTAACATGATAGACAGTCAGTCAAATCCTTGTTTTATTTATTCGTGTATGAAGTATCTACTCCTAGGAGGTGGTAGAGTGAACTAAATACCAACTCCAAACTTTAGAGACGGGCATCCTCAATCCCTGTTCCTGGAAGATATACATCCCTTGCTTCGATCTTGGAGATAAGTGTTCTTACCTCAAATTCCTTGGCGCCTCAATACGTACCATGCTAAGAGCTATTTAAGATATCTTGGATTCGATAAAAACGTTTACAAAATCATATGCTTCAAACCCTTTAAGAATCCCTTTGCACATAAAATAAACATTTAAACGTAATCATGCCTTGGTAAACTCATTTTGTAATAAGTCTTAAACATTTAACAATATAGACGTGCTTGAATAAATACAATTATAAAATCTCATGCTTTAGAAATCATTCATAAATCAGATAACTCAACATTTAGCTTAAACATTTAATTTAAACATCAACTTTAAGAACATGCTTTGAAATCACTTAATAAATTTATTTTAATTTCTCACACTCACACATTGATTCAAGCTTTATATCCTTGCCGATTTATAAATTTGCTTGAACACGACCTCGAGATGGCCTGAGATCCATCTTCTAAAACCTTTTATTTTCCATCTCGGGTTGCCACATCCCCAAGATGAACAAGATTTGCTCTCTGTTTTTCTCTACCTTTTCTCTCAGCCGAACAAGGCCCGAGATTCTCACTTCTGTCCTGAAATTTCTTTGGCAAAACTCTTTGCCTATTAACTTCTTAGCAAACAGATGAGATAGAAGATACATATGTTATATTTTTTGTATGACATTGCTTCCTTATTAAATAATTCAAGAATTGTGTTGGAATTTTGGCCATTTTAATGTTGAGAAAGTGGCCAAAAGGGCAGTTTAAAACTCTAGAAAGAATTGTTTGGCCTATTCTTGATTTGATTAAATTCAATGTTTCTAAATTGTGGTATACAGTAATTCTAAGATTTTTGTATTCATCTTCTATAATTAGGTCATTTGGATGGTGTTGGACCTTGGAAAAAGATATAATAAACAGTATGTTATAAACCAAAAACTAGTGCTAATAGATAAACATCGGCAAAGATAGAGCACTGTACAAATAGACATCTACAAAGATAGAGCAAAGATAAACAAATATAAACAAAGATAGACAAATATAGATAAATATAAAGTACTATTCATATAGACATTGACAAAGATAGACAAAGATAGAGCACTATACTGATAGAAATTGACATTTTATTTTGTTACCTTCACTTCTTTTTCATTTATCAATTGTTTTTCTTCTGTCTTTCCTTTAAATTTAATTGCTTTGCTAGTTTATGTTGTTTGCTTTTTGCTCACCATCTATTTACAAAAAATAAATTACGATTAAGTTACATTGAATAATAGCGGTTATTAAATTAAATGAAACAAAGATATACTCAAACCTTTTTGTATTGGAGAAAGATGAAGATAGAGTTGGTTTTGGAATCGAAATATTAAGCAACAAGTGAAATGTCGAAAAAGAACTTACGTGGAAGAATAAGGCGAAGAAGAATTTCAAAAGTTTAGGTGAAAAAGGTAGGTGGGAATGAATGATTAAAAAAGAAGATGTACTACGAAAATGGTGCTAAGAAAATGAAACAGTTTGAAGAGGAGGGTTCAACTCTTTATTTCACGTTGATTTGTATGGTAATTTTGTATTTTATGCGTGATGATTGACCTTGCCTTCTATCCGATTTTTCAAAACGATTGTTTATCCTTACATAAATGATCGTGCATATGGATTCGACGATCGTTTAGGATATATTAAACGATCATTTATATATGAAGCAATTTATCACCTTCGTTTAGAGTTTATTGTTCGATTGTTTAAATTTGAAGTCTTTTTCCTCATCATCTAAACTGCACTACATGATGATGTATAATTATTTATACGATCTTGTATAATCTGAATGATCAATTATGTCTAAAGCTTTATCGTCATCGTTTAGAGTTTATTATCTGATCGTTTAAATTTGAGGCTTTTTCGTCATTGTTTAAAACAATCTACACGATCGTGTATCATTTTCTACACGATCTTGTATCATGATCGTTTAGAAGATTACTTGTCTGCATGTGGTTGATTAATCACATATTGACAGAGGTATTTCTGGCATTTAACATTGTATGCCTGTGAGTTTTTTCCATTTTCAAAATTGTTTTATACGGTGTAAATATTTTCACGTCTTGTTTTATTTTTTAAAAATTCGCATGAAAAGAACATTGAAAAGAAAGAAAAGAAAATGAAAATGAGTTGAGTTGGATTGGGTTAGAGAAATTTTTTTAGGAGATAGTTGCAAATTTAGCAATCAGATTCAAAATAATTAAGTATATAGCAACATTTTGAAAAAAAATTACAAATATAGCAAAATTTGTCAATTTCTATTAATGATAGAAGACCATGTTGTAAATATTGGTCTATCGCTGGTAGATCATAGAAGTCTATCAACGAGATAGTTTTGCTATAATTGTAATTTTTTTTAAAAGGTTGTTATATTCTTAATTATTATTCCTAAAATTGTATCTATTACAAATTTTCTTTTTTTAGACCAACGGTCAAATTGACAACCCAAATAAGATCTTCAACCCAACCCAACCCGAATTTTGAGGGTTGGGTGGTAAGAGTATTTATTTGTTTTCTTTTTTTTTAAATATATTATTTATTAACTTAAAATACTTAAATATGTATACAACACATTTTAATAACTAAAATTTCATAAAACTCAAATGTTAAATATAAAAAATTAACATATTTCCTACATATTTATGACATAGGAATGTACCAAAGCTAGTACTCTCACATTGGTCTACTTGGAAGACGTGAACGAATCAGACAATTTTATAAGAGGAGACCCACAATCATATAAAAGCATTACTCTTCCAATTTGATATATGCATATATATATGATTATTCTATTTTTTGAAAATGAATGATATGTGTGTGTGTAAAGTGGAAATAGAAATATGTGAAATTGTAAATGGTGGGAACATGGGAAATTTAGAGTGAATTGAAATATCCGTAAAAGAATTAAATTTGGGAAAAGGGGTTTGTAATTTCCATATTTAGTAATTAGAAATTGAAAAAGATGAAGATTAAATAGAAAATATGAATGGTAGAATGAATAGGAGTGAGCTATAGAGACGGACACAACACAGGGGAGTGATTGAGAGACTTGTTCATTTTCGGTGAAATTTGAAAATTAAAAATAAAAAATCACCAGGGTCCCACAGCGTAGCCAATCAGAGCCCTTCAAAAATTGGTCTCACCTGTCAGATTAAAGGTAGAACGGTGATTGGAGGACTTAGATCAATACGGGTGGACGGTCAAAGAGTGGTAGAGACTACATAAGATAATTTCCTTTTTCGAAGTGAGTTTTTTTCAATTTTTTTTTTTTAAAAAAGAAATTGTTCAAGACTGTGGTAGCACGTGCCACACCTGTCATTACCAAAGTAAAAAAGAAGACCGAATCTTGATCCGACGACCATATCTTCCCGGCAACATCGCTCTTCATCCAACGGTCACTATTCTTTTCTAATTCAATCCGTTAGATTTCCATCACACGGTTGTAATTGAATCTCACTCCCTCCCTTTTTATTCATCTAAACCCGCCCCCTTTTCCTTTTCGAAGCAAAGCGGAAGTGAAACTCTAATAAAAACCGTCCCTTGGTTTTGTTGAGGACCTTCTTTTCCTAATTTTGCGCTATTCCTTCATTCCCTTTGATCATCCTGCGTCTCTCGCCGGAGATGTTGTTGACGCCGGCTTCCCAAACTGCCTTTCTTACTACAAGAATCTCCAGGTACAGAGCTTACTGAACGGACAAAAAGGGCAAAGATCTGTTTCATACTGGGAAGTGAAGTTGTATTCAGTTTTTTTTTTCTTTTTTTCTCTTCCGATGGACGGCCAGAAAAATCAGGCGAAACTTACGAGAACACAATCTTCGCTTCTTCGTTCATCCCCGACTCTCCGTTCCATTCAGAGTTTGTCTTCGGTCACTGAGGAGGATGTAACTGAAACCGAAAGTGAAGACCGGAATCGGAAGAACAAGAAGCTTCGTCGGAGCCGGTCGTCGGCGAGGAATTGGTCGATGTGTTTTGCTAATCCTGTTTTGGGTTTGCTTCTTTGTTTCACTCTCTTCTCCATTTCTTGCTTCTTTTTCTTCTCTTATGCACGGAAGGAAGAGATTGCGACTTCGGAGAACCTTCTACTGGCATTGGTCTTCGTTGCGATTGCGCTCTTCTTCGCCAACAAAAACAAGGTTTTAATCCAGCAGACGGTTTCGATTTTGAAACATTCATGGGATGAAAATGCGAGACGGTTTGGGTTTACGAGTACTAATGCGAAGCCAGTGAAGTGGTTTATTGGTAATCCTAACCCCAATTTTGAAGCCAAGAAGAAGAGACAAATAATCAGAGAAGGGGTTGAGTTCTACAGCAATGGGGATTTCTACGAAGGAGAGTTTCATAAAGGGAAGAGTAATGGAAGTGGGGTTTACAATTACTTTGCGAATGGAAGGTATGAAGGGGATTGGATCGACGGGTGGTACGATGGGTATGGAATTGAGAGCTGGGCGAGAGGAAGCCGATACAGAGGCCAATACAGGCAGGGATTGAGGCATGGATTTGGGGTTTATAGGTTCTATACAGGTGATTCTTATGCAGGAGAATGGTATAATGGACAGAGCCATGGGATTGGCATTCAAACATGCTCTGATGGCAGTTGTTATGTGGGCGAGTTCAAGCATGGCGCCAAGCACGGCCTTGGTTGTTACCATTTTAGGTGAGGTCTCTTAACTGTACATTTTGAGTTGCCGTTACTTATGTTTTGGTGTTGATTTGTCATTTGACTTTTTTCTTTTGCATCAATTGTTATACATGATCTTAAATGTTACTTTGAGAATCTCTATCTTCTCTCTTATACATCATTATGTCTAGTTTCTCTTATAGCCGTTCATTCTGGATTGGATCTGGTGGTAGTTGTCCAATTCAATATTTATGAGATATCTCTGAAATGATTGACTGTGTGTTTGATGATACTATTGATCGTATTGGAGCATTGAATGAGAATCAATGCCAATTTATGAGGTCAATCTCTTAATTTTCTTTGGATGATTGGTAATACTATCCAGGAATGGAGATAGATATGCAGGGGAGTACTTTGGGGACAAAATACATGGGTTTGGTGCATATCACTTTGCCAATGGGCATTGTTATGAAGGGTCATGGCATGAAGGGCAGAAGCAAGGCTTCGGAATGTACACGTTCCGAAACATCGAGAGTCGATGTGGTGAATGGGATGCAGGCCATCTCAAGAACCCTCTTCCCTCTCTTACTGATTTAGTCCTTGGAGCAGTTCAGGTAGCAGTGATAAGTTTGTTCATATAGGCTGTAGCTGCTGTTATTCAGATGCTAATTCTTAATGCTGATTATAGTTTTATAATAACAATTCAATAGGCTGCTCGGAAGACGGCACAGAATGCAATTAAGATCGAGCCAGTGGATGAGGAGGTGAACAAGGCAGTAGTAGCGGCTAACAGAGCGGCCAATGCTGCTAGAGTTGCTGCAGTGAAAGCTGTTCAAAACAGAATGTAAGGGGAGTTTTGTGATATAGGCGTTTAAACAACCAAAAAAAAAAAAAAAGAAAGTGTAAAGTTTGGCTAATTTTGAGTACTTTGTGGAGGAAACAACAACACAACCCTGCTGAGCAAAAAGTTCATCAGAGGTTGAGGGGAGCTTTTTATTAGTTTTTTTCTTTTCTTTCTTTTTTAGGTTTTTTCATGGTGGTCACAATCTAACATGTATATACTTCCTTGTATATCAATGCAAGCTTCATCTTTCATCAACTCTTTTTTCTTTGTCTATATTATTATTATTGGTTTAAGAGTTGATCAAGAGGGAAATGAGAAGAGAGGAGACAAAAGCCACGTGGAGGATGGGATGGGATGGCATGGCCACATCAGATTGGCTTTTTAGATGTTAGAATTTGAGAAGGAATTAGTAAGCTAGAAGCAACTAGTCACATCTTTCCATTTTCCTTTTCAATATTATAACTTATCCATAATTTCCTCTTATCTAAGCTTGTTTGCCTCTCGGATAAAGATTATCTAAAATCTCGGTATTCTTTTTTTATAATTTTGCGAGTTCAACATCAGATGAATCGATTTGTATTACTGTTTCATGAAACGCAAAAAAATAACCAATAAAATGTTGCCGAAGGATGAATGGCCCCTCAAAATAGTACAAAAACGAAATAGAATAAAAAGAATGAATAGTTTTTTCTTTTTTGTTGGTTTGTTGTTTGAGAAATAATTTTTTAGTGGATCAAATCACCATTGAAATTACGAACCATCTACTCAAATGAGTGCATTTGGGAGATCATTACTGGTAACCTATTCAATCAATGTCATAGAATTTGGGAATAATTATACCCAAAGAATTTATATTAGTAAAATATGTGTCTTATTAACAATTATTATAATCATCTATATATTCTATAAAATTAAAATCTCAATATTGATATTCACAACTATATTAAAGATAATCCACAATTGAGATGAGCATAGATCTACTCCACTATTTTAAAGTTAAAATCTCAACTCCAGTATTTGGCGAACAAAATTGAAATCTCAACAGATAAATTAAAACCAGTGGGCTAAAGTATGTATATATATGTGTGTGTAGAATTGAATATATATGGGAAAAGTGCGATGAATTTGTGTAGAAATATATGTGTTAGGTTTGAAGGGTTAGGAGAGTGAGCGTTAAAAGGATGAAGAAAAGTTCCCCACCAATTGATCAAAACTCATGTCCATGGCCACGTCACTTCCGACATAAGTAACATGACTGTCGGACATGATATCTCATTTCCAAAAATCATTTCTTTTTATTTCTTTTATAATTCTTATTTTTCGTTTTCATCCACTAATTACAATTATATTATAAATATTGTCTCTTAGTTGTTTAAGATACAATGTATATACCATAACAAATTACTTTTTTCCTAAACAAGTCGCAACGCTACTCCTCCACACATGCACATCTTTTTTTTCTTTTTTTTATTTGTGTACCATCTATAAACTTATAAACTTCTATATTATGATATACATTTAATAAACTTAGACTAAATATGTGAGAATAAGTTAGACAAACCCATCAAATGGTCTTAATTTCAATATCTAATACTATGAGCTATAGAAATGTGTGTAGATCAATAAAAGAAAACATATAGATTTAATTTAGCATATAGTATTTTTATAAGAAAAGTAGATGCATAGTTAGGGAATTTCAATATTAATGGAAGTAAGATTCTATTTTGGGAGCGGGTTGCTTTTAAAGTTTAAATACTGCCTCTGCCTCTTCTCTCTGTTGCTTTCTTTAATAATTCTTTTGCATCTATTTAATTTGAGTGTTGGGATTATTTATTTTTCTTGATATAAACAACACAGTTTCTTCCCTATTCCTCCTCTGACTTTTTGACCAATCTTTTCTTCTCTTTCCCTAATAAATAAATAATATATAAATGGTATTAATAGCATGTCTTCTCTGCCCATGTCCCCAGAAATCAAGGATATCCTCAAGTTTTAATGGCTCAATTTACTATACATACATATACAAATTACTGATAACAAAAACCATGTAATGTAGTTTTATTTAGTCTATTTTTATTTCATATTTTCAAATGTCACATTAACGTGCTTTCCCTCTATCCAGCCGTGGCAACTAATGCGCTAAACATTCACTTATATAAACTTTAAGTATGTTTGATTTACATTTTCATAGAAACCTAGATTCCACATCTATTATATATATATATAAAGTAAAACTCATTCCCTAATACATATAAAGTAAATCACATTGCCTTTTCAAAATAAATAAATAAATCGTATTATACTATAAAAAAAATATTAAAGTATCTCTAACAAAAATATGTTATCATTAATACAAGTTGGTGAGATTATTTAGTTCTAATAACCGAGTTTGATTAAAAATTCATCTACATATATTCTAGGGCACATATTATTGTATTTTAATTTATTCTTTTTCTTTCGTGTTTCTTACATTTGCAAAAAAGTTGGATTTTTTTTTTCAGAAAGTGTTACAAATGGGTTCTCTTCTCATAATATGAAAAACTGACTAAAGTTAAATGTATGCAAGAAGCTAACGTGACACTATTTTATATTTAATTTAATTTTAGGTGGCAAATTCAATTTATAATATATATAAAAAAGAAAAGAGAATCATAAAGGTCTGGGCAAATTAATATTGAGTAAAAATAGTATTATAATACATGAAATGGATTAAAAATTGTAGTGCCACTGATTTAGAATAATGCATGTATGCAAAATGAGAGGTTCTACATTTGAAAATGTTGCTAAGTCCTTTTGCATTTTAGATCTTAAATGTGAAAGAAAAGTTACAAATGCTAATCTTTAAATTCTTTCATAAACAAAAACATGCTCAAATAAAAAGAGATTGCAGGCTTTTGCCTAAAGAATTTATGCTTTTAATAGCACTTTTGGAGAAAGTAGTTGATTAATTTTTCTATTTTGGAGAGCTATTTATTCCTAGTTTTATAGTTCAATTTAAAAATCTTAATCATAAAACTCAAAAACTATATTAAAAATGATTAAAATGGGAGATTAAAGAAAGTGTATATATAGATGGTGATGGGGCCAATTTGTCTAAAATGAGTTGATAATAATAATAATAATTGTAATAATATGTTAGATATGAATTAGGTTACCTAATCTTTGGGACTCTCAAATCTCAAGAAAATATATGTCAGCCTTTACATTACAATTTTGCAAAAGGATTAGTTGAACTTTGACAGCTATGCCTATTGGTATCATCCACCAAACTCTTTCAATTCACACATTACTAAATATTAATTTAAGAATATATACTCAAAATTTACAATGCCCACCCTAAAAATACAAGCATAAGATGTCAAATTATGAGGAAACAAATAGTATAATTCATTACATTTTAGATTTATATGTAACTTTATTACCTTCAATTCTCTTTTAATTAATCAACTTTCAATACTCCATTTTGGTTTTATATCTAAATTACTTTCTAACTTTATGTTTTAGTCTTTTTATCTTTCCTTATTTTTATTAATAATTTAACCTCGCTTTAAGAATAAAAAATGTGGTTTCACCAAAGTGGTATTAAAAAGAGTTGGATTGGCATTTACTTACCTCATTATTCTGGGGTTGGAGGAGGTGCATGTCATGTCACTTTATTCAAATCTTATAATTTGATATTTTCTTAAGTTTTCATTTAGCCTTCTTGCTTGAAGTAGAAGCTCATGTCTCTTTTCTTTCTTCTTTCTTTTACATGGTCCAAAAGAACAATCATGAATTTTTAATTCTATTTACTATTCTTTGATAAATTAAAAAGGATGATGGAATTATTATAGTCCATGATCATGTAGCTGTGTGTTTACGGATTTGGAAGTTTGGGGCATGCTCACACCTATGCCCTTCATTATATCCATGAAGTGAGAGCATTCATTATTTACCCAAAATTTTATATTAAATTTTGCTTTTCCTCCTTATTTGTACTTTTAGATTATTGTTAGTTGTTTTAGCTTTTGCTTATCATTTTTCTTTCAATAATACAATCTCACCAATTCTTTTCGTACTCGGTCACATTCTAATATGAAATTTAAAAGTATGAAAATGAATCCAATAAAATTGAGAAATCTTTCAAATTTTGTAACTGCAACGTCAAAGTGGAACGAAAAGTAATGTTGATTGAATGATAGATTGTTGCAAGAAGGCATAAGTGGTTTTGAACCCAAAATTGTTATTACTATTTTTCGGCCTAATCAACATCTTTATATCATTTTTCATAATCTTTACTTTCATTTTTGTCAACCCCAAATAGCCTACTCTACCATCGTTATTTAAAAAATGTTTCAATGTTCTAATTTTTTTTCATATAGTTAGGTTTTAAACGATTTATTCTTATGTTTAAATCTTCTATTTCTTCTTTATCATTTTTAGCAACATTCTTTGAAGCTTTTTCACCATTGTTCAATGTTCTTCTTCATTTTCATCATATTCGAGAAAATCAAGATCGTTTAAATATCATTTTGAATGACCAACATGATCGTTTACCATTATCAACACGAATGTTTACCATGATTACCACGATCGTTTAAAATTGAAGTCTTTTTTTCATCACTTAAAATGAATTACACAATCGTGTTGACATGAGCTAAACGATCGTTTACCATAGTCAACATGATTATTTAGCATGATTAACACGTACGGTTGTTTAGTATGATTAACACAATCGTTAGATTTGAAGTTTTTAACGATTATTTACATTGGACTACATGATCGCTTATCATAATCAATACAATCATTTTCTATGGTCAACACGATCGTTTAAATTTGAAATCTTTTTCTCTATCGTTAAAAAAGAACTACATGATCATGTATCATGACCTAAACGATCGTAGATAATTCATTTAGATTGTTGTAACACGGTCGTTTAGAAGAATATTACTCCGTGCGCATGTGACCGATTAATCGCGTGTTGACTAGGGTATTTTTGGTATTTTCCATTGTCATATTGTATGCTTTTTCCATTTTTGAAATTGTTTTATAGAGTGTAAAGATTTTACTAGTTTGTTATATTTTTTAAAATGATGGCAAGATCAAAGACATTGGCGGTTAGTAAAATAGTTATACCGATCATCCACCCACCATTTAATCATGCAACTTTGGTGAAAACTTGTTGAAACAAAAATCCCTATTTGAAACTATAGACACAGGTCTTCCATATTGACTTATGATTTTGTCAACATATAAATTAGCCAATTTGTCTAATGGGGAGGTCTTTTTTACGAGGATGAAACATTGTTTTGGTGAACTTGTCCATAATTATCCAAATTCCATAAAAAAAACCACTTGGGGTCTTGGGTAGCCCAAATAAGAAGACCATAGTAATATATTCTCATTTCCAATCGTGACTTGGCAAAGGACATAATAATCCACCAACCTTATGGCGTTGTAGTTTTACTTGTTGACAAGTCAAACACTTGGCCACAAACTCGACTATCTCCCTTTCATAAAGAGGTAGGGGGCGACAACTAAAGAGGTAGTGAGACTGACCGCAATTGCAGGAATAGATTGACTTTCTTTCATTTTGTTTTTGAAAGTGTAAGTCCTTTCGTGAGGAAAATTTGATTTATTTAAATTATTTGATAAAAGATCCCACTCACTAGGCGTTTTTGTCTAACCCTTCAACTGTTTTGTTTTATTCCCCTTCAAGTAGCGAAAGACATCTGGCGTTGAACTTACAGTCTTAGTCACCTATTGTGCCTCCTTAATTGTATCATTTTGATAGTGGTTATTGTTATCTCACATAGCATGTCGAAGCTAGGCGAGAAAAGTCAAGTCGTAGGTTTGAGTCTATATTTTCCTTCTTTTGAAAAACTTGTATACTAAGAATCAAATGTACCCTTGCAATTTGTTTATCAGTAAAGTTTTCTTGCTTCATTCAAGTCCAATTTCTATGTTTAAATTTTGTGGTATAAGAAGTTGTTCTGCTTACTAAGCGTTCAGCATGCTGTCCGCGAGAGACACACGTTGAATGATTAGACGACATGCCTCCACTTGGTCACATGAAGTGACATTAGGAGCGGAGCGTGACACAGTGCCCTCATCAATTGGATTTGGTATGGTGTGGGTACTATGTCCAAAAGTATATGCACAAAGTAGTACATAATTCTAGTACTTCCATTACTAGCCTTGTAAGTAAATACTTCACTTTTTATATGTTACAATCTACTAAATGATCTAAACTTATTATTTCCTTATCTTTCTTTCTCTGTGTAGTTCAATACAAAAAATGCATATAGCCAAGTTCGTGTAAGGTTTTGTTGTATGATTTGTGTAAGGTTTTACTTGTACATGTTTATTAAAATCTTGGTGGGAGTTAAGTTAGATGTTGACTCTAGTTTGTGAAGAAACTTGTGGTTTGTGGTTGTCCATATATTTCATAATTGTTTCGGGTCTTTCTGCTTGTAGCTTTTGTAGGGGCAAGCGATTCCTATAGATAATATAATGAAGTGTTGAATCTTGATGAGTTTTTAGAGGGACAGACCATCCCATAGTTTTTGGAAGGGCAAGCGGTCATGTAATAATTGTGGTTTCTAGATGGAGAACTATTATCTAACCATCATCTATACATTGTTAGAAGATTTTTTGTTTTCGATTTTACAGTGTGTATATTGATATGTGATTATATATACATATAAATAGAAATATTTTTTTGCTTGCCAGGTAGGACACCACATTACTTTATGGAAGTGTGTAATTGATATAGAAGTCTTGGAAGTGATGTGTACTGATATGTGATTATATTTCTACGTATAGGTGTTGGATGATATGTATTTGATGTTTTTAGTAGAATAATCATGTTTTTCTATATTGTACTATATTGTAGTACTATATGGAAGTGTGCTGATATTTTAGGTGTAGGATCTTATTGCATGTGAAATAGAAATGTTATTGGTTTGCTATGGAGCCCAACATGTATGCATATGGTAGGCATTCTAGCTAGCAAACAATTTTTTCTATATATTTTAAACAATATACGATGATGAACATTTTTGAACATAAACCGAGATAATTAATGCCATTTTTTAACTATTTGGCATCATAAAAAATGGAAAATTCAACAATTATTAAAAAAAATGGTAAAGTCGGAGAACCGACATAAAAAATAAACCACCATTAAAAGGTTTTAAAACACGTTCATAGACGTCACTTAAGAACTAACACCGTAGTACCTCTATGATGTCGATTTTAAACTAACATTGTTGCCATTTTTAATGTTGATTTATAACTGACAATAAAAACCTATAATAACATATTCAATGACAACTAAGAACGTGCATTTATAATGTCTGTTTTAAATCTACATCAAAGATCATTTTTGTTGTTGGAAGAATAAAAAGCAATTTTAAAAAACAAAAAACCGAACCCACATAATTTTTACTTCAAGAAATTATCTTTTTAATCTCTAGGTTTGATGAATATGTGTGTTTGGTCAATAAATTTTAAAGACGTAATTTCCAAGTTTACATAATTAACTCATTTGATTCTCAAGTTTTTTCATTTGGTTTTTAAGATTTTTAAACCAGGTTTAGAAGATACTAGAAGTATTTTTTTTTGTTTGATTCTTTAAAAATAATTACATGATATTTAAAATTAGAAAAAAAATAGTTTTAGAAATTATTCTTCGAATGTAAAATACGTAAAACTATTTGATGAACTTTTTAAATTCATTTTTCAAAACTCATAAATTAAAAAAATACATTTTGAAAATTCATAAACTAAAGGAATCTATACTCAACTTCAAAAGTAAAAGGATAATTTTTCCTTTTTACTTTTCCAAATTAGAAAAGATTTGAGAAATAAGAAATTTTGTTGGTGGATGCAGTTTTTACTATTTATCATCCAAATCACGACTTAAAGTAAACCGTTTCAAATTCATCTTTGTTAAACTAATACCATACCAATAAAGTCATCGTTGAAAAATTATATGATATAAATTATCACCCTTTAAATTACACTAGAGTCATCCTTAAAATGTTTTTTCTTATGATATAAATGATCACCCTTTAAATTACACTAAAGTCATCCTTGAAATGTTTTTTCTTTATATCCATAGTCACACCCAACTAATCTCACGAGACAACCTGTCTAATCCTACAACATTTGGGTGTCAAGTATCCGCCTAATTCACAACATTTGGGTGTCAAATATCCACCTAATCCTACAACATTTGGGTGTTAAATATCTATTTAGTAAATGAAAAAAAAAAAGGGTCGTGAATCAAAATTCAATATTCTTTTGCTTTAAAGATCTAGATGACAAGAAAAACGATAAACAACCTAATATTTTCGAATAAGATACCAGAGCTAAATACAAAACCAATACTCAAGTACCGTCTTAAGACCAGGTTATTGGAAATATAAAAGAATTAGAAACAGGAAATTCTCAATAAAATTGAGAAGATTGATGTGAAGGAGGTGGAGGTGGAGGTGGAGGTGGAGGAACTTGTGGTTCATGTGCTGAAAGAGGGGAGGGAACCTCTTTAGAGGGCAGTTTGCTGAGGAGAATACTAGTTGGTGCCAGAAGATGAAAATGAATTCTGCCTCTTTTCCCCATGCGGTGGCAAGTGGAAGAAACAAGGATTGAATAGGCCCTTCGAACAAAGGACAATAAGGAGGTGATGAAAAAGATTTCTGTCGGACCTGTTGAGCATTGTCGTTAGGCCTAGACTATTTTTTCAAAGCATTGATTGGAGAATCCCATCTCGTTCAGAGAGTGTGAGGACTTGGACGTCTCGTTTCATTGTGGAGGAAATCGAGGTCATTTTTGGAGTGATAGGAATAAGTTTTCGGGTCTGGACGACTTCTCCAGGGCTTTTTTCCCAAAATAATTGGAATTTTCTGAAGGGGGCCTTAGAAAATGTATTCAAACATTTTTTTGAAAGTGGTATTCTGAATCACTCTCTTTTGGAAACATTTGTGTCTTATTCCCAAGGAAAATGCTAAGAGGGTCCAGGAGTTCAAACCCATCAGTCTCACAACAGGTGTATAAGATCCTTTAGCTTAAGAAAGTGCTCCCTTCGACCATTTTTGAAGCTCAGGGAGCCTTTGTTGCAGGAGACAGATTCTTGATCAAGCCTCACTGCGAACGAGGCTATTGAGCATTATAGGGCCAAGAAAAAGGAAGGTGTGATTTTTAAAATCAACTTTGAGAAAGCTTACAATCATTGTTAATTGGGACTTCTTGGACAGGGTGATGGAAAAGAAGACTTCAAGTATATATGGAGAAACCCCAGTGAGGTCTGGTCCGTGGTAATGGTCAGGTTTCAGTCTTAAATTTTTCTTGTAATTATTCTCTAGGAAAGATTTTGCTTGGTTGGAAGCCCTTTCGGAAAGATTTTGCTTGGTTGGAAGCCCTTTCTCTAAGGAGTTTTGTAGTCTCAGTTCTTTTTTGTATACCCTTATTCTTTCTGTCCTTTGTTTCTCAATGAAAGCAATTAATTCTACAAAAAGAAAATTCCAGACCAATACCCAATAGATTTTTTACAACGTACTATCAACCTGTTACCCTTATATTCTTTTGGTCCTTGCTATATCATCTTTCTCCCTAAACACACCTTGCACAATGTTTTTTCCTAGCTAACTTGACTTGAAAATCTTGCTCTTATTACGATGCTATTTCTAGCACGTATAAGCTACACCATTGATCTTTACTATATTAAAAGGGCTATGTAAGAAGAGTCTTTTACATGTAACTTTTATCCTTATATTTTACATGAATTCTCATATTGCCCTTCGTCGAATGGTTGTAACTTTTGAAGTGTTGTGCTTCATCGAGTGGTTGTAACTCTTTGAGGTAGAATGTAATAGATGCTATTTAAATGCATCTATTTAGGCTGAGGTTGGTTATACACATTGAATTGGTAGGGTGCATTGATTCTTCCAATGTATATGTGAGATGCACGTCTAACAAAAAAAAAAGTACTTGCATTTTTCTACCTAAGAAAATAATTTTATGAGATCTAAAGTTTAGAGAAGATACAAAAAAAAAAGATTAATTGGATGAAAATAATAATTAATACGGCAAAACAATGCATCATTCCATGTAATTCATAGTAGATATATACTAACATTAGAACAAAAACTAAAGAAATTATGCTAAAAGAAAATTTGGACCAAAATAGAACATTTTATGTTGAAGAACTAAAATGAATATTTGAAAATTCAGGAAGGACAGTGGAAAGAACTTTTAGGGACCAAAATACAATATAAACCTTATTCTATTTAGTCGAATTACTAATTCTAATCCAATCAAAATATGATGACAAATAATTAGAAAACAAAATTTTCTCAACAACACCCTACCGCATAAGAAAAACAAGAGCATGAATCAAAGCTGTGAATATGTAAATTACCCTAAACGAGCATTTATGAAGATTAAATTTCCATCAGGCTTCAGTAATGAGAAAACCTTTGAAGTACAAGCCTATGCTAACCTTCATTCAGAGAAGAAATGGAGTCTTGAGCAACATGAGAGCTATAGCTTGTTTGGATGGCCATGGCTGCCTCTCTTGTAGCATCTCCCTTTTCCAAAACATGTTCAAGCTCAACAATCTTCTCCAACAAAAATCTTGAATTCGAGTTGGTTGATTCAACCAACTTGGTAGCAGTATCAAGAGCACTGCACATCTGAAAATGCCCCAATTAGTCATATATAAGGAAATAATGCTTCTCCCCAAAAATCAAGCAGTTGTTCAAATCAAAGGAAATGGGGAAAGAACGGGTTGTAGAAATCGAATGGTAAGCTACAGACATTATTTCATATCAATGTATAAGTACTCAATGTCCAGCACGCGAAACAGCCTACCTTCAATGTCAAAGCAGTCCATGAGTGATCATTATCATCAAATACTTTGTTCAATTGGTCGTAATTTTCCTGAAGAAGAAGATGGGTAGGGTGAAATTCTCGCAGCTATGATATTTGAAACAGGAAATAAACATACAGCAAAATAGGTAAAGTCCTTATCACATTCGCAATCGTAGATAGAATCAATATTAGCAAAATGAACAATTGGAAAGGGAAATGGAAGGATGAGGAGGAAACCTGGAAGAGTTTGGGGAGATCGGGGGGTTGAGATAGGTCGAAAATTGTGGTGGAAACAGAAGAAGAGGAAGAAGATGGAGATGGAATTGATCTGGGGGTTTCATTCAAACCCTTTCCTTCTACGGCTTCGTCTTCTCCGACATCGCAGAGAAGATCGCCAATGCAAAGAAGAGGTCCTCCAGTTCCTCGCATCACGCTCTTCCTCTCTGTTTCTTCAAATCGGATCGAGGAGAGAGAACGGAATCGTTCGACTAAACCCTCTTGAATGGAGCTCGCCCTTAGTTTCTCACCTATTGTATTCTGCCCCCATTTCTCCAAACAACACACAGAAAATAGAAATTAGGGATCTTTTCTTTCATCGTTTTCCATTATGCCATAAAAAGGTGTTTCTTTGTACAGATGACCCCATGGTCATATAGAACGTTTAACCCACTTAGCACGTCTTCATCATTGACGATTCACCCTTCACACATTTATTTTCTTACGTTGATGAACTAGATATACAGTTTTTTCAATTTATTGCAGGCAATGCAATGGAGTCTTGGTGGATCTACATGGGGTAAGAGGCACATGCCTCTAGTCCATTGTGTGATACTTGTTTTGCGATCAAATCAAAATCACACTATGATGTAGCCTCCCTTCATCTTTTTAAAAAATTATTTTATAAAATATGAGAGAGAAAGAAATGCATTAAAAACATAATTGAAGACGGTCAATTTCAAAGAAAACTTTTATTTGTCAAAGATTCAACTAGTTGGTCTCCCCTACATTTTAAACTTTTTTAGCTTTGGCAAACTTGCATATAAAAAGTGTGAAACGTCACACCCAAGGTCGATGACATAAAAATGGAAGTAGTAGACTAAACTAAGTACAAGACATAAAAGATAAGGTGGTTTGAGAATGTTTGGGCATGCGACCATAGACAAACAACACCTTGGACAGCATGTGACATTCTTCCCCACTTAAACAGTTGACGTCTCTATCGATTGTCGAAGCTAGAACTCTTCGATCTTCTCCTTCCATACTTCAAGGTCTTCGACACATTCTCAACTTGTTTCTTCCATGAGGAGGTTCTTCCACTTGACTAGAAATTCGTAGATTCTCCTAGTGGGTCTTCTACCCTTCCTTATTCTATCAGTAAAGATTTTTTCAACTTCTTTATCTTCTTTATGCTTTAGGTAGATATATGGTCGAACAGAAATGTTGCGCGGCTTGTTGTTAAGATCTTGATGATAGGGTTTTAAGTTGCTTACATGAATTACAGCATGGATTTTCATCCATGCAGGCAACGCCACTCTATACGATGCATTTCCAATATTCTTGAGGACTTCTACAGGCCCCTCATATTTTCTGATGAGGTGCTGGTCTTTATGTCCTTTGAATTTAAGCTTTGTTTTCAGCTTTATGAGGACTTGATCTTCTGCTCGAAACACTAGAGGACGCCACTTCTTATCAGCTCACTTTTTCATACGCTTTGAGGCTTTCACTAAGTAGGCTCGAGCTATGTCAGTAGTCTGCTTCCATTTTTTCTTAAAGTTGTGAGCTTGTGGACTTTTTTTCCTGTATAAGGATGATCAATAATATGAGGCATTAAGGATTGTCTTTCACTTACCATTTTGAAGGGACTCTTCCTCGATGATGAACTAGTTTGAACGCTAAAACAAAATTGAGCCACATCTAGTAACTGGACCCAATTCTTTTGTCTCACATCAACAAATGGTGTAAATATTCCTCGAGCATACAATTAAATCGTTTGGTCTAGCCATCAGTCTGAGGGTGGTAACTTAAGGATATATTCAAGCTCATCCCCAAGAAGGTAAATAACTCGGTCCATAAGGTACCAATGAATCTACCATCTCTGTCACTCACGATGCTTGTCAGGACTCCCCATAACTTCACGACATGCTTAAAAAACAATTGTGTTGTCAGCTTGGTAGAATATAGTTTGTTAGTGAAAATGAAAATGGCGTATTTTGAGAATCGATCGATGATAACCACGATGGCCTCAAGGTCGTCGTCCACCTTTGGGAGATGTTTCTTACTCTTATTTTATTATTTTATTATTATTGCATTATAAGTTGGCATACTTAAGATCTTAAGGGGGTGTTTGACTCATCGGTTCAGAATCAAATGCGTAGAAATCAAATGATTAGGTTTATTTGATGGAGTTTCGATACCCGAAAATTACAAAGATATCGATGTGTGTGAAAATTAAATGATTGGGCTTATTTGAAGGGTTTTCATACCTAGGAATTACAAATGTGTGTTCGAGTGATGTTTGTGAAATCTGAATTTCTGTCGATGTGTGTTTGGGTGATGTTTGTGGAATCAGAATTTCTGTCTGTGTGTTGAAATGTTGGTTTTGAATTCCTGGATTTAGCTAATATGTTTTGTTTTTTTTATAAATTGTACATCATCAAATTTTTAATTGATTTTTTTATATATATTTTGTACTTATAATTCAATTTCTTAACTTTATTAATTTTCATAACAATAATGTAAAACAAGAAATTTTAACATTGAACAAATGTATCTCCCCTTGAATTGACATAAATAGTCTAATTAGAAATATTAAAAATCATAGCAAAATATAACAAGTTGGGTAATTGGATGAAGTTTACAAAAGTTCCAGTTAAGCAATACTAAAAAGGATCGATTTCATATAATATGCATATGCAATATATTTTAAACTACTTCATTTATTTTTTTAAAAAACACAATATATTTTAAACTACTTCATTTATTTTCTTAAAAAATACTTTTTCTTAAGTCAAATCCAGAGTCTTTTACTCTACTATTGATATATTTGATTTATAGTTGAGATCACAGGACGTAAGTTGAAAAAAAAAAACAAACAAAATCTTCATTATGAAGAAATGTCAATTTAAACAAAAAGAAAAAATAGACAATTAATAAAAAGTTCTAATAATAATCATTATTAAATACTCCATAACAAAAGGAAATAGAAGAACTAATTGAAACAAAGCCGAAATTCAAACCGGCTCTAACATCACCATTTCAACTTGTTTTTCTCAGCAATTTAACAAAACTAAACTGATTTAAATCCTTATTAAATATCACTACAAAAACTACCAAAGTTGAGCAATTGTATATGATGTTTATATCATCATTATTTTGTCTGAAAAGTACAACCAAAGAAAGGAACACAAGGCAAAAGTGCCTGCAGTAAAATGAACACCGTAGCTCAATATAAAGGAAACGTGTATTCAAACAGTAGCTAAAGAGGTAACAATCAAATACAACCTAGTTTTCGAGCCTCCCAACGACCAAAAAATAACCTTGATTGGGCTGCAAACAAAGAACATATGAGAAGAGAAAAATATTATGTTTAGTCTGAAGCTGGGTTGCTGCTGATGGGTAAGATACAAACATCAAGCTGTAATCACAAACAGTTTCAAGTGAATGGAACTGGCCTACAAAAAACTATGGCCTTCTCCAGAAACCAGCTTCCTTGTTTTCTTTTTTACCTACATAACTAAAGAGCAATTAGAACTGAAGCCACATTGTATTTCTCTCCAACTTTTATCTACATCTCTCCAGCATATTGATCATGTCTTCTTCCCTACTTAATGAAGCTTCAGCAAGATTTTACACCAATGGAACTAAACCCTATTGCCTTGCACTGGTTTCTTATCTACAACAGAGCTAGGCAATTCCCAGAAAAGCAATAAAGAGGAACAAAAAACTGTCATTATATCACATTCTGAAGGAGCTGTCGAATGGCACAATTGATTTGCCACATCAAACACCATATATTACCTTAAATATGAGCTCATGTATAGCCTAACCCCGATGTCAATGGGTCCATCATCCCCACCAACCGCATGAAGTGCTACTGGTATTGTTGAGAGAAGTCTTACTGTGAGGGGGAAAATTGCAGGGTCAACTCCAGTATCTGAAACATGAGATTTCAAATTGGAGTCCTGTTCCACAACAGCACTACCCCCTTTGCTTGCTCCTCCATTAGAACTTACTCCAAGCGTCCTCTCTTTAACATTCTGGTCGCAAGGAGAAATAACTAGTGCAACATCTTCCAATGCCTTCCACTTAACTGAACCTCTACTCCTATGTGAGCGCCTAGAACAAAAAAACCTAAGCACCAATGTAGATGTAGTTTCAAGCCATTCAACTGCCAAACCTTCAACTTCGTCGTAGTATATTCTTCGCTCAATCTGATATCATATGCCACGAGAAACTAATCAAAACAAAAGAAAATAATAGATACTGGTACAGACATTGTAAAGAGAATACAGGTTCAAAGAACACTCACAGCCAGCTTCTGTATGTACACAGACATGAATCTTGGACCAAGGCCCAATACCCTTGCATCTGAGAACAAAATCTGCAAATATAAAGAAGAGGCCACAGATAAATCAATCATCCATCGCAACTTAATGCCTACAGGTCAGAAAACATGATGATGCTATCCTCATCTTCTAAAAGCTAGTTGAATAACCCAAGTAGCAGACCCAATATATTTGAAGACAATCAAAGGTTTGACATGAAAAAGTAGAAATCCAATGACAGTGTGGAAAGAACACAACAAATACCATCTGTGGAAGAATTTTATGGTACGCAACAGAACAGAGAATTTAGGTTATTCATGTAATTATCTCATACAATGATGAAAGGAATATAGAGCATTTTGGGTGAAGAAATAGTATCACAAAGGAAAGGTGCTGGAGTGTTGGACTACAAACTAAGGAATAAAAGAAATTGACAAAAGGCAGTAATCCAATCAAGCATAGTACAAACAATTCGTAGTAACAGCTGCTCACATTTTGAAACAAAAAAGCAATTGATCTCCAAACCAGTTTAGAGAGAAAAAACCAACTAGAAGAAATGAAAAATATCATTGCATGAAGGTTCACAACTTATATGAGAAGGCCTAAAACAATTACCTTTTTTTTCTTCAAAAGAGCCCACATGTAGAGCTTTTCAATACCATCTGCAACATGTTTACTAGCCAATTTTCTGTCATTGCAGTGCAGAGCAACATCTAAAAGTAATTTCGAGCATGGAACTCCATGCTTCAATGCTGCAGATGATAGTGCTTCTCTACCTTCTAAGGAATCCGCAGCATCTTTGTCAAAATAGATGCCAGTAAAACATCTCGTCTCCTCATTGCTATTAACTTTCTGTATGACTCCTTTGTGCTTCAAATACATCTTCTCAGCTTCAATTGCTGCTGCAAGTGTGCGATGGACTACAATATCAGGATACCGTCGCAATGGTGAAGTGAAATGTGTGTATAGGGGAACAGCCAGTGCATAATGACTCCTCGTTTCACCATCTTTTAACTCTCCACTACAGAAATAAGTTGCTAATTGCATGGGCCTTGTAGCATAGGATATAAGAATATCAAATAGCAAAGGATCATCTTGAAGTTCTATCCTTATCTGCTCTAATGACTGTTGGAAGTGAACTGAAGAGGATGTGTCAAGTTCAAAACCATGCTTAGAACAAAATGTTTCAAATTCTCTGAGTTTCCTCAACATAGGTTCTGGATGCCTTCTCAATAATGCACTATCAGGAAAAGTTCTGGATATAACTTCGGCCACTGTTCTGTTTGCCAAAAGCATGAACTCCTCAACAAGAAAATTTGAATCTTTTTGCTCATAAAACATACTATCATATGGAATTCCATATTCATCATATAAATAAATTAATTTAGAATTCTCAAGCCGCAAAGCCCCGTTTCTAAATCTCTTCTCCTTCACAGTTTTTGAAATTTCATGAAGAAGTTTAACAGATGAGATGACATCATGCCATGTAAACTGACCATGCAACTGGGGACAATTATTCCCAAAAAGCTCTGAACTATCAGAATCAATTAATCCATCAATAATATCCTGAGCATGTTCATATGAGAGTTTGCAACAACAGCATATCACAGTTCGCTCAATCCAAAAATCTTTAACATCTCCACAACTATTTATGTCCAAGAACAATGAAAACGCAAGTCTATCCACTCCAGGGTTAAGTGATCCTATACTCTCAGAGAGTAATGGTGGCAACATTGGTATCTTGCGCTGCAGTAGATAAACACTAGTTGATCGGATTTGAGCTTCCTTGTCCAAGGCAGTGTCTGGCAATACAAAATATGACACATCAGCAATATGAATGCCAACTCTGAATATGCCATTGGCTAACCTTTGAACTGATAAAGCGTCATCAAGATCTGAGGCAGAGGAAGGGTCAATTGTAAATATACATAAATTTCTTATATCTCTTCTACATTGAAGTTCCTCAGGTGGGATCTTCCAAGGAGTTTGAGGGACGCAAGACAGTGAATCTTGAGAGAATTCACATGTACGAATTGCATTTTCAAATAAAATAGCATCAATATGAGACTCTACTTCATTTCCCCGTCCTAAAACATGCAAGACATGTGCACGTGGAGATGAACTCTCTTTAACCCATTCATAAATTCGTGCAGCCACCAGTTCATTTTCAACCGTGACGTCACCATTGTCCAATCTCTTCTTAATGCAATTGGGTAAATCTCCAGCAAGAACCATCATTATTGGGAATCTTGCATCGTTAGGCATCAACTGGACATATCCACAATTTTGCGATGGTGATAAACATGATTTTGTACTCTCTTTCACATAAAACTCCTGGAAGGAAAGAAACTTTTTGACATTAAGATGGCCAACAACATTTTCTCGCAGCCGAGACTTTTCTAGGATGGTTACTACCCTGCCAGTTGGTCTCTTTGCAGGATATAAATTAATCAATGCACAGATCCTCCCAATTGCCTTAGACACATCATCTTGATTACTAGAATGATGTGCTTGGGAAGGATTGACAACCGATAACTCGTTTATATCACATTGTTCATAATTTGATAAAAGAACATCACAAGCAACTCCATCCAACACTTTGTCCTCACTACAACACCTTTTATCAGGTAAAGAGGTACTCCTAAAACTGTCAGACTTAACATCGGCATCGACCTTATTCTTGCCTTTACAATTATGGTCATTCTTTTCAGTCAGCTCGGCAGGTAAGTTGGCATCTTCCATCGAATGCATATTGTTATGGGCCTCACTAGTGCCTTTCATCTTAGTCCATGACGTAAAAGGATCCAGCTTAATTGCAACTATGTCTCCTTCCACCTAGATGAAAACAGTGAACAATCTAAATCAATAAAAAAATTCCTCCGCTCAATGAAAGAAAAGGTATATTGTGGAAATTTCCCCATGTTAACATTTTGATTGTTCTACTTGCAATTCTACAGCAGCCAAAACACAAGTTGCTACACATTCGTTTGAAGGGAAAAAGTCACGGCATTGGCATGTTTGCCAATAGAATATTAACACAATCAAATGAAAAGCAGAAAGTTAACAGACAACAGAACTAAACAATTGGCTCCTTCCATTATTGTACATTATAAAGAAAAAAATTTAACCCAAAATATAAATATTCATTTGATGTTTCTAGGCCCCCTTGTATCATGTCCGTTCAAGCACCTTTCAAATTTCTCATCTCATAAGCAAATAATAAATATACATGTCCAGCCATCTAGATACGAGTATGGGCCATAGAGGAGTGGAAATAGACACCAATATACAAGCAAATAGCATGAACAAATGTTCCAAGATTAGATGCATAAATCAAAGCATATTTGACAGAAAAATGGACCTAAATGTTTGATCCTTCCAAAAACCCTACAACGAACTTTGAGTTTACGCATGAGCAAAAGCGTGCAAGCATGCGTTTACATGTGTGCTTGTATGTGTAAGGGAAAGAGTACTTACAGCTCTGTTCTGAGATGCAATTCCATTGATTAAGACATCAATGGGTAATCCGTCAATTTTACAGTAGGCCTACAAGATTTAACATATCATCTTCAGACAACTTAAAAGAAATATTTGAAAAATCATACTCAGTAGCTAGAATTATTCAGAGCATGATATATCAAAGGGATTTCCAATAAAATATACCAAAGAAATTTGATACACACCTCAAGTCTATTGTGTGCATTAACACGAAATAAAGCTTTAAATATGCCCCCTTTCTGCAAAAGTGAAAACAACAGCAAAATTGCTGCATTATATCAGAAAATTTGATATCATTTGGACAAAGCACTCGCCCCTAGCATCATTCAAATTCAGAATGTCACACTAACCTGTAGTCCTTCATTGACATCATCTACGGACCAATGTGAAGGAAAATATTTCCTTTGTGTGTTATTGTCAGTTACATCAGCAGGAGGTGAATGCTGGTTCAAAGATATCCCTGAATACCTTCCACTGGCAATCTGTTCAGGACATGATTTTGTAACCCTTCCACCAGCATCTGATGAATGATGATTTTGATTCATCAAATTATGCGATGCAGATAATTCTGCTTGTTCATTAATATGCAGAGGGGGCAACGAACTAAAGCCAATCTTATCTCCTCTGGTCAAGCCATGCTCTATTTGTTGATTTGAATGATTTTCCTGTTGTGTCAAAGAAGAATAATTTGAGGGTGATGTTAAGTTAGCATCTATTCTACCATTTTCCATGCACTCTGATGCCTCCCCCAGAATTCCATTGACTGAAGTGTAAGACGCTGACAAACGGGGCAACATATCTTGTAAGTTAAAGCATAATAAGAGTGAAAGATGGTTTGGTGGAACACAAAGCACAAAACACAAAACCATCTTCCTGGACAACAAAAAAAAAAAAAAAAAAAAAATCTGAAGAACAAGACAAATACAAATTACGATAGTAAAAAGTGTGAAGAACATTCAATCATACCAGACTTATATCCCCTCTTAGGTTTCAATATGGAGAAATCCAAACAAGGGTACATTAATATTGGGAAAAATTCGAGGAATTAAAGCAAAAGAAGTTAAAAAAAAGAAGAGTACCCGAAGTGGTAAGAGATGGGTTGTGCTTAGATCGGCGATTGGATCGGCGTTTTTTCTTCTTCTCCTTGTCACCATCGCCGTTCCTTTCGGGAGTGGATTGCTCAACAGCTGCTCTCATAGCTAGAAAAGAAAGGAGAAGAAAAAAAAGAAAAAAACCCCAGAAATCTAAAGGAAAGAGAGATAAGAATAAGACAACTTTCTTCCGAATAATTGGAAAAACAGAGGGAAGAAGAGGTTTGGAAATGGATCTAAAAAGACCCAGAAGAAGAAAAGAGGAGAGGAATCAAAGAGAAGGCGTGAGAAGGAGTTTATAAAACAGAGAGAGTGTTGGTGTTGGTGAGACTGTGGAGAAGAAGAAAGGGACGGGATGATTGGTCGGCGAAGACAAGGGCGCCGACTCTTGATTCCTTTGTCTTCCCACTTTGCTTTTCTTTTCTTTTTTTAATATCTTTTTCCATTTCTTTTCCTCTCCTTTTCTATCCTTTCGCTTCTTTTTTAAATTATTTTAAATCTCATCCCATTTTTGTTCTTTTTCTTTGCTCTTATATTAACCCACCTTCTTTAATTTGGAACTCGTGTATATTTGTACTTAAAGAATTGATTCTCATTTCTTCAATTCTAGTATTTGATAGTATAAATCCTTAAATCAGCAATTCAACAAAGAAAACATAAATTAGACTTACGTTAATAAAAAAAAATGGTTGAATATACAAATAATGAAATTGGATCTCACATTTACTACTATGGTTATGATCTTCCACGTGTGTGACGGTCCTTCTCCCGTTCTCTTGAAGATAATGAACAGAAGAAGAAAATTCCTTCTCCTTCCATTTAGGTTTTTAATTATTTATTTATTTTGAAGTAAAAAAATATATCTTTTAAAAGTTTTGGTTTAGACTATGAGTTTCCATGAAAAAAAAAAAAGAATGACTCACAAAGTTTGAAAGGAAAATAAATAAGTTGTTTGGTTTTTCTTGGGAGCACAACCTCACCTAAATGGGCATCATGCATCCACCAACAAACACTTTAACTACACTAAATTTTTAAAAAATTGGTTGAACTCAAGCAACACCAATTTGTGATTATGATTTAATTTAACATATGAAAATTAATTTAATACAATTTTTATGTATGTACCAATGGAGTATAAATGTTTTATTATTGAGTTTAGTTGATTACTAATAAAGGTTAAATGAGTGAAAAGAAATTAAAGAAATTTTATTCACTTTTGTGAACCCAAAGTGCTTTAATAATATATATAGAGGGTTTGGTGAGTGTAGGTACACGCGTCATTACACTTATTGCAAGATTTGTGAAGGAAGGTTAACTTTACATCTTCCCATGTCATTGCTCTCTTTTCCCTTCCCAATTCCATCATTCAACTATTTATCTTCTTTTCATCTTGTGATGTCTCATTTGTTGTTGTGAGTTAATTCAAACTATTTGTTGGCTCAAAATCTTCTTACCAAATAAAATTGCATATAGTTATTATTATATGTATAAAATTATTCTTCTAAAATACTTCTATTAAGATAACATAAATAACTAAAAGAACAAATTTAGAGTAGATGACAACATGTTCATATTTAATTAAAACCTACTATTAAGTCTTAGTGATGGGTACACAATGCCTTAACCTTTTTAAAACAAAATTTCAATTGAATGTTTAAATTCATTTTAACTATTAGTTTGAAGTTATATGTAATATAAACCTTAAATTTAAGAAGTATTATTTTCATGGGATGATTTTAACTAAGTTTCTAGTCTATTTGATTGCTTACATTATTTTTTAAAAAGTGATTTTAGTCCCAAATGGTTTTGTTGTACATGATAGTAATTCTATGAATGCTAAATTTTCATAAAAATGATTTTAATCCATTATTCTATACTTCCAATCAAACTTAAATTTAGTTCATATTGTATGTTTATTACGGGGCGCTTGCAAAAATAACAAAAAAAAAAAAAAAACTATGATAATATAATTCATGTCACTACATTTTCTAAATTGTAAAAGTAGCAAATTTTAAATTTAATAACCCTCTTATAGCCCTTCGATAGCTCTCTAATAGTCGTCCGATAACACTGATTTTGTAGGAATATTGTAGATGTCTCTGGCTACTTGGCTAGTGATCTTAATTGAAAGGAATTCACCTTCCACCAATTTAGCAAGTTTAAATATTCATCTTCTATACGAGCCTCATCTAGATAACGAGTCATCTCTGTTTTAGTATCATCGAGACATGTTTTGTTGCTTTGTTTAAATCTATCATGAACAGCGGCACGTGCCTTATAAGATCCACTAGATGAGATAGAAGGCATTTCACTTTGACTTTGAAAGCTAAATCTTTCGATAGAAGTACGTGATTGTGTTTGTGAATATTTTTCTTTTGACATTGACATTCTCATATAATAATCATCACACAATTGACGAAATGCTTCTTCAACCTTATTCGTTTATTTATTTTGCACTATCTTCCTCCAAAAATTCATTAAAACAATAATTCACATAAGCTAGCTTGTACCTAGGGTCAAGAACTACAAAAACATATGACAATAAGTTGGTCTTCTCACTTATAGTTATACCCCAATAAATTTGTTGAATTTTGCCTACATGCTTAATGTCATCTGACTCAATAATGCATTCTCATACAACAGGTATTCACGAATTATTTCTTGGATCAAACAAAGTTTGTGAAAAAATATATTTGAAGTCACAGACATAGATACATAAAACTTCATTGTTATCTCTGAAAAAGTTCTTAGAAACTTTATAAACACTTTTCCATTATCTCAATCTTAAACAGTAGAAATATCATCCTTTGGCAAATAACTAGGGTCATGCTCCTCTAATCTTTCAAACGTCTTTTGACACTTAATAGCTCCATCCAACATAGTAAAAGTAGAATTCCATCATGTTGGAACATCCATTGTAAGACAATTTTTTGTTGACATTTTATCTTCTTTAGCAAAATCTTTAAATATTTGCAATCTAACAAGAGATGACCTAACATACTTCAGAGCATTTCTGATTTGAATAATAGACACATACAAATCTTTTAAGGCATCACTAACAATCAAATTAAGAACATGGGCACAACATCTAACGTGAATAAATTCACCATCCAACACCAACCCATTTCTGCCTCTAAACTTTTTAACCAAGGATGGAATGGCTACATCATTTGAACTTGCATTTAGTAAAGAGCCTATCAATACCCCAACCTTCTAAGAACTTTTCAATGGCTCTCCCTATTATATCTCATTTATGATTAGCTATTTGACAAAAGTTCTTTTGTGTAGGTTCCAATCATCATTAATGAAATGAGCAACTATAACCATGGAAAAAAGGGCTTCAAATCTAAACAATCGTGTTAACCATGCTAAATGATCATGTTAACTAGGTGAGCGACCGCTTAGATCATATCAAAGTGATATTTAAACGATCTTAATATTCTTGAATATGAGGAAGATGAAATAGCTTTAAAGAATCTTGTCGAACAATGGTGAAGATGAAATAGATGATTTAAACAGAATAATAAATTGTTTAAAAATAGAAGAAAGAAAATTTGGAAGTGAAGTTGAAAAATTCTAAAAGAGAGCCTGAATAAATTGCAAAGAATTAGAAATAGAAGTAACGAATCGTATGCAATATCAAATACAAATCTAAAATTTATGAAAATATTTTACCAACTTCATGAAAATTAACTCTATTAATATATATGTTAATTTTTATAAATATAACAAACTAGGAAAATATTTACTGTACGTGAAAAAGTCCAAGAAACTAACTATTTTTTTAAAAACTAACTATTTTTTTAAAAAATATTAAAGGTCTAACTTTCCTTTTCATTGTCTTTCTTCTCTTCTTCGATTTTTTTTTTCATTTTTTTTTCTATCATCTTTTTGTACGGTTTTTCTTTTATTTGTTTTTCAAACTGTTATTTGGTTGTACAAAATATAAAAGATTTATTTTGTTTTCAAACTATTATTTGGTTGTTTCAAGTAGGGGTGTACAAATATGGGTTGAACCTGAATAACCCGGACTACCCAACTCATATTATTATAAGGGTTGGGTTGAGTTAGGTTAAAATATGGGTTGGGTTAAAAAAATTCGATTTTTTCGGGTTGGGTTGGGTCTCGGATTGGAGGGTTGAAAAATTCGGTTCAACCCAACCCAACCCGAATTAATATAATATATAAATAAATAAATATTATTTTAATAAAAATAAATTAGAGGTATATAAATTTGGAATTTATTGTATGGAAGTTTGAATTATGTATGTTTGAAATTTAAATGCAACTATTTCAAACTTTTATAACCATTAGAAACTAGAAAACGAGAAAAAATTAGAAAAAAATATGTGTTGAGTTGGGTTGAGTTAGAAGACAACCCAAATAACCCGAAAATATAGGTTGAGTTGAGAATGTCTCACAACCCAATCCAACTTCACCTTTCAAGTATAAAAATATAGTGAAAAACATTAATTGAATATTGGATTGTCAAATCTAAATAAAGGAATCTTGTCGTTTAGATTTAGATAACTAAATTCAAACGATGAAATCTAAATAATCCTATACCAAATATATAAGTAATTATTTTTTTAAAAATATAAACGATCGTATAAAAAAAATTTGAAAATATTAGTTATAGATTTAAGTAGTTAAATTTAAACGATCAAATCTTAAAAATGGTGTTTCAAATATAAATATATACTAAATTGTATTAAATGGATTTGACATTTGTTGTATTTAGATGGTTGGCATGTGAGTTTTGTTTTATCAATTTATTATATTTTAGAAAAGATCACCTGTTTATGACGTAGCCATAGCCTATCAATATTATCATAAATCATAAATAAAATAGGAAGCGGAAACCTCTAAACAATCCAAACGGTAATTTGACGTCCAGCTTTTACAATATCGACTCTTTCGTTTCGGCCTCGAGAAAGCTCTGGAAAGTCTCCCATGGCGTACGTTGAACGAGGTTCTCTCTCGATCTCTCTCTATTCAGTTCTTTTTTTTATTTCACTGCTGAGAAATTGGTAGATCACTTTTGGAATCAGAAATATTTTGGATTTTCTTTCCCTGGTTACTCCAAGAATTTCTTGCATAGAATTAGGGATTTTGGTTCTACTCGTCTTCAGATATGATCCTTCTGTGTTTGGGTTGTTCGTGTGTTATCTATCGATCCTTTCCCTATTTCCCTTAGCTTTATGCATTTCATGATTTTGATTTCCATTTTGGGCCTAGTAGGTTAGATCCAAGGAACATTCTTCTCATTGCATATCTCTTTGTCTAATTTCTTTATGAATTTTGTGTTGCCAAATATCAATTTGAAAAACCGTACACAGAAGATGAAACCACAGAAATGGAAAGGAAATAAACCTAGGTCCCGAATTTAATAATGAAGAGGGGAAAAACCGTCGAATTCCAGTTGGAGAGGTAGTTGTTCTACGACCTAATGGAATGACGGGAAAATAGAGATATACGAGTTTGGGAAATTTATTGTCATTTGATATGTTAGATAAGATACATAGCTTGATGGTTTTATTATGTTGTATGAGTTGAATTCTTATTTCGTTAACTTAAATTTTGAATTTTGTTGTGCCACTTTTACGAGCTGTTACTGATACTTTAAAGATGAAGGGATTTAGTTATTTCTTTGTGTGGTGACAGAGATTTTCTAACGAGTTCTACACTGTTTATCAATTTATGGTTTTGGTAGGATATAAAGGCCAGGAAAATGGGTCTTCACTTAAAAGGTTAACATTCACTTCAGGGTATTTTTATCTTTTCCTTATGAAATGCAACTGCTCAATATAAAATTTAAAATTTAAAATTGTATAGTTGATTGCAGTTCATAATGGAAAGCAGGTGTCAGTGCTTGTGAAAAGTTGATGAATAAACAGATGTATTTTCTTGTAAATTCTGTTATAGTTGCTTTAAGTTTGTCTGGCTCTTTAGTTTTAGTGATCAATATTAGGTCCACGTTATAAAGCGAAGTGTAGAGATATTGATGTCTTCATTTTGTCAACCACAACTGGATTTCGACAACCATAGTTTTAAATTTTTGTGAAATTACCGTAGTTAAGAAATTGATGTTTCATATAGTCTCCTTTCTTATGCACCCTTAAAAGTCTGTCTGCAACCTAAGGAGGTATCAGTAAGGGTTTAGTGTTATAAACCTGTGCTTGGGAATCCTTTCGGTTGTCTGTTTAGCAGGATTGTGTAGCTCAGCAGATTTCTTTGATTGAATCAGAACTTGGAATTCCTTTTGGTTGCTTCTTATTGGTGAACTCTCTCATATTTGATCATGGTGGATGTTCATGTTTCTGAAGCATAAATTGATTCTAAATTTGCCAGTATTGAACAGCTCTGTGTAATTTCCTATTGCAGCCTGCTACCTGTCTCCTGGTACACCCGTTTTACATATTTGTTGGAGTACATTGATAGAAGAACCACTTGTGTGTTATCTTATCGAGTAGCGAACTGTGTTCTTCTTTCAGTTTCGCTTGATTAGCAGGCTGTCTACATTAATGACCTTTCAACTCTTCTCTACGTACTCCTGTCTGTGTGACATTTAAACATTTCTATTTCAATTGATTTTACGTTAAAATTATTTTTAAGAGTTGTCAAATTGCTTTTACGTTGCACAATGTCCCATCTTATCTGATTTTCTATCTTCGGATCAACAAACTTTGGAGCTTCGTAGGTGGGTTGGATATATTACTACTCTTGATCTGATTCTTGGAACTATGAAGTTGGATGTTTCCATGTTATTGATTCTGTTGTGCATGTACTGACTACTGACCAACTATGCACTTGCGGTGATATCTTGTAGGTGTTGTGAAGTCCCAGAGATCATTTTGGCGTCTCAAAACTATAACTGATTTCTTTTGGGCCATCGTAAACGTTATTGGTGTGTTTTTTACCACCTTGTTCTCGGTAAGTTGTTCCTTATTGCCTTGATTATATATATATTAGCATTCAGAAACCGTCATGTTGGGAAGGAAGATAAAATTCATATACTTCTTTATAGATGGAAAAATCAGAGGCATATAGAAAAGGATCCGGTTCAGGAAAGAAATGGGACGGTGGGGGCCCTGGAGGTCCTGGGTCGGGGCCCTATGGTGGTCGTCCCCGCGGTCCACCTCGTGGTCTGGACAATGTTCGAGGGATTGATCACAGTAAGTTGAATGCTGATTTTTGAACCTTTATTCTCCGTACTTTCAATTGATTTATTTACTGATATGTGATATGATGTCGTGGCAATCAGGCTCGTTACCTGCCTGTGGCTCGTGCTGTGGCTAAGATATGGCTGCTTCCATGGTTCGTCTACATAAAGCTGTCTCTCTAGACAATCTTATTTCAATTTAAAACTGTGAGACGTGGTGTAAATGTTGATGGAATGTTAAGTGCGAATATATTTTATGTCAAAGTAAAACGTAAATCCTTCATAAATCAATGAGTTCTCTCATAATCTCATCTCATCTTGATTTTTTAAGATAATGTTGTAAACTATTTTTTTTCGCAAGTGTTGGTCATTTTAAAGATAATATAATACTATCACTTTTAATCAAACCTCGCCATGATTTTATTTTGGTTAAAATACCTTTAGTCTTACATCTTATCTATTCAGAACTATAGGACCGAATGTTAATTATTTAATATATATATATATATATTATAAAAGATGCTTGTAACTGATTTTTTATGTTAATATTTTTAAAAAAGGGTTAGAGGTATAGTTTTGAGATGCCTTTCATATGCTTTTCTATTTCTTTGGGGGATTTTTGGTTAGTGATAAAAATAAAGAGTTAGTTGAGTTGAGTTAGGTAATAATTATAGGAAAGCAATTGGAAGAGTTTATACAAATATTTTAGTAAGAAATTTGAGTTGATATAAATAACGAGGTGATAAACCTCTCTAATTGTTGGTGAAACAATTGGAGAGTTGGTAATAAACCTCGATCCGTATATAGTATCCAATCCAACCCTTATAATATTTTTGTTGGGTTTGATTGGAATTGAAAAAAATGTTTTTCAAGAAACTCATTTTTGTTTAAACTTTTTCTCAATATTTTAAAATACATGTAAAATGCTATTTTGAGTGACTTCCAAACACTTTAGTTTTTTTCGGAATAACTTATTTTTTAAGCTAAAGACTTGAAAATGTAATCTACACACCATGAAATATCTCATAATAATTAAAGAAAGAGCATAAAAATTTCGCGAACCATACGAAAGTTTACCTAAGAAAAAAGTATATGTTCATTGTTTTAGTACCAATTTGAAGATTAATTGCTTCAAATGCAGTTTTTTGGTTGCAAAATGTGAGGCTTAAAAAAGAATTGAGTTAACTGAAGTAGCCAAAATTGAAGTTGACCAACGATAGAAACTAGCAGACGCATGGAATGATGAAGGATGGAGTTATTGACGCAGAAAAATCAGAAAGGGAGAGCCATAGACGAGCGAAGTGTTGGTTGGATTAATGGGAATTTCAAGTGCTACCTATTGGAAATGACTCCTGGGTCTAAGCCCATAAACAAAGTTAAGAAAACCTTGATATCTTTATCCCACATTAAAATATTTAGATGAGGAAAAATGGTTTAAATACTAAGAAACTTTATAACAAACACAAAATAAGTTGAGAGTGATAGTATAATCTTGTCACCACATGCATTTTGTTGTTTGATTGGATAATTGCACTTGCTTGAATAAAATGTAAGTTTTGTTACCTTCTTTTCGGGCTTCAGTTAACCCATCTCCCTTATATAATGAGGCTTCATTTTGTCATTCTTCACCACCGAAATAATTCTCTCTTCTCTGTCGCTCTTCTCCCAGTTCCATCTTTGTTCACATCTCTATTCCGCCCTCAAGTACATTCCTATTGTTCTAACCAATTTTGTTTTTGTTTCTATTCCCTATTTTGAAGAGTGCACGTTTGAGTATGGAAGTTGTGTTAACCTTGGAGAGCAACCAACAACATGATTAGCACCTCAGTCGGTCCTAATTGACTATTTTTCCTACAATCTGAAAGCAATTATAACAATGTCGATCAAGACCTCCAACAAAGTTCTTTCGGATCTGGTCTAAAGTCAAACCGCTTGATGAAACAAATTACTATCGATGGTCCTAAAAATTATTGATCTTCTTCGAGTAGCTAGAAGTCGACTATGTTCTTACCATCGATCCACTGTTTGATCCACCAGTGACCATTCCAGTGCCTACTTCTGATCTAGAATCATCCACGGGTCCCCTGCCATTGACTAAGTGAAGCAAGTATCCACATCTGATCTTGAGAAATGTGCAAAGGATAACAAGACATTTTGCGGGCATCTGTTGAACCACATATCAGATCCAATGTTTGAGATGTTAGCGGTTTAGAAATATGCCAAGGATATTTGGAGCATTTTGGAATCTCGATATGGTGGAGATGATGCAAGCAAAAAAAAGTATGTTTTTGAAAAATGGTTGCAGTTTCAGAAGACGGACAACAAAATTCATGAATATGAAATCTTGGTGGCAAATGTTCTAGCCGAGGCCCGAAGGAATGAAGATGTGTAAATTACTCCAGTACTCCAAGTGAATGTACTACTTAGAAATTTTCTCCTTCATGGAATGGATACAAAAATCATTTGAAGCACAAAAAGAGGGACTTGAAACTTTAGGAGTTGATCAACAATATGCGCAAAGAAAAAGTCAATAGATTGAAAGATAAGCTAGCTTCTACAAATCTAAATTCTGTTGATTCTAACCTCGTTGAATCTTCTGTTGTTAACAGAGACAGGTCCTTAGGTTAAAAGACAGAATGGGAAAAACTCACAAAGGAAGGGACAATTCAAGGTTATCGAGAAAAATTGAGAAGAAGAAGTTGATTTGCTATGTCTATGGGAAGGAAGGACACAAATCTTATCAATGTCATCAAAGGAAAGGGAGATCAAACCAGAAACCTGTACCACAAGCCAATCTTGCTGCACAAGATGACGATGTCATAGTAGCTATTGCGAAGGTCAATCTGATTGAAAATAAGACGGACTAGATTCTCGATACTAGAGCTTCAAGACACTTTTGCACCAATTGAGAACTTCTCCATGACTATGAGGAATGCGTATGCATGGGAAACTCAACTACTGTAGGAGTACACATGAAAGGAAAGGTTATTTGTAAAATTAACTTATGGAAAAAATTTATCTATGAGCAATATTTTGTATGTTTCTTCCCTATGTAGGAACCTGATGTCTGAGAGTATATTGAATCAAGTAGGTATTAAGATTGTATTGGAAGGTGACAAGGTTGTCCTCACCAAAAATGGAGACTTTATTGATAAGGGATATCTATCTAATGGTTTGTTTTACTCAATACTGTCTTGATGAATGCAAATGCTTCTAGTTTTACTTACATAGTTGAATCTATTGATATGTGGCATGGTACACTAGGTCATGTAAAATTTGCATCAATTAGGAAACTTAAAGAATTAAGAATAAGTAATGCAAATAAATCACATGGAACTGGTGAATGACCTGTTTATGTAGAAAGTATGTTAAGAAACCTTTCAAATATGTTGAAACTAGTACATAATTGTTAAAATTAATTAATTCTGATCTAGCCGATTTAAAAGACACTTTAGTAGAGGTGAAAAAAAATATTATGTATATTTTGTTAATGATTTTTCTAGATTTACTAAAATTTATCTCATAAAAACAAAAGATGAAGCTGATAGCATATTTTTGAAATTGAAGGCAGAAATAGAGGTAGTGAATAGAGTGATAAATTTCTTAAGGAATTTTGTGAATCAAATGGTATTATTCATGAATTTACTGCCCCTTATTCACTACAACAAAATGGTATAGTAGAGCGGAAAAATAGAACCCTTAAGGAAATAATGAATGCTATGTTATTGAGTTTTGGATTATATGATAATATGTGGAGAGAAGCAATGTTGTCTACATGTTTTGTTCTTAACAGGGTTATTTACAGAAAATTGGATAAAACTCTTTACAAACTATGGAAATGGTATGCAATGTTCATAGTTAGCTCAAGATTAAGATTAAGTTATATGAGATATCTATACGCAAAATAATCAATTTTACAAAGTTAATGGTGTTATAACTTAAAAGTGTCTAACTATTTCATGGTTTCAGTCTTAGGTAAACTCTTTACATAGGATGATCCCAATTTCATGTCTCTACATGAACGATACATGATCACATCATTTGCTAACTATAAAGTGTACCACATCCATAACTTTTCCAAAATAAGGTGCAAAACCGTATTCGTATATTATACACTATTTAGGCTATATGCTAAAACTTGATCCAAGTTTATGTCTTTACATAAAGTTAAGTTTACTTAATAAGAGTCTCAAGTCCTTATTTTATTGGCTTTAAGATTATAGTATCAATAACGACTTTATTGAATAGAATATGATTGCAAACTACGAGTTCTAAGACATAAATTTCAACAATGTGTGCCACTTGTGCCAACCTTCCACCTCCATGGCATCGTTGCCAACCATTAAAGAACGAGAACCATCACTAGCCAGGTGATGAACGAATTGAAGTCCCCTTATTTCTTGAGCTTCCATATGAACAAATTAGAAGAGGAACTCCTTTAGTTCAACGACGGCTGAGTAATATTTGAAAAGCAGAAGCAGGAAGTTTGGAAAATGCTACCCGTGCTTGTGCAGCTTCGTAAGACCCAAAAACCAACTATGCTCCAAGTACAAATCAGAACCCAATTATGATAGAAGCCACATAAAGCCTATTGGAGACGATTTTGTTCCACTTTTGTTCTATCCTTTTTGGAAATTAGTCATCGGTTACGTTTAGATTTTTAAGTTCCCTTCTAACTCTAACTAACTAAGATTGATTATATTTGATCAGACTAAACCCACTGTAGAACACATGTACTTTTTGAAGAAGTTTTTATCACATAATTTCTTGAAGAAGATTCCTCTATTTCATCACATTTGTTGGAATAAAAGCCCATTTGAGACATTAAATGCCATCATTAAGGTGTGTAACAAAGAAAAGTTGTATTTTGTCAAAACAATTTTTTAGACGAAACTAGAGGCCATAGGTAGAGAGCTCGAGGGAGATGAGGACAAGATGGCCATGTCACTTCAAAAATTAATATTATTTTCCAATTCAAATATCTAACCACTGCCACATCATTCATAATTAGTGAATGATCTTTTACAACTATCATTAAATTTTAAGAACTAAAACGTGTTGTTTTTTTAACTTCATAGAAGTTCAAACCTTAGAGATCAAAAGTAAATTTTTTTAATAATAATATAAAATTAATGATGATAAAGAAACTTATTAGTTGGAAAGGTGTAAAGGATTTTTTAAAATTAGGACGAGCTCATGTTAAAAAATGCATAAATCAAAATATACCATGGGAGAAAACCTTGTTAAATAAAGGTATGAAAAATTTGCATACACTTCAAATTTTCCCTTACCTTGAGTTTTTTTCATGCCAAGCTTAGCCAAGAACTTTATAAATAACTCTTACAATTCATTTGTTGAGTTGCACACTTAAATAAACATTTAAGAATATCAACTCATCTTATAGATTAGATTAGACTAGATTAGATAGTACATTTAAGTCTTGAATTGTCTTTAATGTAATTTTGGGTCAACTTTTGTACATCATTATTAATTAGGATAACAAGTTTGATTTTGCAACTTGATTTTACAAAGTTTGGTTGTGGATGAAACTTTATAGAATGAACTTAGGTAGATGAAAACCTTAATTAAATTGAATAACTTCCTTCTATTTTTTTTTTAAAGTTAAACTAATGTTAGTTGTTTATCACTATGGTTCAATAACTTTGATCAAAAAGAAATTTTGAAGTTTGTTTAGGTCAAAGTATCCAATAAAATGCTTAGTGTGTCATTGGTTTATCATTTTGAAAAATTGAGACTATAAACAATCATTTACTTTTTACAAATATGTTCAAAAATCAAATCAAAGTTTGAATAATGAGAAAAAGAATTTTTAAATTTTTTTTTTTTTATTTCTAAAATTTGGGTGAGCATTTAACTATTTTTAGTTAGTAAAGGTGTAAATTAAGAGGAAACAAACATGTTTAACTTTAAGAAAAATGGACTTTTAAAAAATATAACAAAGTGGTAAATAAAAATATTTACCAGTATAGAGCATTTTAAAAAATGAAAAAAGTCCATTGATCCGCAATAAAAAAAATACAAAAATGCCCCATAATTAATTGACATGCAAGCGCGAATTATAATATATTTAGTAAACGATTGTTTAGATTTGACTACTTTTGTTACAAGATCGTTTACATTTAATACTTTAAATTTAGTAAATGATGTTTAGATTTGGTAGATGATCGTTTAAATTTGGATAGCCAAATCATGTATATATATAGTAGTTTAGATTTGATCGTTTAAAGTTGGATAGCCATTTATTTCATGATTTTTTGGTTGGTACACAGATCCTGTAGATTTGATCGTTTAAATTTTTCTATTCAAATCTAAACGATGTTTTTAAACAAATTTGATACACGATCATTTATATTTGACTTTTCAATATCTATTGATTGTTTTCACGATCTTAAACAACCAAACAGCTGCTTGAAAAAAAATAAAAAAATTTCATGTTCCTTACTTTCTATAGTGTGACTTTCCCCACGTCCCCTTTTCAATTTCTTCCTTCCATGCATGCTTTACTTCAATAATTATCCTCTTTTTTACTTAGATTCACTCTGGATTGAACTAAAATCAAAATGTTTTTCAATCATATATTTCTTTTTAAACACTTTTTTGAAAATGAATTTAAAATTTAAACTATTAATGTTTTGTTAGATATTTTTACAAGTGTTTACATGTGAGTTTGGTTTTTAAAGATTTCTCCAAAATAGATTATTTTATAAATGAATTTTTAGAAAATACATTATTTTAATTTACCAAACACTACTTTAGTCTGTATAATTTCTTCTTTAACTATTTCAAATAATCCCTCTTTTCTCACTCTCTTCAATTATTCAATATGGTCCTTAAAATCCCTACATTTTATTATTTTATTAATGTTTTTTCATGAACAACTCTGTTAGCATAAATCTCGTTTGGTAGTCATCAAATTGGTTGAAGCATAACATTCCAAAGTTTCGAATTAGGAAAGAAAACCACTTGAAGGAGCATTTGGGGCGTGGAGTGAGTTGTTATTAGAGGTATAATTGGGCTGGGTCGGATCAGTTTTCCTTCAAACTCGATCCAACTCGAAATGTACGGACAGTCGAGTCGAGTCATTTTTTTCCCTTCTCTTTTCCTCTTTTCATTTCTTCCTTTCTTTCTTCTTGTTATTGAATTGCAAACTTTTTTCTGAAAGAAAAACTCAACATTACAATTACAAACTTACATTCACACATCAGTAAAGAGTAGCTTCTGTCTTTTTTTTTACAACCCTTCTCTCTTACAATTCACCTAATAAGAGAGAAATTAAAAATCTCCACAAACATTGATCCTAACAAAAATCCAATACGTTATGTTTATCCATGCAAATCAACCATAAATAGTTCCAGTTTGAACATTTAATATAGGTTAATATAACTCATTACCTATTTAACAAAAGAATACGACAAGATGAAAACAAATGAAGCAATTTGTGGACTTAGAGAATACCATCATAAGCAACAACTTCCCTTCCTCTGAAAGGCACATATGACCTTGAAGAACTGCGTTGCTTCTTTTAGGGTTGACAATGATTGAAGCAAGCTTATTTGCTTCTTCCATGTCTGCTTAGTGGCACCTCTGCTTGCAAGAGCTTTGAAGATAATTCCTTATTCTTGTTAACACCAATGTTAATCCCTTGTCCCCATTGGACTTGAGGATAATTCTCCCATAGTACCTGAACCTATGGAATTGTACTCAATTTCATCATTCAGAATGATAAGTATCAGACCAGCAAATCCAAATTCAATCTTAAGCTCTAGATAATTATAGATATTTGGACGCAAAATCAGGACCTAAATTCAGATGGGTGTTGAGATTTTTTACAAGATTTGTAGATAACAGTAGAAATTAGACTAAAATTGGTACATATGTCTCTACTCAACAAGAATGATCATAGCAGCGGTCATGGCAGCATTGGCAGAGTCTTTAGTGCAAAAAGTGATGTAGCCAACACAACACAAGGGCAGCGGTCAATGTGCATCAATACTCTAGAGAAAAGCAAGATTCAATATTTAACAAGTTAACCATTTAAAACATAAAAATATAAACAAATATTTGAAAGTAGGGATTTAGACGATAGAGTCATAATTAAGATTTTCAAATGCAACTTTCATCTCATTTCCTATGTTTATGAATTTTATTTATGAATTTTAGATAAAAAATTCAGAATGACAAACTGTTAGCTTAAATGAGACAATTTAAAATTTTAAGTGCTTACCTCGAAAAAAAATTATCTTCGTCAATTTCTTCAGTCCTATCAATTTTTTCTATCATGTCATATCCAAAAGTTTAGATTGAATCGAATTCTGAGCACAAATGAGTGCCTCTGCATTTTGAGGAGTTATTGAACCTCGGAAAGAATCTAACATCCGTCCTTCAGTGCTAAAGGAGGACTCAAAAGGCACGGTTGATATAGGAATACTGTAGATGTCCTTGGCTACTTAGCTAATGATCTTAAGTCGAGAGGAATTCACCTTCCACCAATTTAACAAATCTAAGTATTCATCTTCTATATGAGCCTCGTCTAGATCACGAGTCACCTCTGTTTTAACATCATCTAGACACAATTTGTTACTTCGTTTAAATCTATTTATGAACAAGAACATGTGGCTTATAAGATCCATTAGATGAGATAGAAGCTATTTCATTTTGACTTTGAAAGCCAAATCCTTCGATAGATGTACATGATTGTACATTGACATTCTCATATAATAATCATTACATAATCGATGAAATGCCTCTTCAACCTTATTCACCCTTTTTTTTGCACAATCTTCCTCCAAAAATTTATTAAAATAATAATTTACATAAGCTAACTTGTACCTAGGGTCAAGAACTACATAAACATATAATAATAAATTGGTCTTCTCAATTTTAGTTATACCCCAATACTTGTTGATCAAATTTTGTCTGCATGTTTAATGTCATCTGACTCAATAATGCATTCTCATATAACAAGTATTCACAAATTATTTCTTGGATCAAACAAAGTTCATGAAAAAATATGTTTGGAAGTCACATACATAGATGCAAAAAAACTTCATTGTTACCTCTGAAAAAGTCCTTAGGAACTTTACAAACACTTTTGCATTAACCCATTTTTTAACAGTAGGAATATCATCCTTTTGCAAATAACTAGGGTCATGTCCGCCGAATCTTTCAAACCTCTTTTGACACTTAATTGCTCCATCCAACACAATGAAAGTAGAATTCCATCGTGTTGGAACTTCCATCATAAGACAATTTTTTGTTGACATCTTGTCTTCTTTAGCAAAATCTTTAAATATTTGCAGTCTAGCAGGAGATGACCTAACATACTTCACAACATTTCTTTTTCGAAGGATAGACACATGCAAATATTTCAAGGCATCACTAACAGTTAAATTAAGAATATGAGCACAACATCTAACGTGAATAAATTCACCGTCCAACACCAACCCATTTCTGCCTCTAAACTTTTTAACCAAATATGCAATTAATGGCTACATAATTTGAGCTTACATGATCAACTGATACAATAAAGAGCCTATCAATACCCCAACCTTCTAAGCACTTTTCAATGACTCTTTCTATTGTATCTCTTTTATGATTAGCTATTTGATAAAAGTTCAAAATTCTTTTGCACAAGTTCCAATCATCCTGAATAAAATAAGCCATTATAACCATATAATTAATATTTTGCACAGAAGTACATGTATCCATTGTTAAACAAACTCTCTTTTCCCACTTTGAGTTAATGTACTATTTAACTTTTTTTTCTCCCCCATATACATTTCAAAACAATCCTTTGCAAGGATTGCTCTTGATGGAATCACAATTTTGGATTTAATGCTCGACAAAATTGATGAAATCCTTCACTTTCTACAAACTGAAATGACAATTCATCCAATATAACCATACTAAAAAGCATTGTTCTACAATTTTCTTAAGTGAAGGATGTAGCCATCAAACTACTCTCAGAATCTCCCTCTCCTTCAACATTATCTTCTAATGGATTTGCATACTTCTTATGTTTCTCTAAATGTCATTTTAGATTAGTTGTACCATTTCTTTTGGAATCACAAGCATATGAAGTCGCACAGTGTTTACAAGCAGCCCTAGGTTATTTAGGATCAAATCCTTCTACTTTTATAAAATGTTCCCATACTGATGTGACTGGTTTAACTGAGTTTTTTTTTTTTTCCTAACATTGGACTAGAACAACTTTGTTTTGAAGTCTCATCTACAAAAAAATGAAGTCATCCTATGGAAATAAAATTAAACAAAAACATCACATAACAAAATATGGACAAGTCTGTGTTCACATAGCTATTGTAAAGAAAACTAAACAAGTTAATGTAGTTATTTTATCACTAATAGCGTGTATAAATACTCGTTATTATAGCTCTTTGTATTAGAATAATGAGGTTAAAACACACAAGAAAATAATTAGAACACGTAACTTGTGTTGTAAACGTAGAGGTACTTGAAAATATATTTTACATAAGAGTTATGTCTGTTTCACGCTATTTTAATATTGAATAAAGAAAGAAACTAGTGAACCGTAGGAATCATTTCACGCAAGGACTACAATCATGAACTCATTTGGCGATTAACGTCTCTAGGCAAAGAACAAATTTATCACACGAAGAAGCACTAGAAGACAAGAGCGGTAGTTGGAGATGATGTGCGAACCATCAAAACACTTAAAAACACTTTAAAACGCTTCCTTCCAAAAATCATATTAATCAGAATTCCTAATAAAAATTATCCTTCTATTCCAAACTCGGGTCTCACATAACTTCACTCTTTTGGTCGCGTGTCTCCTTGCGTGATGTTTTGTCGTTGGGCTACTCTTCTATTTTCGCTTAAAACCCAGCATAAAAACACATGAAAAATGTGATAAATAGGCATAAAGCTCTTTTCTATTCCATATTGTGTGACCAAGTTATTTTATTTATTTTACTATGCGTTTTCTTCTTTTTTCATACGTTAAAGACTTCATTATTCTACCTAAAAAGCTGTAATAACTTGTATTTCTACAAGTTATCACTGTTTAGTTAGTTAGTTGGTTGGAGAGTGTTGTCAATATGGTAATGTCTGCCAGCTCTTGCACCCGGGTAGGGAGAGAGGGGGATTTGAGGAGGGGTGTTACAATATTTCTCTAAAAATCTCATGTGAACAATAGATAATAAACAACTTAGTTGTAAAAATCATAAAATGTTTATTTAATTAATTTAAACAATACATTTGAATTTTTTAGTTTTTCACATTATTTTTATAAATCATACATTTTATCAACATTTTCATAAATGAAAAATCACAAACATAGATGGAATTGAAACCACAAAATTCTTTGAATTTGGGCACTTTCATGCATCCTGAGATACATTACCTCTATGAATCCTACTCTTATCACACATAAAAAATAATTAAAATATTAGAAAAAGAGGTAAGAAAGACTTTACGATGTAACAAACTATAATCGAAAAATGAGTGAGATACGAGGACAAAAGAAAAATGATAGAAACATTAAAAAAGTGGAAAAGAGAGTTGGATTGAAAATTATAAAAACATGAAATACATTTACGCTATATTTGGAAAATCATAATTTTGAAGAATTTCAATATTCAGGATTTCAAATGAATTTGGTTATTTGTTATAGCAAGAAAGTGAATAATTTTTACTTAAAAACTTAAAAGCCAAAATGGTCGGATTTTGCACGATTTATTGATATTTCAAAATAAATTACATAATTAATGTTATCATTTTCTACTTTTTAATTAACACATTAGTAATAAAAGCCTATATTACTAAATTATTAATTGTTTCTAATTAGCATCCAAACTGAAATTTTAAATACATTAATTTTGATTTTTGCAGTTCCAAATAAAATAATAATTTAAAATAATTATTGGGATTTCAAACCATAATATTTAAAATAACTTCTTAAACTTTTTTAGAAAAAGGAAGGGTTAGTAATATAGAAAAGTAGAAAATGTTGAATCCAAATATAAATTTTAATTATTAAGAGGTGATTGTCCCAAACACAGGCATTAGTATTTTTAAAATTATGTATGTTTAGGCATCACTCTTTTGCTCACCAATATTCATAAGAGGCGCATGCTGAGTAGGAACGGAAGAGGGTTGCAGCGCTTGAATTCTGTTGTGAAAACACGCACAAAAGTGGAAGTTTGTTAAACCGTATCTACTGAAAGCAACCTTCTACCTTCTCTACTCTCTTCAATTTTCATTGTATTAATTGAGCTTCTAAATTCCTTCTCTCCTCACCGAAAACAAAAATGGAGGTTGGGAGAGTCCAAGAAGTTGCTTCCTCTCTTCTTTTCTCCGGCACTCTCCCCTCCCAGTTTGTCCGTCCGGACACCGAACAGCCCGGAATCACTACCGTCAAAGGCCAAGTCCTTGCTGTCCCTGTCATCGATTTCACCAACCCAGATGACGATTCTGTTCTCACAGCCATTCACGACGCTTCACTCAATTGGGGCATGTTTCAAATCATTAACCACCAGATCCCAAATGAAGCAATAACCCATTTGCAAGCCGTGGGGAAGGAATTCTTCCAGCTCCCACCTGAGATGAAAGAGATATACGCCAAACCCCCTGCTTCCAAATCCGTAGAAGGCTACGGAACTAATCTCCAAAAAGAAATCGATGGAAAAAGAGGTTGGGTCGACCATTTGTTCCACATCATTTGGCCTCCTTCTTCCATTAATTACAATTTCTGGCCTCAAAATCCCCCTTCTTACAGGTAACGAAATCAATAAGTTCCTCCGAGTTCTTTTCTTAATAATTGGTTATTGTACTCAGTTTTGTTTTTGGGTGCACGTGTGTTCGAGAATATAGGGCAGCGAATGAAGAGTACAGAAAGCATTTACATGGGGTTGTTGAGAAGCTGTTCAGAAGCCTGTCGCTGGGTTTGGGGCTTGAAGGGCATGAACTAAAAGAGCGAGTGGGTGGAGATGAATTGGTGTATTTACTGAAAATCAATTACTATCCGCCATGTCCACGCCCTGATCTGGCTCTTGGAGTCCCTGCTCATACAGACATGTCAGCCATTACGATTCTTGTGCCGAATGAAGTTCAAGGACTTCAGGCGTTTAGAGATGGGCATTGGTATGATGTTAATTACATTCCTAACGCCCTTGTCATCCATATCGGAGATCAAATTGAGGTAAAGTGTTTCTTGAATTCAAGAGATGTCTGAAATTTTGAGTTGCGTCGGAAATGGCTGAATTAAAAGTTTGTTGTGTTGTGGGGGCAGATTCTGAGTAATGGAAAGTACAAGAGTGTGCTTCATAGGACGACTGTGAACAAGGAGAAAACGAGGATATCGTGGCCGGTGTTCTTGGAGCCACCGCCGGAGTTTGAAGTTGGGCCTCATCCGAAATTAGTCGATGAGAAAATTCCGGCAAGATATAAAACTAAGAAGTACAGTGAATATGCATATTGTAAGCTGAACAAGATTCCACAGTAACTCAAAACACCGCCGCGGCTTCCTTTTATGGTCATCGTTTTATCTGCTCCGGCCACCGTGTTCTCTTTTATGCTTTCAATGTCTTAAATTATGCAATAAGGCTAATGGTAATTGTTTTTTTTTTTCAAAGTTTAAATTTAAATAATAACGAAACTTCCCTTGTTTAGTTGGAACTTATTTTGAGAATATAAAACCCTAAAATAACTGTTAATTTACATTATAAAACGCCAAAATATTGACCCATCTCTATAACAAATTAAACTCATGCCATCGTTGCTTTCTTATAAACTTTATAGTTGGTTTTTAATTTTCTGTGACGAGAATTGAATTTATGTACATCTTCTTCATATATATATATATATATTTATATTCTCTTTTTTTTATTCGTAGTTTCTTCATTTTCTCTTCTAGAATTTTTTCTCTCATTTTTTTCTTACAATCCTGAACCATTATCATTTAGATTGTTTATAATATTGAATACCATAGTCGTATAAGATTGTTCAGACTTAGTACAAAATCATTTAAGTTTGTTTTAAAATCATTTAGATTTTAGTAAGATCGTATAGATTTAATCATTTAAATTTAAATAGCCAAATCTGAAGATTTTTTTAAAGATTTTTTGGTACATAATCGTTTAAATTTAGTACACGATCATTTATATTTTATCGTAGCCAAATGTAAACGATTTTTTTCAAGAAAATTTTGGATCACTTAGATTTGATCGTTTATCGTTTAAATTTGGATAGTCAAATCTCAATGATTTTTTTTTCAAAATTTTTTTGTACACAATAATTTAGATTGAGAAGAAAGACAAAAATATTGCAAAGGAGGAAGAGAAGAAAGACGATAATTTAGATTGAGAAGAAACACAAAAATATCGCAAAAGAGGAAGAGAAGAAAGACGACGAACAGAAGAAAGACGATAAAAAGAAGAAAGACATGAAAAAGAATGACAAACCTAAAATATTTAAAAGGAATATTCATTTCATGGATTTGTTCATTTTGTTACACTAGTCATAAATATATTTTTTTTATTATATTTATAAAAATTAACCTAAATATACTATATTTTTACACCCGTTAGTACATATACTAAATACTAAAAGTCCATGCATCCTAAATCCTAAACTATAGTAACTCTTTCAAAGCTATATAAATCTAGTTTGATAATATTGTTCTTAGGTTCAAACCCCCTTTTTAAAAAGTTAAATGATAACTTGTCTTTGAATTGTGTATTGTGTATTTATATGATTTTTAAACTTTAGTTTTAAAATCATAAATTTAGTCTTAAAACTTTCAAAATTCAGAAATTCAGGGTAGACATGCGCAATGGAATAAGGATATGATTTTACTCTAATTGCAACTAAACGTTTTAGTAATTAACATGCATTACAACTCTAATTAAATTGAATATAGAGTTAATAGAAAAACTCACATTTGATGTTTTTTTATCTTTGTAATATCCTCACGAACTCTTTGCAACATTCTTACAAACTTGAAGTCAGAACTACCATTAGTGTTGATCCGCTGTTCTCCGAACTTAGAACTGGGTTGTGGAACCCGTTTGGTGAAGGAATTAGAAAGAGATGAAATTTTTTTAGGAAGAACTTTTCTTTTGAGATTTTGTGAAGGGAAAAAGGAGTTTTTTGGTTTATTTTGTAATTCCTAATTACAAAATAATTATCTCACCCGAAAAACAAGAGTCCTCTTTTCCATTTGCACAAATCCTTTTTTCAAGCAAACTACATGCGTGTAATGAGATTCCTTTATCTCAACAGTTAGCATTCCACTAACTATTATTAGGTTAGGTGTCTTGCATGTAATAAGTCACTTGTATATCACATGATAGGAATAAGCTTGTTAAATCTCAACAAGTGTTGTTGATTAAATTAGTCTTTGGGCAATATGGTAATTTGATATTTAAATCAAATTCAAAGTTTGACTTTTTCAAGTAAAGTCAGCATTTTGACTTTTTACCATTTTGTTCGTTTCGACTAATTTCGACCTTCCGAGCATGAATATGCATTTATTTCTTCAAAATTCAAATCATACTTGAATATAAAACTTGTCAAAATTTGACTTCTCAATTCTGAGCTTCTTAATATGAATCTGTATTCATATTTTTAATATTATAATCACATTTAAACATAAAACTCTATCTTAAACTTTATAACCGAGGACTATATCAAATTTATTCGTTGGTTTCTCTCTCTTTACTTAATTTGAACAATTTGAATTATTCCATCATAATGTTCTAAGTTGATTTCTTATGCGGTAGCGAGGGAACCTAATGGACCTACAGATCATGAACTCCAATGATCCTAGATTAACTAGCTAAACTTTTTAGACCGAGTTAATCAACCATCATTAACTAATGGGTCGTTTCACTAAAGTTCTATCACTACAACAAATATCCCTTATTATTGCTTTGAAGGATAACTTATATAAAAAAAAGTTTTTAAAAACCCTTAAATTTTAGGCAGCAGAACCAACACTATTTTTGTAATGAGAAAAAGAAACAAAATATTTTGTATGGATACTCCCTCTTCTCTTCTCACCTTCTTCTCTTTTTCTCTTTTTCACACTAAACAGTTGCATCACCTTTTCAAATCTGTTCCCGGGTAGAGAAGAAGGAGGATGAGGAGCGAACTCATCAGTCTTATAGGGATGCAAAAATGTTCGAATGCGAGCTTGAAATCAGGTACATAAGGCTTGATTTTCTTGATAATTTTGAGGATTTTCTTTGACATTGGGAGGACAAGTGGGTCAAGTGTTGTTATGTTCGTTGTTAGGGCTTCTGTCCAGTGATGACAATTAGGTCTTTGGAGAGACGAACTTTAAAGATTAGACGAACTTTAAAGATTAAAGTCTCTCTATTTGTAATGGCCTTTTGGAATTTTTCTTTGTTCTTGCTAATTTTGTTAATTGTTTGTTTATTTTATTTTTATTTTACCATTGGTTTGTTCATCACTCGCTGTTTTGTTTACTCATATTTTTGTTTGTTTGAAATGTCTCGAACTTATACTGTTTCTCTCTTTTTTCATTAATGGGTTGTTGTTCTTATGAGTTTTGGGTGTTTTCTTTGTTCTTTTTAATGAACTTTGAATGTTTTTATTTTGTTTTCAAGTGAGGTTTTACTTTCCAGTGGATATATAATGTTTTTTTTTTGTTGATGGAATGTTTGGTTTGTTAGCTCTAAGAAACTACATTGTTGTTTAGTTGTGTGTTCTTTAATTAGTTTAAGGATAGAATATTGATAGATGAAAGCTAAATTAGGGAATTAAAGAGTTGAGCTAAGGACTTAGCTTTCATATAATAGATTAAGTTCATGGTTATTGTTGATTTTGTGTGAGAAGTCGCTAGATAAATTAGTTGTGTCCGTATGTATATATTACATCCTTGACCTTCTCTCATTGTGACCACTAACCATTCACCAATGTTTTTCGTATTCTGTGACAATCTTGACATTCACATTTTTTTTTGGGTACAAGACATACGTGACTCTTAATTGTGAAATATGGATTTAGAAGAAAAATAGAGTTTCAAACAATTGCTGAATAGTCATTCAATAACTTTGCTATGAACTGCCAGAGGGATACTATTAACTCCAAATTCGAATAATTTCTAGAAGTTTTATATATCCACTTTTGTTCGCAGGTGCTGCAAAAGAAACTCCAATTTTTACCCCTCTCATGGAGTTTGTTCACCAGAAACGAGCAGTTGAAAGTGGAACACAATTGAGATTGTTGTATTCTGAATAGAATGGACATGTTTGTGCACTATATTTTAGAAACTACTTGTTCACTAAAATGAAGGTTGGAACCAGTTAGTTTCCTCTATCTTTTCTACTTCATAAGATATTGGTTCTGTCCATATAGAGATCAATATTAATACATTCATTGAGGCGACATTCCTTTGTTTGAATTTATCTGTTGATTGTGTAATGATTTCAGTTTCTTTTCCATTCATATGAGTTAATTTTATGCATTCTATGAATCCAAAGGGTCTTGCCTATACGGTTTTGAAGATTCCTCTTCTAGCTTTTAATATATCAATTTCTCATTATCTCATGCTAAATGTTTTGATTCAATTGGGATCTTTAGTACCTCGAAAGGTCATACGAGGTGGGGTAGCATCATCTAGAAAGCCTGTGTCGAATTCCATGAAGCAAGGGATGGAGAAAAAGAAGGCATGAGCTACTTTCAATGTTCTTTTTCCCAACATTATAAGTCCCAAGTGTTAATTTGTTACTTGCTAGTGTCTTCACTATTTCTGCCCTTTTTGTTTTTTTGCTTTTTTTTTTTTTTTTGGGAAAATAAGCTTTATTGGCTTGTCTTGGATCTAAGGGGTAAGGCAATGTTTTTAACTAACAAATGCCTTGAACCAACAATGGTCTCGATCTCCTCCCAAGATGTCTCAAAACCCTTACTCTCTAGTCAAATATTCCATTAAAAAAATCTAGTGAGATATTTAACAACATTAACCACGTAAGACCACAATCTCTATTACAAACCAAACTAACTTTAAATACCTCAACAAAAGTTGGAAATCAAGGTAGCAAATTGGCATCCCTAAAGGATGCAATGTGATCTAATTCCTTAAATGCTCATCTCCTATGAATGCATGAGTGCATTCCAAACACAAAGGAAGATTGTCCCTCACTACTATAAAAACAGGCTCTCTTGACGTTTTTAAATTGTCAAGAAACCCTACTCTTGATGGTTTTAAAAATGTCATTGAAGTCACTGTCAAGAAAGTCAAAATTCTTGATGGTTGATAAAAACATCAAGAATAGAGAACGTTGAAGTTTTATAATCGTCAAATATACATAATTTCATGACATTTTAAAACTGTTAAGAATGAACTTGTTTATGACATTTTAAACCCATCAAGAATGTCCTCGTTTATGACATTTTAAAACTGTCAAGAATGTATTTGTTTATGACATTTTATAACTGTCAAGAATGTAATTGTTTATGATATTTTAAAACCATCAAGCATGTTTCAATTTTTTTTTTAAAAAAATTGTAATTGAATTATATTTTTGTTTGTGTATTGTGCTGATCTAATAGTCCTGTACCGTTGTCCAGAAACAGTTTCATTAATATATATATGTGTGTGATCAACAATATTCATCAAATATAGTTTCAAAACTCGAGCATATATTATTCATTTTACTTGCATGATCAAACACTAAGAGTCATTTCATTATCATGCATAAACACATACTTGTATGTATGTTTAAGTTGTTCGCTAGTATTTTATTTTAAAATCCCATTAGCCATTGCTTTTAACTATTTATTCTTGAAATATTGGTGGTCATTTTTATTCACTTTAGAACGATGATTGTTGCTGTCAAATATTGCTCAATATAGACCAAATAATATATTGACATGCAGAGACCTAGTAGGTCCCTTGCTTAGTTGAGTTCTTAATTTGTGTGTATTACTTGTTTTTGTTTATTTATCTATTTGTTACTGTCTTTGTTTCAAAGAAAATCAAGAAAAGAGAATAGAGGGAATGTCTTTATGTTGACCCCTTTAAAGGTTCATTTCCGAATCTTCTTAAACATTTGTGGTTAGCCTTTTGACTAGAGCCTACAAAAGTGAGTTTAGTTTTATTCACAATTGAACATGAAAAAGAAAGTTAGGTTACAATAGTTTGGACATGAAGTTTTGATGGGTTAAAAAGGGCAATAATTGTATCAAAACTTTATACTCGAAGGTCAAATAGTGAAAGAAACGGTGGCGGGCGGTAATGCTCATAGTAATATATTAATAGATTGAGTCCTAACTAAATAGTCTTCTATATTATGAACTATATTTCTTTTATTATTTTAGTACATTAAATCTATAAAAAGAGACCCTACAACCATATTTTTTTTTATCATTGGTGGTGTAATAGTTATAGAATTACTTATGATATTGAATATTACAAATTTCTATTTTCTATTTGTATTTTGTTTGTCAAATAGTTATTTGCATCATCAATGTTCATGAGATTTTCTTTGCAATAGTGGGTGTAGAAAACTTGTCATCATCATCATTTATTTTTATGTATCATTGTATTTTTTTTATATTATACTTGAAATTGATAACCATTACTCAATAACTTCTCTTAGGATTTACACCTATGGATAAATCATGGATGCACAAGAGTAGGTTATCAAAAGATTATGAATTGGGTGTAGAAAACTTCATGAATTTTGATTTTTTCTAATACAAATGATGGCTCTATTCATTGTCTTTGTTTGAAATGTGGAAATTGTGAAAAACAAAATCATACTACTATTGGCATGGTGAACAACTACCTAACTCATTCTTATGCGAGAAATCTTCTAAGTTTGGATACCCACATGTATGAAGAGAATGATGTTGGAAGAATTACTGAAATGATTGAAGTTGCTCATGAGAAGTATTCAAAATATCTAAATGAATTTGAGAAGTTGCTTAATGATGTCGAAAAACCATTATATGAAGGATGCAAAAGATTCACCAAATTGTCCACATTAATCAAGTTGTATAATTTGAAAGTTAGGCATGGATGAAGTGATATTAGCTTTTCAGAACTACTGAAAATTGAAAGAAAAATTTTGCCTACTACCAATGTGATGCAAACACCAATGTATGAAGCGAAGAAAACTTTAGGTGCACTAGGAATGAATTACAAAAGGATTCATGCATGCCCTAATGATTGTTGTTTGTATAGAAAAGAATATGCTAATGGAATTGAATATGCTAATGGAATTGAATTTCCTGAATGTGGTGAATCAAGGTGGAAGTATGCTAATAATGTAAACAAAGGGAAAAAATAGATTCCTAGAAATGTTGTATGGTACTTTCCACCGATTCCACATTTCAAAATATTGTTTCGAAGTATTGACAATGTTAAAAATTTGATTTGGCATGCTAATGAGCGAGTAGTTGATGAAAAATTACGACATCTTGCAGACTCTCCAACCTGAAAATTAGTAGATTTGAAGTGGCCAAACTTTGATTCTGAACCTAGGAATATTCGTTTAGCATTGTCAACTAATTTAATCAACTCACATGGTGAAATGAGTTCTAAATATAGTGGTTGGGTCGTAGTGATAGTTATTTATAATCTTTCACCATTGTTGTGCATGAAAAGAAAGTTCATGATATTATCAATGTTGATATCGGGTCCAAGACAACCAGAGGATGACATTGGCACGTACTTAGCACCACTAATTGAGGATTTAAAATTGTTATGGGAAAGTGGTGTTGAATATTATGATGCTAATTAAGAAGAACTATTCATTTAAGAGCTGTTTTATTATGGACAATAAGTTATTTTCTTGCATATGAAAACCTTAGTGGATGTAGTGTGAAAGGGAATAAAGCATGTCCAATTTGTGGAGATAATACGTCCTTTATATGATTAAAATATGGGGAAAAAATGGCATATGTTGGACATCGAAGATTTCTAGCCCACAACCATTTATACCGTCTTCAAAAGAAATCATTTAATGGTGAAAATGAGCTTTAAACAATTTCAGAACCTTTGTATGAAGAGACCGTATATTCAAGAATAAAAGACCTTGAATTTTCAAGAGGAAAGAAAAAGACAAAAAAAAAAAAAAAAAAAAAAAAAACAGCCTATGAAAGGAAGTTGAATGAGTTGTTGGAACATTCCGTCTTTGTTTTTTGAGCTACCATATTGGAAAAATCTTCATGTTAGACATTGCGTAGATAATGATATACATTGAAAAAAAGATGTTTGTTTGACTATATTGGGTACACTTCTTGATATTTTCAGAAAAAGCAATGATGGTTTGAATGCTAGACATGATTTAATTTATTTGAAAATTTGACCCGAGCTTGCACCTGTCAGGTAAAAAAAAAAAAAAAATTATTCCTCTTGCTTGTTATACTCTTATAAAGGAAGAAAAACGTTGTGTTCTGAAGACATTGTCAGAAGTAAAGGTACCTGAAGGTTATTCTTTGAACGTTATAAACCTTGTGTCGATGACTGATTTAAAGCTTAATGGTTTAAAATCTCATGACTGTCACATGCTCTTACAACAATTGTTTCCTATTGCGATAAGATTTGTGCTCCCTTAATACGTTCGGTATGCCATCACTCAATTGTGTATATTTTTCAATCTAGTATGTAATAAAGTCGTCAATGTGCAACAACTGAAAAGGTTGGAAGAAGATATTGTGGTGACTATGTGTCTACTAGAGAAATATTTTCCTCCTTCACTTTTCCCTATATGATGCATCTCACTGTGCACATTGTTAGAAAAGTCAAACTTTTTTGGCCCATATATCTAAAATGGATGTATCCCTTCAAAAGATACATGAAAGTTCTAAAAAACTATGTGAGAAATAGATATCGTCCAGAGGGTTTTATTGCAGAAAGTTATATAGTAGAAGAAGCTATTGAGTTTTGTTCAGACTTCTTATCAAGGATTGATCATGTTGGGCTAGACATTAATAGATTAGATGCATCTTTAGACAATTCAAACTTTGGTAGACCATTGTCTTTAGGAGTTTCCTTAAAACTTGAAGAGGATCTTCTATACCAAGCTCATCGATATGTTTGGGCAAATACAATTGGTGTGCAACCATATATAGAGTAAATTAAAGTTTCAATTATCTTGTCTTCTTTTTGTTTTATTTAATTTTATGACATAAACTTAACATTATGTTACAATGTTTCAATGTTCAAGTAAACATGCGGGGGTATTGCAATTGAAATACCCAATTAAGGCTCTTCATCAAAAAATAGATTCAAGAAGAACATGATCGAACTTTCATATCTTGGTAAAGAGAAAAGGTGAAATTTTAAACATTGATATTTTTTATGGTGAACATTGTAATTTCGTTAAGGTACTTATCATGGTAGGTTGCATCTGAGATTAGGATGGAAAATATTGAAGTTTCAGATAACTTGAGGTGGATTGCTCATGGCCTTATCCTTTTAGTCATTAAGTATAACAGTTATGTCATTAATGAATGTCGCTCTCACACAAAATCTTATGATCAGAATCGAAATGTACAAAATAGTGGAGTTAGATTAGTCGTGAAAAAAGTGCAAGTATCCAATTCAAAAGATAAAAACTTCATCGCTGGAGATATGTCCTTTTATGGAATGATTAAAGGCGCGTATGTGAGCTTAATTATAATACTTTCAATGTTGCAGTGTTTAGATGTGATTGGGTTGAGAACAATATTAGTATGAAGATCGATGACCTTGGTTTTGTGTTAGTTGATTTAAAAAGAATAAGTCACAAGCCTGATTCATTTATAATGGAAACCCAAGTAATGCAAGTTTTTTACGTTGAAGATCCAAGTGATGCTAGATGGTCAATTGTGCTTACTCCACCACAAAGAGATTATGAAGATCAACCAAATGACGACGAACTTTGAGATATTATGTTACATTGTCAAGGAGTACCTAGTGATATGCCAAATATCGATGAAAGTAATGATTTGGACGAGAGTATCTCATCATATGTATGATCAGTCTATTAAGGCATACAGATTTCTAAATAACACATTGTAGGTGGGTTCTACTTGTTATATATGTACATATATGCTATGTTTTATTTTGTATATGCCTAGTATGTCTAATATAATCTTTTCTTTTTAATATTGTTTTAACAAGATATTCTCCTTACACATGGAGCCAAAGATAATAAGTGATGATCAAGACAAGGAGGTTGGTGGATTAGTCGTTGGAGGAGTCGGTGAACAAATTATAGAGAAACGTAAAAAACAAAGGAAGTGAAGACCTAATTATGTTCGATGTGACTCGTGTTTGAAGTGAAGGTGAGAGAAAATTAGTGGAATATAATGAAGATGGCGTACCCATTGGAGAAAATGGGGTGAAGCTAAACTCTTTTATTGGATCATGTGTACACTACCACATCCCCATTAACTATGCATCATGGACAGATGTGCCTACTGAATTGAAGGTAAAGATCTATATCATAGTTGAGGTAAATTTGTTTATAGTTTTTGTACAAGTTTATTTTAATTGACAATGCTAAAAGGAGCATGGTAGTCACAGATTCAGTATGTTGTGTTTAAATGATTATTTCAATTATTTTTTACAATTCAAGTAATCAATGTATTAACTTTAATATTTTGGGTTTCATATCAAATTGATACAAAAAGCCCATATAGTCAATTCGAGTTGGATGAAGTGCGAATGAAGCTTGCTGATTTTTTTTTTTTTTTTTGTGGCCACATGTGATTATGGTAATTATATTTTGGGTTAAATAGACAAGTTTTGTTGATATTGGATGTAGATGTGATATTTTGTTTATATAATTGATATAGCTAGGTGAATTAGTTTTGTTGATATTTTGTTGATACACCTATAGTTCGGCTATACATAGTTGGAAAGTTTAGGCTATCGTTAGAAGTTTAGGCTAAACTATATGTATGTATATGATTGATTGATATATATATGCAATATGTTAAAATATTATTAGTTGTTTGATGAAAAAGTTTAGTTGATTCAATTTTAAATTAATGTGTATTTAACACATTTGCACGCGTACTCTCTTACTTTACTTATATATGTTCGTTATTGTTGAACTTCAAAACAGTTGTAAGATAAATTATGGATATATTTTAAAATATATAATTTTTTATTTAAAAAAACTTGACATGCAAAGCGTGTCAAGAGTAAAAAAATTCTTAACATGTAGAAATTGTCAACAAATCTTATATACTTAACGTTTATAAATTATTGAGTATAATTTTACTTGACGCTTAAAAACTGTCAAACAAAAATCCGTTTATTCTTGACACTGGATTACTTGACGCAGAAGAAGCGTCAATTAATCTCGTATGCTTGACGTCTTTTACCAGTGAAGTGTAGTTGTACTTGACGCTTAAAAATTGTCAAGTAAAACTGTCTTATTCTTGACCCTAGATTACTTGGCGCATTGAAAAGCGTCAAGTAAACAAATATTTGACAGTTTTTAAGCGTCAAATAAATCGAGTTTTGTAGTAGTGTTTGAGTTTTATAATGGTTTTTATTTTTTATTTTGAGTATAACAAAGTTGAATTTGCGCTTATTCTTTTCTAACTTGTTTTTTACTTAAAAATTTAATATGTATTTTAATTTAACTTTTAGTTAAAAGGAATTAATTCAAATTCTTAAACAAATATAGCAAAATTTTCTATTGCTCGGAATAGACACTAATAAAAGTATAACTTTTGTTTGATATTTATTTGGCTATAATTGAAAATGCTCTATTATTTAAGTGTATATATATATATTTTTCTTGAAAGTTCACCTTAAATTTGTGATGGGGAGATTATTACTTTCCATAATACCAATACCAATGATTTGAACTTTAGTAAAAATGATACCAATTATTTTGATGATAAGTTGAAAATTAAAGGACAATAATTGAGTTCATTAGGGAGATGCATTCTAATTACAAGAACCTATACCATCTCTCATTAATGGCTGATTGGGACAACTCTTTCCATCAAATCGTCACTTAATTTTATTAACAATAACAAATTTATGGAGAAAAGAAAGTTGGGTGAAACAAGTTTTTTTCTTAACAAAAATTATTTGAGAACATTATCCTTTTTTTTTTTTACCCTTAGTTCAAATTTTTAGTTGAAATCTCCAAATTTTGAGAGATTAAGATAAATTTCAAAATTTTGGTTTAAAAAGTTTTCCTTCCATTTCTTGAATCTTGAAATTTTGAAAATTTGATTTTTGATTTCTCTTTTTCTTTTTCATTACGTTATCTCTAATGTTATGATTTTTTATGTTCCTATTATTTTATGGTTTAATACTATAATTTTTCATTTTTATATATAGTTTATTTATAATAAACATTTACCATAATTTTATAGGAAAATATTTCATGTTTTTAATTTTATAATTAATTTTAAATATTTGATAATATTTTTTATCTTTTTTTTCCAAATTTTCTACTCTCACATCCCATTCTATGCCATTCACATAGATTATACCATTCACATCTACTGGTTGTTATCTTACTTTGTAATGATAATTAAAATGATAGGAACGTTTTTAAAATTAACAAAATAAATTAAAATGTTTACAAAAATTTTGGATTCTATCCATGATAGTTATGGATAGACTTTTATTACTAACTATCAACATCACTATAGAAGCATATCAACGACTATCAACGTTTATTATTGATAGAATCTGAAAATATTGTTATATTTTGTCAAATTTGCTACTTTTAACAATTTTTCATAACTCAATCACAATCAAACTAATTTTAATAATTTTCATCAATCTCCATAAAATTTACTATAATTTCGAAGACGAATTGAAAAATATTTTCTTCAATGGTGGAGATATACTTAGAAGGCATGGGGTGACACAAATTGAAAGTAATTACTTTGTTGAACTTTCTGAAAATTATACTCTTGTTAGTAAATAAATATGGATACAACTGGGATAGGAAACTGGATCCTACAATAATTCCTTCGTTAAGGTTGTTAACCAAAATGAATGTGTTGTGATAAGGCACACATATCCTTTGCAAATGTGAACCTTTGAAAGCTTGAATAGGATGTTCAAAGACCTAGTAAAGACATGTAAAATAGAAATATCAGATCTTCTAAAGAGAGGACTTGTAAGCCCATCAAAAAGCCTTTGGTCTTGTCCAGCCTTTTACATCAATAATCAAGTCGAAAAGGAGCGAGGTGTCACGGTCATATTTTTCCAATGTGTGTTTACTTATGGTTATACGCTCCGAATATCCTCAGTTTATCTTATCTTTATGTCTCATATTTAGTTTAGGTAGTTGTCTTTTATTTTAAGTCATAAAATTTGGGTGTGACGTTTCAGAATTTTCATATGCAAGCTTACCAGAGCTGAAAATGTTCAAAATGTATTATAGGAAAGGCATACTAGTTGAATCTCCGTCCAAACATTAATTGTACTATTTGCAAGCAACCTTTTTTTCTTGCAACTAACGGACTTTAATGCATATTGTAACATCAATTTCAATGTTTACATATTTCTTTCTTTCTCACATTTTATGAACGAATTTCCCAAAAACGTCGAAGAAGGCTACATCATACGTCGACTTTGTCCGTGATTTTCGAATTTTGATCGGCTCACTTGTTCATCAAGTTAGAACAAGTGCCGCACAATCGTCCGTCTCGAGATTGAAACGCTATGATTGTGACACGTGGCATCTCCAAGCTTGTTATATCAAGTTCGATAAATATAAGAGACTTTTATCTGTTTTAACTCTAAATTTTCATAACTGAATCTATTTAAACAATTTATTAAGATTATTGTTTGAAAATCATAAATATGTGAAATATTACAAACGTGTACTGAATTTTTCAAATCTTGTATTAGCAACATAACATTAGAATTGATAGATAATAAAGACTTTTCAAAAGATATCTTCTAACTATAAATCCAAACTGATAGATCAAAACCTTACGAAAAATTTCGATTGATAAAGTTATATGTCTGAAAAAAAAAACAATATTTATACAATTGAAACATAATAAATAGTATAAATCCAATATACTCTAAGAAAGTTTAACTTTTAATTAACACTATTATTAGTTTAGAGTGGAATGTAAATTAATATTTGATCTATTGTTATTAAGAGTTGCGTATATATTTCCTAAAATAAAAAGCCCAAAAAACAAACACATTTGAAATGTTAATTAAAATATATAATTTTTTTTTAGAAAAAAACCCAATGACTTATAACGCTGCATAATAATTGTTGATTAGTGACTTTGATTTATAATTAGAAGATGACGTGTGTTAGTTAAAAGGTCTATGATTTAAGATTAAGATGGGAACTAATAATTTTTATGCATGCATGCCTATTTGATCATTCTTATATTATTTGAAATTTGTTTTTGATAACCAACTACTGAAAAATATTTACAAATATAGCAAAATTTTATCTATTAGTAATAGACTGTAATAAAGTCAACTAGACATTTATCAATATGCATCTTATTAATTGAAGCAATAGATCTCTATTTGAATCTGTTGTGATTTATCATAAGTAGAGAGAAATTTTTTACTATATTTATAAATAAGTTTGCTCATTTTAGTATATTTGGAAAACATTTCTTGTCACACCCACTCCTGGATCACCTACTGTCGATGTGAAGTCAACTGAAATCGTTCCTCTTTTGAATAACACCAGCTGACCCTGACTACTGAACCCTTTTGTAATGCTAAACATCTTGAATAAAATAAAACTTATGCAGTGAATTAACAAGATAAACACAAATTAAATAAACTTCATTACATAACTTCAAAATAAGTTAAGCTAAACACCATTGATTATAGACTATACTTTTAGACCAAACAAAACTAACAATTGAACTCATCCATTAAACATAACCTATGTACATAACATATATATAGATCTAGAACTGACCCACAGGATCAAAATTATTAACAATTTTGGAAAACAGACCGGAGACAATGGTCAGACCCTTAGATCATGATCTCTAGAAAACTGGGAAAACGTTTGAAAATGGTGAGCTAAAAAGCTCAACGAATGACATTTTTAATAAAACGTACTTTTCTAAATAATTTCATTGTTTTCTTAAATAATTAGATAACCATATCATAAGAATAGAATCTTTTAAAACTTTTTCCACCTTTAGAAATATATATTTCTATCTTTTAGAAGCTCTTTTGCTTTCTAAAACAAATCTCTGTTTCTTTGTCTCCGTTAGTTTTATACTTTAGAAATTCAGTCATGATAGTAACTAACTCAACCTGTTGTGCCTGAAAACTCAATCATGAGTACATCATGCATGAATTCGATCATCGCAATGTCATTTCTGAATTCGATCAAGATAGCAAAGCGCTAATCATACTATCCTGCCTAAACTCGGTGGTAGCAACTAAGTGGTCAGCATAACCCTGTACCCCTGGATATTTGTGTACATTGACCATTGAAAACTCGATGTATAGAACAAACAAGGTTTTCTTGCTTGAAGTCTTCCTCATTAAATTAATGCTCTTCAAACATCATTCTAAAACAATAGCATTTACATAAACTCAAAGCATATTCATTAACCATAGCTAGCTTGCAAATCTCATCAGTAAATTATCAATAAGTACATGTTTTGCTAAACGTTTCTAAACTCATGTTTTGGAATCGTTTTCTAAATAACACACTTAAAACACCTTTTATAGACATACTTGTAAATCAAGATATCATAATCAGTACAGTTCAATAATATATCATTTCAAAATATTCTTAAATAACATGTAAAACTAAATCAAAAACATTATTAAAAAATCATTTTGTCACTCATAGATGGTAGCTTAAACCCCCGACTTGTAAATTTTTTTTGATCTCCTCTTATCCTGAAATAATGGTAAATAATTCTATTTAACTTCCTTTAAATTATCAAGACTTCACTTAAGTTTTCCAAAATCGTAAAAAACAGCCCCCAAAACCATCAATTGACATTGGTTTGGGCACACAGATGGACAGTAGAGGTTGGCACACACGCACATGGTCTGGGCAAGCCTTGCCACGTGCTAACCTCGAAAAGGACTTGTTGCACACGGCTTGCTTGGTCTCGCACCCAATGTCTTGCATGGCCCTCTTATGCGCATGACTTGTTGTACGCTACCTTGGCCACGAGCCTTGCCTGGGTTGTGCGTCCAACATAAGCCCACAAGCACCATGCTAACCATTTTTAACTTAGAATCCACACCCATCTCGCCTAAGATAACACAATACTCGACCAACCACCTCCACTACCCAAAACTCAACTTCTCAATCAGAACATAAGTCCCACTTTAGAGATTTATATCTTAAAATACATAGCTCTCAAATGAAATTATTTCCTTCTACAAAGTTGCTGCAAAACTTCGTAACGTTCTTACTTCACAATTTCAGCCACAAAATCCACTAATTGCGTTCTATAGCCTTCTTGGAGTGAATCTTGCTCAGAATTCCTCCAAAAATGACCTTTCTCCCTTCTTTCAACTCAAACTCAACCTTCCGTTCTTCAATTTTAACCAGGTGTCCCAGCTTACAATATACTCAATTTATGATCATTTGAGACTAAGTTAAGCCAAAACACACAAGTAATTTGGGAGACATTTCATTTCTAAAGTGATGTATTGATACTGAGCTTTGCATGAAAAATTATTGACACCTCCTGCTTTTCTAAATTTAACCTAAACATGCACATGACACCTGCAAATCACTTCACTGACTCCATCTCTTCATCATCTTGCCTAACCTCACTCAAAATGTCCAACCAAAATGCTTAGAACCCTTGGAAATGCCTTATTAATACCTTACTTGACAAAGCCAAAAACCTCTTCTTGTATAGCCATGCCCTCTACACTAACTTCTTCGCCGAGCCTAAATGCCCTAGCTAACCTCTAAAGACACGTCTTCTCGCGTAGTCCAAGTGCCTAGCACACTTCTTATAGGTTTTTCCATCTTTCTCAGCCACACATACAAGCTAGCCGTTTAAGTCACTTCTTCTTGCCCTAGCGGCTATTTACTCCTTTTTGGCTGCCCACCAAGCCCAAAACGCCTATGCCATGGACTTAACCAAAATTTCCCCATTTTCAACCTTAACCCCCTTTAACTTTTAAACCATTTCTTCTTAGTTTTCCTTCATTCTATCTACCATGACACACTTACAATGACACTTCTCAAGCTTACTTTCACATATAATTAACTTCACTCAAAATACATTTTTAGAAACCTTCAGTTTCTTAAGGTTCGGGGTTTACATTTCTATATTTTTCTTGATTATTTTATCTTATGCTATGAAGCTAGAGAGCAACAAAACAACCAAGAAAACTTAAAATATAAGTCAAATACTTAGTGTGTGAGGTTTCAAAATCCTTTTGTGGCATACAACATGTAAATACATTTTCATAAATAGACTTTCAGCGCCTCAATCAAGACATATAACATACATGCATTAGCGTCCTCTTATTTCTTTCACCAAGAACACGAATCATTCTCACACATAGACTACTGTGATTGATTGCATCATCAACATCTCACGTTGTTAACTCAATACACTACAAGAATTTTGGTCTCTGTTGACAATTTTTTTTGTAACGAAACAAAAAATGGACAAAGATATGATATGACAACTTAATTTCATTGCATGGTTACATCTTCGTTTTTAACAAAGAAAATATATACGTGGACAAAAAGTTACGCGGTTGAAAGAAACATTGAAAGAATAGTTTTTATGGATACTTTTCTCTCATCATCTTCGTACCAACACCTAGAAGAGATAGACAGAAAGAGGGAGAAAAAATAATTTATCATTTGTACTTTTAGAAGTAACCAAACAAGGAGAGGGATCCCAAAGGATAAAGCACACCAATTTGACAGCCCTATACAAGGACAACAGCAAGTTTTGGACGACTTGCACCAAATTAAAATAACAGCTTGGGGAACTCAAAGATTATTCATCACAGAAAAATTTGTTGAAATTTTGAATATATACCCATTTCTACTCAAATATCCCGCAAGGATTTACCAAAGTGAACTTTTACCTAATATCTTAGTAAAAGTTGTTGAATCTCATTTAAAAATGTTAAAAACTACAAAACAAAAGAGAAGAAAAAGGGGGGAAAATAAAATAAAGCGCTGTCCTTCACAAAGATTTATTCTAATTAAATGTTTTCTCGTAAAAATAACAACAAATTTTTACCACAAGTTTTTGTTGAAATTTGCCAAAAATATGGGGAGATCAAAAGCATACCCACTTGAACGAATACAAACCACAAATTAAAATAGAAAACACCATAACTGGTTTGTCAAACAAATTCTTAAGTTGAAAAGAAAACCAATTGGCACCCTCAAGTATAACATTTTTGTGAAAACAAAATGGAAATTTTAAGTTTATAAACTGAACTACTGAAGTTGAGTTTCAAAGGCTTGTTCAATAAGTCAGGTAAGAACTGGAGCATAGTCCGAACTTCCACACTTCCATATTATAGGATTTAGATGCTCAACTCATAAATCTCTAAATTAGAGTTTATATATAGTCTCTACACTTTAAAACGTGCGCAATGGGTTACAAACTTTTCATTTTGCTCCCCTGTCTCCATATGGCTCAGCTCCTAATACTAGTTCATATAAATTTATTGATGTAATATCTAAACTATATAATATCACCAAAACAAGCAAAGCTAGCTAACACACAGTGATATATTCAGAATTTTATGCTAAGTGCATAACTTTTTACAGGGCTTACAATTTTAGATAAGCTTTAAAAAATATGTAGCAAATCAGGACATCTCTATTGTATGTTTAATATGTAGTACAAAACAACAAATATATATAAATAATTGTTCGCAACAAAGTTGAAACTTTAACGTAGAAACAAAAATAATTTTTCTTCTAACACAACGACTAATTTTAAGGACTGATGTGTTATATTTTGTGAGATTTTTCTATCGTAAATAAAAGTCTATAATATCTAATAGACATTTTAAAGAGATTTATTGAAGTTTAACATTAAAATTTTAAATATTTTATGGGTCATAATTTTAGAAATTAAGAACTAAACTTGTACTGATTTGAATTTAGTTTTAAAGTATCCTCTCTTAGATAATGGGTCATGTTTAGTGAAGAAAAGATAGATAGCATAATATAATTGTTGTTGTGTGGTCGTTGTTGTAAATTCAGCGATCTTATCTTACAAAAATATAATATTTGGAAGTTTGTTCTTCTGATTATGACAAGAAAATAATAAATAAAATATATTGTTAAACTGAGCTATATTGTTTTCTACTCTGGGTGAATATCTATAAATTATTTGAAACACAACAATGTTATTCATTTGAAGATTGGTATATATATATATATATATATATATATATATATATATTTAAGCTCAACCACATATGAGATTTGAAAAGAAAAAAAATCGACCTTATTTGAGATTATATCATCTTATTTAAATTATTCACGATTTAAAATAACAAATTTATGTCTATTTATTTAAATGCACCTTTTATCTACTTAGACTAGTTGTGAAAAATGCATTATTAAATATAGTTACAAATTTAGCAATTAAATTTAAAATAATTGAGTATATACCAACATTTTAAAAAATTTACAAATCTAGTAAAATTTGTCAAATTCTATCGATGATAGAAGTTTATCATCAATAAACCATATTGTAAATATTGGTCTATCACTAATATATCATATGAGTCTATTAATGATACGAATCTATCATCGATAATTTTGCTATATTTTTAACTTTTTTAAATATTGTTATATCCTTAATTATTATCTCAGTTATAATTACTTATAAACCATTTAATTTCATTATACAAATTTGAGTTTTTCTAGAAAGCACTTCATGTAATCGTGTTTAATGTTCACATGAATTCTAATGATTATTTTATCTTGTTCAAGAGGATAATTATTAAAATATCAATTTCAGTCCTCTCATTTTCATTAAATTGTTCTTTTCTTATAATTTCCACACAAAAATATTTGGAAATCGGTTAAAAAATAAAATATTTACATTTTCCTTTTTGAAAAATTAAATATAATAAACTTTGTGGAGCTTTTATCAAAATAGAAAAAAAAAACATGTCACAACATTTTATAAATTTACAAAAATAGCAGTTTAAAAGTGAGAACTCTCATACCCTATGATTATCGTCTGATATCACTAATTTTATCATATTTGTAATATACCAAAAATTGGTTTTAAAATATTTTTGTCATTTGATACAATTACTCAAAATATAATGTTTAAATTATCAGTAATCTTCACCATTTTTCTTTTCAATATTTAATATCTACATTATCACACCATAATAAGGACAATGAATTCTTACAAATATGATACAAAACCAAAAAAAATAAAGTTTTCCATCTATTAGAAAAGCTTGCTTTTTCTTTCCCGAGGTTAAAAATATTTTTAATGATTTTGAATTTTTTATATATATATATATATAAATAAATAAATAAAGATAGAACATCTTGAAATTAAATTTTTTATGACTAAATTATTTTGTATATTAAAATATGTGGTATATAACACATCAATAAAGAAAAATTTTAAAAAATAGTAAAATATTAAAATTAGTTTACTAGATACAGCAAAATTGATTATACTCTCCAAATACAAACTTAATTAAAACTATAGTTTATAAAATTAAGTATCCTAAATATAGATTTTATCTAAATTTAGAGTGAGCAATTTGAGATGGAAAACATAGATTATTTAGTTGAAGTTAATTGAGGATTGAGACAAAAACTACAGATATAATAACTTCATTTCATCAAGTCTAAAATGTACATTTTGATTAGACAATTGTAGAAGTTTGAAGGAGTTGTTAAAATGTCAATCCTTTTATTAAATGATGCATAGTTACATTTGCACAAAAATGAAAACAACCTGTCTTGCAATTGTTATTTTGTTTGAAGCATTTGAAAGGGTTTGATTTGTTTTCATTATAATTAGGAACAAGAAGGAAATGACAATATTGTGAAAAAGAAAACAAATTAAACTAAGAAGAAAATCCTAAGACATATTTGATGGTGATATTTGACATGCAATCTAAAGTCACACCTGTTTTTGGTTTGTAGCCTTGCAAACGAACTCACTTATTCCATCTAACTAAAGAGACATCCGCAAGAAATCATCTTCTTGGGCCTTTGACAAATTCTACATAATTCCCAAAAACCAATCAAATCATTGGTACCATCATTATTGTTGCGACGTGATCACTACGCGAAACAGCCGACCTTCTCGTTTATTTAATTTCAATAAATAAATAATTACTGAGTCGCCACCAACCATATTAAGGTGTGATTGGTCATCTAAATAAAAAAATGGTCTATGTAAATTCATCATAAGTTCGAGAGTCAGTTGTGTCATAAAGGTGTTAACACCCTACCGCACCCATAAAATGGTTACCCAATTTTATCTTTTAAACTAAAATATAAGGTTTACAAAACAATGTTTTTTATTTAGGTTTTTTTTTTTAAATGTCCTATGGTTATCAATTCACATCGAAGAAAATAAAACCTAAGCATTAATTGATAATTATGGGTGACATAGAAGCCGTTAGAAAAATGAAGTTTATTTTTGTTTTAAAAGATGTTTCTTTTATATTCACCTCAAGAATATTAAAATACCAAACTTTGATTTTTTAATCTTCATCATAAATGTTTAATAAAAAATTTCATGTATCTAAGAATTAATAAATTCATAGAAAACACTACTCAATCTAATTTAAAATATAAAATGGGTTTATAATTTTAAAGATAATCTATTAGTTAAATTTCAAATGAAGAAAATTTCATCTATCGATGAAATTTAAATTATAAAATCCATAAAAAAATAATAATTTTCTCTGATTTATATTTTTATTTCAAATTGAAAAATAAATAAATAATAATGATAATGATAAAATCGCGTAAAATTTGATAAATACTTATGAAATAAATAAGGTAATATGGTGAGATAAAATAATATAAAGAGTTTGAGATAAAATAATAATAATAAAATAATACAAAGATTTTGAGGTAAAATAATACATGATAAAATGATATAGAAAAATTGGAATAAAATAATACAAAGATTTTGAGATAATATACATGATAAAGTAATATAGAAAGTTTGAGATAAAATAATATAGAGAGATAAAATAAATACAAAGATAATATACGTGAGATGCAAAAATATGCAACGTGCAAAAATGTAAAATAATTAATTAATGGTTGCAAAATAATTAATCAACGGACACCAGGGTAATTAATGTATGATGTGAAGATGTCCCATAATTAATTAATGCGATGTCGATTTTAGTTAATGGTCGAATGAATAATTAACCCACGATATCAAATGAGTGTGAAATAATTAAAATGATGTTAATTAATTAATGTAGATGCAAATAATTAATTCAGAAGGGAGGATGCTAATTAATTAATAGGTCAAATTGGTGCTGCCAAATAACTAAGAAAGCAGGATGAAGATACCAAATAATAAAAAAAAAATAGGTGTGTTAAATACATATGCTAATTAATTAATAGGCAAAATGGGTGCTGACGAATAATTAGAACACGATGCCATAATGCTAATAATTAGAGCATGATAGACGCAAATAATTAACTCAGAATACATAATGCCAAATAATTAAAAAAAAAATAAAAGGTGCTGCCAACTAATTAATCAATCCCAAACATTTGATAATTATTGTATGTCTCTTTGGATAAGTGTTAAACATCATGTAGCTCATGTTCATATACAAAATGGTTTAGCAGAATCTTTTATAAAACGTTTGCTTGCTAGAGCTCTCTACATCTGTACAGAGACATGTTATTTTGCTTGTTGCGTCACTTGTGTGTATTAGACCAATAGCTTATCACAAGTACTCATGATTATAATTATCATATGATCATGAGCCAAATATTTCTCATTTGAGAGTTTTTTGATGTGTAATATATGTTTCAATTGCTCCACCACAATGTACTGAAATGAATCCTCAAATGAGGCTAGGAATATATGTTGGATTTGATTCCCATCAATTATTAAATATCTTGAACCCCAGATAGGTGATGTCTTTACTGCACAATTAGTTTTTTTATCATTTTTAATGACACAAATTTAAGGAATTAACAAATTGGAAAAATAAATTAAATGAAATGTATTACTATTGTCTCATTTAGATTCTCGTATAGACCAATGTGAATTTGAAATTAAAAAAAATAATTCATTTGCAAAATATAAAAAATCAGTTACCAGATGCATTTGTAGATGCAAAAAAGGTAACTAAATCACATATAGTAGCTACAAATGTCCAAACAAAGATTGATACAAACACAACATGTTGTTATTAATGAATCTGTAACATACCAGAAGTGTGGTAGACCAGTAGATTCCAAAGATAAAAATCCTCGAAAAAGAAACTGAGTCAATAACACGATTAAAGATGTGGATCTTCTAAAAGAAATCCATATTTTGACTTCTAACAGAAATGTCGAAGAAAATAAAACAACTGAGGATAATAACGAGATCTCGATAAGCTATGTCATAATAAGAAAAAAATGAAACCAAACTAATATAGTTGTTGACAACATTTTTGCCTATAATGTTGCTCTTGATATTATATTTGAAAATGAGGATTATGAACCAAAATCAGTTGAAGAATGTCGACAGAGAAAATATTGGTCTTTGTGGAAAGAAGGAATTAATCCATAACTAAATTCACTTTCAAAACGTCAGGTTTTTGGACCAGTGGTCCAAACACCAGAAGGTGTCAAACCTGTAGGATATAAATGGGTATCTGTGAAAAAAATAAATGAAAATAATGAGATCACAAAATATAAAGCAAGATTAGTTGCACAAGGTTTTTCACAAAGATCTAGTACTGATTATAAGAAGATATATTCTCCAGTGGTGGATACAATCACATTAAAAATTTTAATTGGCCTGCGTGAGTATGAAAATCTGGATACACATCTTAGAGATATAGTCACAGCCTATTAATATGGATATCTTGATAATGATATTTATATGAAAATTCCATAAGGTTTTAAATACCTGAAACATATAAACCAGGTTCTCGGAAACTATATTCAATAAAGTTACAAAGATCATTATAAGGATTGAAACAATTAGAATGGATGTGAAAAAATTGCCTAAATGAATATTTGTTGAAAGAAGGATATCAAAATAATTCAATATGTCCATACACTTTTATAAAGAAAATATAGCCCGACTTTACTTAAAATAGTTGTATATGTTGATGATTTAAATATAATTGAAACTTCTGAAGAGCTTTAAAAGAAAATAGAATATCTTAAGAAAGAATTCGAGATGAAAGATCTCAGAAAAACAAAATTTTCCCTTGGTTTTCAAATTAAGCATCTAACAGATAGAATATTTGTTCACCAATCAACTTATACATAAAAAGCTTTTGAAAGATTTTATGGATAAATCACATCCATTGAATATTCCAATGCAAGTACGTTCACTAGATTTGAAGAAAGATATATTTCGACCTCGAGATGATAATGAAGAACTATTTGTTCCAAAAGTACCATATCTTAGCACAATTGATGTATTTATGTATCTTACTAATAATGCAATATCATACATTACATAGTTTAGTAAATTTATTAGCTAGATACAGTTCCTCTCCAACAAAAAGATGTTGGAATGAAATTAAACATAAATTTTGTTATCTCTAAGGAATAATTGATATAAGATTATTTTATTCAAATAAATCAAATCTTAACATAGATGGTTTTGATGATTCTAAATATTTACCTGATCTACACAAAATTAAATCTTAGACATGTTAGTCATGTTATCTATTCACATGCAGAAAAACTACTATATCTTGGTGATTAGTAAAACAAACCATAATAACCACCTCCTCAAATCATGTCGAAATTCTTGTAATTCATTAGGCTAGCCGAGAATGTATATGGTTAAGATCGATGACTCAACACATTCAAGAATCATGTGGTTTGTCTTCTAGTAATCTCCTTCTAACAACATTATATGAAGACAATATGATATGTATAACTCAAATAAAAGAAGGTTATATTAAAGGTGATAGAACAAAGTCCATCTCACCAAAACTTTTCTATACTCATGATCTTGAAGAAAATGACAACATCACATGTACAACCAATTTATTCAAAGGATAACCTGACAGACTTATTTACAAAATCACTACCTATCACAAATTTAAAAAAAATTGGTGCACAACATTGAAATGCGGCGACTCAGAGATCTCAAGTGATGTTACCATGAGCGAGAGTAAATTTTATTTTTATAAGTATATATGAAATATGTACGTTTTTTTCTTCACTGGAATTTTTTGTTATTGGGTTTCCTGGTAAGGTTTTAACGAGGCATATTTCATATATGTAATGAGCATCTAAGAAGGTGTATTATAAATAATAATATAAAATATAGATGCCCATTATCCATTAGTAAGATTAGTGTCCACCATGTGCCAAGTAAACGTGTTCTCTTAGTGGCCATGTACTGTCACATAATATTTGCCAAGTTGCCTATAAATAGTGACATTTGGTGGAGCTGTAAGAAGTACACACATTGGAGAGTAATTCTAAGAAATTGGAGAAAGTGGAGAAACTTAACAATTTTAAGATTTTTCTAATTTTCTTATTTATTTATCTTCTTATTTATTTATTTATTATATATTATATTATTTTACTTTAATATTATATTTTCTCGCTTTTCATATTTTAGTTGTACCTCTTTTTAAAATAATTTACAAAATATTGTAAAGTTTTAAATTTTATCAATGATAGACACTCATGAACTTCTATTATTGTCTATCAATGTTATTGGTAGAAGCATATGAGTGTATCAACATCGACCATTGATAGAATTTGAAGTTTTGATATATTTTATAAATATTTGGTTAAATTTGTCATTTTTATATTTCTCTAAGTTAATATTTAACTAATTAATTTTAGTAATAAACATTAAATAATTTTTTTAATGTTTAGTTTAAAAAAATATTGATTTATTTATACTTTGACAGATAAAACATTTAATTAATATACCAATACATTAAATAATGTTTTAATTCATGACTACATATTGGTTCTTAAATTTAAATTAAATAGTTGTTTAATTTTGATGTTCATATACAATTCAACCACTACAACAACATCGTCCGTCTTTCTTCATATCTTCTTACTTAATGGACATCAAAGAAGACCAATTTGGAGTAAATATAAATCAAATTTTGTATTCAATTTCTAAAATTATTTATTTAAACACATATATGAATTATTCTAAAAAAAATTTAAAGTCATACATTTAAATTTTAAACGTTTAAAATTCATACATTTAAATCTTAGACATTGGATATTCAAACTCATAGAATACTATCCCTAATCCAAACCGCCCTTCAAATATTATATAGATTATATATATAATAGGAACTAATTCTAGATTGTTTAAAATGATGTTGACATTGAAGAGTTTGATGAGATTATTGACGATAGAGACCTACTATACATTGAATTGAGAATCTAGTGGTCTACTACAAACAATAGTTTTGATGTACATAAAATAAATAAATATATATATATATATATATATATATATATATTTAAAAGTTGAAACCCTATTAAAAAATGTAAAATTTTTATCTTTCTTAAAATGATCTTCCTTTCCTTATTTTTAAAAGTTAATTAGTGAATCATTTTCAAATTAACTGTTTTTGTCAAGTTAACAACATGAGCCTGAGGTGTACTCCAAAATGATTATTGAGATAATACAGGAAAAGGAGAAGAAAAAAATAGTTTCTGCAATCATTCAAGATCATGAAGCCAACAACAACCATTTTTTAAGATGAAAATTTGTCATCAAAACATATATATTTTCAGTTTTACAATTCAAACATAGAATAGATTTGAATCTAAATTTTATAAGAAAAATTGATAAATGAAAAGGGTGTTTGATATCGCATTCAGTCGAACTCGAACTCCATAATTATTGAACGCATGTTATCCCTTGTTGTAAACAATATATAGAATAGTTTGATTAAAAAGAAAAAGTTAAAAGAAGAAGCATAACATGAAGATGTGATTATAAAATTAGAATGAATGAGTGACAATAGGAATCTGTGAAAATTCCAAACGAGTTGGTTAAATTAAATTAATAAAAAAAATATTAGTGTACGTTCTAAAACTTCATAGGTTTTGTTGATATAAACTCTAAAATTATAGAGGAAATCCAATGGAAACAAACAAGAATCCTATCACTAACCGATAGCTTCTTCCAAGCAATAATAACTTAATTCACAAAAGAGTACAAAAATTTTCATTGTACAATTACCTCGTGACCAAGGTAATGGGCAGAACACCGTTACACACTTTCAAACATTTGGCAAAATAGTTCACCTTAGGCAATAGAGGCAAAACCCTCAATCTCCTCAATAAAAGACAATATTTCAAACAAAGGAACATTCATCTAATTGAACATTCATCCAAAAACCAACTCAACAATAATTAAGAAAAAATAGGAAATTTCTTAAACCATATATTCTACATGGACATAGAACTATATATATTATATGAATCATCAATACTTTCATTCTTATACATTCATGTTCAAATATTGATTAACAAAATTAACGATATTAAAGTAAATGTACGTATCGTATGTTTTTAAATGCAATGCAAGTAAAGTCTATAGATTTGGTTAGATGTGGGTTAAATTTGTGAAATTATGAGTCTTTATTTATTTACATAGAACATAAAGTCAAGATCAGTACAAATGTCTAAACAGCTTGTTGGTTAAAAATTTTAATTAATACAAAATTGTAAATAATGTAGTTGATTTTTTTTTTTTAAGAAAAGAACATAGGTGTAGAGAGGGTCCCTTATATTTCTATTTTACTGCCTTCACATGGGGTCACTACTCCCCCCCTCAAACACTCTCTCTCTCTTTCTGTCTCCATCTTTCTCTCTCTAGCCGTTAATCGTCAACTCAATTGCCCATATAACTTTCTGAATCAAGCTCCATCCATAATTTATAAATTATCATCAAATCCAAATCCCATTAACCATTCCAAAAGGAAACAATCCCAATGGTGGGTTTTCCTGCAATGTACGACGGCAGCGCCACTCCCTCACGTCGGCGGCGACTTCTCTCATATTTCTTCATAATGTTTTTCTTCATCTGGGTGGTGGTCGGCAACCAAGCAGCCAGAACTATCGCTAGATCGTTACGGGAAAGGGAAAATCCAGATATGGGGGCTGTCGGAAGCAAGGAGAAGTATTTCAATGGAAGAAGAAGTTTGGGTTCAAGAGAGTTTGAAGAGAACAAACGAACGGTCCCCAGCTGCCCCGATCCTCTGCATAACTAGTACAATAGTTTTTGTGTTTTTTGTTACTTCTTTTTCCCAAAAATACCCATGGTTTTCTTTTTCTTTCTTTTTTTCTTTTTTCTTTTGTGATTGTGAAAAACAGAGGGTATTTTGGGACTGTTAATTTAGAGTATGTTATTATGAATGAAAGGGAAAAAGAACGGAGGGTTTTTGATTTGTACAGAAAAGTAGAAAATCGGAAATACTACTTTTGGAGAAATTTGGCAGAGGAGAAAGAAGAGGAAGAATGGCAGAGATGCGATTTGCAATCACAGAATCGTGTCTTTTTTATTTATTCATATATATAATTTTATTTTGGCAGATTAATATAAAAGAAAGAGAGAGAGATAGTACGCATTTTATTTTTCATAATTATTGCATATATATATTTAAAAAAGTGAAAGTTTTTTGTCCTGTGTCCTGCGAAGGAAAAAAGAAAGGAAGCTTTTTTGGGTAATAAGTGGTGTGTTCAAATTTGCATTTACTGCGTTTTTTCTGTGTTCGAATTATTTTGTGAGAGCTTTTTCAGATTTTTCATTTAGTACTTTTTTTAATCACAGAGATTCAAGTTCTATTTTCTTTTCTTTCTTCCTAATATTTTTTAGTAGAAGAACAGTAATATGCAGGAATGGAACATGGGTTGCGTGTCTTCCTTAGATTAATATCTCTTAATCTAAAACATAGAGAATTTGGATTACGTACCTAAATTCTAATTAGTAGACCAACACATGTCCTAAATGTAAAGCCACACCACTACAGGTACGTATTCTATTAATATATTTTTTTACATTTTGATTTCTGCCTTCCATTTTTAAATTAATCTTGTTTTCTATTTTATTCTCTTTTATCTTCTCAAGTTTCAATCTAAGATTCTTTTTTTATTTTTTTATTTCTTTACGATTTTTAAATTCTAATTTGTGTCTTGTTAAAATATCTAGATTTTGTATTTTTTTAAAAAAAAAAACTACACTTCTATCTCTTCTATCTCTCTGTCAAATAGTCTTGTGAGAGAACTTCTGTCCAACTGTTCACACAGTTGTAAATGTATTCCAATATCCATTTATGCAATAACAAGAAGGGGAAGAAGTTAACCCAAGAAGGAATTTCTGGCAAGGAAGAGCTATAAAACTTACGAGGTGAAAAGTTAATAAGTTACAAAATATTTATATTTTTCAGCAGTTACACTTGCAAACTTCTTAAGATATGAAACAAAAAGTAATTTCATACTCTACTTTGTTGATTCCTAATTTCTTAGATCAAACATCCCATTTGGGTCTTTTGTTGGATGTTTTTTTTTTTAATGGAATTTCAAGTAATTTGCTTCTTACTCAATTGAGGGTTTGAGTCCCTTGTAGCCTTCCATTCAAGCCTTCTAATGTCTCTGCCAGGTTCACACTACATCTTGTTGCTTCACTCTTAATTTAATGTTTTTTCAACTTTTTAAACTTTAATTTGTGTTTGGTTTAAAGGGTTTGAAACGAGACCTAAGTCTCACATCGATTAGATAAGAGGATAATCATAAATATATACGTGAGACCAACTATCTACCTTGGTATGAACCATTTTAGAGTAGCACCAAAAGCAACGCTACGAGAGTGTATGTTCAAAGTGGATAAAATCATATCATTGTTGAAATATTTAAAGTGTAAGTTGCTCTAATAAAAAGACCTATTTTTTTAATGGCCTGAGGTTAAATGCAAGTATTGTTAACTTGAACAAATACTCTAGAGTTTTGTTGTTTACGCAAGAGGTAAGTTTTTCCGTTTGAAAACTTCATCTATCGTGACACATATATATTTCAAACACTTTGAGCTCGTTTCATAATTACATTATTGTTTTTTGCTTTCTTGAAAACAAAACTTTATTTGATATAATTGTTCTCATTTCTTGTTTGAGAAACATTCTTAAAAAATAGGATAAAATTGAGAAATGACAAAAAATAAAAAATGTTTTGCCTGTTTCCCATTTCTATTTTTATTTTACCATTTGCTCAAGTAATGAATATGAACTTTTGGTTTATTCATATGAGACACCCCCTGATAATTGTACTCTTCCTCTTGCATGTCATGTTTTCAGATCACTTAAATTAATTTTTTTTTTACATTTTACTTTTTAATATAATTTTTTGCACTGATTTCTTTATTTTTACTTTTTCTTTATTAATTCTTTTATCTAAAAAATAATTCTCTAATATTTATATTTTATTTTGTTTTCGAATTTACAATATTTCTATATTATTTTAATTTTTAATAGGATAATTTATAGGTTAATTTTTATAAATATAAAAAATCAATAAAATATTTACGGCTTGTGTATCAAAATGAAAAAACCAATAAAACTAACCATTTTATTAAAAATATTCTAGGTTTGCCTTCATTTTCATTGTCTTTCTTCCCTTCCTTTTATTCAATTTTTTTCATCCTCTTTTTCTCTTTTTCTTATGCAATTTTTCTTTTATTTTTTTGTTCAAATTCTTATCTGGTTCAAGATCGTGTACCAAATATAAAATATCTATTTTTTAAAAAGCAATTATTTGGTTATTCCAAATATAAAAGATTCTGAAGAAAAAAAATCGTTAGGATATTGGATAGCCAAATCGAAACGATTGTGTATCAAAATAGTCAAATCTAAGCAATCGTGTACAAAAAGTCTTTAAAAAATCATTTAGATTTGGGCTGCCAAATTTAAACGATCAAATCTTAATTTCGAATATAAACAATTATTTTTCAAATATAAACGGTTATGTTTCAAACATAAACGACGTGTACCAATTTAAATCGTTGAGATTTTGCTACCTAAATTTAAACGATCGTGTACTAAAAAATCTTGAAAAAAAGATTTGACTCCAAATTTAAATGACGATCAAATCTACATAATCGTGTAGGAAAGAATGACCAAATCTAAACGATCGTTTCCCAATTATATATTACGCGCTGAATGAAAATTAATCACAGGACATTTTTTGGTATTTTCCTTTGTGTGCTTTTTTCTATTTTTGAAATTGTTCTATACATTGTCAATGTTTGAGAAATTGCATCAAATGACCAAAAAAAAAAAAAAAAAAACATTTAGAAAAAAATCGTTCATGACACCTGTTTTTTGCATATTATGAATATGGAAAAATTAGTTATATCAAACGACTATCAGATGGTAATCATAGGCTAAAAGACGATAATCATAGGGTTATCGGTTTTTAAAATTTGCTACTTTTGTAATTTAGAAAATGTAGTGACTTGAGCCCTATTATCATAAATATTTTGGCGCTTTGTTTAATTTTTAAAAAGACCCCTAATTTATATAAATGTAACAAAACCCAAAAATATTTACAGCCTTTGTAACAAAAACTAAAAGCCTCCACAGTTGTATTTTCATAATTCATAAATTCTAGATTTGCCCTTGAATATTACAAAACCATTTATAAGGTTTTATTATTATTATTATTCTTTTTTGCGCTTTCTTAATCTCCTCTTCCATATTTTTTTCCTTCTATTTTTACACAATTTTTTTTTTAATCTCTTATTTCATTTTCATCAGTAAAATACTTTGAAGTTATTTCACGATTGTTTCAATATTCTTCTTCATCTTCCTCATATTCGAAAATATCAAGATCGTTTAAATATTGTTTTAAATTATCAACACGAACATTAGATTTGAAGTTTTTCACGATTATTTACATTGAACTACGCGATCGCTTATCATAACTAACATGATCAGTTACCTTAATTAACAAGATCTATCACACCTCATTTTAGATTTTTTCTACTAATTAACCTAGATCGTGGCATGAAAACACTTTTTGAATGAACATTTTTCAACCTAAAAGTCAAACGCCCATGTTTTATAAAATTCTATAAAAAAAAATTTGGCATCATCTCTACTAAATAATATTAAATGTGTCTCACCACACACTCATCCTACAAATCCAGAGTCTCAAATAGAGTTTATACAATCAACTAGGAATTAGTTACAAAAGTATAGTCTAACAAGGGATCTCCCAAAATGCAAGTCCTTAAGGTGATTGATCTTGCTACTGCTAACCATCCATGATGCAATACAAGACTTAGGTATATATACATACAAAAAATGAGATTTTACAATCAATGACGGGAAGTTCAATGAATGCTTGGACCTTGACCTGGAGGAGAGGGGGAGAAAACATTGAAAATATGAGCTAAAACTCATTGAGTGGTAAATTTTTTAAAACTAAAACTCGTAAACATACTCTAAAAAATGTTTAAATAAGGCATCGATAATGAAATAATAATTAAAATGTTAATATCACAATTTTACTGTAAATCATAGGCATTTGCCAATAAGCGTGTACCATATAATGGCCTACCATAGCAGAACGTCGATATATACTATCGAGAATAGCTCACACATGGTTAAGGAATCATTTTGCTAACTAAGCTCACACATATTTAGTACCTGCCACAATAGTAACCTTCATTCAACCAACCATGGAAGAATACTAAATACATGGTGAGAATAGCTCACCCATGATCCATTGTATAAGTATTATAAGTGAAATTTTCTAGATACATCTTGCGTAATCAACCGTAGTCATTTGCATCCCGAAAGGTGAGGAAGTGTAGCGTTCTAAATACTTCGAGAGAAGGTCTCCTTAATCATTGACTGATTATGCAAGTTATATCACATCAAGGCTCTCGCATTGCTTAATCGTCTAATAATGCATAGACCTTCATTCACCTTTCTCTTGCATACAAGTTAGTTTGCTCAATCTTCCATCTTGCCATAATTTATTCTCCTGTGCATAAGTCTCTAGGTGTAAGTAAGTAGTTTTAGTTCTTTTTATATTCTTTTAAATTAATTGTTATAATGCCTAAATGATAAGTAAACCCTAGAACTAATATCTGGAAACAATTCTCTGTGTTCGTGACATATGCACCATACAAATGCAAAACCACCAAGTCCATCACACACAGTTTGCAACCAATAGCCAAACACAATTCTTCACTCAGCCCTAAATATCAATTTCATTAGTTATCATCATTACAAAAGTATTTCTCATATGCACTAACGTTATCTTTCTATCCTTCATTCAAGTCACTTAATCTCTTGACTATCATGTCTGAGAGTATCTCCCATACAGAAATTCTAAAAAAGTTACAAGTTCGGCTGCTAGGAAGTCAGTTGGCATGCTTTCTTCACTCAGTATATGAAGAAATCATAGGAAACAAAGAAGGGCGAGAAAGGATAGAAAACATAGACCTGAGATTTCCACCAGCGTCCTGCCACATTCAATCATTCTCAGACTTGGGAGTCATGCTCAAGCAGCGTCTCATCTGATGAATACACCACATTCCAAAACCACTCGAATATAGTAAGGAAGCAACGACTTCCTACTTACTAATAGTACAGATTATCACAGATTAGTAAAGCATCTTATAAATACAAGCACAGGGGAAAGAATACACAAAATATCACGTTTATAGAACATTTCTTTTGTGAAATGATAGTCAAAGTTTAGAAGTTACATTCGATATTCGATTCTTCATTCAAAATTGTTTATAAAACAGATCTTATTACTTACAACAATAAAGCATATAAAACGTGTTTGATTATTCACAGTAAGATAATCGACCATTAGAACGTTTATAAATCACATTTATTACTGTCAACAATACTGTAAAACGGTATAAACAATGTATCACTCACACATAAAACATGTAATCCATTTTGGTTACTCACATAAGATACTTAGCCTCAACTTCTTCCTTCTTGACTTTCGACTTTCTTCCTTCGTTTAACAGTTGATGGAACCGTCTGTTTAGCATTCAAAACCTTCTCCTCTCACTTTCATCAGAAAATCTAGAGTCTCTTGTCCAAAAAACTTTCTTTTTCTTTTGGCTTTCGATCCTATTTATAGAGGCCTTTCACCTCCATAGGTCACTTCCATGCTTTACACGTGTCACTTTACTAACACGCCGCAGAATGCCACCAAGCCAAGCTTGACACATAATCTAATAACTGTCAGCGACAATTTGACTTTTCCTTGAGACACACACCTTATCTCTTTGGGAAGCCAAACTCTTAATTATCTGACTATCCTTTCCTTTCTCACAGCTAGTTGTCATGTTACTTTGACAATACATTTACTTCTTCGCCTTAATCTCTTGGGCATAGATACTTCTTCTCATAGTATCTTGCCAAATGCCTCCTCTTGGCACCTAACTCAACACCTTCCTCGCCAGTCACCCTTATTGTGTTGCCTACCTTCACGTGATAGAACTTTTGGCTTACGCCTATCTTTCCATCGCCAACTCCCTTTTCACATCATTTCTTTTAGGACATCTCAACACTTATCTGCAACAACCTTTCAGCAATGGTCCTTCACCACATGACTCCCTTTTTAGGATCAGGGCCTTACAACCCCTCCTCGAAAACTTCTTTCAACTATGTATGTAGATCAATAATTTATCACATCAAGTTATTTTATGGGACCCTTGCAAAAACAACAAAAAAATTATGATAATATAGGGCACATGTCACTACATTTTTTAAATTGCAAAAGTAGCAAATTTAAAAGTCGATAACCCTGTGATTACCGTCTGATAGTTTTCTGATAGCCCTTTGATAGCCTTTTGATAGCCGTATGATTACCACCTAATATCACTAATTATGTCATATTCACCGTATGCAAAAATTAGGTGTCATGAGCTGTTTTTTCTTAAATGTTTTTGTCATTTGATGCAATTTCACTTATTTTATTAGGATGCTTTATTAGATTTGGCCTATTACGTGATCTACTTGATTAAGACCCTAGATTCCTAATTGATTATGAACTAAGTGAGTAGAAGCTGATTCCTACATTGATTAGGTCTTAATAGGAACCTAATTGAATTAAATATATAAAGAGACCTTAGGTTGGTCCCCAACATACGAAAACAACACGCATTCAATCATTCTTGTATCCCATCAAGAGAAAGTTACAACCAAGGACATTTGAAATTTTGGTTGAGGATGACAATAATCATCTTATAGCCATCATCAATTCTTCAATGAAATATGTACTTTAATCTTGACAATATGGCACGAAAAACCATGAGGTTAATCTATTATGTAAATGTAAAATAATTATGCTAACATATTGAGATGACATTTAGTGTTATGAAAAATAGATAACAAATGTTATGCCATATGAATGGTTTTTTAGATGTAAAAGGGAAGATTGTTGTTGTATCATTACAATATAGTTCTGCCTGCATATTGGATTTCCCTTGTTATTAGAAACATAAGCATGAAACTAAATTGTTGTACACTGATCAACTAATATTTGAACTCAAGTTGACAAATATATAGTCTCAAAGAAATGATAAATAAATAAATAAATCATAAAAGTATTTCTTAGCTTAATAATAACACATGAACTTTGGCTTGATGGGAGACGTGATATTATATCGATACCTCATTGGTAATAATCTCTAGCTTCAAATATACATATAAGGAAGACAAAAAAAAAAGAATAATTGTGCATAATGAACATCGATCAACGGTGATCAACATGATTCTATTTTTCATAAAGTAAAAATCAACCGGTAGTTACCATTACATATATAGCCATAAAAAACTAAAGTATTAACAAATTTAACAAAAAAAAAAAAACATGTGAATAATAATAAAAAATTTATTCAATAGTTGGAACTAAGGTGATCGACTAGATTTTTATTCAAATTTTGTTTCATTATTTTGTTGGATCATATGATTTCAAATAGTGTAAATCAGTAAAACACAATTTTTATGTTTTTATTACTGTATCCATATTCTAAATTTTAAAAATTAAATAAAGATAATAAGTATCAGTGGTTACAATTACATTAAATTGAAATGGTTAGTTTAAGCTTCGGAGACTACACTACGTGTCTTCATCGGCCACTATGCTTTGGGCCTCATGCATGGGTTGGGTTCTCGATGACTTTGTTCCCTCTATGATTGTACTCGTTGTGGGGATCGGAAGGAAGATGGTAATGTTTGTTACTCTCTCTCTCTTCTTCTTCTTCTTTCTTTCTGTCGCAGCAAAAGACACAGAAGAGGTGAAATAACTAAGTTACAAAGTTTTGGTAGTTCAATATTTAACTCAACAGACATACATGTATGTACTTGAACATCCAAAGAAAAGAAAAGGTTTTTTTTTTTTATCAAAATAAAATTATTAACAATAGAAAAAACAATTAAAATTTGTTTAGTTACTTAACCCCGACTTTCCAATAACATCATGACTTTTGGACTTCTTCTTGAAGGTCCAATAATACTTTTAATTAGTTACAACGCAACCCAAATAATAGTTCTTGTTTCATTTTTAAGTTTTTGACTTTTGTACTTATTAAGCCTGATAAGAAGAATAGCAAAACAGAAAGTTTATTTGAATAAATGAATTTTTTTTTATTTAAATTGATAAAATAGCATGATTGCAAAATATAGAAAAAATTTGTTGTAACAATGTTTCAAATTTTCCTACTAAACTATAAATATCCCTATAATTAAAATCAAACTACCAACATACAATTAATACCTATCATTATCAAAGCTCCACATAATTTATGCAACTATTTCATATTTTCTTTAAATTGTGCACGTTCAGGCATTCAAACGTTCATGCAAAAATGATTGGAGTTCCAGCTTCGTCTCTTTTCAAACCCTCTAAAGTTTTCATACATTTGGCACAAATCAAGGAATTTTATTCTTGTCAGCTCCTTTGACCGAAGAGACTCACACGTCGAACAACCTACTACAAATCCCAAGAAGAATCATGACTAAAAAAAAAGAACATCGTACCCACGATGAAACTCACCGAAAACGTCGCTCAACCCTTATATCATTCTGCTCTTGGGTAAACCTATGAAAGTCGACTAAATCCAACTCCAACAAATGTCGGAATGTCAGAACCCGCATCAAACTCACAATCAATGTCGGACGTCGTTAAACATTGCTCCAAAAAGCCTGTTGTTGGTGATGTTGAAGCTTCGACGTCCTACTCTTCGTCGACCGCACTTTTCTCCTCTCTTGTTTGCAAGAAAACCTTTTTCTCTTTTACTATGTTTGTCTCTTGCGTCGACTGTCCCCTTCTCTCAATCTCCTTCTTTTCTTTTCTCAAATAAAACCTAAAAGAAGAAGATTGAAATAATTGCAAAAATGTCATTAACAAAATAGCAGATTTAGTAAAAATTTACCAAATTTGAATGTTGTTTGCAAAATACATTGTCTCCGTGCTATTTCCAATATCTTGTCTCATTTTTTGAGCTATTCGAATATACTGCATTTGGAATATATGGATTATCTTGTACCTAGGGGAATGATATTATATCTTGATGACCAAATTTGTTACCTTTTTTGTGTGTTCCAAATCTGTTGCATATACCTTGTTTGGAAAATCTTAATTTTATTGATTATTATAAAGTTTGGTTAGTTAAACCGTCATCATTATGATTCAATGACACTATTTAGAAAATCGTTCTTATTGTTGGTTTTGTAACAAATCCATCTTAATGTTAAGCTTTTTTTATGAAAAAATATATGTTTATATGAGCAAATAAATATTCATATTTGAATATGATCATGATATAAAACCGATAGTTTATCACCCTATTTAGAAGCATAATTTACAATGTAATTGTGTCAACAACATATGATATACATTATATAAAATATTGTGGAACTAATCTAGAATGAACAATATTGTCATGTAGTATGTATAAATACACTCTATCTCTATAGAAAATCAAGGCTATCAAACCTAATCAATTTAACCAATAATTCGATTTTGTTAAATTAAGAAAAAAATAAAACAAATGGAACAAATTGAATATATTCAAATTTATATTTTCCTTATATTTTCCAAACAAACATTTTCAAGTAGCTTAATCAAATATATTTATTTACTAATCATACAAATATTTTTAAGGAGCTCAATCAAAGATTTTGGATTAAATTGAATTTATTAATATTTTGTTAATAAATAAATAAATTTGGAGATTATCAAAACAAATTAAAACTAATAAAATATTTTACTATATCAAACTAAATGGTTGTTATAAAAAATATCAAACCTAATAAAATTCCAATTTCAAATTGTTATAATAATATGAGGTATTTAAATTTATTTATTTTTATAAATATTTTGAAATATAAATAATCCAAAAATGTTGAATTTATATTTATCATTATTTTAAGGATATCAACCAAATAACATGATTTTGGAGGATGATAATTTTTTAATAAATAAGTATAATCATAATTAGCACGATTTTAGGAATGATAAAATTTTAAATTCAAATTGTTATTAACAATACATAATTTAGAGGTATTTAAATTCAAAATTTTATAAAAATTTTAGAATATAAATAATTCAAAAATGTTAAATTTATGTTTGCCATTGTTTTAGGGATATGATCGTTTAAAAAAAAAATTGAATTTAAATAATTCAAAAATGTTGAATTTATGTTTGCCATTGTTTTAGGGATATGATCGTTTAAAAGAATTCAAATTGACGATTTTAGTGAATGATATAAAATCTAACTCCAAATTGTTATTAGAAATAGGAAAAACATGCTTGATGTATTTTGTATTATATAATAAGTATTATAAAATATAATGAAACAGAAACAATTGAAATTATCTTAGGCATTATTTCACGGGTATGAAATCAAAATTGAAAAAAAAAATTGAATTCAAATAATGTATTATGAATTATAGAAATAAAATGTTAATTAATTGATTTAAATTCTAAAAATTTGAAAATCTCGTATAAGTTATAGTCATATATTTAGGATGGTGGTTTAATCTTATTCATTATGAAAATATCGTATTTAGTTAAATTGTTTCAAAACTAAATGTTATTTGCAAATACAATGTATCTGTAAACCTGTGATATTCTGTCTCATTCTTTGAACTATACAAATACATTATATCTATAAAAAAAAAAAAAAATTGTCCTCTATTCAGTGTACAATCAGTTGAAAAAGTAAAAAAAAGTCTGCACCCAGCGATATTGCTATAAATCTTAATATTTTGGAGATTTGCTATTTTTTAGTTTGTTATTTAATATTTTCTCATTCTCACGGTTATCTCTACTTATTATTATTGGCAGTCCAGTTTACTCCAGCCTAACCCTAAAACTTAAAGGTCCAAACATAATCGAGCCCATGGCCTAGACTAATATTCAATGACCAAACCATGACCCACGGTCTTGATTTATTATAATATTTATGGAATAGCAAAACTTTATGGGACGGTTGGGCTTTTGTATAAAAGTTCTATATTAATAATTTTTTTCCAATAAATCACTCACTTTAGATATGATTTTACACAAATGTCTTAAAATTTGATTTATCTTTTAATTAAGATTTCGTGATTTTTAATGATCATTTTATCCTTCACATCAATTATAAATAATATTTATTTTTACATTCCTTCAGCGCAATCATAATAACACCTAACAGATGAGTAACACCCTATAACTAATATCTTGAAACAATTCTCTGTGTTTGACCTTGGATCACCCAGATAAACCTACTATTTCGCTTGCACTTGGACAACCAGTAGGAAAACTTGGATTCAACGATGACTTAGGTTTCATGCGTAAAGAGGTACATAATGAGCACTTTGCATGCTATGATCATGACCCATGACGTATCTTAGAATTAACCATGCAATACAGAAAGACATGGCAAACACATTACGTGCAGTGAACCTACTTAGGGATGTATTGCAGTTGTGTTACACAGATGTTAGATTACTAAGACTTAAACTCAACTAGCACACACATAATATATCACATATAATATAACATATAAAATATCATTAGCAATACCTCATAGACATCCTCCTTGCAGATCTTTCTCCACCTTTCTTCTTCATTTTAACTTTTTAAGTAATACCTGCATATATTTTAAATATTGCAAAGTATATCTACAAGTATGATAGACATAATATATGATATATTATACAGTATATGATGTACATCATTTAACCTCTAGGTGATCTATTTGAAGTTCTCTCTGTATTTCCTCCTTTCTCTTCACTTTTTTTTTTTCCTTTTTTAGTTTTCTTCTTTTTTTTTGATTTATTCTTTTCTTTTCTTGTTCTATCCTTATTATTTAATCTCTACCTTTTTCTTAATATAAATTTGTACTTTCATATAATGTAAAATTTGTTACAAAATTAAAATACAAGGTTTAAATATGCATACATACATTATTATCTAATATTATGTTAAATATACAAGTGTATGTAATGATCTATTTAATTAAAAAAACATCAGTCACATTAAGACTATAAATTAACTTCAATATATGAAAAACAATCCAAATTTGATGAAATATAATAAGTATATATCAGAACTTATTAAATAACGTGGAATTTCTATAAAAAAAATTAAATAAAATGGAGTATTATATAGACCTGACTGACTGTAAATATGAGTATATACTTACGTGTCATATATACTCCATTCACTATAAAAAAAAATTATCGAAAAAATTTATGGCATACTATATTTCACAATTTCATACACATAATTAATAATATGAAACAAATATGCACTCACTCAAAAAATTTGAATGAATGAACAAAATAAGAAATAATGGATGGAGAGAGATGAGACAAATGATTTTTTTTTAACAAAATCATCAAAAGAAAAATAATTAAGGCCTAATTTTGATTATAATACTATCATAATAGAATTAATCAGATTATAATACTATCATAATAGAATTAATCACATATCATATTTACATAAGATATCTAATAAATGCAAATCGTAATCATATGCAATGATCCACTTTTCTTATTTCATTTTTCTAATTTTTAATATATTATTAATAGTAAAAATAGATATATAGTTTGATCTTTTGGGCTCTACATTTGTGTAAAATTGAACCCCATTAAAACATTTATGAAAGATTTGGCAACATCAATCCAACTTGTAATAAGATACCTCTATTTAGGTTGTAGTAGTCAAAACGTTTTTTTAATTATGAAAAATAGAATATTTGACAAAATATTTACTAATAATTTTTGTCTTTAAGTGGATTAATTTTATGGAGTAATAGTTTGTTAATTTTTCTATTTAAAAAAAAAATCGAAAATATGTTGTAGACATGCCATATTTTTATAGTATTCCCGCTTTCCCTTATACTAGTGTATATCTTATTAATCGAATATAATGTAATTCATGTATCATGTAATTTAATTTGATGTAATTTGAAATACTAGTAATGTGATTTAATTCTAACAAAATTCATAGATAAAGTAAGTGATATATCAAAACACAATGTATTTTGATATCTTGATGATGAGATTTCAACCAATGAAAAGTTAAACCAGCTGATTTTTTCTCTATGGTTTAATTTTGAATATCTTGTTTTATATATGAGATCTCTTTTGATATAACTAAATTTTTTATAAAATATCCTTAAATTTGTTATAACATTTTTAAAAATAGCAAAATAAATTAAAATATTTACAAGTCATAGAAAAATTTTGGATTTTATGAATGATAGTCTTCTATCACTATAACATATCAATGATGGAATTTGCTACAGGTTGTAAATATTTTCTAAATTTTGTTATTTTTAAAAATTCTCCAAATTTGTTTACAACATTTATGATTTTCAAATTTTCTTATGGAAAATACCTCAATTACTTTTGAAAACTTTCCTTATTCTAGGTGAACCCCGTGTAAGTAGTAAGAATAACTTTGATTAAACAAATAGATAAACAACCCCAAGAAAACTAAACAAATTCTTACTTGGAAAAGTTTGTTACAGATTAAGAAGAAAGTAAAACTCGTTTCTAACCTTAAGCTTTCAAACTCTCTACAATCTAATTGATCAAACTAGATTAAAAGCTCTAAACATTCATTCTAACATAATAATACAAATGAAATGCATAAAGCTTGAGAGATAAAACTCTACGAGATATTTCATTTAAGTTCAAGTCATTCTTCAAAATGTGGAAACTACAACCCTATTTCACTTGCAAAAGTAGCAAAACAAATTATGATAATAGGGTCCATGTCACTACATTTTCTAAATTGTAAAAGTATCAAATTTAAAACTGATAACCCTCTGATATTTGTCTGATAACTGTGTAATATCACTAATTACTTGCCATATTTGTCATATTTGCAATATACATAAAAATACTTTTGTCATCTAATGCAATTTTCCAAAATGTTTTGTGAAGGGACACAAGATTCAATTTTATGTCATTTCAACAACTCTAATAAATGAAAATACATGATATTGAATAAGTATATAATTTATTAAAGATGTAAATGAATTTGAATTTCTAGATTCATTACAACTTTTAGGTGTTCAAATATCTTTTAAAGTTCCAAGTGTTGGAACTCTTCTAGTTTTTTTTGGAAAATATAGAATGAGTTACATTCAAAACTAAGTAATCCATGCTAATTATTTGCTTATCATTTTCTTTTTGTATTTTATTATTTTAAATTCATAATAAACCATTTTTATTTGGTTAATTTTCATAAATATAACAAACCGTCAAAATATTCACGGTTCATGTAACAAAATGAAAAAGTCCATAAAACTGATCATTATTTTAAAAATATTTCAGGTTTTCCCTTCCTTTTCCATCGTCTTTTAATCTTCTTTTGCAATTTTTTTTTTCAATCTGTTATTTGGCTCAATATCGTGTACCAATATAAAAGACCGTGAAAAAAAATCATTGGTATATTGGATAATCAAATTTAAACAATCGTGTATAAAAAAATAGTAAAATCTAAACGATCGTCTAAAGAAACTTAAAAAAATCGTTTAGATTTAGGTAGCCAAATCTAAACTACCATGTTCAAAATATAAACGATTGTGTACCTAATCTAAAGCAATCATTTTTCAAATATAAATGATCGTTTTTCGAATATAAACTAGTACTAACAAATCTTTAAAAAAATGTTGAGATTTGGCAACCCAAATTTAAATTATCAATATAAACGATCATGTACCAAAATATTATGAAAAAATCGTTTAGATTTTAGCTATCCAAATCTAAACGATGGTGTACCAATCTTTTTTTAAAAAATTGTTTAAATTTGGGAAGTCAAATCTAAACGATCATGTTGGAAAGAATAGCCAAATCTATAGAAAATAATACCCAAATCTAAACGATCATTTCCAACGCGCGTTGGATGTCAATTAATCATGTCATTTTTGGAATTTTCCATTGCGAGCCTATGGACATTTTTAGTTTTTGAAATTGTTATATATGGTGCAAATATTTTGCCTTTTTGTTATATTTTTTAAACGATCCATTTTTTTTGTTTTATCTTACGTTTATTTTATTTGAACAAATTCAAGAAAAATAGTTAAATACATAAATATGGTATAATTGTGTCACACCCCGCCCCGTAGACCTACTAGCTTGTCTTGCAAAACGGAACGTGACTGTTGGATCGGTATGGCAACCCTAGAGGGGGTGAATAGGGTTTAAATAAACTTTTTGACAAATAAAAAGTAAAATCAACTAATTAGATATTTTTTAAATTTAAATAAAGAACTTTGTAAACTTTGTTAAATAACAAGATTGATAAAAATATATGAATGGAAGTATGCAATCAAACTCAACTAATAAGAATATATAACTAACATTAAATTAAAAAATAATTAGAAAATAGTTAAAGAAGACACCGTAATTTTATAGTGGTTCGGTTAAACTCAACCTACATCCACTTTCCCAAGCACCTCTTGGGATTTTGATTGAAAATCTTCTTTGGACTCTTTCCACGGATTTGAGCCGAACCGATTCTTGCTCCATTTTCGGGTTCAAGAGTAAACCCGATCCTTTCCACGGGTTAGGATCCAACCATTACAATATGTTGAAGTTTTTAAATCACACAAAAGAAAACTCTCTAAAAGAATAAGTATACAATTTGAAGGTCACAAATTTAATCCCCACAATACAATAAGAAGCTCTCAAGAATAAGATGAAAAGAATAAAAATTGGAAGCTTTAGAGAGAATAACAATGTTGGCTTTTTGCTTGAGAATTGTAAAGATTTAATGATCTTGTCTTTTAAAATTTGGGAAAAGTGAAGTATTTAAAAAGAGAGGAAAGATAAATTCAAAATCATTTTGGGTCATTAGATATAAGTAAAAGAAAAATGAATGGTTGAGATTTAAATTTAATTAGCCGTTAGACACAAGACAAATAATAATATAATAATATATCTTTTCAAAATATTTTGTTTAAAAAGAAACCAATAAAGCAACTTCACCATCTTTTAAAAAAAAAAACTAGCCGTTAGACACAAGGAAAAATAATAATATTAAAGTCATTTTCTTTTTAAATTCATTTTCTTTATAAAAGCCAATAAAACATAACCAAAAGCCACATTTGTTACTCCTTCATTGCTCCAAGTGACTTTCTCTAATTGGTTCAAATTGAATGCTTGGTTGCCACGTCACCATCTCGAGTATTTTTCCGTTAAGCTTCTTTTACCAATATTTTTTTCATTTGAACTTCGATTTGGGTGATTCAAGAGGCGTTAGAATCATTTTTCCAAGCTCTACGATATGGTCTATTCAAATTAATAAAATTGTCAATAAAAAAAATCAGATTTGTTATCATCAAAACATAAATTAATTGAATAATTAAAATAAATTAATTTGAGATTAAGGGCCAAAAAACCAACAGTGACTTGACAAACACCAAAACACTCAGTCTTGAGGTCCTTAAGTTTTGCTTAATCACCTGACTTCTTTTCTTAACTTAAACTACAATCATATTATAGGTGATAAAACAACTCAACATAAGAGAGATAGCTTAAACTTGAACTTTTACTGAGTAAAATTGTGAGTTCCATAACCATTACAACACTTAACCAAAATACAAAAAATAAAATATTACACTGAACATTTGACCAAAATGTCTAGGAGCTCTTCTCACCTAGCAAGCCCTTCACTTCTCTACTTAGCCTTAACACCTTATTCCTGGAAAATGAAATTTAAAAACATATAAAGTCTACAAGACTCAGTGAGGTTTTAAGAAAACTTTTTTGCGAAATATCTTTTTGTAAACCTCACTTCGCCAAACATATGAAATCACATAAATTAATCTTTTCAAATAAACATATCATTTCGTATAACACATTAGTTACCAAACATTCCTTTCACTAAGGATCCTAAATCATCCTCTACGCTAGGTCATGTAACTTCACGTTTAGACTATTGTACAACGCATCCAAGGATATACAGATGCGTCCTTGTTGTCCAGGCCGCTAAGTACAATACGCTCCTATCAACATATTAACTATCATTTCATCACCATGTAGCCCCGTACACCCCATAATGACTTTTACTCTTTATGTGCACATAAAATTTAGCTTATTTCAAAGGAAGCAACTAATGTTTTGAACACAATTTCATACGAAGACATGCTTTGAAATACATAATACATACTTTAAAACATAAAGCTTTTTGTGTAAATCTTTTTTTTTTAGGAATCATTTGAATAGAAATTTTTAACTCAAATCAATTAAGAATTTATAAGAAAAACTTTTAACATAAACATTTTAGATAAAACACTCACTCTACTTAGCTACTTAAACTTCTAAGGCTTCTCTTCTTCGTCATCTCGCGTAGTCTTGTTGTGTAGACACTTTAGCAGAACTTCTACACTTAAACTTTTCTCTTCAAATTCTCAGAATGACCACAATTAAATGACCAAGTTGTTCCTCCTATTTATACTACTTCCTAAAATGTGTAACTTGAATGTGTTAAATATTTTTGGTTATTCAAGTATCTCATTAAGAAAATTAACTTGATTGATTTTAATTATTTCTTTTTGTTTCAAATATCACAGTAAGTATATTAACTGTAAGATTTCATCTTTAATTATTTGTTTAACTTTATTTGTTTTGAAGATATGACTTCAACAAACTTTAATTCTCCTGTAACTGGTGTTGCCCATGGGGAGAAACCAGAAAAATTTGGTGGTGTTGATTTCAAACGTTGGCAACAAAAAATGTTGTTCTATCTCACCACTTTAAAAGATGGTTATACATATTATCAATTGCTAGGTATATTATTATCACAGTGAACAGGAAAATCATACACAAATATAGATCTGAGCTCAACGAATTCACGTTGTTTCCTTAAGACAAATTTACTCACCCTAGTGCTTGAGAATTTAGAGTAATTGCCTCCCAGGATAGAACAAATCAACTTTCTTCTAAGTGTAGCACCCCGTATAGAAGATCTACGAACGAAACCTTGTGAATCTACCGAACGTCAAGATTGTGGATATGGAGAGAAATGTGTTTATTGAAGACAAATGATTTTTTTCTATTTTTCTTCTCTCACCCAAAATGACTTATTTATAGACTTTTTGTGGCCATTCAAAAAGTCATGTCCTTTAGTTAATGACACTTTTCATGAAATGATGCATCCATTCATGAAGAAACATAACCATTTATTCCAATATTTCATGAAATGATGCATCCAGTCATGATACATCCATTTATGAAGAATCATAACCATTTATTCCAACCGTAGTCACCCTTAAGCTTTTGGTAAAACGTCACCCCTTACTTCTTAGTGATACATGTGTGATCTTAAAGTTTATCTGAACCATGCTTAACTTAAACCTTACACGTGGCCCATTAAATAAATTTAGGCAGTTTTAGGAAAGTTTCCTTAATTCTTCTCGCCTAATCCTTTATCTCGCGAGAACCTTAATCCTCTAACCTTTCAAAAGTCTTCTTGCGTAACCTTTCTCGCGGAGTAACCCACCTCTTCTCACATAGTCCACCCAAAACGCCCATTTTAGGACACTTAGTCAAATTTTTATTTCTTCTCTTAACTACAGGTCTTAACTATGAATCTTACAAATTGATTATGAGATTTCAACCTAACGGAATGAAGAGATCAAACAGTTAAATTTTTCTATGTATTTTAAATTGGAACTGTCGATTTTATATAATTTTTTTATTTAACTAATCTATTAAAATATTTAGAATTAGTCGATCTTTAAATTTTTTATTACTACGTTGATTTTAATGTATAACATATGCTTTTACCCTACCTATATTGTGATCCTATCTATGGGGTTACGCGCAGGATTGAGAGGTGTATCTACGAATCACATGCATGGTTAAGAGATATTTTTATTGTATATGAGGTCCCTTGCACAACTAAGGGTGTTCCGACGGGAGCACTATCACGATTAGTGGTGTACCTATGTATTAGTGGCATTCTTAGAAGTGTGTACCTACGATCACTCACACGACTAGGGGTGTCTCTACGGGTCACTTGTACAATTGGGGATGTTCATATGTCTCACTCAGTGTGTATCTATGATCACTCGAACGACTATGAGTGTTCCTATACGAGATCGCTCACCCGATTAGTGGTGTTCGTAGGATCTCACTCGTCCAGGTGTGCTCCATTGGACACACAACACAACTATCATGTTTCTAACTAAAAGTTAACATATCACCTAGCGGGACTAGTAGTGAGTCTCTTACTTGGTATATTTTATATACTTACTTTTTTATATACCTTTCCCGCACACAAATGACTCCCGAACTCAACTCTATTTTTCGCAGACTATTTTTTAAAAAAATGGTTTACTTTATTTCGGTGTCCAATCCAATCGTAAAAAATATTGGTGGCAACTCCCATTTTCTTTTAAAATTAACTTTTTTTGAGGATGTCGGTCGCTCCACATCGTCTCGGACACGTGGCGACACTATCTGTAAAAATATATTTTATATATTAATAAGAATCGTTATAAACTTTTTTTTCCGATGTTCTAAAATAAACTATAAGAGTGTGATGTAGGAGTAAGCTTAAAAGACAGAAATAAAAGTTGTTAATGAATTGTAGATTTGTATATACATATATTGACAGTTAAATGTTCCAATAATATCTTAAGAAGCAAAACAAATCAAAATAATGGAAACGTAGTGGTTCGGCCAAGTTCCAACACTACATATATCAATCTATTATGTATCAATTCCATAGAATATAAATAAAAACAAATTAAATAGGATTTATATAAAATTTAGTCAATTTCATAATCAAATTTTATCTATTTGATGCATGGCTCATTTAATTTTGGCGGTTGTTAAGATAAAATAAAATAAATTAAAAAAATAAATAAATTAACATCCATAAATGAGTTTTTCTTTTAATGTTTATTTAAATTTGTGTATTTGAGTTTTGAGATTATAAGTTTGTTAGGGCCAGCATTGAAATTTGATGCCTTTTATTGAAACATTATTGGCCATCATATAAGTGTTATTATCACATCATTTTCCTGTCCTTCAAACTTATTTTATACGTCACTCACAACAATTATTACTTTTTATTTCTTTCTCACACCAACCACGTGGACTTCTTATAGCCTCTCTACTCTAAAGGGTTTTTTTAAATAAAACAAATAGCTGAAGTAATTCAATAGGATGAATGTTACTGCATATAATTTATTGTATAAAAGTTTTATGAAAATTGATCATTTGTGTAGGTTATAGATATCTACCTTTATAATATATAATTATATTTACAATATATATTCTTAGTTTATTTTCATGGCTAGATGTGTAATTTTGTCTCTCCTGAGTTTCTTATTAATTAATCAACTTTATAAAATTTTTACACTGTATGGAACAATTTCGAAAACGAAAAAAGCTCATTGGCCCACAATGAAAAAAATATATCCCACTCAACAGGCGATTGGCTACTCAGACATGGAATTCTTGTTCTAAACGATCATGATACACAATCGTGTAAAAAATAATGTGTACAAAATCTAAACGATCTTGGTTATTTAAATTGGTACACGATTGTGGATCTTGGTTATTTATATTTGGTACACGATCGAGTACTCAAATCTAAATGATCGTGTACCGATATTCCAATTATTTTTTTCAAGATCGTGTACAAAATAAATATATCAACGATTTTTTAAAATCTTCTATATTTTGTACACAATCTTATACATATATCATTTAGATTTAGTACACAAGTAACCAAATCTAAACGATCGTATACTAATATCCTAACGATTTTTGTTCAAGATCGTGTACCAGATATAAAATATATTTGGTACACGATCTTGAATTAAATAACACTTTTAAAAAAAATAGTACAAGATTTATGATTGATTGAAAACAAAGATCATGATTTCATAAAAATGACTAGTCTCGTGAGCATTTTTATTTTGTTACACGAACGGTAAATATTTTGTTATATATATAAAAATTAACATTTTTTTCCGATCAAATCCATATTATTATCACAAAATATTTAAATTACTAACAAAGTGAAAATTGAATTAGTTTAACCGTAAAATAAGGTGATATAATATGATTTAAAAAATAAAATATCAATTGTTATAATAAAAAGAATATAAAAATGTTAGCATATATACTAATTAATAAGTGAAAATCTCACGAGAATAAGAAAAATTGTTCTTAAATTAGTATACTATTGTTGTCGAGATTAATATTTGTAATTGTGATGACTTCATTTTGTTTTACAAAAAAAAAAAATCAAGTGAGAGGAGATTATTGAAACACTATTTTTTATATCTTTTAAGAGATTGAGAACAAAATGATAAAGATCAAAGTATGAGAAACTAAAAATTAAAATTTAAAAAATACATTATGATAACATTTATGATTGTTACATAAACGTCCAACGTACTGAAGCTAAATGGCCTGTGGACTATATATTATATGGTTACATCATCATAATAAAAATGACATACTATAGGGGACAAGAGGAAATGACCCTACCAAAGTCACGAGTAAAGGGAAGAAAATCTTAGAATTTAAATTTTAAATTACACTTTTAGTCTCTTTTTCTTTTTCTTTTTTTAATTTTAACTCAATGAAGATTTTATAGTGTGTTTAAGTTAAATGCTCGATTATTGTTATAGTGTGTTTTGTGAAATCTAGGGCGGATGGAAAAAATATGTTGTAGTTGAATATAGAAGTAGATTTTAAGTTAATGTAGGTGATTTCGTTTGATGAATAAATCTCAACAATTTTATCAATATGGACTCATGTAGATGAAGAATCTCAACCGAGATTAATGAAATTGTCCCGAGTTTGTTATGAATGAGTTTTGAGATTTGTTGTGTTTCATATGCATTTTGTGTGGTTATCTCAAGGACGATTTCGTTCGAGATTGGGCCAGGATACATCACAGAATGCAAATAAAACCCTTATCTCATGGCATCCCAGTGCAATGTTGTTCGAGTTCCATTGTTAATTCATGTTATTCTCGGTCGTGATTGTCCTGAGATTTAGGAGAAATTACGGATTTTGTTTTGCTATATGTGTTTTTTGCTTTGCAAATGCCTTTTGTCATAAAAGTCCGAAATGCAGACTTATTCCTTGCAAACTTAACCTGTTGTTCACACCTAGGGAAGACCGTCTCGAAGATTAAAAACAAGGTTAAACACCTACGAAGATGTATATGTTTAGTAAAACCATGTTTGGACATTTCTTAGTCATTAAGTTGGTTTTCAATGGACCCCTATGCCATTGCATCTTGCTTAAAGAGATTGAGGAAGACCGGGCGACCATTATTAGCTTTAAATTACTAGGTGAGAAGGTCTCCTTTGGGGGAGAAGATTTTGACATTCACAGGGTTGAAGTATATTGGTCGAGACGTCCGGTTGAATTTGAATCGGATAAAGCCCTCCTTATACTAAGATCTTCTAATAATCTTTATCCAACTCATGATCGTTCATATTAGTTGAGGATTTGTAAGAATGCAAGACTAAGGAAAGTAATTAAGTCTAGATTTGGGTATGAGTTATGAGATTGAATATCTATTATTGAATATCTCGATGAATTTCTTGTTGAATGTTTGCTTATTTTCATTCTTGAGGGATGTTTCAATTTCTATGCATTAATATTAGATTTTTTTGTCCATTCTCTTGGATTCTTTGAATGCTAGAGATTCTTAACATGTCTATGTGTTGATCTCATAAGAGTAAGAAATAAAGCATGCTTGTGTATGTTGTTAGATTATTTTGGAATCTTCTCATAACACAACTTGGGTTCTGGAGTATATTAATTCAACTTAGTCAAAACCCTTAGTTAATGCAATTGTTTAGTTGACATGATCGCTAAAAACTCAATCAAACTAAGTAATTAGAATTGATTAAGAAATTAATCAAGAATTAAGGTGTGCAATTCTATATTTTAGGTTGCATGTACTTAAGAAATAACTAGCAACCATATAATTGTTTTAAGTCAAGGAGTAACCAAAAATATCAAGATGATCACCCCTAAAATCTAGACTAGATCAATTTTGATCAAGTTTATTATTTTAACTTTATATCTTTAACTTGATCGACCATATTATCTTTAATAAAATGTAGGTTACAAAAACCCTCCCCCTCGATTACCATTTGAATTCAACAATTAGCCAAATATCTAGAGATTTTCTAAGGATCGACTTCGTTGTAGTGTTAGTAGCAGGTTCGGAGAAAATATGTTGGTTTTGTCGATGTCTTACTGGTTAAGGTAAAATCCAAAGAACAATTTGCAATCCTAATACAAAATTGATGAGTATAAAAGGAAAAAAAAATGATTCTTTGATATAACTACTTATAAATATAAAAATATAAAAGTTTAATCTTAAAAAAATTATTCTTTTAAAAATTATACATTTTATAAAATAAAAACATCAAATCAAATCCCAAACTAATCTTCATAACACAATTACAGCACAATGATGGGTTGAGAAAATGTGAGTAAATCATTGTAACAAATAAACAGTACGTGATTCCAGTGGATATCCATCCATGTCCATAATCAAAATTTTCAAAATTATGAAACTACATAAAACAATCACTAACCTCACGAAAATCTTTATAGATCGTTATTGGGATTTAAAAAACTTTTAACGATGAAATCACCTATGCAACAAAATAATATTATGAAAGATCTTGTTCATCAAAAAGTTTCCATCATGCTATAAAGAACTAGGTATATTTGAAAAGCAAAAGGTGAGGCTTTAAATAATGTCTACTCTTCATCGGCAATTCTTGCCATTGTTTTGATCTCGAAAGTTATTTAACCCTAATAGTTATATACATAGAAAATACTAAGTTGTAAAGAGAGACGACTTGCATCTAGGAGTCTAGTTCTTCAATAAGTTAGATCTACGATTGTTACTGTAATCTTAAACGTATATACATATAATTATAACATTGTAACTGTTTCACTCTATTATACTAGTGAATTATCTTTCCTAGGCAAGTTTCCCCCAAATGTAGGTGTTGTATCACCAAACTGGGTAACTAATTTATGTGTGTTACTATTGTTTTGCTTTATGTTAATTGCACTATTAGCTTTGTACTCATTACGATGTGTTGTGTGACAACTCTATCTGTATGAAAGAATTGATTTTTGAAATTTCTTAAACTAATATGATTATTTGAAAATTAAATTTTGTTTTATATTCACACTCTCAATTTAAAAATAAAATAAATAGAGTTGGTTTCAAATATAGTAAGATTACCCAAATATTTACAAATGTAACGAAATATCATTGATATTAGATGTTGAAAGACATTGATAAACTAATATCATTTATCGTTGTTTATCACTTTAGATATTGATAGACAGTAACATATATTTATCAATAACTTTCGTTGATAGATTATAAAATTTTGTTATATTTATAGATATTTTTACCCGTTTTATCATAAAATAATCTACCAAAAGAATAGTTTCCCACTCTAACGTTGCTTGAAAAGTTAATCACAACTAGTCCCTTAGTTGGTTGCAATTATTTTAATTTGAATGGCAGGTTAATGCTTCTATTATTTAAATTAGGTCTCGAATTGTGTTGTGATTTTGTGAGCTGATGTAATTCTCAGTATATTATTTCATGATCATGATCCATTCCATGAACCATGAAATCAAGACCAAAAAGTTTAATGTAAATAAGTTAAAGAAGTATTAGCTTCCTTCTTAAAATCCTTATCTTGTAAGGTTTTTTTTTTTTGGGTCTAATTTTATGACAAGTAATTAACCCTATCAATTAATTTTTTTTTATTTCCTTATACACATATAATAACAAAACCTTAACATAAATTTGAGTTGACATAAATCATTTTATATCTAAAGATCCATCCTTAAATAGAGAAATTGATAAAATATTTATACTTTATAGAAAAATAAAAGTATAACGTACCTTTTTTAAGTAGTTTTTTTCTATATAGTGTGAATAGTTTTTTTTTAATTCTGTTTTTTTTTATTTCATAAATAAATGGATATTAATTAATCACGCCACCGAATTTAGCAAAAATTGTTAGGATGACCTCTTCCCACACGTGCATATGAAAAATGATATAATGTTAAAAACTGCTCGAAAATTGACCTCTTGTTGACGTCAATCACATGCAAAATTACTAATTTGTTCATAGAACAATTGCAAGGGTTGAACACTACTATAAGTTCTCATTCCTTCCTCTCGATTCTTCCACTTGTTCCAGAGTTTCATTTTTATCGAGAAATTTCACACATAACTGTGTTACCTCAAACATAGAGACTACCTAGATTTGAGCTTGACTCTAACATTTCATATATAACTCAACTCTTTAAGCTTAAATGTTGGAGAAAAAAATCTAATAATTACTGCCCAACGACAGGAGCAGGATCAGAAAATATCAGAGAAGTTAAATAAAAAACAATTGAACTAAGAATACAATCATTTATGTGTAAAAACTTTAAAGTATAATCGTGATTGGATTTCACTTTTATAATTAATTGCATAGTAAAACTTCAAAAAATTTCCAACTAGAAACAACTATGAGTGCAATATACTACAGTGCTAACAGATTTCAAGCGGTGACAAGATTTGTTATTAATAAATTCTAAGAAATGGATCTAAATTTTGATTGTATCTTCCAAAAGTGATGTATATCTACAAATTAATTATTTTATTTTGTGGTATTTTTTCTAATACTTTAGGTCGACCATAGAGAAGAGAAAATTATGTGAGTTGAGGAAAACTGTTTTTACACATATTGACTTCATCTAATCTATTAATCACCAAGTCTTAGAGAAATCCTTTTGTAAACAAGGTAAAGTTTACCCTAACCTTATCATGACTTGCATTTACCACATCTCCTCACCAAACTTACCTTTATTTTTGCATTTCCTATTTCTTTTCTTCATTCAGAAGTCTTTGCTGTCACTCTCACATTCATTCTATTATGAAACAATTCAATATAGACCCCATCCATGAAATGAAACAACATATGCAACGTGGAGGGTTATTGAAGGTGGATACTCTGAATTAAAAATCTATTTGGAGGAAAAGGTTGTGTACTCCTTTTCAGTGAAACTCTCCATCAGAATTCTTGAGATTCCTGTCGTGGATTCTTATACATTTGAGTTTCTTTTTTTTTTTAAAAAAAAAAGGAAATGTTCAATAAATTTCTTTTTTAAAAGAGATCTGAATTTTTCTTCCTTGTTACTTTAAAAGTTATTACAATTTAGTATCTCACACTTACCTGGTTTAAAAGAAAGGTTGAATTAGAAGGGGAGTTCATAAATTATTTGGTTTTTGTCAACTAAACCCTTAATTTAAAAGTTTATAATCGACCGTTTCTTTGATTTTCACTTTGCTGTATAAATAAGGCTTCTAAATATCATTTAACAAGTCTAGTGTCCTACCACATGTATGTAGAAGATCTATCTCAAATAGTACAGTTAAAAGGAAATTAAAGCAAGGATTACAAAACGTCTCAAGTTGTGCCATTAGTAAAAGGATTATTTGGATGATTTGGACAATCACCTATATATTGGTGATTGATTAAAGCAATCTTCATGTACAAAATATCTTTTCTATTTCATTGTCCAACCATACGCATCTCTCGATAAATTTCTAGGTACACTCAGTTGAGATTTATGTCTTAAAACTTGTAGATAATAAATAGAATCAATTGAACATTATTAATTAATAAAGTGTTATTATTATAATTACAATAAACGTTATTGATTATATTATTAGTTTTGTCTACCCAAGTCCAATAAACTAACATTCTAAGCTATCTAATGAGTCTTGAATAGTATGTAGAGACATACATGAATCAATGTTGAGGATTAACTTAAAGGGTCTATAGTATAGGGATAAGACTAGGTATATTATCATAATAACACTATAAATACGACTCACTTTGTATTTAATATAAACACAATGATCCAACGCATTTGTGTAGGTGACATGTGAGTGAGTGTATCTTATGCAATGAGTTTGCATAAGACCGAATCACTAGATGTAATTTCGTTAACTAGTTGTGTTTATATTTCATTTGGATGATCTAGGTAACTTAGTCTTAATCATGAGTGTATTATGAACTCCTGTTCGCAAGGAATTGTCTTGTGATTTGTACGAGAGTAGGAGAGAATTATGAGATTCTATCAATTTAAAAAACATTAAATTAATATAAATTTCAAATCTACTAATTAATTAACCATTAATCAATTAGTTAATAATTAATTAAATCATATTTAATAAATATCTCTCCAATATCTTATAGTTTTATATTAATTTAATCGAATCAAATTTAATTAGATAATATTAAACTAAAATATTAATTGATTATCTAATTAATTAAAAACTAAATTAAATATCTTATATTTAACTTAAGTTAAATTTTAATCATATTTAAATATAAATTTCTCTAGTAACAAATAATTTTAATATGAATCTATTTCACATTAAATTAATATTTGATCTCATTCAAATGTTTTATCTCTCACAAATTAGTTTTGAATCATATCCAAAATTAAATTTATACAATAGAGTTGGATAAACTTTGTATTATAATAAACTTTGTATTATAATGTATTGATACATTATACTAATTTCCAAAGTAAATTTGAACATTTCAAATTATAACCAATATAAATAAATTTTATTATCCTTTACAAGCTAGGAAGGGGATCTAATGAACCTACAGATCAAAAGCTACAATGATTTGAGATTAATTGGCTAAACTCATTAACTATATTAATCAATATTCGTTAACTATGTGTACACTCCACTAAACACCCACAACTGAACTCTTCTGATTGTAGATATATTTCTGTGTGACTGTGTCCACAGATATAGACCAATAACAGTAAGCTAGTCCTTCACGACTGTTCATAACATCAATTGGGTTAAATTACCGTGTTACCCATAGGTTACCTCTAATCCTTAAATACCAGTGCTCCTCTAGTGAACAACCTATTTATGATCAAACCAATAAACATAAACCATTCTCATGCCATAAAGAGGGTAGGGCCCTTTGCTCAAGTCCTAGATACACCATTTAAGGGAACACTCATCTACTTACCCTAAAGTCAAGAATGAGTGAATTTCATCTTGTGTGATTATGTTTCCAGCTCCCCACTCGGTCTTGTCCCCAAAATGATAAGCATATTGAGTTGGCAATATGATCACTCTCATTCATACAAATCAAAGAGTAATCTTTCGCAAACAGGAGTTCATAATACACTCAAAATTAAGACTAAGTTACCTATGTCATCCTAATGAAATAGAAACCCAACTAGTTAACGAAATTACATCTAGCGGTTACTATTTCGTGGTCCGATCTTATGCGAACTCATTGCTTAGAATACCCTCACTTTCGCATGTCACCTATACGAATGCGTTTGATCATGGCATTTGTATCAAATACAATGTTAGTTGTATCCATAGTGTTATCAGGATAAGATACCCTATACTATATAGATCTTTTAAGTTGATCTTAAACATTGATTCATATATGTCTCTACATACTGTTTAAGAATCATCAAACAACTTAGAATGTTATTTTATTGAATTTAGGTTATTAAGACAAAGTTAATAATATAATCAATAACACTTATTGCAATAATAATAATAATATTTTATTAATAAATTATATTTACTATCTAAAACTCAACATTCTCGAGTGATGTATTGCTTTTGTCTACAATGTGATCTAAATTATAAATATAAAACATCATGATTAAACGATACAAATATGTTTGAACAAAATAATAATTTGCACTACCATTAAAAATATTTGAGAAACATTGATTAGGGGTGAATATATATATATATATTCTACACACGATCATGATCATGAATATTTAAATGGAGTGTTAATTGCAAAAATAGCAAAAAAATTAAGATAGCATGACTCATGTCACCACATTTTCTAAATTGTAAAAGTAGCAAATTTAAAAATCGATAACCCTCTATTTTCACTAGTTACTTGTCATATTTGTCATATTCGCAATATGTAAAAAAATGGTGACATGAGCTATTTTTTTCTAAATATTTTTATTATCTGATGCAATTTTTCTATCTAAAATATAGAACACCATGACTTGTGTGTTATGGAGATATGTTTGAATGGGTAATTAAGCTATTTTCTAGTAAAACTTTATAAATTATTCCTATTTCACTTTTATCTTCTTATGAGTACACATATCTAAATCAAACAATGTTGAAGAACCATTTCATTATCTGTTAAAAAAAATGTATTAAAATAGAATTATGGATTTTACGTAACACATAACGGCTGGTATTGACAAAAAAAGGCATAAAATAGAAAAGAAAAGATAAGTATGAAATAGAAAGAAATCTTGTATAAGAGTCACATAAACATATAAATGAGTGAACTTTAGTATAGGAACCTCCTTAATTGGCAAAAACGTATTATAGTTATATTTTGAGGAAGAATTCCCTATTTTGCAATAATACACAACTTATATGCTATTATATTATATATCAGCTAGTTCAAAAAATTCACAGTACCTTATCCAAAATAAAAGACCAAAGACCAAGATATATATTGAAATGTATTATTTTGTAGTAAGAAAAATATTTTCAACAAAATCTTGCGACCTAACATTTACTCCATTCAATTTTTTGGAGTGAATATGGAAGCGAAAAATGAAAGAGATGGGTTATTATTATTCTTTTGGGGGGAGGGGTTATGTGTAGAATTTTAATTTTGAAAGATAGAGAGAATAATTTAAAGAGGGACCAAATGGACCCATTATTTAAGCTTGAAACAAGAACTGAACTTTTTTAAGTGAGAAAAGATAGAGAGACAGAGAGAGAGAGAGACAAAGCAAGAAAATAGCCCACAAAAAAACAAGTCATATTCCAAGTTGAAAATTAAATGGTTTCATTTTCATATGGTGTATACCCCACCATGGAAATCCTTGGGATTAGAGAGGTAGCCAATGAGAATACAGAGATTAGGATTATATTTAAGGTATCAACCAATGAGAAAATAGATAAGACCTTAGTATGGCCCCCACTTTGTCACACCCCCCCCCCCCCCCCCCCCCCAAAAAAAAAAAAAAAAAGAAAAAAAAGGAGATTTCTATCTGTATGCTATTGCATGGATAACCTTCAAAGTGCAAAGGCCTTGAAAGACAGATCGGTGTTCAAATACAGTGTAAAAAGAGCAAGAGGATGTGGGTCATAGCCCTTAAAGCGAAAACAACAAAACATACTCTTCCCGAACCCTCCACTGCTTTTGTTCTTCTTTTCCACTTTATTCTTCGCTTACAATTTTTCTTTTCTTTTTTCTATATGTTTTTCTTGTTTCTCTAAATAATTATCAGATGCAATAAAAACTTCCACTCTCAAATTGTGGGAATTGTTATAAGCTGCATCCCACATACTGGTTCTTACTAGCCAGTAGTTGAAGCTAGCTCTAATATTTAAGTCAATAGAATGATAATGTATTCAAGTGTGACAAGTTAAGGGTTAGGAGAGTTATAGATCTCAAGTAGGACCTAGTTAAAATTTTCATTTGGGTTACGTTTAACTTAGGTTACCATAAGTTAATAATTTTTCAATCTTGCTAGATCGAAAGAAGTTGAATGGGGATAATAAATATAATGTTCAGATCGTTGGAGAAGGATTAACTTGCGCATGTTAGAGAATGTGCTCAAAGTCATAAATATATAAACAAAAACAACTTTTTTCATTGATATGAGATTTTATACCTAAAACGAATAATTGTATGGTTGAAAAATACATATTTAATATCATATCATTTAATACATTTTTTTTTACCGTTTGTTATGGCAGGAGAGTAAGTTGTAGCAGGGAAGGAATGAGTAGATAAAGAAAGTGATTGTTATTATTGTTATTATTTTTTTATCCGATTTTTAATTGTATTGATAAAAGAATAAATGAAATATATATAGTTGGGTCCTTGCAGTGTGGGGCATGACTATGACACGTTGAGGGTCTCTTAAGTTAAAGCAAGAACGCCAACATTTTTTCGCAAACTCACTGCTCTGTCTGACTACATTGTTGCTACTTCAGCTTCCCCCCTTTCTCTATGATTTTCATACTCCAAAACTGATAAAATCTGCAAAAGAAACAAGGTTGAATGAAATGATGTCAAGAAAAAACATAGCAAACGCAGTAGGCGGAAAGACCGCAAGAGCCTGCGACAGCTGCGTCCGTAAACGAGCACGATGGTACTGCGCCGCAGATGATGCTTTCCTCTGCCAATCATGCGACACCACTGTTCATTCCGCTAACCCTTTAGCCCGTCGCCACCAACGCCTTCGTCTAAACGCCTCCAATTCATCACCCCTTAATTCCCCATCTTGGGTTTCCGGTTTCACCCGCAAACCCCGCACCCCACGCCCCCGCCCAAAATCCAACGACCTCATCCACGTGTCTGTCGTACCAGAGACAGACGACGCCACTTCCCACGAAAACGAACATCTAGAGGATCAATTGTTGTATAGAGTGCCGAATTTGGACGTGAATGTATCTGACTTTGGTGGGGATGTGGAGAGGAATTTGGAGAGAGAGTGGTTTGATATAGAGGAGGAGTTGGGTTTGGTTAAAGTGGAGGAGGATTGTTGGAGAATCGGGGAGGGGTTTGATAGTGATCAGGTTGATTTCTTTATGGATTTTGAGGAGATTAAGATGCCTCCTCTTGTAGTTGGTGTTAAAAATGAAAGACATGAAGATGAAGGTGATGAATCTGGAATAACCGACAAGAACAAAAGAAGAGTATTGAGTTTACGATTGGATTGTGAAGCTGTGATTGCGGCTTGGGGTAATCTTCAGTCTCCTTGGACAAATGGACAACGCCCTGATTTTGATCCTGACCAACCTTGGCCCAACTCCATGGTTTTCTTCCTACTTTTTCTCTACAAAAATTACACATTTCTTTACTAACCGTTTCAATTTTTTTTTTTTTTTTTTCTGTTTTCACATTCTCTTTTTTTAAATATATATATTAATTTAATCAGTTTTAAAAAAATTATTTATTAGTTAATTTTCAGATGTTGAGATTGTTTTTATAACACTAGTTAGTAATGGAATAGTGAAATTTCCATTTTTTTTCTACTCTCTCTCACTCAAATCCTTAAAAGGGTAGTAGTCGTGTTTACTAATTTGAAAACATGTTATTTAGATTTATTTTGATATTGATATAGTTTTTTATTTACAAAATTGAAGCCGAAATTTTGAATATTTGTATTTTGTTTTTGAATTCAATTTAAACTAAAGTAAGCAGAAGTTTAAAATAACTAAAATTAAACTCATTATTATAATTAACACTACTACACTTTCAAATCTCTATAATTAAGAAAACAAGACATCGTTTTTAAATAAATAGAAGACAAAAAATAAAATGATGATTATAAATTGAACAATAGCTAGTTTTAACAACATGTGCAGGGGTGAATTAATAAGTAAATGTTGTTAAAAATGTTAATGTATGAGAGATGTTTGGCAGGATCTATGTGAAGTGAGGTACGGGCAGAGGTGTGGGGAATATGGGTTTCGGACGGCGGCAATTGGTGACGGAGGGAGGGAGGCACGTGTGTCACGGTACAGGGAGAAGCGGCGGACGAGGTTGTTTTCCAAGAAAATAAGGTATGAAGTAAGGAAATTGAATGCAGAGAAGAGGCCCAGAATGAAAGGGAGGTTTGTGAAGAGAACTCCTTTTGCTCCACAACCAACTCTTCCTATTATTACTATTAATTGAAACCCTAAGTCGTTCCAAAGTCTTCAATCAAACTTCATTCCATGTACATTACCAAATTAATATATACTAATCTCTTCTCCCTACTCCTAATCCCAAATAAGTTTTATCTTACTTTAACTTGTATAAGCTTTTTGAAAAAGCTTATAACATCAAATAGTTCTCTTGTATTATATCTAATCTTCGTATCTTTTAATTCCTTACTTACTCTCTTCTCTTAGTACTTACTAATAGAGTATACTAATCCAAAAATCTGAATCTCGTTTACTCCGCTTCATTTATGTTCCATTCATCTCTTTCATATATTTAATTTCTTCACCTCTTATCATAGAAATTAAGCCATCACTTAACTAAAAAAAGAAGATTAAACGTCACACAACAAAACCTCCAATCGATAAATAAGTGAGATACTATAGCAAGAAGAGTTTAGAAAATTATAGTTAACCTCTTCTGGAGTTATAAAGGTCTATACAGATCAAGCTACATGACTTAGGGTTTCTCTTTTCTCCTTCTGAGAGTTTGGACTCCATCTTTCCATAGATTTTATACCCACTCAATAATACTATGTCATATAGGTGAGCAAAGTCTGCAAAATGCATACCCTCAACCAAGAAAGATTTGCATTTAGCTCATTTAGGTGAACCAGGGTCCTTTTTGGCCTCTCACGCATCTATTTTTATCCAATTCCAATCCTAGTGATACTTAGGATATGTTTGGTTTAATTTAAGTATGAAATTTTAAAAATAATTCATTAGGAAAAAAAAATGTTAAAAGCGTATTTGAGTTTTTTGATTTTAAACAAATTTTTGTTATGGAGGAGAGTATTAATCAAAATGACTTCTTTCCATTTTTTTATCTAATCAATTCAAACACGTACTTAATTTTACTAACTCTTTCGTTTTAATTAATTTTTGAAGTATTGAAAATCCAGTTTAATTATATACATATTTTTATCTATGCATAGGTTCATTTTTTAAGTATCTACTTTCTAACCCAATATTTTCTAAAATCTACTTCACGTTTTCAAACTTGAAAAATTTATAGACTTTGTTTGATATTCTCACTTTCAAAGAAAATATAGTGTGCTTATTTATTGTTTACATTATTGACCCTTATTTTCTTTTGTTGGATTTTTTTTTCTTTTTTTTTTAACGATAGAATGAAAAGGTTGATTTACCTCTCATGTATTATTCAACAGATGATAATCCAGAAATATCAAACGCAATGTAGATATACCAAACCAATTTTTTAAAACTGTGTTCTTAAAAGTACTATTTTCACATGGATCTGTTTGGTTTGTTTCCTTATCTACTCTCAGGAGATGTTTTCAAAACCCATAACAAGTTTTTAAAGCTAGAAAGAAAAATAGTTTCTTATAAAAGAAATTTTGTTTATGGAATTTGACGTTATGAATTTAAATGCAAAATCAGTTTAAAGAGATATTTGTTAATTTCACAAGTACCATTCATATGGATACATAAATTTATTTATGTGTTTTGTTATATACATGAATAAGTTTATGTATTTTGTTATCACTCTCTTTTAATATTTTTGAAAATCCAGATAAATTTTGAAAACTAGAAAAAGGTAGCTTTTTGTTTTTAGAATTTGATTAAAATAATATTAATTTCTTTTAACGAATTAGCTGAAAACCATAATTGATTAAATCGAAAGTAATACACATCAAAAATAGAAAATAGACCAGCAATTTTCCTTGAAAAATGTAAAACTTTAGAATATGATTGATTGGGTGAAAACCCCTTATTGAGAAATTGGAATCATGGTAGAAAATTAGGAGTTTATCACTTGAATAATAATATTTGAGATAATAAAGATAACACTCTTGACTAGAGTTGTGTATATGTGTAAAAACCAAAGTTTGTTGATGACTCTTACATATGCCACGTCTTGATTAATTGATGTGCATGATATTGTTCTAGATGAGATTAATTAAACGACTAAAGCAAAAGCATTATTATGGAGGGCAAAACGTCCTCTTTGCCCAAAGCATGAGTATTCAACTTACATATGTAACTGATAAAATTAGTAGGGGTTGATAGTAGACAAAGAAAAAAGAAATGAAATAAAGTAATTTTTTTTAATTTGTTGTTTTCGATTAACAATCAAAGAAACACAAACATATAATTTATCACAAGAATTAAAAGAAGTAATCGGGTGTTTTAGTCTAATTCTCATCATTTAATCAAATGTATAATTGCAAACATGATTGATCATCAATCAACTGGGCTTAGAGGACCAATTGCCCTAAATTAATGAACAAATGTGAATCATCACCATTTATAATAACTCAAATGATTATGGTATTATCTTAGTACACTACAAGAAATCAGACGACTCCCAATGCGGGCAATGACATTGAGAAATGTCGTGTCGAGGATGACCTACCAATCTCGATGCACCTTTACAAGTGTCGGATGAGGGGAACATCCCTGACGTCTACATTTAGACATTGGGGTAGCTCTGCCATTTTTATTTTTATTTTGTATTCATTAATAGGATTTTCCTAACGTTACAAATTTATACATTGGGAAAAGTGAAAATAATTACTTAATCGATCCACTTTCTTCAACGTGTAAGAGAGAAATGTCAGAGAAGGCAAAATAATTATTTAATTGTTACGACGTTCCTTGACATCTCTGCAAAAATATTGAAACTCGTCCACCTTTTTCCGACGTCACGTTCACCACGTCGAAATAATTGTATAATGGTTTTTAATGATTATCTTTTTCTGATGCCATTAGTGGAATGTTAGGGAAGAGTTACATTATCATTGACGTTTGCATGTATGACGTCGGAGATTGGTGATTTTTTTGACATTTTCAAAAATGTTGGAAAATCCCTAAACTATTTGTCTTCTTTATGGTTTGGAAGAAAGTAAATGAAAACCATGAGATACCATTCAGTCTGTTAGTGTTAGCTATCTGAACTCATTAAAGGACATAATTTTCACTTGCAAAAATAGCAAAAAAAATTATGATAATAGGGTTCAATCATTACATTTTTTAAATTGCAAAAGTAGAAAATTTAAAAGTTGATAACCCTCTAATAGCTCTTTGATATTACTAATTTTGTCATATTTGCAATATGCAAAAAATAGGTGGTATGGGTTATTTTTTTCTAAATGTTTTTGTCATGTAATGCAATTTTCAAAACCATTATCTCCTGCAACTTTGAAAAGTTGGTGCACAACATTTGAATGCAGCAACTCAAAAATCTCACATGATGTGTCCATGAGGGGGAGTAAATTTTATTTTTATAAGTATATATAAATTTTATTTTATAAGTAAATATGAAATATGTACTCTTTTTCCTTCATTAGGATTTATTTTTCCGATTGTGTTTTTTCCTAGTAAGTGTTTTAACGAGACATATTTCATATATGTAATAAACATCTAATGAGAAGTATTACAAATATTAGGTAAATAGATGCCCATTGTCCATTAACATTAGTGTCCATATGGTGTGTCTTTGAAGTTGTCAACCGTTGGTAACCATGTACTCCACTTTTTGCTTGCCAAATTGGTGTGCCATTTGGTGGGATTTGTAAGTGGAATATAGATTGAGAGATCTCTCAAGAATTTGGGAAAAGTGGGAGAAAGTAAAAAATTTTGAGATTTTCATTTTCGAATTTCTTTATTTGTATATTATATTTTATTATTTTATTTTCTTAGTTTCCATTTTTCAGGTTGTGCCTCATTTTCACAGCAATAATATGAGATTTTAATGTTTTATGGATCTCTTATATCCTTCATGTTTTTTTTAATATCATAATTATAGTCTTACATAGACAAAAATTCATCTTTTAATTTTGGACTTTTAACGAGTATATAGTTTAAATAGGGATCACTATTTATTAGTTGGACCCAATATTGCACTATTTTTCACAAAAGTCCTAATGGGCTCTAAATTTACACAAATATTTATCCCAAATGTCAAAACTACCCATCTTTAATATTAATATTAATTAAAAAATAGGAAAAATAAACAAACATGCATAAAGAAGAGATATCGTGAGGAACCGTTTTCAAATTCGTTCTGTCTTGTTCTGTCTTCTGTGTAAGAAAATTTGGCTTTCGACGAAAGAGGAAACTTAGATAAGAAAAGTTTCGATTGTGCATACCATTTTGGTAAGTAATTTTTAATGGTTATATTATATATTTGTTAGGGTATATTCGATATATTTCACATAAATTATTTTGAAATTGAAATATTTTTTATACTTCGCAAGCAAAGGAGTGCAAATTTCATATTTCGGTCCTGCTGTGTTATTCTTGTTAACTAAAGTTGTTAGGGAATATTAAGTACATTAGATTATATTATGTATTTTAAATGGATTTTCTGTTTCCTATGGAATGACATCCACGTGGTTTCTAGTTTTTTCACAAGGTTTCTAGTCTTTTATTACACTTTGTAAGAGTTCACTCGGAAATGTTCATTAGATATATATAAGAAGCATTAAGCAATATGATCTCAAGCTAAGGTTGTCCTGAGAATGTCCCTGAGCTGATGAATAAAATCATTATATATTATGATTTTGGGCTAAGGTTGCCCCTAGATGCCACGAGTTGAAAAACATAACCATTATGTAATTAATATGATCTCGGGCTAATAAGGTTGCCTCGAGATGCTCCCGAGCTAAAGAGCATAAGCATTATGTAATTAATCTTTAGCTAATATTGTCCCAAGAGGTTCCCGAGTTTTCTTGAAACCATTTTTTGTTTTCTCGAAGTAAAGAACATAAACATTATGTAATATGATCTTCAGCATTATATAATATGATTTTAAAGTTCATGTTATTGTATACTATCACACCACACCTAAAGCACTTGCTTGCTCGGCTCGAGATGTGGCGTGAAGTCAACTGACATCCTTTTCCTTCTCTAAACAACACCAATTGATCCTAACTACTATTCCTTGATTATGCTAAACAACTCGAGCAAATTAAAACATACGCAACGAAAAATAGAAGAACATAACTAACAAGACTCCTTTACAATAGATAAAAACAAGTTTAGGCTAAATGTCATTACATACGGACTATCCTTTTTAGAAACATACAGACACTACAACTGAGCTTATCTCCTTAATAAAGCCTATGTACATAAAATGGGTAAGCCTAGGTACTAACCAACAATAGTAAACTATCTACAACTTTTGCACTACAGACTTGGAGACAACAGTCAGGCTTGCAGATCATGACCTCTACCTAGAACGTGGGAAAACATTTGGAAATGGTGAGCTAAAAAGCCCATTGAGTGATGATTTTATAAAACACACTTTAAAATAATTACCCTTTAATTTTTTCATAAACCATTCACAAAAATATACATAAACGTACAATCTTAAACATTCTTTAAACTGAACTCTTTTTATGTTTCAAATACTCTTTTATCTCTATACCCATGAAAAACTTAGTCAAGATAGCAGAGCACCTTCGGTCTTACTTGTCACACCCTAAAATGCAATGCAACCAAAATGTCGAAGTAATGGGAGTAGGATGCGATTTAGTTACAACCTTGAAATTTTCTTATCGACTAATTCAACCTCAATTCCTTTTAAACTTCCAAGAGAAAACATAACGCAAATGAAGTCGGCCAAACACATTCAAAGACATTCTTAATGCAAAAAACTTAACGCGATCAATTCAGCCAAAACTTACACTTTATTAATAACATACGGTTAGATGAACATAACTTACAACACTATGACTTAAGCTTACATTAAATAAACTCTTAAACGCCTAGTAGTTTTCTCATCTCGCCTCAAATCCTTCAATATTCTTCTCTACTTGGCTTAAACGTCTGATCCTCGAAGATCAATTTTGTAAATGTAAGTCTAAATGACTTAGTGAGGTTTTATGAAATCCTTTTCATAATGTTATTTGATAAATCCTTTTTAATAGTGAACAGTAAATCTTAACATGAAAGCTTTAAACCTTTAAAGAATTTGGAAGACAGTAATATAAAATCTTGCTTTCTTTCCTCAGATTTCAAGTATTTATTCCTACGAGATAGTAGAGATTACTCGATACCACCTCGTCCATAAATATCATAATGAGCATCTCGAATCTCTGTTCCTACGAGGTAGGCATCCCTAACTCGTCCTTATGAGATAAATGTCCCTACTCGTTCCTACAAATAAGTGTCCTTACCCGTATTTGGTGCCCCTTAGCCTCAATAACAAAAATCTTACATAAATACTTCAAACAATTACATGCTTGAAAACAATTCATAAATAGTTGAAACATTTAATGTGAATCATTCATAAATCATGGAAAACATGCTTTGAATTACATTTTAGTAAATCATTTTTCATACACAAAACTTTGAAAGAAAAACACTCACTCTTCAATTTTACACTTGTAAAATTTCTATTTATTTTAGCCATGCTTAAAACCTTAATCTTATATGTTAACCCTTGTCAAATCAGATTTGACATCCTCTCACATAATTCCATTCTGTGGATAACTTCAAGCACTTAACAGCTTCCCAAGGTCTTATCGCATAACTTCTTTCACGAACTACCAACTTTTCTCCCAAAGAATTTTTTTCTTGTGAGCGTTTAGACTTAGAGGCCTTACCACAAATCCTTCTCACAGACTGTCTTACCTTAAGCTCTTGACACGTACTAAAACTAAAACGCCTTCTTGTCTAAAATGTCAAGTTACATACTTAGTCAAAAAAAATTCTTTTTAACATTTAATTTAGGTTCCAGTCTTACATTACTATCTTGCCAAACCTTGATCAAACTAGTAGAGCATCTTTGGTCATGCAATTAATAATAAACTCGGTCAAGATAACAGAGCACCTTTGGTCTTACTATCCTGCACGGACTAGGTGGTAACGACTAAGTGGTCAGCGTAGCCCTATACCCCTGACTGTCCACATTAACCATCGAGAATTCGGTATATAGAGTACCATGGTTTTCTCTTTAAAACCATTCGATTTAAACTGCAAAATTAACAAATTTAAAAGTCGATAACCCTATACTATTGACTATCCACATTGACCATAAAAAATTCGGTATAATGAGTACCATGTCACTACATTTTCTAAATTGCAAAATTAACAAATTTAAAAGTCAACAACTCTCTAGTAGCCCTCCAATAGCTGTCTAATATAATTAATTTTGTCATATTCACAATATATAAAAAATAATTGTAATGGACATGATGCAATTTTTATTTTGAGTGTTTGTTATATTAAAAACAAATATTTTATTTATAACCACAAAATATATAAATTTTTGTTAATATGTAATATTTAATATTAACGAAAAGTCACGGTTCATAAAATTAGGCGAAGAATCTTATTTATGAAATTAATTGAGATTGGTGTAAAATGATAGCAAAATTAGGTCTTTCCTTTAAAATTTTTATTTAATTTACCAAAGAAGAAAATCATCCCAAAGGTGTAAAATGGGCCGATGGAACTTTGAACTTTTGAAACAATCAGTTGATGAACGAAAACTTGCCCTAGGGTTCCCAATTTTCCTTACCTGGTGAACCCCTAAACCTTTCCCTCTCGGAGATTACACCATTTCGCTTCTCCCTTTACTTCTTGTAAGTTCCTCTTCCTTCTTCTTCTTCCATTTTAATCGCAAAATCGTCAGCCTCTCCCCATGGAGCAAAGGGGTTTTCGCCGTTTTCTTCTGAAACCATTGATTTTCTTTGCTCATCTTTTCGTGTTTCCGATGTTCGAAATTTTCGTCTTTCCTCTGTTTCCTTAAAACAACTCCATCCATCCAAGGAGGAAGCGTTATATATTGTTATTATTGTTATTATTATTTTTGTTTGTAGCTGTGTTTATACATGTACGCATACGTTTTTAACGTTTCTGTGTTGTGTTTTCGATTGCGAAAGTGCTAGGTTCTTCTCCGGGTGAGTATTGTTTAGGTAACCTACTCAATCCCTCCTCTTTTCTCTGTATGATAATTTTTTTCGGGAAATTTGTGTCAAAGGCAATCAAAATTTTGTGAGTTCGATACAAACATCTTGGCGTTTGTTGATTTCAAATATGTGCTTTCCTTCAAATGAGAGAGGAAGATACCTTCTCACTGAATGACCCTTTTCGAAGTTTAAGCACTGGGCTTGGAAAGAGTTTGGACTTCACAACTATGTAAGCGATGGCATGGTCGAAAATGTTCTATCAATTGAGACTGTTTGGGGAAGGAGAAGCATTGGAAATAAAATGAGTGAGGTTAGACTTGAACAACTAATGATTTAAGAAAACAAAGAGACCTTGACAATGAGGCTTGTGGCTGTGCTGTGGAGAAATTCTAGAACTGGGTGCTATTAATTTGGACAGTCTAAGAACTGTATGATTAGGTTCCAGAGGCATGCTGTATGTTCTTTTGGAATGGTGTTTCTCAAATAACGTTCACCCAATCAGTTTTTTTTTTTTTATTTCTTAAATGGTCATTTTACAAAGTTGATACTGAAGTAGCTGTATTGGTATTTACTGAAGAAATTTTTGGTGGTCCTTGGAGTAATTTGAAGTACCTTTTGGATCCAGACGCAATACAAAGAGAGGAATTTTGCTGCTAGGCCTTCCCCAATCAACTTATTTATATCTAGATAGCAAGATGCAAAGGAAGTTTTGAGAGCTTCCTACCTCCTATTTCTCAAAGAGAACTAGAATTTACAAAGTAAAAGATATTGTAGTACAACAACTAAAGAAACTTACATATACCCCCTCCAAGACCACTCAGCGTAATGGTTTACAGGGGACCACAAACACTAGTAATAAACTCTCTTTCTTCCCTTCAGCTTACGTGCCTCCTATCCTTTCCTTCTTCTTGCTTAGACAGACTTTAGTGATTAGGGGATTATAATTACCCACGACCAAATGAGCCACCATGTTCTCAAGTTGCAAATTTGGAAATTGGGCTTGAATGGTGGACACAATCTCCCATGTGGCATCTGCCTGAGTAGCTTAAGATCCCAATGAATAAACACCTCCAATTCTCCCCTCATAGAAGGAGAAACATAGGAAAATTCTAGCCCATCGCCTTTTGGAGAAGGCTCCCATGAAGCATGGGATGAATCTTTACCATGTCATCAGACCTAATTTAGTCATAATCTGAAAAAGGCCAATAAAACATGGAGCTAACTTGGGATGGTTGTGTTGAAAAATGAAGGTTGCTGTTACAACCTTAATTTAAAATAAACCTACTGATCGACCTCAACATGCAAATCCCGTTGTTTTTTATTGGTTATATCTGCCAATAATTGCTAAGTTTGCAGCAATGATGCCTTCCAAGTATTCAACGTCGCATCTCTGTCTCAGAGTTGAACATCAACCTCGGAAACTACATATAAATCAGCATGTAGGGAATGATAGGGGTGGCGGCCAACCACAAACTACTTCACAAGGGGTAGGTTGTCTTAGTAGATTATGTTAAGTGATGTTGTAGCTTAAGTCCACCCAAGGAATCCATTTGTGCTCCACTTCGACAGGGACAACGAATAACGAACCCTCTCTTCCCAAAGCTCACAAGCCACCTATCTTTCCCTTCATGCGTAGACCGTAGTACTTATCATTTCTCTTCTTGTTTTCTACTTTTCGTGATTTGTAGAAATTGATTACATTGTGCATCTTTAAGCCTTCTTTTGAAGGCCTCTTGAACGATTGCTTAGCTGTTCATTGTAGTTTTCTGTTACTAATTAAAAACCCAAATCCTCCCTTCACGCAGTTGGACAAAACTTAGGTGTCCATCTTGAGATGTTTTCTAGTGGAACATTCGTATTAGGTTTATATTAGTTCCCGTTGATATTGTTTACCAAAATAGGCGGCTGAGTTCTCTTCATGAGGTGAACGAAGGATGGCCATTGATAATTTCTCATCATTCTTTTAGTCATATACTCATTCAATACTAAGGTCACATCCGGTTGTGACCATTGCCATAAGGCCTTGGACTATGAGATTAGGTTCCCATTTGTATTCTATGAACTGTTTTGGAATAAAAAAGAATAACATAGATGGTTGAGACCTTGGTGTTCATGTTAGAGGTATTTGTTGTGCCAAGCAGAAATTTTTCCCAGAGAAAGTGCATTCTTACTATTAAGACAGCAAAATTCAGTTAAGTGAGGATTAGGGTTGACATATTTAATGGCCATTTGGTGATGGAACTTCCCTGTGTTGTTGTGGCGTGATATGGAACTTCTTTTAAGCCTAGTTGACCTAATTTGGCATGCATGGATTTTCAGAAGTGCCAGGATAACATAGAACTTCCAGAAGCTTTTACTACATTAGGTTCCCTATTCTGGTCTCCGAAGATAATACTTCATTACTTGACATTTGAGTTCAGCTTGGTTTACGTGAAAAATGTGCTTCCACCCTTAGGTAATTATTGCATCGTTTCTGCAGGACTTTTAGTATGGCAGGAAGAAATCGCTCATCACGCCACATTGATGGTTACAGAGTTTCTCGTGATGTCCCTAGATCCTACATAGAACGAGTGCCAGCACCCCTGCCTATTCATCCTGCAGCTTTGGAGGAGGAACTTGAATTGCAACGTAGGGAAATGCAGAGAATTATTTCAGATAACCGCATGGTGATTGATGATAATACAGTACTTCAGAGGGAATTATCAGCTGCAAAGGAAGAAATTCACAGATTGAACCAGGTTATTCCCAAAATCGTGTCTGAGAAAGAATCACAATCCAGGGAGTTGCTTGAAAGAGGTTTGAAGCTAGAAGCTGAGCTTCGTGCTTCTGAGCCTTTAAAGTCTGAGGTTCTGCAATTAAGAGCTGAGATTCAGAAATTGAATACATTGAGGCAGGATTTATCTGCTCAAGTCCAAAGCCTCACCAAGGATGTTAATCGATTGCAAGCTGAAAATCAGCAGCTAAATTCTATGAGAGCTGATATGGATGGATTGCACAAGGAGCTTATTGAAGCCAGGTTTGAAATGGAAATTTTAATTGATTGGCGTTGGATCCTAGTCTATGTTTTCTTCTTTTTCTGGTTAGGATTTGGCACTAGGACAGGTCAAGATAAATTCAAAACCACATTAATTAGTCTATTCCATGATTGAATTGATCGTGCACAATGTTTTTAGGAGGGCTTATGAATATGAAAAGAAAGCCAATGAAGAACAAATTGAACAAAAGCAATCAATGGAGAAGAACCTTGTTTCAATGGCTCGTGAAATAGAGAAACTGCGAGCAGAGAAGCTCAACATAGAGAGAGCACGGGGATTAGGTTATTTCTTTCTCTAATTTTTCTATTCTTTTCCTTTAACAAAATTATTGTCAACATGTGGACGTCTGGTTTCTTGCAACAACGGTAGCTAGTTGGTTTTAAGCTTCTGTTATACCTTTTTAGGTGCTGAGAATTATGGGATCTTGAACAGAAGTCCTGAAATGAGATATGCAGGTGGTGCATATGGTAGTAGCTATGGTAGTTCTTGGGCACCATATGAGAAGCGTACCCGACGTTAAGTTTCAACCTTTCTCTTAGATGTCCTTCATTGAAGTTCAATATCTGGTTTAACATCTTTACTTTTTCTGGAGAAGCTGCTTTTGAGAATTACCATGATCATGGTGTGAAGTATCAACTATCAACTAGTTAAGATTTGTAACTGTAGTACATTTTACTCTATGTGACTAAAGTTCTGCTTTCATTGCATTATACAATGAGTTATTTTTATTCAAGTTTATTTAGTGGCTGCAGTAGCAGAAATATACAGAGTAGATTGTTGGCTGGGAAAAACAGTCATTGACGTTTTTCAACTAATCCTTAAAAAAAGAAAAAAAAAGGTTTATGATGGTTACTCTGCAGAATTAGTAGAATAAATGTTGATTGGGAAGTTTAATTCTCGTGACAATTATTGGGCTGAATATATTTTGGGGGACATTGTGATTCTCATTCCTATATTGAGTTTCTCCAAAACATACGCTTGTATTGAGGGATCCAGTTCCTTGGCTTATGGAGAAGCTTTATATTGTGTTGGTTTCGTGAGTTATTTGATTGGCTTAAGTATAACTAGTACTCTTTTGTAAGATACATATTTTGAACTTTTGATCACATGCCCATGTAAGTGAGTTGCTTGACATTGGTAGGCAAGAGTTGCTTGATAGTATTGTCATGTATGAAGACGTTCAGTTGCTTAGTTGGAGACAGGAACCCTATATTGGTCACAAGAGTTTTGAGAAGAGGTCCTGTCATGTTGAATGGTAGATATAAAAAGGCTACTCAGATATCTTTCTATACATCCACAAGTACCCTACTCTAGTATTTTTGTTATGTTCGTTGGATATGAAAGAGTTTCTATGTTTCTAATCAGATCAGTATGTTAAATGTCCTCTGTCAATTTTGACTATTCTCACTTCATAACTAAAATTACATTTATACCTCAACCGATGAAACTACTTGAAGTAGAGGCCCTACAGCAGAAGACCTATTTAGAAGGTGCTCATGAGGGAGAGGTTTGTGATAATTTCTGAATCTCTGACCTGTCCGGTTAACTGGTGAGCTGCAGAAGATATTATAAAGCCTGCGACCAGGATGATTTCCCATGCATTTTTATTCACTTCTCATCCGGTAAGTAGAGTGATCATGATCAGTAAGGACAATATTAGAATGTAGCTTTTGCACAAATAGCTGAGAGATGGAGGTGGTTGTCAGTTGTCTAATCTTCTGCAGTCGCATTAAAAAAAAAAAAAAAAACCTGGTTGTGCTTTTTTTTTCTTTTTCTTTTTCTTTTGCCAGTGTTGTGCAAGTTTGATAGGAAATTTACAGTTAGAAAATGGGTGACTGAAGATACCAACCATGTATGTGATGCATTATTCAGTTTTGAAGTTTGCAATTTTGGAAGAATATTGCCCAATGAAGTCGCAGATTGAGGAAACGCTGCGACTGAATTGAATGTTAAGCTAGCTGGAGTGTTTTGTTTATGCTTGTAATTTTCTGTTTTACATGATTCTCACTTTTCATCTATTTTGTTCAATCTTTAAATAAAGTCAACAAGCTTTCTACTCTTTGAAATATCTCTACATTATTGTTATGATTATTTCTTTAGATTGTTTGATTTTTAAGTGCTTAAGAATACTTTTGATCACTTAGAACTACATATTTGAGACCTTTGATCACTTAGAACTACATATTTGAGCTGTCTCGGTGGCCTTATCCATATAAACTTGAAGTGTTTGAATTTTTTGATAAAATTACACACATGAAACTCTTTCCTTCAGATATTTGGGATATTGTACAGTATTGCCATTTTAAGTAGCAATAGATATGTACTCAACTACACATCATCAATTAATTCCAGCGGGTTCTTCCCAGTTATTTGCCTTTAAAATATGGACCCAAATTCTTATGGTTTATTTTACAAGTCTTTTGAGATTGGGTCATTCTCGGGATAATTACATCGTCCTCTAGAACCCAATTTCTTTGTTATTTAGATTTTTTGTGTATCATCTCCATGTCATCTTAATTTGATCATTTTTCCGGTTTATGAATGTTTTTTGTATTTGAGACAATATATGATCATAGAAGGTAAGGTAGTAGATTTTGTGCTTCTACATAGTTACCTTTTCTTTTTTAAATTGCTCCAGATTTCTTATGCAACAAATTTCCTTCTATAACTGGTGAACAGAAACTTCAACCCCATATGAAAACATTCCTGCAATTCAATTCCATTAATTCTTACGTCAATATTGCTTTGTTTGGGGCAACTGTGGTTTTCAACATTCATGCAGGTTTGTATTATCAATACTTTTCATATATGTGAACTATGAACATAGTACAAATACATACGAGATGCATTTCTGAAATTCTAAAGAACCCAATATTATCATTTCTGTATGATACAAAAAATGAGTACGTATTAAGTGACAATCACGATTAATTTAAGACAAGTCTTATGTCTGATGTAATATATACAATTATACAAATAAGAAAATAATAGACGAACAAGGTGGAAAAAAAAGATGATATGAAGCAGAAATTGGATCAATCAGGAGATGTAACCACCCAAATTTCATGGCACAAATTATGTGCCAGAAATATGGGTTAATTAGATTGGACGAAAGACAAAATGGTGGGGAAAAGAACAAAAATGTTGAATTCTTGTAATGACAATGAAACAATTACGAAATGGAACAACGCTAAATAGTATTTGGTTGGATCGACTTTAAGCACTTTTTAGACTTCAAGTTTCTTCTAACTTTAAACAATGTTTTATCAAATGAACTCAATTTAACCATGCAACATAACTATTTTATTATATTAAATAATGATTGGCATCTTAATTTCAATTTATGACAAAAAAAAATTTAACGTGTTAAAATTATGGGCAAGAACAAATAATACGAAAATGATGAAATTGAATAGAATTAAACAAACATATATATGTGATTGTTTCTTAACTAAAAACGTATTACACTGATAAGAATATATATTACATCTGATCTTAGCCAAAAGGCTGAGAAAGGTATAAGTGAGAACCTATTTTAAAATAAGTATAAGTTGATAAATCAACCTAACTAACTTCATGTGATTTTAACTCAATCCAACTCAACTATGTTGATAGCTCAACGTAAATAATTTACGATCCGATCCTTTTGGATCATCAATATCAAAATGGATACTTTTTTAAGCAAGAATTACAATAAAGGACAAACATATACAATTCCTTTAAATGAAAAAGGCACATCAAGGACAAACATATAAAAAAGGCACATCAAGGATATTCATGTTCGAAATAGTGTAAGAATATGGAAGAACAATAATGCATTAAGAAAAATACACAAATAATTTTGGAAGTCTAAACTAAAAAACTTATGTGTTGGTTGAGCTGTGCCATGAGCATGTGGTAGGCATGCTCAGACTCGACGTGTAAAGTATATTGAGTTTATATTTTGGTCTAGGTGATACGTCACTGAGCATGTTCAGAACATGCGAGATACTCACTATGTTTCTCTGTATCACATCATTACTAAGTTCGTATCACATATAATTTTATTACTGTTTGTCCAAGTGCAAGTGAAACAACAAGTTTATTTGGATGATCTAGGGTTGAACACAGAAAATTGATATCAAATCTTAGTTCTAGAATCTATTTCTCATTTAGTTGGTATAAACGAATACACAATTAACATATATAAGAATAAGACCTGGAATAACACTACTTAAATATGCCTAAAGAATCTATAAAGGGGTGGAGATGGATGCGAGATGAATATGTGAACTAACTTGTATGCGAGAAAGAGCGAAAGAATGTCTATGCATTATAACGCAATTAAGCAATGTGATAGCCTTGATGCGATATATATTGCTTAACTAGATCATGATTAAGGCGTGCTCCTCTTGGAGTCATTAAACACCACACATGGCCGCCTACCAGGATCCCTGTAACTAACCTTGATTCGACGATATACATCTAAAAATGTTTACTTATAAGATGTATCGAACATCGCTATTAAGGACAACAACCTCTCGGCGCTTAGTGCCCACACTTGTTCACCTTTTGGGATACAAGTGATGGATGTAATCTCGTAAAGGAAGAGACTCTTCCTTGTGCACATTAGTCATGTCCTTGCTACTTGACGTGTTTGTCCACACGATGTCCGACGACGATTTTCAATACATTAAGTTGGATCATATTAAAGGATATTTAAATGATCTTGATATTCTGGAAGAAGAGTTGTAACGAGGAAGAGAAAATGAAGAAAGAAAGAAAGAAAAAAGAAGATGAATAAAAATAGAAAGAAAATCTTGAAGAGAAGTTGAAAAAATATGGAAGAGAAGATAAATAAATCGCAAAGAAAAAGAAAGAAAAGTAACGAGTCGTTCGTAGTATCAAGGGCAAATATGAAATTTATGAAAAAAAATTATCGGCTTCGGGAGTTCTTTATTTTGTTATACCGACTCTAAATATTTTAGTGTTTTATTATATCTAACCTTTTATTTATTTTAATATTATATTTTATCAATTTTCGTGTTTTGGTTGTGACTTATTTTTATGACACAAAATAGTTTTTTTTTTTTTTTCTAATTTGATTTTAAGAACGTTTGGTTTTGTAAGATGGAGTTGTTTTAAGGGCTATTTTTCCAATTATTATTGTCAAAATTAAAAATGAAAAGGGAAAGAAAACATAATGAAGATGTAATGAGGTGACAAAGTGAGCATCTTGTTATGAGTATTATATATAAAACTCACAATAATTAATGGGAATAAAAGAGAAACAAAGCTGACATAAATAAATAATCCAAATCTTGGGTATACCTCACGAGAGAGTGCACGTGCAGCTTTCCCAATAAGATCCTTTATTTTCTTTATTGTTTATTTGTTATATAAATTTGAGGGCAACAAAATAAGATCTTCTCCCACTTTACACAAATTGCATTTCTTTTTCTTTTTTAATTTCTCCAACTATACCATTTATTTAATATTGCACTCTTTTTTCTTTAAAATATTTAACCATGTTTGCATTTGGATTTATGTGGAAATAGCCCCCTCACCTGATTCCTTCACATAATTACTTTCTCTCTTTACATTAATATTTAAATCCACACTGGTTTCAATATTTTGTTACTCATACCCATTTTTCAAAATGTTGATTTGCTTCTTTTGTATTATTTAAAACTAAGTTTTTCCTTTCAATATCTTAAAGAGTGAGGTGGTAAAAATAGGGAACGTTCAAAACATGTTAAGATGAAGGAGTGACAATGGTAAAAGTATAGAAAGAGGTGTGAGCTAACTTAAAAGTTTAAGTAGTATATAAAGAAGAATATGTTCAGTTGAGGGGACTGAAGTTTAAAAGTCTTTAGGGTTAGAGAAGACAAAATTTGAAATAGAAGTGCTGCGTACGTAACAAGAGTTGGAGATAGAAGTCAGAGTGGTAGTGAGTGAACTTTCCAAAACAAAACTTTGTTTTGAATGTTGAAACACATGTCAAAATAGTTTTACTGGTTGTTTGATAGGTGTGTTAAATAAAGATGGATTTCTTACTAAATATGTGTGATGCGTTACCGTATCTTAGCAAAACTCTTGTTTGAAAATATTGAAACGTGGAAAAGTTTCTAAATCATTTAATTTAATTCTTAAATCAATTAAGCGAATTACATATGCAAAGCATATCACTAGGTATTGCGATGAATAGTCAAAGTGAGTTGTGTATGTAGAGTTGATCACAAAGCAATAATCGAATCTATTAAGTGTAAATAATCACTTGCACTCTAATTATTTATCACCCTCGGAAGAAAGGTAAGTTTGGGTCTAGGACCCTTTAGGAGTTCTTTCAATCCGTGCACCATCATACATTTTTTGTGTTGTTAGGGTGTATTTTTAAGAGGGATTTTACCTATATGTTTTCCTCTCAAAATTTATTCACTCATATTGTTTGTTGACGTGAGAACTCCTTTTTTTTACTAAAATATACACCACCTTTGAAAAAATAAATCAACTCACATTTCAACCTTTCCTAAGGTTATTTCTACCTCTAATTTTTTTTTTAAAAAGGAAATTATATATTTACAAAAGATGCCTTTTTTTTTTCTTTCTTTTTCCTCCAAAAAGTTGAAAATAAGATGGTATTGCTAGAAATGAGAGAACCTTGTGAAAACTGAAAAGTAGCATATATAATAATAATAATAATAATAATAATATTTATTTTTTGAAAATTTTGTTAAATTTGCACAAGTCTTCCACTGCAACTTGTCTGCTTCAGACTTTTCTTTCTTTTCTTTTGTTTTCTCTTTTAAAGTATATTTCTGCTTCAGAGATGTATTATCAAATACCATCTTATTATAAAAACAATAAAATAATAATGATGGGTTTCCTAAAAATAAGACTTTGAAGAAAAAGGACACACTATTAAATGACAAAGCTGCATGGGAAAGAGTGTGTCTTTGGTTAACCCAAGGCACACTTAGATATTTATAATTAATTTAACTTTTTTTGCCTCTTATTCACATTACTATTTAAAGTTTTTTTCTTTCTATTTTTTTCTGTTACTCTTTCTATTTTTTCCCTTACATTTTCAATCTTTTTTTCTTTTAATTTCTTAAATTTATGTAAAAGAAAATTACTTTGTCATTAATGCCGAAAATATATACCAAATACCTAAAAAATACAATCCGAAATTCTGAAAGCTTATTTGGTATGCATGTCTTTCTTCTTAAATTAAGGCAAAATTATGTTAAGAAAGATAACCATTGCTCACTTTCACTTAAAAATATTTGGTACAACACTAATTTTCTTCGTACTTATTCAGTGTAAAAATTTAATTTCACTCTCAACCGATTGAATGATCTAAGTGCCATCCTAAGTTAAGTTTTGCTTCAAATATCAATAGAGTAAAATACAATTTTTTTCTACTAAAGTTTGAGGGTGATGTCTATTTGACTTGTGGAGAGAAAGTCAGGTAAATACTTTTAAAATTATTAGTTACACATTATTTTAAAAATATTTTAAGAAAATATCGATTTGGAAACACCTAATTTAATCTAATAGTTTATTTTGTAAAACTGACCTTTATAAAATTTTCTTTCAGAGTTAATACATAATTGATGTTGGAACTTATTGTAATAAAGTGTGAATGTGAACTAACTTATCAAAAATTATAAATTTTGTTAACTTAAATTATAAGTTTAACAATATATTTATCAAACAAAATTTAATTTAACAATATATTTATCAAACAAAATTGGGAGAAACAAAGTAAATTGATACATATCTCAAAAAATTTATTTTAATGATATTTACACTAAAAATATATTAGAAACAAGTAAAAATATTAGTTTTAAAATCGAAAGAATAGAAAACACACTCACACTCAAATTTTAAGGATGGTAATTCTATTTTTATTACAAGAATTTTCGTCTTGGTCGATGTAAAAAATCTGTAGTTCTTATGAATAACATGAGCAGAGTTTCTATCAACGATTTTTTACATGAGTAGGTTACTTGGTTGAAACACCGTCGTCTTTTCCTTTGTCCACGATTTTATGTTGCATCGATAGAAATGCCCATGCAAATTAAAATCATTGGTAGAAAAGATATTTCTCGCCACAAAAAAAAAAACATTGGCAAAAAGGTATTTTTGTCCATGATCATCATCACATCGACAAAAATACATTTTCTAACCACGAAAAAAACGACAAAAAGGTATTTTTGCTCATGATCATCATCACGTCGACAAAAATATATTTTCTAGCCACGAAAATAGGTCGACAAAAAAATATTTTTACCCACGATCATCACGTCAGCAAAATAAACTTTCTGACCACGTTTGTTACGTGGGCAGAAACTGTTTCTGCCAATGAAAAAAAATTTGTCGCCAAAAGCAAAACTTCTCCCCACGCTAAATTTGTCGCCAAAAGCAAAACTTCTCCCCACGCTAAATTTTTCGATTAATAATATTTGTTTCTTTTTTGCCCACACACCGAACATTGTAAGAGCTTTCAAATTGCCAACATATTTCTAGCCACACAAAAAATGTGACAAAAACAATTTTAATTTTTTTCACATTTATTATTAATATTGTATGCTTCTAAATTAAATTTCAAATGTAGAATGAATTTTTCGCCTATAACAAAACATATTGAACACTGCAACCAAAAATTTAAAATTGAAATTATTTCCGACCATTAATATTTTGTCAAAATATGATAATTCATAATTTAATACTTAGTCAAAATTTGACAAACAATAGTTCTATAGTGTGTCAAGGTTTATGAGCTATATTAAGTTTCATTTTGACATAACAAAATGAACAAAAAAAAAATATTAAATACACAAAAAATGGTTAACTCGATCAGAAAATCTTCAAAAAAATAGTCATTCTTTGCTCATAAACCTGAAAAAAGTACAGTAAAATGAACAAGTCTCAAGTGCAACTTTGAAACTAAAGTCTAACTAAAAATGTACAAAAGTATCTTAACTCTCAAAGCCGACCTACAGAATAAGTTTCAAATACCTAAGTATGATCGCAAAACACAAAACCAACTACAAAATAAATCTAAAAAGCGTCTTACTTCTACAAATCATCCAAAAAGGTAAAAAATCTCATATACTTTAAAAAGTCATGTATGTTTCAACGCATCCAAAGACCTCTTGCGGAATAAGACTTCTTACAATATTCCTGTCTTATGAGTCATAGTTTTCAATCAAAACGACAAGCTTAAAGTCTTAAAAAAATTAAAGGTTCAAACAAGATACAATTAGCCTTTGTGTCTAAGTGGTACTTCTATAAACCATCCAAAAACATGTTGACTGGCTACCGTAACTGCAGTATAGCCACACATAATATTGAAACATACTTTAACAATATAACCTTTTAAATTTTAGTTTAGAAAAATACCTAAATATTTGAAGATGCATCCTCTTCCACTTTCTCCTCCTCTCCTAGATCCAACTTTTTTTTATGTCAGTCCACTTTTGTTTCCATTTTGCAAGCTCATTGGTTAACTTTCCATTTGCTTCTTTAAGGTATGTCATCTCATTCTTCTCTTTCTCACGTGTAGCTTACACATTACTACCTAATGATTCACCACATTTTAGGTTGATAGTTTGCATTGAGCGACTCCCTAATACAATTTCGCATGTCTTTACACTAGAGATAGTTTGAACACCAACTTCAGTTGACTTTGCAATGATTCGTTGCATTTTCAACTATATGAAAGATCTAGTTAGATTAAATATATTGAATAACACGTGAATTTACTTAGTCATGGTAAACCAAACTTACATATGCATCTTTTCTTATCATTGATCCATCCTTCTTTTTTACGAAATGTGTTTCATGGAATACTTCTACCTCATCAACATCACAACCTTTTTTTCTTTTTCTATAAAAAGAATGCAATTGAGATTATAAAAAAAAAAAAGTTATACAATAGTACAAAAGATAATTACAATGCATCATACCCAATTCATGTCAAACGTAACTTAGAGAAATGACTTCGCCCCAGTGACATGGTTGAACTTGACAGCAAAACGACTTCTTTTGTTTGTCTCTCGTGCCCATAACTTTTCATCATTGACACTTACACATCGTGATATGTTTGAGACAAATCCATCAGAAAATTTAATCCGATTTTAAGAACTTACAAAAGTCTAAACGAGCATTGATTGTGTCCTTTGCTTTACCATCAATATTTAATAAAGTGTCAAGCAAGTTGTCACAAACATTTTTTTCAATATGTATGACATCTAACTTATGTCTGAAAAGAAATTTAGGCCAATATGAAAGTTCAAACAATATACTTTTCCTATTCTAGTTAATAAAATGCTTTCTTTTGTTATTGGTCTCGGAAGGATGCTTACTTGACACATAAAAGTTGAGGGCATATGTGAATATACGAGTATATGCTCACTTAAATTTTTGATGTTGTAAGAGTAGGAGCATTGTTGGATTTAAAAATGAATTTGTTTGGTTGGATTTGAGCATTGGGAAGTCATGAATATCCACCAAAATTATTGAATAAAAGAAGTCAAAAATGGGAACTTTGGCATTCCTAACTCATTAAATGCTGCCTCACCAAACACCACACACATTCTCTCTCTCTTCTATTATCAAAGTCCACTTATTCACTTTGCGTGGCACTAACCTTACTTGACACTTATTGGTTTACACCTATCCCTAACCCAAATTCAAAGACTTTTTTTAATTATGAAAGAGGTTTGGTATTTGAATGGATTGGTTTGGACTTGATTTGTACTACCAAATTTATTTTGTTGTTCTGATTATCAATTCAACTTACTTTTCCATCTTGAGATTTTGTAATTTCATTTTCATTTTGTCCATTATCTAATATATACTCCAACACTCTTTAGATCTTAAGATTACATTATAGTCTTTCAAACCACCTCAAAGTATGGTTGTTATATGGAAACCTTTTATATAAAGTTTCATTCATTGTTGTAAGTAACAAATTATAAGAATCATAAGACATTTATACATATATTTTGATTTTTTTTTTTCCCTTTTAAAAGAAGAGACCATTACGTTCTACTCTCCCTCTCTCCACTTACTTGCTCAAGAAAATTCAATTGCCACATCGGCAAATCCTCACACTTGGAATTTATAAAATTATATAAATACTTATAAATATATTTGGAATGAAAGTGTAGTTAGGAGGAAACTTCATAGAAACTATGTAGTTGGAGACTTGTCATTACATCTACAATTAAAATAAAATATAAACTTTTGTTTTCAAAATTTTCCCTATTTAAATCACACAATTTAAATACAACTTAAACTTTCTTTATACAAATTTATTGGATATTCATTCCATTCAATAGGGATGTTAGATCACTACTAATTTCACCCATAATTTTAGTTTGACCATTTTCTTTAACCCTATCTATGATAAATTAAGGAGTCCTAAATTACAAAGAAGTTGTGCTATAAGTGGCATGTTGTAGTTGGTTGCTCATGTAATACTTTCTTGAACTTATGGAATAGTATAATTCTCTTAATTGAGGTGTTACTTAGTATGCAAAGTGTCAATTCAACAATAATATTGTAAATGACTATTTGAGGGAAGGGTCGATGGTAAGCTTATTTAGAATGATTTTTTTCTAAAAAAGAATATATGATGATAAATGTTGATAAGCATGTTGTGCACATGACTGTATGTATGACGAGTCTGTGTCATGTAAATGTGCATGCAACAAGCTCTGTGTGAGCTATGAAATATGTACAACTTATTTGTGGGATATGTTTGATAGCCCGATGTTATAAGTTTTGAGATGTTTATTGTTAAAGTGTTGGGTACACTTATAGTATGTGATAGCATAAACTCTCAACACCTATAGGTTACGCTTTGCTTCTTGTGTGTCGTACACATTTAGACGTTTATAAGATGCATTTGTGTGACATAAATGTGTATGCAATAGGTCTCTTTAAGGGGTCACTTAGTGAGTATTTTTGCATTCCTCTCCCTCTTTCTATTTTTTTTCTCAAGGCATGAGAGTTTGAGATAGTTGACACATGATGCTACTATATGAGCATATCTTTTTCTCAAGTAAATGCAAAGAGTGTTAAAGATAGTTGACACATGATGCTACTGTAAAAGCATATAGAGGAAGGAACCATGTCAATCATGAGGTTCCACATCATCAAGGTTTCGTTTGGTTGAATTATTAAGAATATAATACAAGGACTAGTTCTGGAAGGAGGAAAGAAATTCATTTTAAAACTTTTATTTTGTTAAGTATTGTTTAAAAGGTTCAAGCATACACGCATAGTAACATTGAAGGTCTACTTTAAGTAAGTGGGAACTATCACATGTAATATGAAGCCTTTTAAGTGAAATCAAATTTAGGTCTGTCTTGTCAACTTTATATATAACTATTTCTGGAACAAAATTTATGTTAGTTTTGTTACCATAGAAGATATCCTTACATTTATATCTTTATAACCACATGTTGTGTTAAAGCTTCGATTAGATGTAAATAATAAGTTATAATATAATAACAAGAAGTTAAAACTAGAAGTGTGGGCTCTAAACTTTTTTTTTAGATTCTATATGATAAGTTCTTAAATTTAAAAAATGTCTAACAAATCCTTCATCCTTCCTTCAATACATTTCTAAAATACTCAATCTTTAGCTATTATATAAAAATTTGAATGTTTGTAAATTCATTAAAAACTTTAAAATTGATTAAATTAGAGACGAAATTATTATTCAGAGTTCGAATAATAATAAGGTTAAATTAGAAATTTGATCCTATCTAACCGATATAAAATTGGAAGTTTTACGAAGTGATTCAATAATTGCAAAATCTTTTGACATTAATCAACAAACTTATAATTTAAGGATATAAAATGGAAAGAATAAATTATTTGATTTTGTGAAATCAAAAAAAAAAAAAAGAATAAAAAAAGAAGAAGAAAGAAACAAAAGGGAATAAAGCAATTTAGGGCTGAGAATCCAAAGGAATTATGAAAAATTGATTTGGAATTTTTAGTCTTTGTGATTCCAATCCAGCAAGGAATCATATCGTGTAGCTCACTTCTTAAAATAATCCCAAATAACTTCCCATTTAATTACTCTTTTTCAAAATTTTAATATATTAGCCATTAGGATATTATTTTCATTCCTTTCCTATATAATATTTTCATTTATATTTTAACAATTTACTCTCTCAACCTTAATTTATAACAATTTAGTACCTATATTTCCAATTTTGAAACAATTTAACTCTTAAGACATCCTTTATACTTTACAAAATTTAAAGCAATTTAATCCAAATTCCAATCATGGAATTTGATTTAATGAGATTGATTGTATAAATAAACTAATAATCTAGACTCAACATTCTTATGAAAATATAAAAGATGTTTAAGACAAGGTTAGCATGTAGTTAATTAAAATAGTTTGTATTGGAGTGTAGATTGTATTAGTTGAGTTATAATAATATGTTGTATGTGTGTAGTTCTAATTAACTTTGTCCCAAAAGGACCTAAGAGTAAAAAGGAAGTATGAGAAATATGTTATTTTATGTTGGTTGAACAAAAAACAAAAACGGAAGAAAGAAAGATAGAACGTTCAACTACTAAATTAATGGCCATTAAACACAACACACACACACAAAAGAAAAAAGAAGGAAAAAGAAAAAACAAAGTTACTAATGAAAACCCTAAATCATTAAATTGAAGCTTGAAAATTGAACTCTCCAGTTAATATTAGTGAAAAAAAACATGGAAGATTTACAATAATATTGAATGAATGATATTGGAAAACACATCCCATTAAGAGCAAAAGGACCACACATTTCTCAATACAGACAAAATGAGCTGTAACAAACAACAAATAAAAAGATAAAAATTGCTTCAACTTCATCCATCGGATATCCATCATACTAATACTAATAATCATAATAATAATTTCATTGTAGTTTCCGAAGAACAATATAATTTTAAAAATTAATTTCAAAAAAAAAAAAACCAAAGAAATTCATATCCTTGGACGGCTCTCAAAGCACAAGAAAACCCAAAAGATATGAATCTCGTCTCTCCATCAAAAAAAATTCCCGGAAAATCTTTAACATTTTCCCGAGAAAATCGAAGTCTTTTACCAGAACCCCCATCAAAAAAAAAACAAAAACAAAAAAACCTCATCATCAACATCATAATAACAACAAATAGAATTAAAAACATTAAACCCTGTTTTCTTTCTTTCTTCAACTAATCTGCAAAACTTTCTCATGAGCAAGGCACATTCAGAGCTTCATCCACCCAACACGAAATATCATCGTTTCCAAAATCATCGAAATCACAATCTGGAAGACAACTGGGTACATCGTCATCGAATCCATAAATTTGTATGTCATCCATGGCAGAAAAATCGTCCAAGAATTGACCAATGTCGTCCATGAAAAATGGGTCAAGCTCCGGTAGCCCTAAATTGATTTCCATACCTTCATCCACAAATCCCAAATCGGGAACTTGAAGTTCGTTTATCAAATTCGTGTCTATCATTTCCTCTTCATCTTCTTTAATCAAAACAGAGGAAGATGTTTCCATCTCAAGAATGGCGGCGGCTGGGGATGTCTGTGAGACGACGCTGTCAGATTCTTCCTCGTTTTCCTCCGAGGAAGAAGATGAGGACGTAATGACTATGTTGTTGCTGCTTTTAGGGGCGGCGGCTAAGGCGGATTCGAATTCGAGGCGTTTTGATTCGTAGGCTTGGGAGGCTTCTTCAGCTGTGTTGTAAGTTCCAAGCCAAATGCGTGCTCCTTTGAAAGGGTCTCGGATTTCAGCGGCCCATTTGCCCCATTTTCTTTGACGAACTCCTCTGTATTGAGAGGCGGATCTTCTTGTGGAAAGGGTTTTAGCTAAAACCCTTTTCTTCTTCAGCTCTTGGTTTTTGCCGCCATTGTTGCTATCTTGGGAAGAGCTCGGAGTGCTGGTAGTTACATCCATTGATTTCGAGGGATGAAAAGGGAAAGGGGGAAGGTGGATTTCTCGAACGATTCGTTTCAATTTGAGAGGTTTAGTTTGGATTTCACCTTCATCTTCGCTTGAAGATGAATCGGTTGCATCTGGATCGTTACAGATGACGCGGATTTTCCGAGACATCTTCAAATCTTCGGGTCTGGACTTAGATTTTTTCCCAAAACTTTTTTGATTCGACAACTGTAAAAGTCGAGGCTCTGGCATTTTTAGAGGGCAAAACAAAATTTAAGAAAAAAAAAAAAACTCTTCAACTCTAGAAAATTGGTAGTCGAACTCGTAAGAGGCCAAAATTTGAGGAAGGAAAGAAGAAGAATAAATGAAACTAAGTGAAACCCCCTTTTCTAAAGAGCAATAGAAGGAATGAGAATCGTTTTATATGAAAAGCTCCAAAGCACTTGACTCCAGAACAAGTCCTGCAAAAACCACCCAGAAAACAAAATAAAAAGAATCAGATTAAAACCCAGAAAAATGAAAAGAAAAGAAAATGAAAAGAAGAAAAATCCCAACAAACCTCTTCGGCCTCAAACGCATCGAAACAGATGAAAACAGCAGATTGAGGCTCTGCTTGAAAGAGCCGAGAATGAGAAGTAAAGATGAAAAACAGAGCTGCAATAGAGCCCCAATCACAGCCAAGTCAAACCCAGCCGACATAAATCAACACCTCCTCAACACTCCCCTCCTCTTACTCAATACACAAAAACAATCCAGCAAACAAGGAAAAAAAGAAAAAACTGCTTCCCCCCTCCTCTCTCTCTCTCTCACTCTCTCTCTCTCTCTCTCTCTCCCTCCCTCCAAAGCCTTTTGAAACAGAAGAAGAATAAGCAAAGAGAAAGAAGATAGGATTACAAATCAATGGCTATAGTTGGCCTTTGCTTAAAACGTGACAAAGGAAGAGTTAAAACTTATTATCTATATCCCTAAGGGCTCTGCAGAAATACAGTGAAATAGACCTCAGAAGCAAAGAGAAAGAAAGAGACAGAAGAAGAGTCTCCCGTAAAGGTTTTTGCCTAAACACAAATCTCCAGGAAGAAGAAGAAGAGAAGAAGTGGGTATATAAAAATAACCAAAATGTTAAAGAAAAATAAATATTGATTGACCGAAATAAATAAAAAAAGAAAAAGAAATTAAATACCTCAGTATAGTATAGTGTCAAGTGTGTATGTATTCTATTCCTGACGTCCCAATCAATGACTCTGCGGCCCTTCCCCTCTTTATTCACCTTTCCCCAAGCAGTCAAATAACCCCTCCATTATTTTTATTATTTAATTATAAAACTATTTTGTAAATTTATATTTAAATATATAAATAAATAAAAGTTAAAAATAAAAATAAAAAAATTTCCTATTTTGTGTTATGGCATGTGCTTCCCTCCAACATCTATGCCACATTCATGCAATATGCCCATCCCATCCACCATCTCATGTGTATCATGCCCTTACCCACCACCATACTCTCCCACTCGCGCCTTTAACACACACGCGAATCTCTCTCTCTCACATTACTCCCCACGCGATTCTCAAATGCGCCTGGGCAACTGCCGCAGCGGGCCGTCAGTGCATTGTCGCCCTCTTTCTCCCTACTATTCCAATTCATACATAAAACGCCCATTTCTTTTATTTATTTACCATACTACCACTGGACTACATTCTTGCTCTCCAAGTTACTATGATAATTGATTATTATAACATTACCTTTTCTTTTTTATTATTTTATATAAATACCATTTTCTTTTTTTTCTTAACCAAGATTCTTTGAAGGTCAAATGTTGCCTTTTGCTTTAATTAAATTAAATGAAATATATATATATATATATATATATATATTATATGATTGTGTCGATAACTATAAGGAATTCCCATCTTAGGAGTCGTGAAATATGCACGATTTGTCGGATTTTTGCAATTTGGATGTAAAGTTATTCAATACAAAATTATGTACTCCTTTTTACTGTTTCTCTACCCTTTTTTCCATTTTTATCTCAATTTATTTCTTACCCTTTTTTTTTTAATCTTTTACTCTTATATAATAATAATAATAATAATAACTTCTTTATTTTTCTCTCTCCATATCTATGTGTGTATATATATATAAATATTTGTTTTTCATTTCCTAATATGTAGGCCAATACAATATCTTCCACTTCAATAATTTAACAATCTGAGCTGGTTTCCTTTCATTTTTATGAGAAAATATGACCCAAAATGTTGTTGAAATTAAATTCCATTTAACGCTTCTCTTTTATTCTTTACTTCCCTTTAAATTCTGCTTTCTTTTTTTTACTTTTTTTTCTCTTTTTTTTTTCCTAAACTTAAGCCTCTCATATTTGAGATCGAGGTTATTACCACTCTTTTAGTTATTTAGAAAAAAGTATTTTATTTGAATAGCATATTTTCAAATATAGTAAAAAGTTTAAGACTTTATACACATTGAAAGGTATAATATAAACCGATTCAAATATAATATAATATAAAATAAATTTAGAGAAGTCAAATTTTTCTCTAAATTTATTTTATATTTGTAAATTTTTAAGTTTATAACAATGTCCCACCATTCAATTAAATTTCAATGTATGGTTAATTTATCCGAATATATTATTGTTTAGAAAATAATAATACTAACTGCAGAAAACGTGTTTCAACATATAATTAAAAAGAACAAATTGAAGGAACCAATGGATTCGATTTGGTTCAATTTAGTTTGATTTATCTAACAAATAAAGATATGCAATAATAAGCATTATTAATTGAATTTAAGAAGAAGAAAAATTGGCAGTGAATTCAAACCATGACAGTTTTGGAAATTTTAATTTGATAGGTCATTTTTGGCAAAGGATGAAATTGCTTTGTGCTACATTTTCTAATTTTTCAACTTCAACATTAATTTCAATATTAAAACTCTGAAAATAAATTTATATTTATTTTTAATCTTATTCAATTTTTCCCGTTAAATTTTCACATCATTTCACCTCAAAATTGATTTTACGTCAATTTTATTTCATTTATCATCTAAAACTTTCATTTTCACATCATTACACCTCAAAAGTATTTCTATACCTCGTTACTTTTAAAATTATTTTTCATTTCTTTTTTAAATTTATGTTCTCACGTTGATATTTATGGTATATATCTAAATGTTGTCAAAATATTAAAAGTGTGGTTGTCTAACATTGAAAAGGTTTATGAAGTTCATAAGTTTGTCCTACATTGAAAGGGTTTAAGAAAGTCATAAGTTTTTCCTACATTAAAAAAGTTTGAGAAAAGTCGTGCTATAAAAAGAGCATATATCTTTGGTTTTCAATTGTCTCAATTAGAAACACTTTAAACTTTAGTGTGCTAACTACAATTAAATTCTTATTGTATTCTCTAGTTTAGAGTGGAAAAAAGGTGTGAGTGACCAAAAGCTTTTAGAAAGTGTTTGTGTACTTGGGGTCGAGAGAGTGAAAATTATTATTTGTGATTGTAGCAATTTTTCACATAGTTGATTTCTTTTTTGTTCGTAGTTTTTCTCCAAGTTAAGAGTTTTTCATGTAATTTTTTGTGTTTCCAGCTTTTATTATTTTCTATTAATTTTATTATTATTTTTTTGCTTATTTCTTGCAATAGAAGTGGAAGATTTTTTTTCAACAAGTGATGTCAAAGATAGGTTCATAGTTTGTTGAATTTCTAGGTATGCTTTGTGGCTGCAACATTGTGTAACCTTCCACATCAAAAGAGAATTCCCAAAAGAGGTTGCAATATTTGTGAATTATGGGTTGTTCACTATTTGTTCTTTTGCTAGAAAGAAAAGCATATAGGTCAAGTTTTATGAGTTCGTTAAATTTGATGGAAGGATCAACTTCAGCTTATACAAGTTATCACACCTCCACCCGTAAAGCCTCTTGCAAACACAAGTGTGGGCGTGAACTAGGTGTAATTAACACCTGAAAAGAAATGCTAACAACACCTGGAACTAAACTTGACTTTCTTAAACTCAATGGGATGAAGTTATGTGCTAAAAGATATACTTTCAACCTTAAACATGCATTATCCAGTGCAAAACAAGTCACGAAAAAACATAAGTATTTTGTTGTAATAAATTATTTACGTACAATGATTTACATGTTCTCTTACAAAACATGATAAGAACCTGACATGTAAAACTCCAAAATTTTGTAGAAACTTGTTAAGATTTGATGAAGGAAAGAGAAATTTAAATCAAATTTGGATATTAGAGTTAAGAAGCTGAGCGATCAGGCTTAGGCGAGTTAACAAGGCATTTGAAGTCTTTAGGCATTTTAATTGAAGTTTGGTGAGAAGGTAAGTCGGTTAAAGAGGAATCTCAAAACAGAAGTGTTAAATCTCGATCTTGTTCGGTTGAGAGGAAAGACAAAATGCTTTTCATGAAAGTATCTTGGGCAGTCGTGAAATTTTGGACAAGATATTAAAAATAGAAGGATAATTTCGTAACAATTTTGGTGCTGGTTCGATCGAGATTAGAAGAAGAGAAAGGAATTAAAGAACTCTCTAACAATCTCGGGGTCAAGTTCAATCGAGATTGAATGAAGAGAATCAGGTCTAAGGAGATCTCGGGCAAACTCGGACATGGATCCCACCTAGATTATAGGTAAAAGAGGAAATTTGAAGGATTTCTAGACTATCTCAGGGTTGTGTCGATCGAGATTGGAGATAGGAAAGAGTTTAATTGGTGATCTTAAAGTGAGCTCGGATCTATTTCGACTGGGAGTATTATAATTTATTTGTTTGGTAAAGTGGGAATCCAAATGTGTAGATATACAAAGACTTAAAATTTGGTAAGCATGAGGTGTTTAAGAATGATTAATCCAACTTAGGATAAGTATAAATAAGATTTCACACAAACTATGCATACGTCTACTCATATTACTTTAAAGAGATTAAATTAAGTTTGATTGTTGTGAAAGGGTGCCAGAGAAAGAAGTGAAGGTAAGTCTTCAACTATTGAGGAAAATCGTGGAGGTCAAATCAGTGAGTGACAAAAAAAAAAAAAGATTTTAAGTTGATTTGTTATATATCAAATGTTTAAAATATGTTTAATGTTTCGTTATTTGAGTATACTAAATTACAAAATGATTACTGAAGAAAGCATGTTTTACAAATTGTTGTTTAATGCATGATTTTGAAGGGATAAAACCCTAGGCAACGGAAGATTTTACAGAACTATTTCTCAATTTAATTTAGAAATTCCAAAATACCAATACATTGACAATATTATAAACAAATTTTTAAAAGGCGAATAATGATTTTAAATTAGAAGATACAGAGAATGAAAAAACTTACGTTTGACGCTTTTGAATCTATCGAAAATCAAATTGGAACACCACCGGTCAAAGACCTTTCTATCCTATGGGATGAGATTGGTTTGTAGGAACCAATTGAGATGGAAAATGTTTAGAGAAAAACTATTTTTACAAAAGAGTACGAGAGAATAATGAGATTTTATTAATTTAAAATATATTAAATTAATAGGAATTTCAAATCTACTAATTAATTAACATTTAATCAATTAGTTAATAATTAATTAAACCATATTTAGTTAATATTTTATTTAAATCATATTTAATTAATATTTCATATAAATCTTATTTAATGAATATTTCCAATATCTAATAGTTTTATATTAATTTAACTAAATCAAATTTAATTAAATAAAATAAAACTAAACTATTAATTAATTATTCAATTAATTTATAGCTAAATTAAATATTTTATATTTAACTTAAATTAAATTTAAATCATATTCAATTATAAGTTTAGGTTATAATTTTAATATGAACTCAATTTACATTAAATTAAGGGGTTTGCAAAACTATAAAAAACATTTACGATAATGAACTACATTTTCTAAATTACAAAAAAGACAAATTTAATCGCAGATTATCATTTGATTACCATATGATCACTGTCAATTAATAATCATATTTGCCAAATTTGTAATATGCAAAAAGAGGTGTTATGAACTATTTTTTTCTAAAAAATTTTGTCATCTAATGCAATTTCTCTTAAATTAATATTTGAACTCATTCAAATATTTTATATCTCATAAATTAATTTTGAATCATATCCAAAATTAAATTTATATAATAAAGTTTGATTAAAATATAAATTCTATATTATAATATATATCACCATACATTATATTAATTCCTAAAGTAAATTTGAACATTTCAAATTACAACCAATATAAATAAATTATATTATCCTTTACGAGCTAAAAAGGGTCTAATTGACCTACAAATCAGAAGCTACAACGATATAAGATTAATTGGTTAAACTCATTAACCAAATTAATTAATATTCATTAACGGTGTGTACACTCCACTAATGACTCACAACTAATCTTTGCCAATCAACACCCCTACTAATCTCTCAAGTCTTCTTGCCAAGGCACATGGAGGTTATTTCAGCCTTCACAGCCGCACACCATACATGCTTGCCGTCTAGCCTATCACAACTTATCCAAATAACCTCTTTGACATTCTTCTCGCCCAAGATGTGTGCCAATGCATAAGCATGGAGGTTCTCCACCTTCTTTTGCTGCCTAGACCATGTCCAAATGTCTGATGCTTGGAGGTTATTTAGCTTCATCTTGCCACTCATCCTAACCTCTAAACTCCTAACGTGCCTTTCTTTGACACTTAGCCAAAATTTTCAAATTCTCCTTCTTGGCTTAACATAAAATCTTAATGTTTCTTTTAAGAATTTTACCTTCTTGTTCTACGAATCTTTTTTTCTCTTGTCTTAGCCAAGATTTAACAAGTTTCAAGGATCTAAAAAATTTTGGGGTTTCACAATATGCCTTTTCAAACCTTCAACTAAGTTTTCAGAACCTGATATTGTATTTATTTTTTATTTTAACATTGTCATTTTGAAAAAAAAAATATTTTTTACTTGTAAGTATTGTATGTGTAGTTTGTGTTGTTTGCTAGACATAAATCTTCTTCGCTTATTTTTTAATATCACCTGACGTATGAAAATGATGCATGTTTCTTCATTAAAAATAAATAATTACATTAAGTAAAATATCACTTAAAAATTATAAAGATTAATATTACCAAAAAAAAAAAAAAAAGACATGAAGATAGATTTTTTTTTTTAAAAAAAAAGACATGAAGATAGATTTTTTAAAAAAACAACAACATTATTCTAAATATTTTCAAAGTCAAGAGAAACATATGATGTTTCATCAACTGTGTCGATCTTCTCTTTAGAAATTTGAAAGAAATTTGTCACATCCAAATTAGTCAGGTTGGATGGATCAAATGTATCATTATCTGGAAGCTTGATATAAATCAATTAAGTGTTTTGATGTATGACAAACATCTGACCAATGTCTAGTCATACCATATCGGTAGCATACTTCTTCATCGCCTTTTAGATTCTTATTTCGTGGAGTCTTTCCTTTATGATCATCGTTGTTGTGTGGTTCTTTTAAAGTTTGAAGGATTAAAAAGACCATCACAATAATAATAATAGTTTCTTTCTCAACCTCAACGACCATGACTAAAACTTATAATATTCGCTTTAGGAAATGATGTTATTCCAGTTTGTCAAGTTTCATGGTTTTTCATAAAAAAAAAAAAAAAAAAAAAAAAAAAAAAAAAAAAAAAAAAACTCATTATTTTGTTTGAGAATAAGAAATGAGATGAGACAATAATATTTTTTATAACATTTCTGTCAGCAACGTTACTGTAGGAACATATTTGAGATATAAAAAAGTAGAAAATGTTTTCTAACATGTCCACATCAATAACTTTTTCTTCATATAACAACAATTTTAGTATTTTTTGGATCTATGAGCTTTTTTAGTTTTTTAAATTGTTATAAATATTTTAGTGTTTTGTTATATTTTTTAAAAAACTCCTTATTAATATTTATAATAATTTTTTAAACCTTATTTATCATCATTTTTATTTTTCTAACCAAACATGTGAGGTCATAGTTGGAGTGAAAAAATTTATGTAGAAGAAACAATGAAAAGTAGACATATTTTTTAGGACATATTTTTGAAATACCTATAACAAAACAAATAAATGATTGATTATAGGATAATTTTCTAAAATTAATATTAAAAAATAAAATAACTCCCGGATGAGTCATCCTTATTTACTATTTCTCCTATTCAACTTCTTGTTTTAGTAAGAAGAAGAGAAAGTGGTCATAAAAAATAGAGGTCACTCATGACTCAAATAGGATAAACAATAAGTTTCCAAGGAACATCATGACCTTCCTTCTCAAAGAAAAGACCTTGAAGATTAAGAAAAAAAAGATTCACAGCAACCTCTACCAAAGAAAAGAGTAATTACAATAACTAAAAGAGATGTTGCGCTAAAATGCTTGGCAACTACAACAATAACATCCATCACATTCTTTGCTTCTAGTGATCAAATTAGAATTCATTTGATAGCTTTTCCTATTCAACCTAGAATTTGATAACTTTTCCCCCAAAATGTGAATATGAGAAATTAGGAAGTCAACCCCACCTAAAGTCACTACCCATGCTCCCATCAATCTATTTATGGCATTCAACCAAAGCTAATTTTACTTTATCAAATGGACAAATATATATATATATATATATATAAGGCAAATTAAAACATCTTTTTTTCTTCACATTTTATACAAATTATTATCAATCAAATGCATTATTTATTGAACTGAATTTCGTCTGTCAAAATAAGTAAGCCGCCATATGCTTGACAAGTAATTGTTATTATTAAGATCAAAAGTTCAAATTTGTTGACATTTCCATTTGAATAGCATTTGTCAGTAACAATTTTCAAACTTGTACTCAAGTATGTTTAAAACCTATTGACTGATTTGAAAGTTAAAACTTTTGAAAATAAATATTAAAATGTAACAAACAAAATGCATTAATGCAAAGTAAGAGCAAGCATATAAAATAGATTTATGTCACATCTTTAATCTTTATCCAATATTTTAAAACGATGTGTACTGGTCATTGGATTCTAGCTTTAGAAAACACTATAGTAGATTTTATTTTTTTAATCAAATTTGAAATAAAATGTAACAAAGGTGTGTACTGGTCTGTATTTTGTAAGATAGGGTAAGGAGGGCATGGTGATGTGTTAGATTTGAAAAGTATATATATTTGAATTTAAAAAAGAGTGAGATTAAAATAGATTTGAAAACTAAAGTTGATTGTGGTTGGTAGGATTAGGGTAGTTTTGAATGGTTATGATGTATTATGAAGGACGAAAAGAAAGATGAAATAAAGCAGAGGGAGGAGAGAGAATGTGTAGGTAAAATGCATGAATGTAAGTGTGAGATAATTTGATGTAAATTAAGCAATAGGAAAGAAATAATAATAATAATAAAAGAAAAGGGAAGCAGGGTGTGCAGGTGAGGATGTTGGGATGGATGGTACCAAAATGGAAAATCCAACGGTAGAGATGAGTTTAGGGGAAGATGGGAATTGAATGCGTGTGTTCCGTATCCCAACAACACAACAACACCGTACACAATTTTCCCTTTTTTAAAATTATTATATTTATTATTAAAATATTTAATATTTGAATAATAAAAGCGAAAGCGGAATTTGGTAACACACAACCGCCCCCTCCCCTCCACCCTCCATTATCCCACTCACGTGATTTTTCTTTTTTCGTTTTATTACCCTCTTTCTTTCTTTTCTTTTTTTCGTTTATACTTTTTCATTCAAATTTCATTTCTTTTTTCTCCCTTTTTCTTTATTTTTTTTCAATTTTTAAATCCCTATCCATATTTTATGTTTCTTTTATAAGTTTCAATTTTCTGTTACATTTTTATTCTCCCTTTCTCAAGATTCCCATTTTAACTTTCTTTTTCATTTTATTAAATACTCACTATTTCTCATTTACTTCCCACTTAAAATTATTTCAATTTTCAATTTAATTCTTTTTAGTTATTTGGTACACATTAGAAAAGGTATATCTTAAAACATACAAATAGAATTGAAACCAAAAAACCTAAATCTCAAAATAAATTTGTAATATATGAAATAGAAATTAAACCTAAAAAAGTTACTTCTCCGATACTTTCTTAAACAGTTTTTTTTTAAGTTCCTTAAGTTCTTCAGAAGCCATTTCAAAATAATAAAATACAACAATAAATATCTTAATTGCGCTTTAGATGGATTATATTTTTCAATGTATTAATAATTGTACTTTTTTTTTATAAAAGAAAATTAACAGTGAAATAAAGTAGATAAGTGTTTAATAAATTTCAAATTTTTCAATGAAGTATATAAGTGTTTAATTAAATTTTAAAACTTAAACATAAAAATGTATTATAAAAAATGATAAAATAGAAATTTCCTTTTTTATGATTGATTTTGGTGTAAGAAAAACGATGTACTCAAATACTTTGTTTATGAATAGAATATTTGGAAAAAGAATAAAAATAAAAATAGTAAGAACATAAAAGTGAGAGTATGCAAAGAATGGAATAGGATTTTGGAACATTTCTTTTATAGTCTTTCTTTAGTAAAGGTGATCCAAGAATAGTATAGTGTTGTTATTTAAGGGAGCATAAAATGTGTAATATGCATGGATGACCATTTTCATCTCTTACTTTAATAAATTAGATTGAGTTCTTTTTTCTAGAAAAAAAAAGCATCACAAATATGAAAAATAAAGTATTCAAAGTTCTCATAAACACTTGAAAGAAGTATAGATATCACAATCAATCACATATGTGATATATTATTCTCTAAATTTGATTTTTAAACTACTTGATTAATTAAAAGTAATTGATTGATCCTAATGCTGTTTAGTTAAATAATTAAAACTACAATATTTTAAATGAAACATGAATTCATATATTCATAATCTAAGACTATATTTTTTGGATCCTTTTTAAAATATACAAGGCGACAAAATATTTATACGATATAAAACAATTTTATAAACGAAAAAGGCCTACATGTCCACAATAAAAAATACAAAAAAAAAAAATTGCTATTAATTGCCATCCAACATGTAATATATTTGGGAAATGATTATTTAAATTTGGTAGTTCAAAATTTTTCAATATTTGTAAGACTCATATAAAAAATTTAAGTTAAGAAGTGTTTAGATTAAGCGTTTAATGTGGTTTTTGCGAGAAGAACCAAGTATTTCGCGAAGAAGAAGTATGCAAGGAAGTCTTGAAGTTTAACTACAAGTTGCGGTAAGAGTTATATGCGAGTAAATGTTGGTTAGTTCGTGAGAAAGATTTCTTAGAGTTTAAATGTAACCATGCGTTAAGGTTATCCGCAAGTAAGGTTGGACGATTAAGGTTCATCGGGGATTGAAGTTTGGAGAGAAGTGAGGAAAATTCGAAGAAATTTCCTAAGTGTGTTTAATGCGCCACGTGTGGAATTTAAGTTAAACATGATTAAAGACACATCTTAAGTTTACACATACTGTACTAAGAAATAGGAGTTGGCGATCTGAGAAGAGTTTAAGCATGACTAAACTAGTTTAAGAGCTCTATAAATAGAGGACCTCAATCTTTTGCTTTGGAAAAACTATTAAAGAGAAAAGTAAAGTGTTGAAGTGCTGAAGTGCTGTTGGTTTTGTTCACGAGAAAAGGCTCGTGAGAAGGTGAAGAGAAGCTTTTTAGTAAAGTTTGTGAGTGACTTTCTTAAACGTTTTTATGTTAAAATCTTTCTTGTGATTTCCCACAAAGATGATTTCAAATGAGAAAGTGTTTCAAAAAAAAAAAAAATTCTATGTGTTCAAGCATGATCTATAATGTTAAAGCTTGATTTGATGATTATGATTTCAATGCTATAAATGGTTATCAAACCATTAGTTGATTAATTGAGATGATGCTAACTTTTATGTGCACATAAAGAGTCCAGACCACCATGGGATGTACGGACTATATGGTGATAAGAAACTGGCTTATGTATTGAAAGTAGTGTATAGAGTTTAGCGGCCTGAGCAACAAGGACGAATCGATATGTTCTCGCATGTTGTAGATATAGTAGTTTAAATGCTAGGTAATGAGACCAAGCGTAGACAACAATTTAGGATCCTTGGCGAAAGAAATGACTATTAACTAATGTGTGTTTATTTGAGATGATTCATTTATGTGTAAAGATGTATTGCAAAATGGTATTATGCGAAACGATATATTTATATGATTTGATATATTATCTTATTCTACTGAATCGATATGCGAAATGATGTTTATGAAAAGGTATTGCGAAAAGAATTTCATAAAATCTCACTAAGTCTTTTAGACTTATTCTTTCAAAATTTATCTTCTAGGACTTAGGCATTGAGGTCAAAAGGTGAAGAAGTTTGAGCTTGCTAAGCGAGAAGTTGTCAGACGTTTTAAGTGTTGTTGTATTTTGGTTAAGTGATGTTTCAGTATATTGTTGTATTAAATGTCTTGTTAATAATAAAAGTTAAAGGTTGTTTTATCTGTTTTGCGTTAAGTTCAATCGTCTAAAGTACTTTTGTTAAGTATTTGCTGTTTAAGCTAAGTTAAGGAAGTTAAAACGAGTGTCTTTGGCGTTTAACCGTGTCAAGAATGCTCAAGTCACATTGTGTCTTGCGAGACAAGCAAGCAGATCTGCGGGACGGGGTGTGACCATATTTTTTTGTAGAGGATTGTTTAGATTTGATTGTTTAAATTTGGATAGTCAAATCTAAACGATTTTTTTCATAATTTTTTGGTACACAATCGTTTAGGTTTGATTGAAGCAAAGAACTAAAAAGAAAGGTCTAGATGACTTAGCCAAATCTCAACGACTTTCTTTTCAGAATTTTTTAGTACGATAGTTTATATTTGGAAAACAATCAATCGTTTAGATTTGGTACACGATCATGTTCCAAATGGATTGTTATATTTGGAACACGATAGTTTAGATTTAATCGTTTAAATTTGACTATCCAAATTTCATTATTTTTTTTCAAGAATTTTTGGTACACGATCGTTTATATTTGGAAAACGATCATTTAGATTTAATACATAATCGTTTATATTTGTAACATGATTGATTTTTTTTCAAGATTTTTTGGAACACGATTGTTTATATTTAGAAAACCATTGTTTAGATTTGGTACACGATTGTTTACTTTGGAACATGATCGTTTAGATTTTGATCCTTTAAATTTGGCTACCCAAATCTAAACAATTTTTTTAAGATTCTTTATACACGATCATTTAGATTTGGCTATCAAATATCCAACGATTTTTTTCACAATTTTTTTTCACGATATTTTATATTTTGGAACAATCAATAATAATTTGAAAAAAAATAAAAAAAATAGATATTTTATGTTTGATACATGATCTTGAAGAAAATAACCGTTTGAAAAATAATAAAAGAAACTGCAGAAAAAGAGAAAAAAATTATGGAAAGAAAAAAAATCCTAGAAGAGAAAGAGAAGAAAAACGATAAAAATGGAGGACAAACCTAAAATATTGAAAAAAATGGTCAGTTTCATAAATTTTTTCATTTTGTTCTACGTACTTTAAATATTTTTTGAGTTTGTTATATTTATCAAAATTAACCTATATTTTTCTTTCGAAAATGTAATTATAATATACATTATTTGATGTGGAAATAAAAGTTTAGAATTTTTTTTCACACAGTTAACATACATACTAGTAGAGATACGTGGTCGAGGATGACTTCCCCACTCCTTAACCCCAAGTTCCCATTTGATTCTCCATTGTCATCAAATTTATTGTGGAGATCAGGATGGGAATTCCCTGTGGGGAATTAAAGAGGATTTGGTTCTTCACGAAAAAATTTCCACTTTTGTTTTCTTTTAAAAAATTAACTAACATAAATCACGTAGACAATTGGAATTTAAAGAGATTACTCAATTTTTTCAAGTTGAAAGAAATAATTATCTTTCAAATTGTTCATATATTTTAGTGCCTCGTTTGATTGGCTAAATAAATTCCCAAGTTTATTGTATGGAGTAGTAGGATGAGACTGAAAGGATAAATTTCTGGTTGTAGAGTGCTTGAATGTTTGGTGTTTCACTAAACTCTCAATTATCGCATTGGTATTTCCATGATCCATTGATGAGTGGCAAGTTTGTTGCAGGTAATGCTCCCAATTCAAAAGATTAAATTTGAAAGCAGTTGTGTCGAAGTTAATAAACATGGTGCTGTGAATGTCATTATCTATCTGGCCTTTTTTTATTCTTCCATATAGTTCTTGACGCCACTAGGAACTTGTTACCAAATAGTCTGATACTTATCTGTTATTTATTGTTTTGTGTGGTGCTCTATTTTGTAGCTTTCTTGGTCTTGTTAGTCTTCTTTTGTTGGATTGTTTGGTTTTTGGCTTTTCACTGTTTGTATTGTTCTTATTTGTTATTTCATTCTTTCGAAATCGTATTGGGTCTTTTGTTTAACAAAATGCACATTGTCTTCAGGAATCTTTTTACACGATTACATTTGCTTCACCTTGTCATCTCATTGTCACCTTTAAAGATTTGATTGTGCTTACATTGTTATGTATGGGTAAAATTTTAGAGTCATTTGTATAAGTATTGGCATGCTTTCAATTCACATTAAACAACGTATGTCTGCCCCTTACTATCAAGTATCAATTAATGTGATGCTATTTACATGGATGTTTAATTATGCTAGTCGGATGCCATAGACAATTCTGACATTTAAAAAACTTACAAGGGATAATAGTTATAATTTACATTGCTATAGCATTTGTTGTGATTGTATAGTTTGGTTAGAAGATCGTCCCGCTAGTACTTGGAAACCAAGTTGGACACATTTCGATACATAAATTTCTACAATGTTCTCTATATTTTCTTTTGAAGAGTTTGAAAATATTTGCCCAAAGAGCACAATGATACTAGTAATAAGAGAACCTAAAAAGTTAACTATAAAGTATATATCGATGCATGGGTCGGCAGCATTCTATATGCAATTCATAGATTGGAAATAGATAGGGCCTAATTCTTATTTGATTAAACTACACTTATGAACACCAATTCTCTGCTTGTAACTAAGCTGCCTTCCCTCCAAGGAAGGCCTAGTCTCACCACTTTGTATCATAGACCAACTTCATACTTCTAAAATTTCTTGAGTTGCACCATGAGCTGATTTTTATATCACCATTAATAGAGTTATATATCTCATTTCATGGCAGAACACTTCTTTTAACAGAGAATTAGTGTATCATGCATTTTTTTCTCTTGCTAATATCCTAAAACCGTGTAACCTATTCATTAATCCAAATTTATGCATTGAACCCTATTATTTGTTTTCACTTGTTTAAAGGTAAGATTTTTCAGTGGTGTCGAGTGCGAAAAAAATTTATACAACGTTTTAAAACTTTTTTAGAAAATTTTGAGAGTCTAAGGGTTACTTAGTCACTTTTATGATGTTTTTCAAAGTCAAAGTAATTTGTTTCACTCTTTGTTCCATTTTTTATTCAATGTTTATTTTGTAGGAAAAAAAAAGATGAATCTAATTTTTTTCCAAATCCATTCATCTCAACAAGCCAATTAATTTGATAAAATTTTTTGGTCAGGGGGAAAGGGACTTGGATTAGTGAAAATTGGAATAAAGAGGGAAGCTTCAATTCAACCTATTTCAAGGTATATTTCTTTAACTTCTTTTAATTATTTGATTATTTGATTCTCTCTATTAAATGATAACCGTTCAATTTGTAGATTTTTTTTTAGCTTTCAAGAACTTAGTGAGTATTTTTTTATTGTTTGAGATAGAATTCTCTATAAGCTCTCTAGATTTATTCTCAAGTTTATCGACTTGGCTCTCTTGAACCCACTTAATTAGATTTTGGATTTTTGGTTGACTCTTGGCCATATTAAACATATGTTTCGGCTCAATTGATCTTCGACCTAAATTTGGCTCAAATGATGGCAGTGGATGAAGATATTGGTGTAAGGGTTGTACTGCAAGTACTCAAGTCAAACTTAAAGATGACATACATTAAGGATGTTGTTGGAAGCACAGTAGCATGGCCTCTTGTTATTTTAAGTATGTACATTCTTTAACTATTAACTTCTAGCTAGCTTTTTCAATTAAAATCTTTGTGTATAAATTAATTATTCATTTAGTTTTTGTTCATAAATTTTTTTATAAGTTGATAAAAGAATAATTGTACAAAGCCCAAGAATGTCATTTCCAAGACACAGCAGGTTTCAAGTATAGAGAGATTTATATATATCCTATTACCTTTTTGTAACTAATGGATGATATAGGCACTATAGGAAAAAAAGTCTACTATATTCTATTACCTTTTTGTCACTACTACCTACATTGATAATTGTGTTGGGTGGAATGATATATTAGTGACTATCTTTTGTGAGAACACAAATAGCATTTTGTATAGGGCAAATTTTACATTACATATCCATAACACATAAGATATAATTGATATATAATTTATGTGATCATCATACTGGCGTCTTTATAAGTAGTTGCACAAATTTTACAAATCTAAGAATGATAGATTTAAACCAATCGAACAATTTTGAAATCCACGTAGATTCTTTAATATAAAAAACAATAATAGATTAATTAATAAAAACAACCATATGAGAAGACTTAATCGAGAAAAAATCAACCCAAGAAAACTTAATCAAACATCAGTTTTAGGTGATTTCTTATATACGTTTCGGTTTATTTATTTCTTACTATTATTATTTTCTTAATCTTTTTCTCATCCAATAGAGTTCTTCATCTACCAAAGAAAAATCAAATTTTGCTGTAGAAACATGAATTTATACCTTACACATCAATCAAAAATTATAAGTTTTCAATAAGTTTCCAATCAAGTCTGTGATACCACATGTAAGTTTTATTTTCATGATTATACAATAAAATCATAACATTGTATAAATCAATAAATGTTAAGATCTTTGAACTACACAATTTTCACAAATTAAACTTAGTTAGAGAATTACATACCTTGACCCATGAATGGTCTTCTAAGGGATTGTATTTCTCTCACTTGACCTCCCTTTAACTTAATTAATTTTTTTGATGGAGAAGAGTGAACTACTTGAATGAGACAGTACCAATCTCTAAGGTTTTATTTATAGACACCACTCATTATGGTGTTTAATTAGAGCATTATCTTTTTACCTTATGGATCTAATAAAATAATAGGTCTCAAAGAGATAAAACGATGTATAATGCACGTGGGCCACATTAATAATAACATTATATTTAAAATAAATCTAACAAGGCATAGAAGCCAAGTAAAGGAGGGAAAGGTGGGTTGCTATGTAAACTTGTGTGGAGAGCAAGTCGTGTCATCTCATCTCGCGTTTAGGGAGTTTGTAGGCAATTCTTATACTTTTGAACGTCGAGGGTTGTAGCTCAATTTTGAGAAAATGTCGAGTGCAACATCGCAATTTTGAACGGATGCCTAGGGCACATCACAATATTTTGTAAGGCCCAAGACAATGAGTGAAAGAATTTAGCCAAGGATGAAGACCCTAAAGTTATCATTTTCAATCTTGTTGTAATTGTAAAAGTGTGAGGTCGAGTTGTACTTAGTGTAATGAGTTAAGTTAATAAAGAGAAAAAGTTATATTTATCCCTATTAATATAATTAGATTATTCTTAGGAGATATTATTCTGGAGATATTATTTGATATTATTTTCTTAAGTGTATTTCTCTATGGTTATATATAGGTTTGTAACTCTATTAAATAAAGAATGAAATATAGATTAATTCCATAAAATCAACAATCCCATTGCATCATTGTTATTATTTGTGCTATTGCCTAATAGTTGAAAGTTATTTTTAATTAAGTACTAAAGGCTAGGCAATAGAGCTAAGTCAAAAGTTGTTTTCCATTGCGATTGCGATAAACTGATGAAGAACTAAAGAAGTAAAAGTTTTGCGATGAGACGAGTTAAGAAGTTGTTTCGCTTACTAGGCGTTGCACGCGTCATCTCACAGGAGATACATGATGAGTGTGTATTGGTATTGCGAACCATTCATTAATTATTTTTCTTCTTCTTTGCGATTTATTCATATTTCTTCATCTTCTCTTCAAGGTTTTCTTTCTTCTACTTTTGTTCATTCTTTTTATTTATTTATTTATTTCTTCATCTTTTTTTTTCTTACAACTCATTTTCCAAAATATCAAATATCGTTTAAATATCACTTTGATATGATCTAAACAGATCGTTTACCTAATCAACACGTTCGTTTAGCATGGTCAAACCAATCATTTATATTTGAAACATTTTTTCATCATTAAAAAGAAGTACACGATTGCGTATTATGATTAGTTAGAAGAAGAATTGGATGTGGGCGTGTGTAACCGATTAACGAGACACATATATAGATGTATGGAGGAAAATATGAGGACGTAAAAATGAAACGTTGGGGAAGTGTTTAAATATTTAGGAGGGAAGGGATAATTATGGGGATGGTGATGGCATGTGAAAGAGATACCATACATGTACACCCACATGATCATAAAGAATGACATAATTTTGAGTTGAAGAAAGAAGTGGCAAAATCCGTTACGCAAAACGAATGGAGATTAGTGGGCCAACAAGGATCAGCCTTCCGTTTTCCCGCCAATTGCGCCGTCGTGGAGCCCACCTCCACTTCTTTTTCCCGCCTAAACCGACCCCACTATAATGCCAACACCTTCCTGCCACGTCTTCACAAAGGCGTTTAGTGTACGCCAGCTTTCTATGGTGGGCTCGCCTCCCACATCCTCATATCACACGACGTTTACTTATTATGGTAACAAAAGTCATATCGTAACGGAGAATGCTAATCTTCCCCTCTCCTCTCCATAAAAACTCTTCTTTTTCTCTTCCTTTCCTCTTCCTTTCCTCTCACGAGGACTAGGAGGATAATGACTAACAACTTAAAACTTTATATTATAAATTGTAATTTCTGACCCTTCCTTACTAAACTAAATTAGCATATATGGTATGCACACAATAAACAACATGGCACCCCTTCTCTTACACCTTCAATTCAATACCCTCTACGCTGTTTTCTTTCTTTGTTTTTTCTTTACCAATTAAGCCAAAAATAAGATTTTTTTTTTTTAAAAAAAATACTAACTAACCTTTCCTCCAATTCCAATTAACATTCTACAACAAAACTTTGACCATTTGTTTACTATTTTTATTTATCGTCTTTAATACCATCATTAAATTGCTATCTTTTCTACATGATTAGTAAATTCTATGACTTAAATCTTTTGTTTTCATAGGAACAATCCATTACAAAGACAAAATAGTTAAATGGTGCAAAAATCATCCAAAATGAGAACGCACCACCTTACACTTCAATGTTCGATTTTCCTACTAACAATGGTCAAAGGGCAAAATGGTCATTTGGCTAGATTTGACTATATCACTATAGATATATTTGGACACTATAGATATATTTGTATCCTACCCACTTTAGAATTAGTAGATATGTTGTTCATAACCTCGATTGGGTCCAAATAACGTTTTACCCCTGACACTACATTTTGTTTCTAAAGATTTTTAGAACTTTAGTTTTATGACTAATAGCCTTTTAAGTTATTAATTGTGTGTCTTTCATATGTTTAATATATTTAAAAAAATATTACAAATCTATTAAATACAAAATTGAATGTTTAAGTTTTATTTAGAGATATAATTTAAAGTTAATTTCATAGATTAATTAAATTTAAACAATAATTTGTATTACATAGACTTATTATATATAAAATTAATTTTTCATTTATAGATCCACAAGAGGTATTAAAGTTAAGGAAATATTAAATACAAAATCAAAAGTTTAAATTTGTATTCGATATTTTAAGAAGTATATTAACAAACCAAATAGCATTGTTACTGCTTTGGTTGACTAATTTTATAAGGAAAAATTTAAGCAACATGTTGGACAATATATGAATGACATTGGTTATAACATTGAAACCGTCATACACCTTCAACAAAAATATTCTTTTCATATATGAAAGATTATTTTGCAAATTTCATGGATGTATATTTTTCTCCAAACGTCTCTACTTGTCTTTTTTCTCTTAAAGGAATATTTATTCTCTCATAAATTAATATTCTCTAAACTAGCTATATATATATATATATATATATATATATATATATATATATATATATTACACTTTTCATTTTTAGGGTTAACCACCTATGAGAAAAATGTGCATACAACATTGAATATTTTGAGCTTAGGATTTCTTTAAGCCCCAACCTTCATGTGCTGTTATTAAGTATCTTTGTGTTCTTCATTGAGGTTGTTTTTTGAGTAGCCATTGTAGATCTTGATAGGTTGTTCTTTTATGATATAATATTTAAGGGAAGCTTAAATAATATAGTGAATGCGAGGTGATCTTACTCTTAGGGAAAACCTAAGCATATTGTATTGAGGGGATATCATATAAAACTTGAAGAATTATATTGTGAAAGTGAGAGGAGCTCAAACTTAGGGGAGTCTAAGTTGAAACGTTGAAGAGTAAAGTATATAAGAGTCTGTTAGATAAGTATTTTCGTTGTAAAGGCTAAACTATTTATATACTAAAGTTCCATTCGACCGGACATAGGTGATTTTGTATCGAACTGAGTTATTAATTTATGTTATTATTTTTCTGCTTGCTTTCATAAAGTCCCTCTTGTCGGGTATATTGCAAGTGATAATGTGTCTATGTTAAGATCCACCTATTTTCTTTTAAAGCACAAACTTCAATCACTCGTTAAGTAGTACTCAACAAATAAATTTCTAATTGTGTAATCTAACCATAAATATTTTTAAATTTTATAATAAATTTTAAAACTATATATATAGTCAAATACCATGAAAAGAAAAAATAAAAAATTAATATAAAACAGGTCAGCACAATACATTTCAACTTCAAGTAAAGAAATAAGAGAGAGAAAAGGAAAAAAAAAACCAAATTGAATAAAAAAGATTTATCATTATTTTGTTGAGAGGAAAAGTAGACATTGACATTGGATGAAATGACGTATAAGTTAATGACAACCTAATTAGGTACTCTCCTTCATTCTTGATGGCTTTATTTTATTTAACACTAAAAAAAAACGTTTGGACTTTGGAGTCACTTTCAATTTCTATATATATACTTTTGTCTTGAGTTCTCATGGTGTGACTTGTGGGCATGATGACTACATAAAGTTTGGCAATTGGGAGAGAAAGAAAGCTTTAACTTAAATATTACAAATCAAATCCACAAATCATATAGTAATTAGGTATTGCCTTTAGCTATAAGCAACATCGGTTAGACCCTATTAAAATTAAAGTTGATTGACAAATATTTTTTCACAAATGATTGGGTCAGTTTACGTTTATCTCGACTAATTTTATAGGACAATGTATTTTCTAGATAGGTATCCACCATGAATTGAATCCATAACTTTTAATTATTGGTGAACCAAATCATATGTTAGATTTTTTTACCCACCTAACCCAGTTCTCCCAAATTACTTAAGTTGCCAAAAATTTCTTAAAACGTCAATCTAAACAAATACTTATTCTGGTAGGAAAACTAATTTATTGTAATTGGGGTAGTTTATGTTTTTTTTATGTACCATTTGTGGTATAAAACTAAATGTCATACTTCTCTACTTTGGTTTAATTTTCAACCGTTTTTTTAAATGGTTTAATGATATTATAAAATTTAACATACAATGCTTATTATAATGATTGATGTCTTTCGTATTCATTGTCTTTGAGTGTGTTTTTTTTCCAAATTAAATTCTGTATAGAGGAATGGTTATGGATAGGAAAAAAAAACTACAATATATAGCAAAAAAAAAAAAACTTGAATGGAGTAAAAGAAGTTTAATGGATTTTGATGGGTAAATAGTTTCAATATTTTACATTTTTTAAAATTACTCTTTATATATAACATATTATTAACTGTTAAGCATACACTGTACCTGGAATGTGTGTGTTTTTTTTTCTTCTCAATTTTAATTATATATCGCGTACCATTACACAAAACATGTATTTGATAAATAAAAACATGAGATGAAACCAAGAAAATATTTTTACAAAAAACAAAATATACAAGGAAACCGTCAAAAGGAAGAATACAAGCAAAATAATAACCAGAATTTGGTAAGACTTTTACAAAAAAAAAAAAAATTGAATATTGTCCAAAATAACTACATTACCACAAATTTTGTCACTAACCAAACATCAATATTTTGTTTGGTAGTTTCACCACTTCAGTGGGTTCATGCAACACCTATTAAAGACACAACATTCATTTTTGAGTTCAATGGTTGTGAATGAGTTTGGAATGTAGTTTCATGTCTTTAGTGTGTGTTTCAATTATAGTCTTAGGGTTGCATGACTAATATATATAGAGGTTAAATTCTGATCACAAACCTCTCTATGCGGTGAGTCATGGTCATTTGCATTCGAGATGCTCATTATGCCTCTAAACCCTCGCGTAGTTACAAAATTCTCGTTAAGTATAAGTTTTCCTATTGCTTGTCCAAGTGTAAGCGAAACAATAGGTTTCCTGGATAAGATACGGTCAAACAAAGGGAATTCATATCAAAGCTAAGCTATAAGAGTTACTTCTTCATCTAGGTGGTATAAAATAGCGAAATTGCATCAAATGACAAAAAGATTAAGAAAAAAACAATTCATGGTACCTACTTTTTGTATATTGCTAATTTGACAATTATGACAAGTAATTAGTGATATCAGATGACTATCAGAGGGTTATTGCCAATTACATACACTTCTCCTTTCAGAATACAAATGATGAAAGTTTAATTGCCAAGATGGAGTTTGTTTCTAAACTCCTCCTTGTGCGCATTAGCCATGTTCTTGCTACTTACTCTCTCTCAAGTAGTTGGCGAAAAGCACTGGCCAAACGATGAATTATAGCTCATCTAACGCGATAAATCTTATAAGTTAAACTACTTATCAAGAATTTATCAAAAACCTAATCTACCTAAAACACTTTGACAAATGAGCAGTAAAGTAACGATGAATTGAAAGTGGACAAATGTGCAATGTATTAAAGAATAAAGGTCCTAGACCATTGTAGAATATGATGAAATACAAAATGGAAAGTAAAGAAAATGAAAGATGTTACAAGTTAGGTAGAAGAGGAAATGATGAAATCGTTCTCCAACCTTTCTCTAAGCTTCCACTCATAGACTGACCGAAGAAGAAGAAAATGCTTTTACAGACAGCGGAAAGGTTAGTCCTTTCCACCAATTCTCTAGGTTTTAGCCCATTCATGCACCACTTTTGCTTGGAAGAGAGGGAGCCCTTTAATAGGCAACTTTCGACGGGGAGCTTCTATTCTTCTGATCATGTCAGCCTTTGTCAAGTCCCATCAACTCCAACTACCATTCTTGTCTGCTAGTGAACCTTTTTCGCGTGATGATGTTGTTCCTCGCCTAGGGGTTTTATTAGCCAGATAAGGTTCCTATCATGTAACCTTTGCACACGCTCCTCTATGATTCACTGTGTCTTCTTTTCTCTTTAATCCTATATTGAAACACTGAAAACCAGGGTAAAGCAGGCATGAAGACTTATGCAAGTTGTATTATCTAATATTCATGAATTTGCAATAGAAGCTACACGTTTTGACACATAATCATACGTTTTGGTTCCATTGTTCTACCTAAAAGATCATAATAATTTGTATTTTTACAAGTTATCATTCAACTCAAATCATCATTGTCAACAATTATCACACAATGTATTTAGCCTTGTTTCACTCCTCCCTTCACAAAGAGCCTTTGTAACTTAAAGAATCATGCAATAGCAAAAATAAGAATATCAATCAATAATATGCTATCAATCGGGTAGTAAAAATACTACAGTCGTACACCCTTCAAAGAAAAATAACTCAAACTTACAACAAAAAGAATTATTACAAAATGAATATAGTTTGGAGTAAGAATGGGGTTGGACCTAAAAGACTTAGTGAAAAGATTATTGTCATGTCCCGCCCCAAAGGTCACTTATCGCAATAAGATGGAGGCATGTCGCTTACAGCCTTATCGCATACTTCTCGTGAGGTAACATACAAAATGTCTAGTAAGCGAAACAACTTATCTCTTTTCACACAGCTTAAACGCCTTACTTTCCTTTAGACAAGGAAGCGAAATACAACAACTTAAAAATCTTCCTAATATATCATTGATATTGTGTTCTCTTTTACTTTTTATCCAATTACGCGATAGACAAAGATGATATGGCAGAATGAGCACAAAACTTATCTTCATTAACTTAACACTTTTATATGAAAGAAGATTAGACTTTTCCTTTCAATGAGACTTATTATAAAGTTAGGCCCTCATCGCCTATCACAACTTTTTCAACTACGACATCTGGCTTGCTCACCTTAACGTGTAATAATGCATCTTAGGCCTTTCTTGTCACCCAATACTGCTCCTTAAGGTTGGGTATGTTCATCACTTGCTCAGCGTATATCGCCAACTATCCAATAGGGCAACTAGCAAGGATAAGGCTAACAGGTGCAAAGAGGAGTTTGGACAAACTCCACATAGCAAAATAACTTCTATCATTTGTGTTCTGAAAGGTGACCAAGTGTGAATATTAGGCACCAAGATGTTGTTCTTAATCGCGAAGTTCTATAAGTATTATTAGTGAATTCTTCTAGATATTGTTGGATCGTATGGCAACCCTAGAGGGGGGTGAATAGAGTTTAAATAAACTTTTTGACAAATAAAAAGTAAAATAAACTAATTAGATATTTTTTAATTTAAATAAAGAACTTTGTAAACTTTGTTAAATAACAAGATTGGTAAAAAAGATATGAATGAAAGTATGCAATCAAACTCAACCAATAAGAATTTGTAACTAAAATTAAATTAAAAAATAATTAGAAAAGAGTTAGAGAAGAAGACACTGGAATTTTATAGTGGTTAGGTTAAATTCAACCTACATCCACTTTGACAAGCACCTCTTGGGATTTTGATTGAAAATCTTCTTTTGACTCTTTCCACGGATTTGAGCCGAACCGATTCTTGCTCCTTTTTCGGGTTCAAGAGCAAACCCGATCATTTCCACGGGTTAGGATCCAACCATTACAATATGTTGAAGTTTTTTAAATCACACAAAAGAAAACTCTCTAAAAGAGTAACTATACAATTTGAAGCTCACAATTTTAATTCTCACAATACAATAAGAAGCTCTCAAGAATAAGATGAAAAGAATAAAAATTGGAATCTTTAGAGAGAATAACAATGTTGGCTTTTTGCACTTTTTGAAGATTGTAAAGTTTTAATGATCTTTTATCTTTAAAATTTGGGAAAAGTGAAGTATTTAAAAAGGGAGGAAAGATAAATTCAAAATCATTTTGGGTCATTAGATGTAAGTAAAAGAAAAATGAATGATTGAGATTTAAACTCAATTAGCCGTTAGACACAATACAAATAATAATATAATAATATGTCTTTTCAAAATACTTTGTTTAAAAAAAAAAATAAAACAACTTCACAATCTTTTAAAAAAACTAGCCGTTAGACACAAGGAAAATTAATAATATTAAAGTCATTTTCTTTTTAAATTCATTTTCTTTATGCCAATAAAACATAACCAAAAGCCACATTTGTTACTCCTCCATTGCTCCAAGTGACTTTCTCTAATTGGTTTAAATTGAATGCTTGGTCGCCATGTCACAATCTCAGATATTTTTTCGTTACGCTTCTTTTAGCAATATTTTCTTCGTTTGAACATCGATTTGAGTGATTCAAGTGGCGTTAGAATCATTTTTCCAAGCTATACGATATGGTCTATTCAAATTAATAAAATTGTAAATAAAAAAAATCAGATTTGTTATCATCAAAACATAAATTAATTAAATAATTAAAATAAATTAATTTGAGATTAAGGGCCAAAAAGCCAACCGATATATCTCGCCTAATCAAGCACAATCATTTGCATCCCTAGAGGTGAGCAAATGTGGTGTCTAAAGACTTCGAGAGAAGCTCACCTTAATCAATAGTTGGTTAAGCAATTTACATCGCATTGAAGCTCTCACATTTCTTAATCGCCTAATAATGTGTAAACCTTCATTCACTTTTTTCTTGCATACAAGTTAGTCTGCATCTCCATCTTGCATTCATTTATTCCCTTTTACAGATTTTCTAGATGTACATTAGTAATTTTAATTCTGGTTTTGATTCTTTTATACTTTATTTAACTAATTCTTTTATACCGCCTAATTGATATGAGTAGATTCTAAAGCTAAGTTTTGATAGCAATTTCCTGTATATGACTCTGGATCACCCAAATAAATCTATTGTTTCTCTTATACTTGGGCAAACAATAGAAAAACTTGTACTCAACAACGACTTAGTACGCGATAAAGAGGTACTTAGTGAGTACTTTGCATACAATGATCATGATCAATGACGTATCGTATAAAATTAATAGTGCACTTAGTTAACTCCTTAGGTTTTAAGTTAACTTACGCATCACCCCAACCAAGTTTTTGGTGTCGTTGGTTAACAAAACACGACAAGCAAGTTCAATTACTTTTGGCACAAGCAACCAGATGATAATTTCTCTCCAAAAATTCTCTATAAAAATCTTCCTTCTACATCATTTAAGACGACGACTTAAAGGGGCCAAACCCTAGAAAAATGTGGAAAGTAATAGTATTTCCATCGTCTGTGTTAGATTTTATGTCCTAAATCTCATAAATAATAAATATAATTCATTGACCGTTATTTGTTAATAAAATGCTGTTATTTTTCGGTAAGTGTTAATGATTATATTATTAACCGTCTTAATTTCCTAAATTCAATAAACCAACATCATAAATTATTTGATGATAAATTGTTTGATGAATCTTGAATAGTATACGAAGACATACAAAGATTAATGTTCGAGATCAACTTAAAAAGTTTATAGTAAAGGAAAAAGGTTAGACACCAAATCTTAGTAACACTATTAATAGAATTCACTTTATAAAAGATTTATAGTATAGAAAAAAGGTTTGATACCTTATATTGGTAACACTATAGATAAAGCTCACTTTATATTTGATACATGTGCCAGTTGTAAATGTTCACCCCTCCATGTATATCAAACTCCACGAAGCACTTAAACTCCACGAAGCACTTAATCGCAGTGCAATATTTTTTTTCTTGTTTCCATCTTTTTTGTCTTCATTTTGCTTTTATTTTTTATAGATTTCACACTCTGTGTACGAGAGGACTAAGCTGATCATTTTTCAGTACACATTTGATTTGCTATAACCCATGAATGATAGGAACATACTTTATTCTCAAACTACATAAAACGATGAACACAAGTACAAGACTTGTTCCATGGATAAGGATGAAGATAAGCTTTGCTTTGGCTCATCTCTTTTCCATTAAAGCAATATAGAAAAAAAAAGAGGAAAAAGAAAAAAAAAGAAAACCCAGTAACCACGAACCAATTTCAAAGAAAATGTGGAAGGGGAATGTGAAAGAAAAAAGGGCTGCTCAATCAGACGATCTAGAGTACAGAATTTCTACCTCTCCACTTTCTATCCCATTTTCCAGAAGACTTCAAAGTTCTTTCCAACAGACAATGACAATCCTCTGACCTCAACCATGGCAGTCTTCCTCTTATCCCCTCCATCCTCTAGTTCTGCTTGCTGATAACTCTGTTCCGATGTATAAAATTCAATATTCGAACCTTCCTCAACCGCATTTCCATTGATCTCAAGGGCCTGTGCTCGCTTGCTTGCATCTAACCCCAACACAATAAGTTTCTCAACTATCCAACCCTTTTCCAGAGCAAATTTTCCTTCTTGAACTTCAGACCAAACCTTAACACTTCCCTGGCTCACAGTTGCATATAGTTCGACGTAAGTAGATAGACCATCCCCAAGGCTTATCTCCGGATGCTCGTCCTCATCAAGGAACAGCTTTCCCTTGGCCTCTCCTTTGCTATCATCAGCAGGGAACGCCACAATGAAAGTGAAGGGAGTTTTTCGAGCTTCCTTTGAAATCAATCCGCCTTGCTGCATTGGTAGAATGCTGTTTTGATACAGATGGACATTAATAACGTGCAATGGTGCAGGAAGAGACAGATATTGAACTTCGTCTGATACGATAGTTTGCTTCATATCAAACAAACTGTACCAAGTGCCTGGTGGAAACATTGCACTGACTTTTGTTTTTCCCTTCTCAAGCACAGGGGATACAAGAACACTGCTGCCAAGCAAAAATTGAGTGCTCACATTGTAACACTCCTTAAGATCTGGGAATGAGAAGAAAAGCGGTCGAGCAATTGGTGCTCCGGTTGTATGAGCTTCATAGTTCAATGTGTATAGATATGGTAGGAGCTTATACCTCATCCCCAGTGCATTTCGACCAGATATAGCAACAGACTCCCACTGATAAAGTTCCTGTCTTGGGGAATAGTAATTGGCATGATCCCTTGAGAATGGATAGAAAGCGCCAAGTTCAATCCAACGATTGCAGAGTTCTTCCGTGGGTGCTGGATAGAACCCACAGATATCAGAACCAACCATTGGCATTCCAAATATACCAAAATTAAGCATTGTAGAAATGGAGTACTTCAAATCATCCCATGTTCCCTTGTTATCCCCAGTCCAATGAGCTGCATATTTGCCTGAACCAACAAATGTCGAACGGGAAAGTATAAACGGCCTCTTTCCCTCAAGACCGAGAAGGGCCTTATGAGTTGCAACAGACTGAGAGAACCCATAGAGACTGTGAGCATCATACTCAAGAACACCATTGTAGTGAACTGCACTGGTCGCAATTGTTTTGAAGCCAATTGGCACCTGCAAACCTGATGCATTTATCTTGTAAGGTGGATCATCCCATCTTGTTTTCGTAATGTTCTTGCAGTCTAGACAACAAATCCAGCCAGGTCCTGTTCCAGTTGGGCATTGTTTGCCTTTTGGGATTTTGCACAATCCAGAACAGAAGTTTGAGACTTCATTCATATCAAGCCATAGACCATCAACAGGGACAAGTTCATGGAAACGGCGGACCTCATCACCCCACCATAAAACAGTTTTGGGATTAAGGAAATCAGGGAAGTTTACGGCACCAGGCCAAACTTGAGCCAAAAATGGTTCACCCTGGTACTTAATGAAAACATCATTTTCCAAGCCCCTTTGATGAACACCATAACTGGAGTTAACAGCAATGCCAGGGTCAATGATGACGATGTACTTCATGCCAATGCTATGTATCTTGTCTAGGAAAGCTAGAAACTTCGGCCGTGGATAATTGACGGGGTTGAGAGTGAAATCCTTCTTTCCATCCATGTGATCATCATCAGTCCAAATAACGTCAAGAGGAATTTGAGCTTTTTGATAGTTCTCAACAACATCCTCAATAACAGATAAGTTATGGTAACCCCATCTACACTGGTGAAATCCTGCACACCAGGAGACGAACTTTCATTAGAAGTTTGATTTAATCCAGAGCATTAGTTAAAGTAGTAAATAAAGCCATCTTTAGAACTCAAGGACACAAATGTACAACTTAAACAAAGTCATCTAAATGAATAACAACATGAATAATAATAGTTAAAATGGGTTTCATCTCAAAACCAAATTGTAAAGAGAGGAGACACTCATATATTTTATAAAGATTGCAAGGCCTCCCCACTTTTTCGATGTGGATGGGCCAGCAGAGTAAAGAACAAAAAAAAGGACTTAATTTTGGTGACTATCAAAGTTAGTAAAAAAGGCTCAAATGCCTTACAAGCAGGGAAGACATGAACAATTTTTCGTATCGTACAGTAGTTTTTCGAGTAGAGCCTGAACAAGCTTATCACATATAAGAGATGTAAAAAACACTAAAGAAATCTCACTTGCATTTTTAATGGGGCTTTATTCATATATTTATATTTATATTTTTTATTATATGTATTCTTCTTTGAGGGGGCAGTGACATTATGAAGAATCATATTTATCAAAGAAGAAATATAGATTGATGTGAACTGTGAAGTTATGAAGATATCAATATAGATTGATGTGAACTGTGAAGTTATGAAGATATCAATAATGGATTTGGGTCCACACTTGCTTGGAGAAAAGAGAAAAGGAGTTTGTATTTTATTTATTTAAATAATAGGGCAAAGAAAAATTCATGAAAATACATATGGTTTCACTTTCTACAAAAGGCTAGAAAAAAAAAATATTTTTTTAAACAAAAAAGATTGCTTATCATGAGATAAATATCTTATGGATCTAAAAGTTGATTCTAAAGGAAAAATAAATAAATGAGAATTGAATACACACTTATAAAGCCTCGAACTAGCAAAGGGACCACCCAACACCTACCAAACATTATGGAAGGATATAAAATTTCTACCCTCCAAGAAAAGGGGGAAAATCACACCAGTAACCAAACCTGATGTTAAGATCTGGAATTTAAAATTCTTGATGAGGGAAGTTAATCTAATGCAACTTCAGTCAATGAGTCAAAGATAGAATTAATATAAAGTTGTTCATAGAAATTCTCAACAGATCAATAATCAAATCAAAATTATCTTTCAAGGAAAGATAATTTAACACTATGTTTGGAACAAAGATTCTAAATCCTTGCCTTGTAGAATAACCAAGCATTACTATACAGAAAACAAATTACAATAACCAAGCATTGTATTATTAAATTGTATCCCCCCCTCATAATTAATAGCGAGAGAAAGTAAAGAAAGAAAGAGAGAACTTTTTTCTATTCAATGGATTTAATAAATAAATTAACTTTAGTAAAAAAAACACAAAAATCCAAAATATAATCCAGCGATAATCAGACACATAAAGTGGCAAAACAACCCTTTTCCTTGATATAAGGATGAATATTCTAATGCCTCTAAACTTTATGGTTAAATTATATATTTAGAACCTTGTGTATAATACGTCTCTACATCCAATATTTTCTAAAATTAACAAAACTAATAGACATCAAATTATATTATGTATCTAATATAATACATCACTGGTATATTTGGAATGATTTTTTAAGTGCGAAAAGTTTGTCCAATAAATTCGTGAATTTTTCAAAATGTCAAATAAGTTAAAGAACCTATTACACACAATTGACAATTGAAAGTGCGAGGACTTAGTAAAAAAAAATAAAAAGTCCATTTATCCATGTCACCTTTTAAGGTTTGGAGACACAAAGTCTAAGAGTTCAAGGAAACAAACCTTTATATTTTCTTGTGAACACATCATATTAACTCTTGCATTCACTTTTCATTAAATTACTTAACTAAAACATGACAACAGGCATAACATCAATTCACTTAGTTGGACAACAGCACTCTGTCTCCAAAGAGAAGTAATAAATTAGACATTAGCTATCCAAACGAATATAGTTAATCATCAAACTATTTGTGAACAAGCAGGACACATAAAACAGCATCTGTTTCCAATTAAGTTCAGATATTCAAACCCTCTACTCAAAAGTTAAGGGACCACTAAAACAGAGCATCAAAAACAGAGTAGGAAATCAAGTCAGTGTCTATTCATCAAAATATATAATAACCAAATCCAATAACAAACAAGAGAAAAAGGAATGAAATGATACCGAAGGCCCAGTAAGGCATGGGAGCAGGTTTTCCAATGAGGGAAGTGTATTGTTGAACAACATCAAGTGGTGAAGGTCCAGAAAAGAAGTAAAAATCTAAAACCCCACCAATGACTTTGTACGTCAAAGATTTTCCTCTGTAAAACACGTCCATCCCATTGCTATTGAGCAGCAGCACCGCATGTGCCGATGCCTTCCCTCCTTCATTTCTCAGGTCCATATACACTGGATGAGATCCATAAAGATCTGTATTCAGATTAATGGCGGACACATCCGTTGTGTACAAAGTGTAAGGATCGTTTGGGTATATTCTAATCCCATGCGGCTGTGTGTTTTCCCCTAGTCCGTACAGTGCAGCGTCTTCAGGCAATTTCGTCGAAATCTCCAGATACTGATCCTTGAACACCAAATTACTATATGGGTCTGAATCGGAAGAGCTTGAATCGAAAAGGATATCGCCATTTGATTTCCTTTTAACCAAAAACGAAAATGGGTCTGATGTGTAGCTGAAGATTAGGTTACTACCGACGTATTCAGAGCCTGTAATGGTGTTTTTGGTCGATTTTCCGATGGTTTGTTTCATCACTGGCGGTTGTTCTCTTGGTAAGAGATTGTATGGAACCTCCCATCTTTGCTTCTCCGCGTCGGTGATGTGAACCCTCAAGCGGTCGTTTGTCTCATGCCTTACAAAAACATTAAGAAAAGAACAAAAGAATCAGAGAAAATGAAGTAAATGCAGAGAGCAAAAAGTGAAAAAAACAGAAGACAAGTTGGATGAACACGAACATACTTGACAAAGAGCTGCAAGTAAGGGATATCAGGGCCATAAATTTTGTTGGGTTTTTTAACTTGGAGGCGAGCTAAGAGAGAGCCATCGGGGGTTTCTTCGACAGAGACTACACGGTAGCCGAGTCCGATTTTGGAAGAAACAGAGGAAGAAGAAGGAAAAAATTTGGGTTTGGAATGGACGGCATTGAAGAAGAGAATGAGAAGAAGAGAAAGGAGAAGGAAGCGAGAAGGAAGCATTGTAGCGAGTGAAAGAGACGAGAGTGAGTGAGAAGAAGAGTTGAAGGGTTGTGTTCGATATAAAAGGAGTGAAGATCATAGGATTCGTCAGCTGGATTTGATTTCGTGCCTTAATAATAACATTAATCTCTTATAACTTCTTTTTCTTTTATTTAAATCCTTTTAATCAGGATTCTGTCCCTTCCCATCTCTTCTCTCATCTCATCCGTGAGCTACAAGTGTAAGACTATGGACTGAACCCGACAATCAACACCATTCAATCTATATTAGTTAAAATATGGATTGTACTGCACTAAAAAATAAAATATTTTCGAGCTAGGTTGAGTCTCGGATTGGAGGGTTCAAAATTTTGGTTCAACACAACTCAACCCAACCAAATTAATATAATATATATTTATATTTATATTATATATTATATTATTTATTTAATAAAACTTTAAAAAATAATTAGGTTAATAAGTGTATTCCTTATATGGCTTTCCTTTCCTCCTTTTTCTCCTCCTCATATCGTCTTCTCATGTCTCTTCCTCTCCACCTCCGTCTTCTCAAATCTCCTCCTCTTCGTCATTTGTCTTATCTGATCTCTCTTTTTGTCGGCCGTTCGTCTTCTCAGATCTTCTTCTTCTACGTCATTTGTCTTCTCAGATCTCTTCCCCTCTCCAACGTCCGTCCTTCATCTACTGTCTTTGACATTCGACTCTTATCTACTATCTACATCGTCCGGCTCTTCGTTCGTCCCTCATCTTCTATCTTCACTGTCTGTTTCCTCTCTTTTCTTTTCATCTAATTCTCAACCTGACAATCCACCCCAACTCAACCCATATTTTACTAGTTAGATTGGGTTGAGTTGAAAACTTAATCCAGGTTGTTCGGGTTGTCAATCCAAACAATCCAGAAATATGGGTTGGGTTAAGAATGTCTCTCAACTCAACCCGATTACACCCTTATCATCACCTTCTGTTTTAGAGGTGTTTGATGCCGACTTCAAGCTAAACTATGAAAAACACTTTTAAAAGTTTTTAAAATATTTTTAATTTTTTCTTAAAAAATATTTTAAAAGAGTTTAAAAATACCGTTAGCTTTACTTTTGGATGGAAATTGTCAATGTTATGCTAAAAAAATACTTTGAACTATTGAAAAGTTTCATAAATACCCTTAAAATTTAGAAAATACTGCCATTAATCCAATTTTGATACCAAATTTCTTAGCACCCAAATTTTTTGTTTAAAACCATAGCTTTAAATTTTCATCGATACGTTGATATTTTCAGTATTTTCACATTTCTATGGGTTTGATATTAATAGAAGGAGGGAATTAATATTTTCATTACTACTTAAAAAAATCCACTAATCACAAAAAATAAACACCAAAATGACACTAATATAAATATAATATAGATAATAAACATGTTTATTTATTTGAACAAATATTTATTTAATAATTTTTCAAAAATATTCATTGAAATAAATTTATCAAGTGTTTTGCTTTTAGAATTAACATGAGTAGCTCTACATTACAAACTAAAGTGCAACTGAATAGGTCAATGTGATGAAAGATGTAATCTCATTCATACGTTGCTAATATGATGGTCAAAATTTGTCACACAAACTTTCCTATCTATCGCCCAAGTATAAGTGAAGAGAGGTTTCTTGGTAAGTCCAGGGTCGAAGAACACAGAGAATCTAAGCTCCTAATTTGTCTAATTTCTCACTAAATCATGTGGTATACATTTTATAGTAAAAATATAAACAGTATACTAAGTATCTTAACTATTTACACTATGGTGCTTGGCATGCAAGGTGAGTAAGGGGGATGGAGTAATGATATATGAACTCAACATAGACATGACGAGGAAGAAAATTTGAATCAACTACTTGCGATAAACAAAGTTTCAATGCCTAGAGGCGATACAAAACATGTATTAAATAAGAATTAAGGCGAACAACTTCTCAGGCTTTCACCATACTTGCTCACCTTTCTGGATGCAAATACTCATAGTTAAGCTATTATTTGTATCAGATCATCCTAAATGTAGTTACAATAGCTACTTCTTAATTAAGACGCACACCTTTTAGTGCTTTTGCCACATACATTAACCTCTCAGTAATGTATATTAAGGATGAGATTAGTGACAAGAATACATTGCTACATTCTTCTCATCACTTGCTTAGTCAAGTGTGGTTCTCACTTGTCAAGTGATTACAATCTTGTACCATGCCCTTCTTTCGAATGAACAAGGTTACGATACTCACTCTTAACTAAGTAAAACTATAATTGCATTCATTATGATTCTTAGAGTATCAAAAACCTCATTTATTACTATTTAGTTAACTGACTACATACACATGGAGAGGCTTTCTAGCCATGGAATTTTTCTTACAAAACAACACAATATACAAATTACAAAATGGAAATACAACAGATGTGTTATGTCGCAGAGTTTGATATCTCATTCTTTTTTGCTTTAATTTTTGTCTATATCTAAGGGAGAAGATGAACGAAATGAATCTCTCTCTCACTTTTGTTATAGTCTCTCACCTAAAACTCAAGATAAGGGAGAATGATGGACGATGTAAGGAACTTGCTTTTATGGCCAATTGTGTACATTTTTTTTCTGGGGTGAGAAGCTCTCTTTATGTACAAAGAGTGAAGTTGATAGGCCAGCATGCACCATGAAGATCACTGAAAAGTTGTGGCTATGCTGCGCAACCTATTTTGTCTATGCAGTCTATCCTGACTTATTTGCACGGCCTGTTCTCTATGTCATTTTTCTGATTTTTCTGCCAACCTCTTTTGTTTGCTAGTGGCTTAGTCGCCTAGCTTGTACTTTCTAGAGATGAAGAAGTTGGTTGAGTCTCCTGGAGTACATCGTGCTAATTGTCGAACTTCACTCTTCTTTGCCTAGAATACTACAATAAGAGCAGTAAAACAAGGATGAAATTATTTTGCATTGAGCTTTTCACCTATGATCGTGTACCAATATCCCAACGATTTTTTTCAAGATCTTTTATATTTGGTTCAAGATCTTGTACCAACATTGTTTAGATTTATCTACACGATTGTATAGCCAAATCTAAACGATTATGTATCAATATTCCAATAATTTTTGTTCAAGATCGTGTACCAATTTGGTACACGATCTTGAATCAAATAACACTTTGAAAAACAAATAATACAATATGTATGATTAATTGAAATCAAAGATTATGATTAAAAAATATATATATATAAGAAAAATTGCAAGAATAAGAAGAAAGAAGATGAAAAGGCAGCAAGGCAAACCTAGAATATTTAAAAATAAATTGTCGGCTTCATGAGTTTTTTGATTTTGTTACACGGACCGTAAATATTTTAGTGTTTTGTTATATTTATAAAAATCAACCAACGATAAAGCTAAGTATAATTAAAATATCTAAATATTAGGTTGAAACTATTAATAATTAATTAATATGTTAATAAAATGAGAAATTAAATGATAGCGTTTTGAGAAATTGCAAATATAGGACATTGTTTTAGAATTTTACAAATATGACAAAATTCTTACTTTTTAAAATACTTGTTATTGTTCTCAAACTACCATTCAATGTAACTTATTTCTTCTCTCCTTTTTAATGCCGCTTATCATCTTTTATTTATTCTCTCACTTTTCAAGGTCCTAATTAATCATCAATTCTTTATATGGAAAAAACGATTTCTTCTTCTTGTCTTAATCTTGATTTTAAGATATCAATGATACATTAATTGCAATATGAAATATAGTAGCTGTTGATCAAAGTAATTTAATTTCGTTTAATTTTTCTCTGCTTTCTTCGACGTGTATTTTTAGTTGAATTTGATTTCAAATAATTTTGCTTTGGTTTTACTTTGGTTCAGATTTGTATATGAGTGTTATGATGTACTTGTATTTTATGTATTAGTTGGTTGATATCTTTATAACAGAATTTTTAGTTTTTTCAAAATTTATTAAGTGTATGAATAATATAAACTCAATATATCATTATCAAGTATATCAACAATATATTATTAAAGTATATCAGCATATCAGTAAAGTGAATCATTATCAAGTATATCAATCAAGTTTACAAGTGTATATCAATAGTGTATAAGTAGGACTTGAAGCATATCAAGTGTATTTAATAAATCAAGTATATCAGTGAAGAATACTAAGTGTATCCACAGTACTTCAGGTGTATATATCAAACATATTAAGTGCATCAAGCATATCAAATTTGTTGAGTGTACCAATGAAACATAACAAGTTTATTAGCAACGCATCAAGTGTATCAAACTCATCAGTGAAGCCTTTAACTGTATCAAGGCCTACATGGAATCGAGTGTAATAAGAAGTATTAGATGTATCAAGTTGTTTCAAATGTATCAAATGATATTGAGTGCATCAAAGAGTATCATGGTACATCAAGTGTATCAAGGTCCAAAGATTATCAAGAAGTGTCAAATATATATAAAGTGTATCAAATATATTTAATAGTGTATCAAATGTATACCAGTAATGAAGACATTTGTGACATTTTATATTTTGTATTTACGAATTGGATTTTGTTTATGCTATTATTGCAAACAATAAATTTGTGTGTTGTAGATTTAATTATTATAAATTGTTATGCTTTTCTTTTTTTAAGTGAACCTAATAAAATTGTATAATTATCTTTCTATAAAATCACGTAATTTATAATACATAGTACAACAATATTTTAATTTAACAAAACATAAAGGCTTAAAATTTTTATAAAAAAAATGTTGTGTTTCAGAATATACGAGGAGTTTGAATTATAGAATATGGTAACTGATTTTGAATATAAAATCCAAAATCCAAAATTCAAAATACAGATTGTTTGCCAACCATAAATTAAACGAATATGAAAATGATCAACTTTGCAGCACACCACACTTACTGTTTAAATTTAATTACTTTGTCGGTAGATAAACCTTTTAAACATATTCTGAATGATCAATTTAAACACTGAGGAACCCACAAATGCACTTATTGTTACCAATTCAAGGACCACACCTTGCAAAATCTATTTCGAAATCGGGTACTTTTAAAAACAGTAAAATAAATTAAACTATTTACCTGTTATGACAAAATTTTAGATTCTATTAATACTACAACATATCAATAACTATCAATGATAGAATTTGGTATATGCTGTAAAACCTTTCAAAAATATGAATTTATACGATAAGTTCGTTTAGGATAAATATTTTAAATTAAAGTTTTAAAAGTTGACTTGTAAGCGTTTAATGATTAATTTGTCTCTAATTTCTATAATTCTTAAAATTATCAAAACGTCTTCAAACACGTCTACCTCACTTCCATTCAGTCGTGACAAACTGCGAACATCACCACAAACCAACCAACTCCAACCCACCACTAAAAACCACCTCACGTCACCACCTTGTGCGACCACCAACTCTAATGACTACACAATTGACCACCATGATTTTAAGTTATTAGTTCATAGTAGTTTGTAGTTGTCTTTTATAATAATTTGACTTTAATAAAAATACCAACTATTTTTATGTAGAAACACTTTTGAAAAACCAAATGTCAAACACATGAATGTTTTTATTTTAAACAATTTTGTTTGATCAAAATGTGTTCAAATAAAATTGGCATTTTGAAAAACATATTTTTTAATTGATCAAACCAAACAGGCCTCGAATATCAAATGAGTTTGTAGCATTTTGAGATGTATGAACTAAATTGAAGCCAAACTCAAAATTTAAAAACTAAAGTGGTGGCAAAACAAAATGATTAAAATAGAAATTAAATCCTAAACTTTGACGGCTAAATGATACTTTTTCCTATTTTTTTAAGATGGTGTGTTGCATATATTGTTAATTTTAATTTAATTTGTTGATTATTTCTTTTGAAAGATATCTTAACTTTAGACAAGATTTAATATATCGATGTTGGCAAAAATATCAAAATCTCACATTTTTAAAAAATGAGAACAAAAGTACCAAAAGAAAATAACAATGTTTATAGATATTTCTAGAAAATTATATATAAAAAAAAAACTCAAAAAAATTTACGCTAATAAATAAACCACATTTGGGAAATTACATTACAACGCATTGATGATTTGTTGACGATAATTGAAGTTGCTGGGAAATGTATTCAAATGTGTCGGGAAAAGAACTCTCAATGCAAGTTTGTTTGTCTAAATCTGGTTGGGAAAAATTTCTGATAGTGTATTGTTGAACATTAATTGACTCTTGACAATCATGGTACATCATTGGACGATCATAATGCTCAACAACGTATAAAAACCATCAAGAGCTTCCGATTATCTCTCGACAACCAACCCTATTGAGAGTGCCTAACCCCTAAACAAATAAGCAAAAAATCATTCGAGATTTTAAAATTTTCAATCAATAAACTTAATACATCAAGCAACTTCAATCACAATTTTCAACCAAAATAATGAAAGAAACTCTAAGATAAAATAACCCGAAAAATTATCACAACTAGAATAAAAAGAGAAACTTCAATCCAACCTATATATCACAACCCAAATTCATCGTACAATCACAATTTATCAAATCATCATAATCCATTATAAAACGATAGCAAAAATTTATACAATCAAAAGAGAAAAAGATTCACAAAATGGTGAGGAAGGGGCTATTTTCGTACCAGAAGAGATAGTCGACGACAATGGCGTGACGGATGGTGGAAGAAGAGCAATGGTTGATGGCGACAGTAGATGTCTAAGGAGTGATAGAAACGATAAAAAAAATTGGTGTTTTAATTCGTATGCAACACACGTAGAAAGTTTTTGTCTTTAGATCTGTGAGATTGCATATCTGAATAGGAATTTTAAAAGGGAACTCTCGAAGTCGCCATACATGCGTCACTCTTCACGGTCTAACTACCCATTAGACGTTACCCCATATCACTTGACACGTTAAGATAACACATCAAGAGTTCCATGGTAGTTAGTCCATCGGGAGCTCCCCTCGTTTTTAAAGTTTGTCTCATTACTATTGAAGTCCTTATACTGCATCGAGAATTAAGACTTATTTCTAACATTCAACATACAACATCAAGAGAGTCTCTCTTCTAAATAAAACAATCCTAAAATTCTTGCAGTGTTAACCTGATGTTTTAATATTGATATTATATTTGTAGTTTGTTGATTAGTTTTTATGTTTTATTGACGTGTACGATAATATATAAAGTGTTGATTTACTCTTTTTATTGATATAAAAAAATTCGACTAAAGTGTTATATATGGACAAAAATGTAGTCCAAGAAGGGTCGAGTTTGTGTTGAAAGGTTCTCGATAATTATCCATGATTGGTTTATCTTCTTTCTTTCTTTTTTCTTCATTGGTATGTATATAGAATAGAATAAATTCTCTTTGTAAACTCTTGTTTATTATAGTTTGAACATTCTTCTCATTATTATTATTTAGACATAATATTCTCTTTATTTATTAGTTTCAAACAACGAGCCTAACTGATTTCACCTATTGTTCATTAATATTTCACCTATTGTTAAAAAATAGAAAATAAAAAAACAGAAGTGTGAGTATTTTCAATTAATAATGAATTTTCCTAATTGGGATTGATAATGAAATAAAACAAATTTGTAACATTTTTGGATATATGTATTTTTCTCAGTTTCTAAATTTAGAGTGCTTCATAATATTTGGTCATAAAGTAAAAAAAAAAAGGAAAAGAGAGAGATAGTGATTTTGCATGCACGTAAGCATTCGAACAATTTACTAAAAGATGGACAGCTCGAAAAAATATTTAATGGATGGAAAACACATCTCTTATCCAATCATTTTCACCCTATCATCAATATTTTCCTCCTCTTTTTAGCTCTATAATTTATATAGTGGGTTTCTTTATTTATTTTTAAACAAAGAAAAGAGTCTGGAATTTTCAAACAAGCCCTTTTTTCTTTCTTCTTTTGTTTTGGAGAAAGAAACAAGAAGCATCTTGAATCGAGGTAATTAATGTCTTGATTATGGATTTTTTTATAGAAACAAAAAACAATACAATGTCTTAATTAGTTTAGCAATGCTTACATCAATGAATCAATAAGATTTGATATGTTAAAACTATATATCATAAAAGTTACACATCAAATCTACCTAAAATGGTTTACAAATCATATACCTAAACTAAAATTTTCTACCACATTGATATAGAACCAAAGTTACATCTTTTTTTAATTTAAATATTATTTATGTTATTCTCAAACCAATTTGATATCTAACTATTTTATTAAATTTAGATTTTAGGTACTATTTTTATATAGAAACAAAATATAAATTCTTCTTGATTTTTGTTAGTACTTTTCATTTTGTAATTTGAAAATGCAAAATAAAAACCAAAAACTCTTTTTCTCTCCACAATCTCAAAAAAAAAAAAAAAAGTTTTTCCTCCAAATTCCATCTTCCTTTATTTTTTCCACCGTATGGGTATCATAGTCCTATTCTAAGTTTGGAGAATAGCGGGTCATCACTAATAGTAGTCTTGGCTTCAAGTTCGTGAGGAGATTATGAAGAGTTTGTGAGGAGATTTTACAAGAATAAAAAAGCTTTAAAGGTAAAATAACCTAAACCCTGAACATGTAAGACTCACAAACTCTTCGAAGGTAACTAATCTTTCAAAAAAATTTAAAAATTTAGAAAGACTTTTAAGGTTGATCTCGGTCGAGATTGACTCCCAAAAAAACAAAATTACAAAATTTCTAAAACTATACTACTTTGGAAATATAAAATAAAAAAATACTTCTCCAATTGTTTGTTGGAAATGATTGGGATTTGAGACTCAACCATATACAATTTCTACCATTATAGAAGTTATTTCAATCTTTTGACTGGGGGATAAATTTAGGAACTTAATTTCTATGATTGAAGATCTGACTTATTATCTTTATCATTTACGGTTGTGCTTATCATAAATTACGTCATTTAGGAAGTGACAGACTTTAAGAAGTCCAGCAAATCCCAAATTCTTATTTCCGTTTTGTTCTGTAGTTTCGTAAAATTCCAAAAATGTAAGTTTCAATTTTTGTAAACTACCAATTTAGTGTGTTGATAAAAGTGTAAATATTTTAATTTTATAAAAAAGTTTAAATACAGTAGGGAAAACTAGAAAAAGAAAGAAAAGTTAAAAAAGATAGATTTGAGTGGGATGAGGTAAATAGATAGAAACAAAGAAGTAGAAAAATTGAAGAGATTGAAGGATCATTATCCAAAAAGATATGGAAGAATTAAGAAGTGTTTTAAAGTTATTATATGATGGGCTGTGGTTTGGTTAGTATAAGGAAAGAAGATGTATTTTGGCGGTTGGGCATAACTTGTAGTAGTAGGAGTAGGACTTATGTAATATGTATGCATCAAACACATGGATTGAATAGATTTATGTGCATGACGACACGACATGGAGGGAAAAACAGAAAGAGGGAAAGATATATAAGAGAAAAAACAAAAGAATGATAAAAAGGTGGCATAAATGGTGGCATGTGATGGCATTGACAAAAAGGGGAGAAATAAGGTCCCACCCTCTTTTACGAACAAATCCTTGACCACCACCACTTCCATTTTCCACCTCCCACACTCCAAAGTTGCGCCATTCATTATTATTCTTATCATTGTACCAATCCTTCTTTCTTTCTTTCTTTCTTTTTCTTCACAACAAAATACTTTTAGATCTATGGCGGTGTTTGGAGAAAAACAAAACTTCAACAACAGAAACCTCTCTCTGGATGTTCACATTCAATCGAAGCATAATCCTAATTTCACCATCTTCATTGTAAAACGTATTTTTTTTTATTTATTTACAAATATACCATATCCGTAATTAAATATATGGTTCAAAATCAAATTCATATTCAAAACACACGTTTAATTTCATAAAGCAGGGATGATCAATTCGACTGTGTTTAAAATGAAGAAGGAAGGCGTCAAGGAGTGGGATGATCATTTTAAAATGAAAAGATTAATCATTTTAAAGATAAAGTTTGAAGTGAAGAAAGTCGTGTTGAAAGAAGGTCAAATGAAGGAAAAATTGGCGCGACGAAGGAGTTCTCTCACAAGAAGAGTTAGGTGATGGATGACGTAGCTCGAGGAGTTAGAAAAAAAGTGGACAGTTGTAGTCTATCATGGTCAGGAAGAATGAAACAAGTAAAAATAGTTTAAGCTTTCTAAGAAGATAAGGCATGGAAGAATTTGGCTTTCCGGGATGGATAAGGTTTGCGCCTCAGTGGAATGTCAAATTGGGAGTTGACCGTTGGCTTATGTGTCAAACTTGGTTTGATTACATGAGGCGACAATAGGCTAAAGTGACACATGTAAAGTTGTAATTCTGAACTGGCAGGTAAAGATAGTAACATGTCCCAAGGATTAGTAATAAATAGGGGTGAAGACCTAAGAGAAGTGCTATTATTTTGGAAGTTTCGCTGACAGAGTGTAATTAGTAATTGAGTTGTTATTGACAGAGTTCTAGGCAAGGAGAGGTGTCCAAGAAAGAAAAAAGACCGAATCCTAAGTAAATGATTTTCTTAAACTCTACACTACTGTGTGAGTGACTTTCTTAAACTAAACACTTTTGCATGGGTAGTCCTTCTCAAACACTTCTACGAGGGTAATTTGTAAGCTAATGTTTTTTAAATGTTTTCTAATAAATTCTTTCTAAGTCTAAATTATGGATAGTGCATTCTGTATCTATCTATGTTATTTATTGTGGTTTTAAAAAATAGAAAATGGTCGTTTTCTATGTGTTGATTGCGATGAATGCATGCAAACCATTAGCCTTATTTCTATAAAGTGAACAGTGCTTATGTGGTGTGCATATAATGTGAATGGTGTCGTGTGGATGACAAGAAAGAAACGGGAATCATGAAACTTTCAAAATGCTATGGATGGAGTGAACATCACATAGTAGCTCAGTCGCAAGATACTGGCAAGAGCGAATCACAGTAGGCTTGACGATGGGAAGGATTCATGTTCTTGGTGAAAAGGAATAAGAGATGCTAATGTGACATTACTGTGATTTATAAAATGAGGTGTTTGAAGACACGCTTGAGAAGTGAAAATGTTCTGTGCTTGACTAGTATTCCCAAAAAGATTTTCCAAAATCCTCACTCACTAAGTATTTGACTTATGTGTTTAAGTTTTCCTTCCCCAGATAATCAAGCGTTGAGGCCAAGTAAGAAAATGCAAGATGGATTGTGGTGAAGGAAATCTGATCAAGTTATCCATCTTTGGATGGTTTAAAGTTATTACGCCTAAAGAGGGAAGCATCTCAATTTTGTGTGCTGGATGAGTTTTGTCTTTAAGATGAGTTGCTAAACGATCAAGGAGAAGGATAAGATAGGGGTTCTTATACTCATAAACACTTTGATGCGAAGAGTAGCATCCCAGCGAAGGAATGAGGACCTGGAGCTTAGAACTTAGGTTTCATTTAAGTGGCTTGTAAGGAAGAAAATGTATCTGTAAAGTGTTGAACCAAGTAAAAAAATCAGAGTTGTGTTTTATATATTTCTGTTGTGTTTGTGTTTATATCCATACATTGCTTATCACTTAATAGTTGAGTTTAAGTGTTGAAGGTTAGACGATTAAGTTATGTTGGTCATTTTAGTGTTTTCCGCTGCATTGAATTATAAAGATCTTTCAAGTTCAAAGTTGAAACTCTGCGATGGAGACTAAGAAATTTTGCTTACTTGGCGTCCAACTTGTTATTTTGTGGAGAGGTATGCATTGGGTGTCTAAGCAGCACACCTTTTTCTAGTCGCATGAAAAGGCCAGCGGGACGGGGCGGGACGCCGCTATTATGTATATCATTACTGTTTAACTTTGAACGATAATGATAATTGAGACAGAAATAACCAACAATGCAAAGTAACTATACTTTTAAAAAAAAAAACCATTATTAATGTTTTCAATTCATGTCAATCAAAATTGATCCATCGATAAAATTTCACGATGGTTCACTACATTAATGTTTCACATATGTTTCGTACAAAACTCAAACTTTATATTCGAATTCTAAACCATTATTTCATATATACTTGGATAACATATCTATAAATTCTTAAATTGAATTACTTCTTCTACCTACTAAATATTAAGTTGATTATAAATTATGATCATGCACTAGTTTAAAACTTTTGCATCATTATTATTTTGTAACATCATAGTTCATATAATTTATAGTACATGTTTATCAATCATAGTTCATATAATTTATAGTACATGTTTATGTATATGATATGAAATACTACTATATATTAAAAAAATTAATCTCTTTTTCATACAGAGGCATAAAATAACAACATAAATTAAAATATTTACAAACTATAGCAAAATTTTGAATTCTATCACTGATAGTCTTCTATTCTATAACATATCAATGACTATCAGTAATAGAATTTGCTATAAGTGGTAGATATTTTGTAAAATCTATTATTTTTAAAAATTACTCATCTATATATTATAGTCTATCACAAATAAATGGTAATATTTTACTATGTTTATAAATATTTTGTTATGTTTAAAAATTACTCAAAATGAAACTAAATAAACTAAGAGTGTATTTAGGAGTGATTTTGTCACACCCCGCCCCGCAAACACCCTTACTTGTCATGCGAGACGTGGCGTTACTTGAGTATTTTGTCATTTTAAATGTCAAAACACTCGATCTTAGAGTCCTTAAGTTTTGCTTAATCGCCTAGCCTCTTAAACTTAACTTAAGGGTGATAAAGAACAACTTAACACAAATATAAATAAACCAAACTTAGGGGGTGTCTGGTTGAGATTCTAAAGTGTTTAATTTTGTCAAAAACCTATTTTAAAAAAAAAATGGTAGTGTTTGACAAATTAAAATAATGCATTTTTTAAAAATTCATCTATAAAATAATCTATTTTGGAGAAATCTTTAAAAACCAAATTCACATATAAACACTTCTAAAAAAGTCTATCCAAATATTAAGTATTTAAATTTTAAACTCATTTTCAAAAAAATGTTTAAAAGTAAATGTATTATTAAAAAACATTTTATTCTTAATTCAATCCAAACGAACCCTTAGTCTTTTATTACTTAAAATAAGCGATTACGTACAATACTTTACAACACGTAGCCAACAATACAAAAACAAAACTTGAACTTAAGATCTAAATGTCTAGCAGGTCTTCTCGCATAGCAAACCTTTCACCTTTTCTTACTTGGCATTAACGTCTAGAACCTGGAAAATAAACTTTAAAACGTAAGTCAACAAACTTTGTGAGATTTTAAGAAATCCTTTATGTAATACATTTCTAAATATTGTTGGATCAAACATAACATAAAATAGAAATATATCAATTTATATAAACATATCATTTCACATAAATGATTGAACTCGTATAAACACACATTAATTACCAACATTCCTTTCGTTAAGGTTCTTGAATCATTCTCTACCGCTAGTTCATATTACTTTGCATTTAGACTAATGTAATAACAATATCCGAGAATATACATATTCGTTCTTGTTGCTCAAGCTGCTAAGCTTAATACGCTCATTTCAACGTATAACCTATTAAACATATTTAGTAAATTTCTAAGAAGTTCCCTTACTTCTTATTGCAAAGCTCATTAGCTTCTCACCTAAACACCATCTCGCAAAGACCCTTCTTTGCATAGTAACACTTAATCTTTAAAAGTCTTGTCACTTAACATTTTTCATGAACTTCCTTAATTATTAACTTTTCTTATCATGTAGACTTCTTAAAACGCCTTTACCTTAAACACTTAAGTTAAAGAGATTTAAGAGATTTTAACTTAAGTATGGGTCATATAAATTTTTACATGACTATAATCACTTTTGCTATTGTCAAAATCACTTTTATAAGAGATAATCATGTTTGACAATAAAATAAAATTGATTTTTTAAAAATAAAAAAATAAAAAATAATCACTTTAAATTGAATTTTGAAGTATCACCAGCTAAGTGATTCTTCTTTAGTGATTGTAAGGGAATCACCCCAACATTTTTAAAAATTATCAAAAATAAATTAATAAAATTAGATATTTATTAGAATTTCGTGTGACCATATTTTCAACAACCATTTTCGCCAACGATCGATGACCCCATCCAGAACAATTTTTTATTTTGTTTTTATATATATAGTCTATTTTTTAAAAAAAAATCCTTTAATAATTTATTAACTTAATTTTTTAAATAAACAATGGTTAAAATTTTGGAAAAATTGTTATGGATAGCAAAAAGAAAAAAATAAAAAAACAAAAAAACAAAGGAAAAAAAGAAACAAATTATTTACCATATATAGCAAAAAAGAATTAAATTTATTAAAGAGTTTAATGATTTTTGCTATTTTTTTAAAAAATAGTTTCAATATTTTTTTTATTTTTGAAAATGCTCCTAAAATTATTATTAAATTAAAATTTTTTAAATAAAAAAATGAAAGAAAATAGAAACAAGGACTCTTTTACCGTGGGGACCCACCTGAATGGGGAATCCCCGACCCCAACTCTTTAAAAAGTAGAATGAGGTGGGGGACGAGGATGGGGAGTATCCCCTCGCTCTGCCCCGACCACATTGCCAACCATTTAATCAACTTCAACGACCACTACTACCAATCTCTAATCACTATTTTTCAGTGACCACCACGACCACCGTTTTCAACGACAATTTTACATCAACAGTTTGTGGTCAAATTTTTAATAAAAACATTTTTTGAAAGCAAATGTAAAAAAAATTAATAAAAATATATTTATTATAATTGATTTGTTAAATAATTTTCAAATATAATATATAATTTGATTATTTTAAAAATAACCTTCATGAAAATCAATTTTAAAAGTTTGGAGCCAAACAAAAACTCGATTACTTATAAATTAATTCTAGAAAATCAATTCTACCTTTTTTTTTTGAGGTTTTAAAAAATTATAACGAATCGAAAAAATATTTACATTGGATAAAACAATTTTGAAATAAAAAATGTCCACAGGCGCTTCAGCCACTAATATAACAAAATTTAAGATAGATTTTACACTAATCTAAATCACTTACAGATTTGTGATAGATAAATGTTATTTTGTTATATTTTAAATATATGATTATATTTGAAAGTATTTTTTTTGATTGAGTACAAGCACAATAAAGATACGCGGTTAATCAAAACACATACCACCTTACACGATGAAATATGAATATTTAAATGACCATCAATAATCTACAATTATTTAATTTTCCTTCACATTTATTTATAGATATAACATAATGTTATTGTTAAAAATATCCTTAAATTTTCAAAAGTTTGAAAAATGCCTTTAAATTTAAAAAATACCCTTATCAATTTTGGATCTAAATCATTAAGTTCAGTTTGAAAAGTACGTCTGAACTATTAAAATTTTTCATAAAAACCCTTAAGAAAAGATAAAAATTACTCTCATTAATTCAATTTTGGCACCAAATTTCTTAGTCCAAAAATAAAAACCAAAATTTTAAGTTAAAACCATAGTTTAAACTTACATCAATTTTTCGATATTTCTATCAATATTTTCACATTTCCACGGGTTTGAAACGATTGAAGGGATAAATTGATATTTCTATTACATTGTAGCAAAATTCACAAATCACAAAATATATATATATATAATAATTGATATCAATATAAATATAATATAAATTTAATTTAATTTAATTTTTATAACTTTTCAAAATTATCAATGAAAAAATATATTTTTGTAAAATTAATACTTCAACATTGATACTTTAAACCGGTTTGTTAAAACATAAAATTTCACGAAATCTTACCAAATTTCACACAAATATAAAAACTGAAAAAATCTCAAACTTAGACATAATCTTACTATTACATCATGTTAATAGTTAAATATATATTTTTATTTGAAAATCAAGTGTATGTTAATTACAACAACAATTAAGATTGGTTATATTCGTGATCTATCATCGAAATAAATTGAAAATTATGATTTTAACTTAGAATTTTGTTTGTAAAAAAATTGGTATAAAAATTGAATAAATATTTTTACGAAACTTTTGAATAGGTAAAAACTTTAAGGATTTCTATTAACATTGATTTATATAAAGAATGAAGAGGAAAGATATTTTTGAAGCATTGTTAAAAGGTTAGAAATATTTTGATAGCAACTATAGAATTTATGAAAGTTTTGTATAATTTAACCTTAAATAATATAATATAGGGAGTGGTGAGTGGTGAGTGAAGGAGGAGAGAAGGGTGAATTGATGTAAACAACAAACTATTGTTTTTTCTATTGAAAAATAAAATGAGAAGAAAATGGAGAGAGAAGTAGGGTAGCCCGTGAGTTGTGAAAGGATGGTTTTTGTGCATTTAAACCCAGCGATTCGCGCAAACTCCAATCCCCATGCTTCTGTGTCGGCTTCACTTTTGCTGCCATCCTTATTTTCTTTTCTTTTCTTTTCTTTTCTCTTTTCCTCTCTCTCTCTCCCATTCATTTCCACTTCTGATTTCTTGAGATGGATGCAACTTTACTTCACTTCGATTTTAGCATTTTTAACATTAAACAAATAATGCCATTAATTTTTCATGAGTCACTTATTTAATCTTTTTTTTCTTGTCTTAAAATTTAAAATTTTCTTATAAAGTTTAAAACTTCTTTCTATAAATGGTTGAAAAATAAATCCCATCAACTTTCATAAATGGAAAAGAATATTTTTTTAAATTTAATTTTGATTTGTTTTACTTATTTTTTACCGTCTTCTACCGTCTTCTAAATCAACTCAATCTAAATGAATTGATAATTCAATTCAAATCATATAAGTTAAGTTGGGTTGATCGAGTTTCTCTCACAACTTTTTTAACAACTGATGTCTCCCTACTAATCACACTTTGTTTTTCAGTTTTATTTATCTTTTTTATAAAGTTTAAAAATTCATAGTTTATTCATTCAAATTTTACGAAGTTTGAAATTTAATATTCTAAAAAATAGTATAATTTAGTAATAAATTGATCAACCAACTAGATGCTTTGTTTCAATCATGAAATTCACCATGTCCATGCAACTTTGTTATATCTAATATTAATAGAATGTAAATGAACATGTTAGATAGGTCAATATGTTCTTAATTTTGTATGGATCCTATGATAATATAGTTTACTTTATATATATGTACTTTTTTTTTTGTGCTTATTTTACTAAAATAACTAATTAATATTGTTATGCCTTCAAATTTTTCTATCAACCTCGTTTTTAGTATCTTTGGGATTGAATTTGTCAGGTGAAAAACACTCATATATGTGTAAGAAAGGTACATAGAGCAATGGTGTGGTGTACTGATAGTTATTCTACATTTTTTTTTCGTTTATAAACAGAATTGAAGTGTGATTGATTTGGAATTCAATCAAGGAAGGTCTTTGCATAAAAGGAACTCATGTATATCACGTCCACGAGTTTCATGTGGCCGTCAACACCGTCCTACAATGTGGAAGGTTGATTTGAATGGAAAAAACCTTCCACATTGCAGGACGGTATAAACTCGTGTAACATGTAACAAGTTCTCTACCTATTTTTGTTACTCTTTTATCTCACTATGTTAGATAACATTTCTTTTCTTTTAACAGTTAACATATTCATAACTACTTTGTATTTGTCATTTCTTTTAAAAATTACGTCATTCTTAAACTAAATAGAGTGCAAACTTTAGAGGAGCCCGTGATCTCAAACCAAGTTCATAAAAGATTGTTGTATTAAAAATAATTTGGCAATTACTTAAAATGTCATAGAGAAATATGGTTAACTTATTTAGTTATTTGTTTAAAATTGTTTATTTTAATATTTTTGCATTATTTAACTGTTTGTATATCTTTGGTTGATGCAGATGCAAACTTCTATAATAAATGTAATGAATAAATAAAAGAGGATCAGAACAAATGTCTAGTCATATGATTACTAAAACATTTCAGAATCCACAATTCGAGGAATTTGATTTATTTATATAGTCATATTTTTCACTTACTGAGAAAATAAACAGTTTAGCCCAAAAGTAAAAGTGTTGGTAATTAATTATCAGGGCAGTTTTTTAAAGACAGAAGACTTATGAACATATTTATAGACCTAAGTTGGGAGACCAAAACTTGATGGTGCCCGAGTCCAACCATTAACCACATGACTTTACGAGGTTAAGTCTAAGTGAATTGGATGAGACACATGAGAGAGTCTAAATTAGGGAACTTAGAGTATTCATGTGTGAGAGTGTTCGAGGTAGCTCAAATAATATATAAGAGAGAATCCAAAGTAAGCTTAGAGAGAACTCATGAAAGAGTGTAGAGAAATCTCAAAAGTCCTAAACATAGAGGAAACACTCAAAAGATTCACGAGGGAGTCTGCTCAACATCTAAGAGCTTAGGGGATCCATGAGAGAGAGTCTAAATGGAGCTTAAAAAACTTTTGAGCGAGTTTAGAGGATCGAAACAAAATCACAATAATGAACAATCCATGAAAGAGTTAACTCAAGCAAATCAAGCTTTAGTGATATTGTTTCAGTTGGTGGAGTTGCAAACACTCAAAGTATAATGTTACAAGCGTTTCCTAGATTAATGAAGTGCTGTGATGAGTCAAGCTGTCCATTACATCATACCAATTTACTTAGATATCTTTGAGATGAATGTGACTGTGGAAGAAAGTTTTTTGTTATCGACCAATAAAAAATAACGTCACATATCAAGGATCATGATCTTCAATCTAGAAATCTAGCCAACTAGCTAGAAGTGATTAGCTTGGAACAAATAGTTCTAATTTCATATAATAATACCAGGTAAAAAAAGAAGAAGAACACATGAATTTTTTCCATTGAGGTTAAATGTATACTCACGTTGAAGATGTTATTTATTGTAGATTTCATTGGATGTTGCATGTCTTCGGTATTCGAGAAAATTGTGTTTATGTCTTGGACTCTCTTCGAAGTAAAGTTAATGAAGACATACCTGAAGTCATAATGTGTAAGTGTATTCACTTTATTGTCTTCTAATATTTTCAAATATTTAGAGGATTGAAAACATGGCAAGCTAAACACGATCTACAATACTATCGGTTAACTCCAAAGTGGAAACCTGTAAAGGTAATTTGCATTGACACATAATTATTTTCGATGAAGCATACGAATAATTTGTATCCAATTTATATACATGCAGTGACCTCGTCAATTGCATTTTTTAGTGTGTGGGTCTGTCCAAAAGTACATACACAAAATAGTGCATAATTCTAGTACTCATATTACTAGCCTTGTAAGTTTATACCTTGTTACAATTCAATAAATGATCTAAACTCATTCTTTCCATATATTTCTTTCTTTGTGTAGTTCAATACAAAAAATGCATATAGGCAAGAGGAGATTGACGAGATTCGAACAAAATGGGTAAGTTTTGTTGGCCGATTTGTGTAAGCTTTTACATGTTTTATTTGTCGAGTTAAGTTAGTAGTTGTCTTTAATTTGTGAAGGAACTGGTTATTGTACATACTTTAGTTTTGAGTTTTTCGGCTTGTAGCTTTCTACTTTGTAGCTTTTGAAGGGACGAGAGATCCTATAGATTTTGAAAGGATGTGGGGTCTCGTAGTAATTGATGTTTATTAGATAACTTGTACATATATTTTAGTTAGTAGAGAGAACTTGTTGTACACATACTTTAGTTTTAGATTTTGAGTTTTCACTTATAGTGGTTGGATATAGTGTGTTTATTGATATGTTATTATATATATAGGTGTTGGATGATGTATATTTGTTGTAGCAGTATATGAAAGTGTGAAAAAGTGTGTTGGTATATTAGGTGTTGGATCTTGTGCGTTGCAGGTGAAATAGAAATATTATTGGTTTGTCATGGAGGACAGCATGTGTTTATTGATATGTGATTATATATAGCTGATGGATGATGTGGATTTGTTGTAGTTCTATATGGAACTATGGAAAAGTGTATGCTAGTTTTTTAGGTGTTGATCGTGCCTTGCAGATGAAATAGAAATCATATAAGGTTTGTCAGGAGTAGCAAGCATTCTATAGCTAATAAGCGTGTATACAATTTTTTTTTAGATATTTTTCATAATATACGATGACGAACAATAGTAATTTGAGAAAAATAATGTCGATTTTGACGTCATAAAAAATGGACAATAATGTAATAAAATAAATTTAAAAAAAACGGACCAAACAAGGTTTTGATGTCGTTTTAAAACAGAAATTAAAGATGTCTTAGTCTTTGATGTCGGTTTAAAAACGACATCAAAGGCCTCTTTAATGTCGGTTTTAAAATGACTTTAAAGGTCAACGAACACTAAAGACCTTCAATAACACCATCAAAGATGTCGATTTAAAAAAAAAACATTAAAGGCCTTTAATGTCGTTTTTAAACCGACATTAAAGTCGAAACGATATTATAGACCTTTAATAGAGCTAGCAAAAATGTTGGTTTTAAATCAACAATTTTGAAAATAGAAAAAATTCACAGGCCCACACTAGAAAATACAAAAAATGTCAAAGTCAACACGCAATTAATTGACTACTCGCACACTTATATATTTGATACACAATCTTGTACCAAGATCGTTTAGATTTGGTTATCTGATCGTTTAGATTTAGCTACCCAGATCTAAATCAATTTTTGTCAAGATTCTTTGGTACACGATCATTTAGATTTAGTTATTTTTTATATACGATCGTTCGATTTTTTTTTCAAGAGTTGGTGGTACAAAATCGTTTAGATTTGACTATCAAAATCTAAACGATTGTGTACCAAATCTAAACGGTTGTAACCAAATCTAACAAATATAAAAGATTTTGAGAAAAAAATGTTAGATACATGTACCAATGTCCAACGATTTTTGTTCAAGATCTGCTATATTTTAAAAAGGTTTTTAAATTGCATTCAACATAGCTAATAAAAAAACACGATAAAAAGTTTTAGTCCTCCATTTTGAATAAGATGAGCTATTAGAACTTTTAGTTTTGTAAAAGGTCTGCTATAAAGTTTTTGATTAGCTACCAATACCCTTATTCTTGCAACTGTAGTGACATATCAAATGATGACTTCAAGTAAGAGAGCGGAATAGTTAAGTGTAAAACCTTTTTAATTGATTACAACGTGAACGTGTTGTTTCATTGATCATTGGCATCTTATTCTGTCCACTTTGTTAGTTTTAGAATTTGTATGATATGGATATAATTTGATTGATTCACGTTTCATTCGTAAGAAGGCGTCATACTCTTTGTTTCATTGACATCTTACCCACAGACTTAGCAGTGATCCAACGAAAGGGTTTGATAGTGAGCCACAATCCGACACAAACCACCTCACAAAACTACATTCTCCCAGATACACCTCTACTAGAAAAGACAATTTAATAAGAAAATGTAATCATAAGCTTCATCAACTTCAAAACATATCACACTAACAGAAAAAAACACCGTGACAACAACTTTTTTTTCTTCAAACAGTAACCCATCAAATAATGAAGAAATCTTTTGGAAAATGACAAGCATTAGAAATGGCGGAAGTAATATAATTCAATTCTTCTATGCCAAAGAGCCCACACATTATATCATCAACCAAAACTTTTGATAATAATATCTTTAAATTTTAACAAGTTTCCTAAATCTGAAGTTTCAAATATTTCAACTCCATCAAAACTCATCTATCATCTCTAAATATAACAAAATAAAAATAAGTTGATAAAATATTTACAAACCCGAAAATAAAAAAGTTCATAAAACGCCATTTTTTTTAAAAAAAATATTCTAAGTTTGTTATTCACTTTCATTGTCTTTTTTCTCTCTTTTGCAATTATTTTTCTTTTTTTCATCGTCTCTCTCTTCTTCTCCAGTTTTTCTTTTATTTTCCTTTCAAATTGTTAGTTTGTTTAAGATTACGTACTAAATATAAAAAATCTATTTTTTTTTTCAAATAACTTTTAAATATAAAAAATTGAGAAAAAAATAGTTGAAATATTGGATAACCAAATGTTGATGATTGTGTACAAAAAAAATCTTAAAAAATCGTTTAGATTTGGATAACCAAATTTTAATGATCATTTAATATAAACGACTGTGTACTAAATCTAAATGACCATTGTCCAAATATAAACAATCGTATACTAAAAAATCTTAAAAAAAGTCATTGAGATTTGACACCCAAATTTAAACTATAAAATTTAAAGGATTATGTACCAAAAAATCATAAAAAAATCGTTTGGATTTGACTAACCAAATTTAAACGATTAAATCTAAATTATTGTGTACCAAAAATTCTTGAAAAAAAATAATTCATATTTGACTTCAAATTTAAACGATCGTGTAATAAAGAATAGTCAAATCTAAACGATCGTTTCCAAAAAATATTCATGATCGTTTTTCAATTAATCATGAACATTTTTTGTATTTCTTACCGTGGATGTGTGGTCTTTCTTCGCTTTTGAAATTGTTTTATATCATACAACTATTTATTAAAAAAAAGACACCATTTAATTACATAGAGCATTAATATCATTTTTATCCTTTATTTAAAAAAATATTTATTTCATCACCTATGATATAATTCACATAGTGAATTCTCACTTTAGTTGTTAGTTCAATTATATAGAAGATGCGTAAATAACGTCACATATGTCTTAAAGTTTAACATTAATTTGTTACCAAATAATTTTGGCAGAAAAAAATCTCTCAATGTTCTTTTAAAACAATTTTAGAGTTGGAGGGTTAAAGTGAGATTTTCTATACCTTTAATCTAAAGGGTACTTCGTATAATAATGGAGGAAGATGATAAAGCTTTAAAGTTAATGTCTATCTATTTTAATTTTCTGACTATATTAATACACACACTTAGAGCACAGTCATTGAAGAAATATCTTGCCACTGCTCGCAAAAAGGTGACTTAACTATTCAACGTGTTAAGGCTATACTATCTTTCCTTAAATGTTTACACAAGTACTACATAATATATTTATAGCTTCTAGAAATATTAAATCTATATCAGTTAGGCCTAGATGTATGTTATTATTATTATTATTCTTTTTATCTAAACTCTTAGAATAGAGTTTCAAAGTACTTAACATTAGGACCACAGCTTATCTTGCTATAGCAGTATGCAAGTGGTATATATATGTTTGACATAAGCATTATTTAGAGACCCTAGAAAGAAAAGACATGATCTTCTTAAATAACTCAAAGAAAAGAGATGAGACAAAGCATGGTGTGTGGAGACAAAAATGCTGTGTTTGGAACATAACGAAAAGGCCCAATTAAGCAGCCAACAACTATAAGTGTCGAACTGTGTGTATTCAATGTTGGAAGCACATGCAGATGTCTTCAACTTTAGCTTACATATAATTAACATAATTTGTTTGCTCTACTCTATTGAAAGCTACGATAACCTCTTGTTGGAGGTTACATATTGGGGTTAGGGCTTTGTATTTTTGGAACTTTCTTCTCACTTGCCTCTCTCTATATGACCCTCACCTAGTTAATCAAATTTGTTTTGTATTTTTATTTATAAGTTTTAGAAAAAAATATATCAAATTATACTTCAAAACTTTCATGATTATACAATCTTTTTTAGACTCTATTCTAACTGTTGGGCTTGATTTTATTTTCTTTCATTTTGGGCCTCAATTTGTCCAGGATTTGAAGAATGCTTGTAGGAAAGAAAGCCACGTTGATTGAAGGGTAGCTGTCCACACGTGAGAATGAGGGCAATTAACCTTGCATGTTAGAGAGAGGAAAATACGAAAAGGAAAAAGAGAGGACTTCACTTTACCTTTTCTTTTCTTCTTCTTCTTAGATATTCTCTCTTGTAAACAAACCATAGAGACTTTGTTTCTTTGTGATTTTAGTTGAGCAGTACTGATTCACAATAAAGTAGAGATGAAGGAAAAGGGGGAAGATTGCTCAAGAGTTTTACGTGGTTCGGCCAAGTATGTGCTTACGTCCACGGAGAAGGAACGGAGAAGGAACTTTTCTTATTTATGATGATGAGTATTCTTACTCTTTATATTTTGATAAAAAAAAAAAAAAAAGCTTATTAGAGTGAAAGTTCTCCTCACGTGCATCCTGGAAAAATTACAAGGAAGTCACCCAACATAGAATTACCCCAAGCTAAGTATGTTTAACTTTGAAGTTCCTATGATCGAGCCACCGAAAAAAAGATGCACCTTGTTGGTATAGGTAGACACTTTTAATTCTTTTAAGTCTTTCTTAACATTACTTTCATGTCCTTAGGATCTTTCTCATTCAGATGTGATACTAGTTCATTCATGTCTCCCTTCTAATCTCGGGCATTACATGTCCATCAGCTTCCGCTTGATTCGTCCCCGAACCACATCTTACTGAGGGAGGTTTCGCTCTAATACCATCTGTAACGCCTGAGGCCCAAAATTCATACCAGAATTTGGAATTTGGATCTTCGACATTTCCCTTGATCCCGTGCGACCTGGCAACATCATCCTTACTATCCTTAAAGGCTTATTAGAGTGAAAGTTCTTCTCACAAACCAACACGAGTCCTTTCAGCATGCTTTGTCCTCACTCACATGCATCCTATATGGATTTTGGTTGGTTCATGGATTTGACCATTTGGCTCAACTATATGGATTTTGTTCTTATTTAGCATTTGAGCTAGATAAAGTCTATTTTTGTGTTCAACTGTACTTTTAGCCCAAACAATAATAATCTCTAATTGGACTAAAATAATTAACGTAATCCAATGATAAAGACAAAATTGGCTGAAATCATTTAGATTGGCTAGTCCTTGTCTTCAATTTTAATTTGGAACGAGTGTCAATCTTTAATTGATCTCAAGTTGAATTGTTTAAAATTATGCCATTAATTTCATAAATGACGTGATAATTTGTGATTGGTTTGAAATTTCTCATTCGAAAATAATAATAAGAAATTAGGAATGATATTTTTGTGAAAAGAAAAACATGCTTCCAAGAATAATCATATTTTGCAATATGTCGTAAAATCTTTTAAATCAAGTTACACAACATCAATATCTTTACAATTGTTGGCTTCATAGTTGACTCAAGTGATATCTAAATTTTTGAAAAATTATAGTGAATAGCAAGAAGATAAAATATATACAAAAATAGGAAATGTTGATCCATCAATTGGGAAAGTTTTTTTTAAAATATCAAGTCTTCCCTTCATTGCATGGTAACGTTTTCTCTTTATCATTGATATTATGCTATTATCGATAGCTTCTAGCATTGATATCATGTTGAAAGAGATGAATTCTATTATTAATAGCATATTAAAAATGAAAGAAGCCATCGTTGATAACCACAATATAGAGGATATTAGCGATATCAACGATAGAACTTGTGTGATATCCACATATTAAGTTTCTTTCCAAGTTGATAACCAATTATAGAATTCTGCCATTGATAGCTGCAAGTGTTAATATTTCAATGTTAATTTTAATTGATGATAGTCTATCAGTGATAGCCATGGTAGAAGATTATCGGTGATAACTAAACTTCAAATCGAAAAAAAAAAAATAGTGATAATCGTTGACAAGAGTTATGGTTACCATTGATAAAAGTTATCAATAGTAACCACTAATAAAAGATATCAGTGATGCCTTTGATAGAAGTTATTAGTGACAATCGATGATAGAAGCAATAAGTGAAGCCAAACTTCAAACTGAGAAAAACAAGAAGCAAATAAACTCGGTTATTACTGATAGAAATGATTAATGACTAGCAATAGTAGAAGTTATAAGAGATAACTAGAAGGCAAATGTGGATGAAGAATGAACTGATAACCGAAAAAAAAAAAAAAAAAAAGAAGAATTTGTGTGTGAAAGAATGAAAAATTAAAACAAACATCTAAAGCTATCAAAGATAGTCACTCATAGAAGCTATTAGTGATAAATCTATATGTGGATGAAGAACGAACTCATAACCGAAAAAAAAAGAACAATTTGTGTGTGAAGATCAATGAAAAATTAAAACAAACATCTAAAGCTATCAACGATAGTCCCTCATAGAAGCTATTAGTGATAAATTTATATGTGGATGAAGAACGAACTCATAACCGAAAAAAGAAGAAGAAGAATTTGTATGTGGAAAATGAAAAATTAAAACAATCATCTAGAGCTATCAAAGATAGTCAATCATAGAAGCTATTAGTGATAAATCGATGATAACTGTTACCACTGATTATCACTAGTAGCAACTATCTGTAAATCGCACGTAAAAATACTGGATTTTGGGTTTTTTTTTTTTTTTTTTTTTGTATTTCCAATAAATTTGTCCTATGTGCCTAATAATTTTGTATGTTGTGCTACAAATTATAATATTCAAACTCAAATGGTTATAGATCAAATTTCTTCTATATTATTTTAGGAAGATTTAAAGATTCAATCTAATTCAAAAATAATATTTCACAAATATCCTGATATTTGTATAACATAGATTTTTACAAAAAAGAAAAAAAAAGAAGATAAATTTAAAATGTCATATTATCTGTTTTGTTAAATAAATATTAACAATGCATGGAAATCAATATTGAATTATAATTATTTAATTTTCAATTTTTAACAAACATTTATTGCAATATATATGGTAATTATTGAGTAGGTTTTAATTTAGAATTTTTTTTATAAATTATAATAAACAAACAAAATATTTACGGACCACCCTCTAATAAAATGAAAAAATCCATGAACTACTATTTTTTTTTAGAAGAATTTGGGTTTGTCCTTTTTCATATTCTCTTTCTTTTTTTCTTTCCATTGCATTCTCTTTTTTACATGTTTTTTAAAATATTTTTGTTTGTCGTTCTTCTCCAATTTTATCTTTCTTTTCATTCTCTTTTTCTTTCCTTTCTACAGTTTATTTTTATTTTCTTAAACAGTTATTTGATTGTTTTTCTTTTCATCGTCCTTTTCTCTTGTTCTGTAATTTTTTTTATTATTTTTAAACTGTTATTTTGTTGTTTAATATGGTGTGTCAAATATAAAAAATCGTGAAAATGATCCTATACTAAAAGTAGTCAAATTTAAACGATCGTTTTCCAAATTTAAACGATCGTTTCTCAAATATAAACGATCATTTTCCAAATATAAATGATCGTGTACCAAAAAAATCTGGAAGAAAATCGTCGAAACTTGACTACCCAAATTTAAACGATCAAATCTAAATGATCGTTTACAAAAAATCTTGAAAAAAATCGGTGAGATTTGGTTACCCAAATTTAAACGATCATGTACCAAATTTAAGCGATTTTGTGTCAAATCTAAACGATCATGTACGAAGAATCTTGAAAAAATTATTTAAATTGTGTACGATCAAATCTAAACAATGGAAATAATAGTCAAATCTAAACGATCTTTTCTAAATATATTATGTGTTTTCCAAATATATTAGGGGCGTTGGATGCCAATTAATCATGAGATACTTTTTGTATTTTCCAATGTGGACCGATAGACTTTTGTCAAAATTATTATATTTTTTAAAAGACCCCTTTCATTTAATATTAAGAATTTGTTTTTATAGTTAGGTTTAAAATTTTACTTTCGTTGATTTAGTTGTCATCTTCATTATTTCTCGACAATTTTTATGAATTCGATCAACCGGTTTAATAGATGAGGGCATGTTCTGTTGTGCGCTATTAATTTGGTCTCGAAATTCTAAGATGTATAACCAATGTCAGCACTCTATGTTTTGTAGATCAAAATGTTTTCGGTAAATGAGTGTAACAAAATTATTAGTAAATGGGTGCAACTTTATATTGTTCGATATTTATTTATTTTATTATCATATTCACTACATTGCAATGTATATATCTCACCTCCTGTTATAGCTATTAATATATTCAAATTGAATGTGGCTAGTCTTGTTTTTATATATTTAATAGATACTACCATACATTTCTTATGTTACAGTATGTTTTTCCTATATTACAATTACAACATATTTTATTCATGTAGTTTGAGTAATATTATCTTCCTTATTTTATTCGATACATTACATTATTTTAAATATATATAGTTTATATGTCCATATATGTGTTATTATATTTACTTATAGACGCCACGGCATATTTTATTATATATGTAATCATACCTCCTATATATTTAGGATATATATTATTATAAACGTTTGTGCCTTTTCAACATATTTATATAATATATTTAATTATAATTTATATATTTTAATATTTAAGACACACGTGTATGTCAGACAAATAAGACAGTCTGACGTAGTCGTACGTACAATTTTTGTGGCTATTTTATGTATGTACTCAAAAGAGAGAGGATAATAAAATTTGAACCATAATACACACAAATTCGATCAACCTAATTGGTTTAAGCTATTAGGGTAATTGAATCTATTAAAATGGGCTAATAGTGTAGAAATCCGCGATAACAAATAGGGTAATTATAATAGATGACCATTTGAAGAATAATAATTGAGGGTATAGCAACATTTTAAAAAAATTGCAAATATAGCAAAACTATCGCTGATAGACTTGTATCACTGATAGACTCGTATGATTTATCGGTGATAGACCAATTTTTATAACATAATCTATTAGTGATAGACTCTATCATTAATAGAATTTGACAAATTTTGTTATATTTGCAATTTAAAAAAATGTTATTATATACTTAATTATTTTGAATTTAATTGCTAAATTTGCAACTATCCCTAATAAATAGATGATTTTGAAAAATGTCCAAAGAAGCTCTTCTTTAATATAGGGTTGGGCTTATTCTGTTTGAACAAATAAGTTGGACTTATTGGGTTTAAAGCCTAATACTATCTTTAAGCCCATTGAAATTTAGTTTTTGGGAAATTGGAATAGATAGCTTCGTTTAAATATTCTTCAAAAATAGCTAAGTAGTTGGGTTCAATTCCAACATTAGCAATTAGCAAGTTGTCATTTTCGTTAATGGCAAAACCGTTTTTTTTAAACTATAAATAAGATTCTCCAAAAACTAAAAATACCCTTATACACGTAGAGTGCAAGTTACATTATTAAGCTAAAATAAATATAATTATACTTTAACGAGGGAAATTGCATCACATGACAAAAAAATTTATAAAAAAAATAGATAATAATAAATATGACAAGTAATTAGATATATCACTATATCAGAGGGTTATCTGCACTATATCAAAGGGTTATCTGCTTTTAAATTTGCTACTTTTGCAATTTAGAAAGTGTAATGACGTGGACCCTATTATCATAATTTTTTTTGCTATTTTTGCAAATGCTCTCTTTAATAAATGTTGAAAAATAATTACGGCTACATGTCTGTCCAATCAAAATCAGAACGCTTCATCTCCATTTCCTTTACTTGTTGGAGTGATCTCCATTTTTCATTTTTGTTTTTTGATTCTCCATCTTCCTTAATTTGTCTCCATTTTCCATTTTTCTTTTTCGATCACATCTTCTTCAAATGGACAAACCCTAATCTTTCACCTTGAAGCAAACAAATCCTAATCTCCACTTAGCTCCCTTTTGCAAGTTACCGTTCCACTTAAAGTTTTTAGTTCCATCTTCAACTTTATCATGCATTTTCAAGAAGAAAATTATGAACATTTGAAGCATATAAATACTATCTTCATTTCTCTTTCATCTTTGATTTTTAAGTCTACAACCTGTAATCTCAAACACTTGGTGTTGAAGAACAAAAACCTTCACTCAAAAGAACAACGATACAAAAGTTGCATCTTCTTTGTCTCTTAGGGAAAATTTTAGCTGATTTTTTAAAATTATTTATACTATTTAATTAATAAAATGTAGATGAAATTTGAGAGATTTTATCTAAAAGCCCAATATCTCAACCTATTTTGTTGGAAAAAAAGGTATAGTAAATCATTTTGAAACCATTTTCTCCTATAATTAAAAGGGACGAAAGAGAAGAAGACCATGACAAATACAAGACACAATGATCACTTGAGAGTTACATAGGTGACTGGAAAAATACCTAAACAATCTGAAACTAACGAGATCTTAAATAGTGAAGAAAATGTATTCCCTTTAAAAGATTTAATTATTTCAAATATGCACAATCATAGTTACGAGGAATAAGAGACTAAAGATGATATCGATAAAGAAAAAAATGAGGAAAAACAATGAAGGAAGAGATTAGCTATGAGTTAAACATTCAAATTTAAAAAATAAATTAAAATCTAATACAAAAACTAATTTTAATTTTTAAATTAAAAATTCAAAAGCTAAAAACTAAATTGAGATCTAATACAAAAAATAATTTAAATTTCTAAATTATTAATTTAAATTCAAAAAATAAATTAAGATCTAATTCGAAAAATAATTTTAGCTTTCAAATTATGAAGGGTTGAAAAATTCAATCAAGTAAGATTATTTTGAAATAAAATCAAGGTTGAAATTTAACCAACAAATATTAATAATATATGGTTATTTTGAAACAAATAAATGAATAAAGTTGTAAAAATCTTGAACAAAATTGTTAAATCTCAAGATATTAGAAAGAGGTTATGATAGGAGTTGGATACATTAATAAAACATCAAAATTAATTACCGACTCATAAGTGCATATTACAAATTAATTACACTAAAGAGATTTCTAATAAGAAAACAAATATTGAAATAATTACAGTTTGTGAATTTGAATATTTTGGTATTATATAAAGTATCATGCACGTGTGGCACTCCCAAAATCATGTGAGTTGGTAAGTTATTTCTTCATTCAGATGAGCATTCAATTATAGACGTTAAACTAATATTGATAGAAATTATAATTTAATTAACGTTATTTTGTCAAATGAATATGTCTTGGTCTAAAAGTTTTTCTAAACACAATTAATGCAACAACTTTTAAATTTTAATTTATTTTCATCCTTTTATGAATTAATGATACTCAACTAATTATATGTATATATATACATATTATATATGTACATAGTGCTATATTTTTAGGATAAGCTAATTTAAATTTAATAAGAAACATTGGAAAACAAACAAGTGAGTTCTCACTTAAACAAAAAGGACATGAAATAAGAATGATAAAAAAAATAGATTTAAACAATCTTTATTACTTAAAATTACACAAAGATAAACATATAGAAATATTATGATTTGATCGTTACATATAACTATTATTGCAAATATATAAGTAAATAAATTTTCAAGTATATATATAATGGACATAATAAAATTTATAAGAAAACAAATTTCATAATTACTTGCCATATAAAATTCATAAATGCCCTAAATGAAAAACATACTCTCACGCATGAATTGAAGCAACAATAGTCATAAAATAATATTTGAATATGTCATCATCATTTGCTTCTCGTGTTGTATATGTACCTATCAAAAGTTAAACAAAAAAGTATCAATAAGTCAATAAACAGATGGTAGGTTCTATAATTATGATTTAATGACACTATAATTATAATGTAAAACCTACTTATATTATTTTTAATCAACACATTAGAGAATGCAACAAAGCATATGATGACTATGGAGATCTAACGTTGAGTTTAATGCAAGCTCACAAGCTCTCCAAGAGCTTTATCATAACTGATATCAACCCATGTTTCTTTAATGTATCTTTGCTATTAAAAATTCAACCTCCCTTCGGGTAAGTCTACAGCATATGAATCTAAATCTACTAAATCTAAAAATAGAATAAGATCTAATATAAAAACTAGTTTAAATTTTTAATTATTAAAGGTTGAGATTCAACCAACTAAGATTATTTTGAAATAAAATTAAGGGTTGAGATTGATCATTAATAAAAACTAATAGTTTGGTTATTTTAAAATTTTAGTAAAATGAAGTAAAGTTAAAATTTTCCACCAATTGGTTGAGTCCTATGATATTAGGAAGATGTTATGATAGAAGTTGTTATATCTCTAACACTCGGAAATAATTACATTCTCATAAATGTATAAAACATATTAATTACACTAGATAAACAAAATCATTACCGTTCAGAAATATGAGTATTTTGGTATTTTATAAAATATCTTGCACATGCTATGAGTGTCATTTGCTAAAATACCATGCACGTGCTATCAAATACTCAATCTATAAATTACCATGCACGTGCTATGATTACATGGCCACTAAAATTGAGTATTTGATAGACACATGGTATGATGTTGGATTATTAAAGGGTTGACATATGGCTATGGCCACTAAGCACACTAATGATCATCTATATATTATTAATGGTATTTATTATACTCACTCTTAGATGTCCATTACATATATGAAATATGTCTCGTTAAAACCCCACTAGAAAAAACTCCAATGAAAAAAATCCTAGCAAAGGAAAAAGAGTATATATTTCATATACACTTACAAAAATAAAAAGAGTACATTCTAATGTTATGCACCACTTTTTCAAAGGTCGTAGTAGGTAATGGTTTTGTAAATAAGTTTGTCAGGTTATCCCTTGAACAAATTTGTTGTATTGTGATGTTGTCATTTTCTTCAAGATCATGAGTATAGACAAACTTCAGTGAGATGTGCTTTTTTCTATCACTTTTAATATAACCTCTTTTTATTTGAGTTATACATGTCGTGTTATCTTCGTATAATGTTGTTGGAAGGAGTTTACCAGAAAACAAAACACATGATTCTCCAATGTGTTGAGTCATTTATTATAACTATATACATTCTTCGCTAGCCTCATGAATTGCAAGAATTTTGGGATAATTTGAGGAGGTAGTTGTTATGGTCTGCTTTCCTGATTGCCAAGATATAGCAGCTCCTCCACATGTGAATAAATAACATGTTTGAGATCTAGTTTTGTGTGAATCAAATAAATATCTAGAATTTGCAAAACCAATTATGTTAAAATTTTTATTTATTTGAATAAAATAATCTCATATCAATTGTTACTTAAAGATAACGAAGAATATGTTTAGTTTCTTTCCAATGCCTTTTCGTTGGAGAGGAAGTGTATCAAGATAATTAATTTACTAAAAATGCAATATTTGGTCTTGTATTATTAACAAGATACATAAGTGCACCAATTGCAATAAGATATCGTACTTTGGGACTAAGCAGTTCTTCATTATCATCTCGAGGTCAAAATATATACTCCTTCATATCTAGTAAGTGTACTTGTATTGGTATGTTTAATGGATGTGTTTTATCCATATATAGTTGTGATTTATGTCATAAAACTCGAAAATAGTAAAAATAATTCATTGACCGTTATTAATTAATAAACTGTTATTATTATAATTTTAGTAAATGTTATTGATTATATTATTAGTTTTGTCTTAATAACTCAAATACAATAAACTAACATCCTAATTTGTTTGATGAGTCTTGAACAGTATGTAGAGTTATATTTATATTTAAATATGATTCAAATCTAATTTATGTTAAATATAATATATCTAAGTTCGATATTAATTAATTGGAGAATTAATTAATAATTTAGTTTTTTTCTTTAAATATATTTTTAAAAATATTAATTAACATTAAAAAATTGGTATACCTAACTAGTGTATCAATTTTAAACTTTGATCTTGGTTTTGATTAATATATTTACTTAATTATGGTGTCTATATTAATCAAATTATTTTGTCTATATTGATCAAATTATTTTTTCAAGGTTTAGACTAATACAATCTTCAAGTTTGGAAAGTGTAAATCTATATTTAATAGGTACAAATACTAGTACTAATAATAAATACTTTTATGGGTAATTTTGACTTGAAAGAATACACTAAAGATCAAGAAAAATAAATTCAAGATAAGCAGGGTAAGACTCGAATAAACTCAAAGCTAATTAGTCATTGGGTTAATTAAGGTTTAATTCTAACTTGTTCACGATTAAGAAAAAAAAAATTATGCCAAACACATCCTTAATACATAATTATAATTCGATATGAGGTAACTTAAATCATACCTATGTTCGATATGAAGTAAGTTTTACATTCTTTTGCTCTCAAACTTAACCATTGGTGTGTGTGTGGCAATTGGCAAATACTAAATCGATGTGCAAGTGATTTTTTACAAGTCAGGTTCTTGGTTCATTCAAACAAATTCATTGCTCGTGTCAAGTAAAGAACACATGTATTTTTCATGTTTAAATTTTGATATCTAACAATAATAATAAATTGAAAAAGTGATGACACCCACGAATATAAGTTGAGACGGAACTTCCAAATTTGAATTGTTTTGTTTTTGTTGTCATTTGGAAGAGTCACCAATGATGAACAATTTGTGGTAAAGCTGTCTACCTTTTGTTTCTCTCCCCATGTGATAAATCATGTGATAGTGGGGACTCCATGTGGCATGTTTATCTTTACACATATTCTTTTTTTCCCCAATAATAATTATACTACCTCAATAAATAAGGCAAGATTAAATTATTATGATCTTATAATGTATAAAATGGATCGAGAATTAAAATATAAAAGAAACGTACATCAAATCCAAAAACTTAACTAATAAGTGAACATAAATTTAATATAATCGATGAAACTCCACTTTATTGAAAATAAATTTAAGTGATAATTATAAATATAACAATTAGATTCAAAGTATTAATATATATAACAACAATTTTTTTAAAAAAATAAATATAACAGAGTTGTGAAAGATTATCAATAATAAAACTCTTTCGATAATAGATCATATTACAAATATTGTTTTTTTACTTACCATGACATCAACAATAAAAGTATATATATGGTAAAGTTTGTTGCATTTGCATTTTCTAAAAGTGTTGCTTGATTATTATCCATACAATGTTAAATATGGAGGAAATTATAACATTGCAAAGCCTTAAACCCACCCAAAGGCAGATTTATTAAGAGGCCAAAGGACTGTCTTCTTCACATTATCGATTTTTGTATTGTAATACTAATTTTGGAAGTGTTGGATTACAAAATATATTAAATTTAGCTTTAATTTACCTAAATTCTGCTTCTACTACAGTGGTTGTGCCCCTTGGTTGTAAGTTCAAATCTCGTATGCTAAAATTATTTTCTTGAAATAGTTTTTATTCCAAATATCAATTATATTTTTATTTCAAATATCAAACTTCTTCCTAAATTGTTACAAAATAGACTTTTTCAAAACATCAATAAATTTCTTTTCTCAAATATCAATAATTTTCTTTCCCTACATATCAAATTTCTTCCTAAATTTTAATGATTTCTTAAAATGAATATATCAAATTTCTTCCTAAATTTTAATGATTTCTTAAAATGAATATATTAAATTTCTTCCTAAATTTCAAGAATTTTCTAAAAGGAAGATAATTTGATTTCCTAAAAGAAAGATAATTTTTTAAAAAGAGAAAAAAAAATTCATGAATTTTTTTTTAAAAAAATGCAACAAAATCGGTGATCCAAATTTCCACTCCCTCGACAATATCCCATGAAAAATGTATCATTCATTCTTTTTTCTTTTCTTTTTTGTATGCAAATTTTAAATTCACATATTTACTTTTAAAAAAATCATGTGAAATTTTCAGTCTTTCTTTATTACTACAAATGTAGTTAATGTTATTGAAGTAGTGAAACATCGAGATAATTTTTTTGACATTTTTTAGTGTGTTTATAATATAGTGCCCGATGCCCCCTATGTAAACTTTTTAGTTCTGCCACTGCACCTACCTTCTTAGATTACTTTCTTTGATACTATCTTATACTACTTTAATCCAAAAACTTAACTTAATGGATGAAAACAATCTTAATGTTATAACTAACAAATTCAATTATTTATCTAATTAGAATGTTAAAGGAAGAGAAATTTTTAAAAGTAGTAGATTTTACAAAATATTTATAACCTATAAAAAATTCTATCAATGATAGTCATTGATATGCTATAGTGATAGAAGACTGTCAGTGATAAAATCCAAAATTATGCTATAACTTGTAAATATTTTAATTTATTTTATTATTTTTAAAAATACCCGTTAAAAAAACCTAATAAAATAAAAGTTTATACATTATTTATAATATGATTCTATAATTCAAGAAATTGTAAGATACAAATGGTAATTATTAGGGACTTATTTCAAGCTCATTAAAGCTATACATTCTTTTTTTGTATTTTGTATTATTAAAATTAAATTTATTTTGTATTTTGAATTACTAAAATTGAATTATTTTATACAATTTCATCATGCTATAAGTTTCTATCCTTTGTTAACCAAATAGTTGAATTTATAATCAAATTTTGTAAACACAAAGCAATAATTTTAAAAATAAGGACTCTTAGAAATAAAAGATAGCTTCATTTGTAAAAATAAAACAATCATTTAAAAGTTAATTAAAAATTTTATCATGTAAATTTTTCTAAATTTTTAATATTAAAGAAATCAATTAATATATGAACTAGCATAGTATAACAAACTAAGTTAAAAAAAATTGTTTGGATTTATCTCATATTTGAAATCACTTTTCTCCAATTTCAATCACATTCATAAAAAAATGAAAATGAAAAATTTGAATATCTAAAGATTCATTACTTAAACCAACCCAATCTATGTATTTTATGGTTGGATTAGATTGAGATCATTTTTTTTTTAACAATTAACGATTAGTTGGATTGTAAATTTATACAACCAAAACTATAAGGTTGAGTTTCAACCCAATTCAACGGAACCTCTACTTTGCCGTGAATAATTTACTTTAAATAAATTTTATTTCTTTTACGAACTCCATTAAAAAATAGTTTAATTAATAAAAAAATTACTTTACCTATTTGGAGGATTTTATGTTATTTGATAATTAATGCGATAGATATGTTTTCTAAAATAAATTTTGAGTTTATACAATTTTATTTAAGTACTTTTTCTTAAAACAACATTTTAATTCAAAATACATTTTAAATTATTTCTTTATTAAGTGAGCATCTCTTTTAAAGGGTTAAATGAATATAAAAAATATGTAGTCAATAAAAAAGTTATATATAATAAAATTTAACAAATTTTATTTTGGAAAGTATAAAATACACCTTATAACAATAAAGTTATTTGATAATGATTCGTTTACTGAAAAAACATATTTATAAAAAGGTATTCCAAAATGAAAGTGGAAAATGAAGATGATATAAGAAAAGTGATTTTATGTTAATGTTTTAATACATAATGAATTCTATAAGATATAATGCATTAAAAAATAATTTTGGAATGGATGTTAAATTCTTGAATTATATAACAAAACTTTGTTTTTAGCGGAAACATGTTACTTTTATTTTTAAATATAATTTTTTTCAAAGTTTATATGATTTTTTGTTAAGAAGAAGATTGTATTCGTTAAAGAAAGCGTGAAAACTTCTATTGGAGGGAAGAGCTTAGTACATGCACTTTAGATAACTTTTTTTTTAATCTACTTGTTGATGTTTAAAATCAAATTAAAAATTATTTTTTTAAATATAACAATTCATTATTTATTAAAGCACCAACTTTATAATTTATTCTAGGAAGGAAAAAAGAAAAAGAAAAACTTAGTACACTTGTCTAGTATCTCATATCATACCAAGTGAATAAATTATTTGTTAAGAAGAAAAAATAAATTTACATACTATTTTATAGAAAAATGTGATTATCTATTATGCTCTAGCACACTATACATCAAATAACTAATTTTGGAAAAATAGTTGAGTTTGGAAAATAAAAAAACAAATACATATACAAGATTTTTATAGAAAAATGTACGCACATGTGAGTTTAAATTATTGAAAATTTTAAACATTTTAATTTCTAAAATTTATCATAATTTATTGCAAAATCATAAATTTGTGATGAACTTTTATTAATTACTTGATAAAACTATTTAACTTCTAAAATTTTTAAAATTCTAAAATAAAATAAATTTAAAGTTTTTATTACTTTTAATGAATATCTTAGGACAAAAATTGAGAAGCTACTTTCATATTTTTACTCTTACACGTTCTATTACCTTTAACTATAATTAATAATTAGATTCTAATAAAAGCTAAATAATTCATACACAATAAAAGTGTATTAACCACACTTCATCATTTTATTAATAAAACAACTCTAATAAAAAAAATTAATTAAAAAAACATGAGCAAAGAATTATTCTTTTACCATGTCTACGATTTTCCATTGATACATTCTAAACAAAGAAAAATTTTCATGGTTACATGATTCAAACATATTTCATAAAAAATGCACATACATATATTTAGATCACATGTTTACATTCTAATAAAAAAAAATCTAAGATTATATGATTTAAACATCCATAAAGGAATACAAGAAGACATATTTATATATAGAAGTAAATAAATACAACAAAAATAAAAAATAAAAGAGAACGCAATAATGATTATTTGATTTCTTCTTTTATCTTAACAGCTTTTTGTCGTGGCTTATGAGTTTGAATGGAAGAAAAGAATAAAATATTTATACTAAAAAATTTCAAAGAGAAGGAAATTGGGAGATAGAGAAGAGTTAATAAGAGAGAAGAGAATGTGAAAAGTTGAGAGATAAAAGGTTAAAAGAAAGATGAAAGAATGAATGAGGAAAAAATAAGTTTTAATAAGAGAATTAATTAATTAGAGAGAAAAGTGACTTTTTTTTAGATATGGAGAGAGTTATTTTCTTACGTTTAGGAAAAAATAGTGGAAGGAGAGAATAATAAATTAATTAATTAAACAACATAAAAGTAAAATATAACCCATCATAAGATTCAACCATCATAATAATAAAATAAATTTAAAAAATTAATTTAATTTAGTAATTAACTACATTAGTTTTTGTATTTAAATGACAAAATTGCCAACAAAATAATAATAAAAACCTTATAATGAAATGACAAAGTTGGAACAAAAAATGTCTCCCCATCCATACTTTTATACTATAGAAAAAAAATATATATTCATAGAAATTAAAAAGGTTACCCACATGCGAGCTAACACAGTCCATCATCTTCTATTTCCTGCTTTACTTAAGGAAATAAGAAAAAAAAAACAAGTAATAAATAAGGTTGTCTTCTTCTCGAGTATGTATAGCTAGTTAGTTGAGTTAGGGGTGTCAAGGAGTTAAGTGCATATTTGCATCTCTACCCTTTCTTTGTGATCTTCTTCAAAAGTGTTTCCACCTTCAGATACTAAATAATGAACTTTTGGAGAAAAAAATGTGATGGAAAGAGTAACAAACTAATGGAAGAAAATACTCAATAATATTGGTAGAAAGAAATCAAGAAATCCATTTATATAGTAGTGAAAGAGTAAATTGTTTATTTGTTTCACACTTTTTTACACATTAAAAATTAGAGGATGAAAACAATTTTGAGGACATCAAGTAAATAGTTGATGAAATGAACATTAGAATTATGGCATATGTTAAATGTTTGAAAATTGGAGATTTTCAAACAAAGCTACCATATCTTTGCAAAACGGCATCTCCACACTTTAACATTCTCTCCCTACACTTTAACATTCTCTCCCTTTTCTACATTCTTACGTTGACACCATCATTTTCTTTTTTTTACCTTTCCTTGTTTTCCTTTTATATCTATATATTACTCATATCTATATTAATTAACACAATATGTTCAATAAGTTAAGTTACATCAAAATTAAATAGAAACTAATTAACAGTCAGTGACATTTTCTTGAACATTTTTAGTAACTAATGGCCTCCGTTGTCTTAATAACTTTTAAGACAACTTTTATCAATCAATCAAATTTGTTGAATAAGTAGTATTTATTTATGAGATAAATTATGATATTCAATAAGTAAAATTATCCGCATGATACATAAAAATGTTTTGAAAGTTATTTTCACAAACCAACGTGAATCCTTTAAGCATGTTTTGTTGTCACACGTATGTATCATAAGTAAATTTTCATAAAGTCACTCAGTAAAATTGTTTCATGCTAAGTAAACTTAATTTTTTAGTTCTTATTGGTGCAATTATTAATATTAGTACTAACTTTCAATTATTTAAAGTTTGTCTTAAAAATACTTTCATAAACTCATGATTTCTTTCGTTCAAATGTAATTTCGATTAATTATAGAAGTAGGTTACATAATTTTAAAACATACAACCCTTAAATGAAGTAATTTTCCATCAAAAGATAGGAATAATATTTTTGTTTCAAGTAAGGATCACTTTCTTGTTGGGTATGGTAGTGGAAAATGCCAATCAAATTCATATATGCCTATCTTGATATGGTTAGGCCATCAGCTTTTTTGGTCCACATTTATTTTGGCATTAACTTGTACACAAAGTACTTCCTGTTATTAATAATATTGATATTAAAAAGAGAGAATAGAAAAAGGAGGCAAGTGGGTGTGTGAGAACTAAAAGAAAAGAAGAAAAAGATTAGAGATGTGTGTCTTTCCAAGCTGTGTGTTTCCAAAGTTAGCTATTTTTGGATGATCTTTTCAGTATTTGGAAGATAATTTACCTTCGATTATGATGGCAAAGTAAGGCCAATTTTTATGTCTACAGAGAAGGGGAAAAAAAACTTATCTTCAAAGGATTTGATTGAATTTACTTAACAAAAAAAATTGTTTTTCAAAAAAACTCAATTTTGTTTCAACTCTTTTAATAAAAAAAATGTTTAAAATATACTTTTAATGGTGGTGAAATACCTCTATTTTTTTTTCTCTAAAATGACTTATTTCTTAAATTAAACTCTTGAGAATATTATTGAACGAAAAATTTTGGACCAATCACAAACTGTCTTGTCATTTTCCAAATTAAAATATGAATAATTGAATTTAGGACCAATTAAAAATTGACATGTGTTCCAAATTGAAATTAAGGACATAAATTGACAAATCCTATTTAAGATCAACACTTAAGATGAAGGTCATTGTTAGTAATAAGGGTTTTGAAGGAAGTTTTGAATGAGTATTTTGTTAAACAATTGTGTAGAAAGTTAAATGATCGTTTGAATGCTAAATAATCACGTAAGAAAGATAAACAATCGTATGAAAAGTTAGACGATCGTGTAGATAACTAAATGATCGTGTAGGAGGTTGTAGGCAAAAAAGAAAATTTAAAGAAGCACTCGTTCAACACTAAGAATTAGGCATCCTGATGTGACCAGGTGAGAAAGAGTTTAGTATTTTAAGAAGATAAGGTAAGCATTTCAAGAGATATGTCTAACCTTGAGTTGATGGTTGGTTGCATGTTGAGCTTAAGATGGTAGCATGGTCTAATGAGTTATAAGTTTAAGTGTTGATCTGCTTGTTGAGAATCACTAGGCGAGAAGAAGAAGCCAAAGTTAAGCATTTTGAAATGAAGAAAACTAAGCATTTTGTGAGTGATTTTTATAAAGGTATAAGTATTTTGGAAGCTTTCTTTCTAAGTCTTGTGTCGTACGCATACATTATTATATGTTACATTGTTGATGTTAATGTTGTAATTTGAAAAGAAAACTAATGTTTCTTGATTGTTGATTGTGATGCTTGTATGTGAGTAAACCATTAACCTTATTCCTTTCAATAAGTTAACTATTACGTGATGTGCACATAATGAGTAAAGGCATTAAGTAAACGCCCTTAAGCAACGAAAAATGTGCCAGAAAAATTCCCAAGAGATGCTGGCAAGATGAATCTCGGGTCTATGCAAGGGATTAGTTCATGTTCTTGGTGCAAAAGAAATAAGTAATGGCTAATGGCTAATGTATAATTTATATGTTTTATAAAATGAGACACTGTGAGACTATGCTTATGAAAATGAAAAGTGATTTTTGTAATTGAATTGAGAATTTCTCAAAAGGTATTTCTAAACTGTCACTCACTAAGTCATAGATTTTCGGTTTAAGCTTTTCCTACCCTAAGTTGTAAGAAGCTAAGAGATCGAATTGAAAGCTAAGCGATCTATAAGGAAGCTAAGCGATTAGCACTAAGCAACTGGTCAATGAGCTAAGCGATCGAACTAAAGAGCTAAGCGACCGTTGAAGGTTAAAGACTGTGAAGGCGTTTAAGATTCTTATTTGAGTCTTGTTGTAAAGAAAGCATGAATTCTGTTTGTATTTGGTGTAAACTGTTAAGTTAATAAAGAGTAGAAGTTATGTTTATTCCGCTTCATTGTTTGGTGCTTATTGCTTTGTAGTTAAAGAGTTTAAGTAAAGCTAAGTTAAGTGAGTTAAGTTGGTTGTTAAAGTTATTTTGCGGTGTTGTGCTTATTAAATTTAAGTTGTTTGATTTTGGTCGTTGGAGTAATTCCGCTTACTAGACATTCAGTATGCTATCTTGCTGGGAGATACACGTTGAGTGTCTAGGTGGCACGCCTCCATTAGGTCGTGTAAAGTGACTTTTGGGACGAGGCGTGACATTTTGATGACTCCACGTATTTTCATCATGACCATTGGGTCAAGCTAAAGTTGAATTGAGCCTAACAAAAAAAAAAAAAAAAAAACTTAATTTAGTCCATATGCTAAATAAGGTTCAAATCGATATTATCACACCCCCCTTCTTGGACCACCTACTCTTGATTTGAGAGATGACAAGAAGTCAACTGATGTCGTCTCTCCTTCAACAATACCAGCTAACCCTAGCCTCTAAATCCTTACTTAAAACTGTAATAGAAGTTTATAACCCAATTTTTAAATAAAGAAAATTCAAGGGCATCTCATTTTATTTATAAACTTTTAGATGATTATCTTACAAAGATTTTGTCAAGACAAGACTTTTAAAACAAATAAGTCGTGTGTATATACAACATAATTGACTATGATCTAGTACTACCTCAAACATGATCACTTTACAAATCTCCTATTAGATTGGTCGGTGGGCCAGCAATAAGCTCAAATCAAGGAAACATGATCATTACATGGAATGTCAAAAAACATTTTGAAAGAATGAGCTAAAAATGTCTGGTGAGCGATGATTTTCTAAAACATGATTTCCAAATAGTTATTCCAATGCTCAACTTTGAATGTATAGATCATTGTAAAATTAACATGATAAAGCTTTAGAAACATTTGAGAAATCTTTAATCATTCAGAATTACATTAAGTTATCAAATACCAACTCTTAGTTATACATTCACATAATTGAACATAGGCTAGTATATTCCACTTGTCCTGAAAATAGGGTATTTATACTCTAATTAGTCCATAACAATAAGAAAATATCTAAACTCCAAGCAAAAATTTCTAAAACACTAAAAAATGTCCAAATATGGCATGTGGGCTGGTTGACACACAGGCATGGACAGTAGTCTGCTCGCACGTGTAGGGCCCAAGGGCCTGACAATGTTCTAACCTTGCAAGGCCATGCACACGGTGCGCGCCTCACAGCCACACGCAGTGTGCTATGTATCTATGCAGATGACTGGTCGCGTGCTATGTGTATCACGCACCATGTGTTGTGCATGATTGATGATGTCTTTGTGCTGGCAGCTCGTATGGCCTAAGCACGTGCCTTACGTTGCTTACTCTTGTCCTGAACATGCTAATAACTTGTTGAAATACAAGTTGAATAATGAGACCAAATGCTTAATAAATGTGTCATAACGCATGGTTTATGTTGTAAATCCATAAATATTCAGAAGTACACTTCACATAAGCATCATGCTCGTTTCACTCTGTTTTTAGTATCTTAATTACATAGGATTTGAACAAAAGAAGAAGCTAGCAAATCATAGAGGAACTTTCCTGAAGACTACACAAGAAGACTTTATTACTACGCGAGAAGAGGTTCGTCAGAAGACAAAAGTGGTGCACATGGAGTTTATGTGACTTGAGATAGGTAGCTTTCGATGCTGACATGCATGTTCAGGAGATAGAAGTTTCTAGCCCGAATCTACCTATAAAATGATTCCATCACCATAAGAAGGAGAGCAAAGTCTGAATTGACCGTCACAAAGAGGCCTGAATGGGCTAAATCCTAGAGAGTGGTAGAAAGGAATCCCTTACCATCATTTGTAAAACATTTCTTCTTCTTCTCCAGTTAGTCTGTAAGTGAGAACTTGAGATCTGAGTAGAGAAAAGTTCATCCCTCATCTTCCTCTAACTTGTAATGTAATTTCTACTTTTTCCATTTTTGTACTTATTTATAATGTGTTTATTCATATTGTACAATTGCCAAAGGCCTATGTATAATGTGTTAAGTGCCAAAAATACTAAACTTAAAACTTAAAACTTTGTTTCGTTTTAACCAAGATTTTTTAACACACTTCACAATAATATATGAAGAAAAACACTTAAACTCTTGACTTTAAAACTAATACTAAAATACAAAATATAGTAAAATACGCATTTATTATTGGTGTGAAGTGTCTAATCACTGTACTTAGTGGATGGTTTTGTAATGATAATTTTTTTTTAATGAAAATCATTTTTAAAAGAAATGAATGAAAATCTAGGAAACTATTGGAATTAAAAAAAATAAAGTGTAATTAATATCTAATTAATGTATTTAGATTTTAATTATTAATTAACTTAACAAGTCATGTCATGTAAGTTTACAAATTTCTTTTCAATTTTTATTTAACAAGTTTTAAAATTGACAAAATTACCATTAATATTATACTTTCAAATACTTAAATGAAATTGGCAAAATGGGGAGAGAAAGCTTCTTGTTTTAATAGTACAGATATAGATACTATACTACTAATTAGTAACATGTGCAATTTGCCATTTTGTTTTAATATATAAAAAAAAATGGGATTTGTATAAATTGCACATATAATTTCTATCAACATCAAAATAAGCATACACAATATCATATTACATTCTCCCATATATATTCTATAACTAACTATTAGATGATTTATTATTTAAATAATTAAAAAAACATGTACCAAAACTAAACTAATATAGTTTGGTTAATTTGGAAAAGTGTAAATTAAAATATGCACAATATTTCACATTTCAAGGGGATTAATTTCATGATAACAAATTTTCACCCACAGCCAAATTGAAAATTTAATGGGAAAATCAAAACTTATTTCAGAGCTTAAATTAACTTTAGAATTTCTTTTTCGATATCTTCGAAACTCTTTTAGGCTCACCTATTTCTTACAACCTCATACGACACATTTTCTTCCAATTTTGCACCACTAAACTGTTCATAAATTGCTTAATCGATCATTCTTTTATCATAAACCCTTCTTCACTACCCCAACATACAAATAAAGAAATTTTTAGAGGGTGGGTTGAGAAAGAAAAAGAAATAAATTACAAAAAAAAGTGATTTTATATAAAAAGAAATGTCGACTTTACAAGTTACAACTAGAAGTTGTATTAAAAAAATGTTATAGGGAGAGACTTAAAAATTACAAAACATTCTATTATTGATGTAAGACCATTATATAAAATAAAATATCTATGGAAGCCAAAAGGATTATACCTTAGTTTGACAACATTTGTAAGCATGTATATAAATCTCTTATTAATTCAAAAATATTGCTATGCATTCTTGAAAAAAAGTTGAAAAAAAAAATACACAACAAACAAATTAACATAAACAATAAACAAATTAAGAAAAATGAATTAAGATTTTGGAGAAAAATATAGTAGAGAACTTTTTTTTCCTCCTAAACTATTTTTTAACGTCTTGTTTGGTAATCATTTTGTTTTTAATTTTTTCTCGTGAAAACTAATTAAGCTTATAAACACCTCTTCCACATGAAAATTTCTTGAATTTGATAACTACTTTCTATCAATGTTTTGGCAAATTTTAAAATAAAAAAATAGTTTTTACAGTCGTTTTTGTTTTTAGAATTTGACTAATAATACAACTCTCTACTTAAATTAACTAATATAAAATTATAGTAAGAAAATGAATTCAAAAAATCAAAGACAAAAAAAAAAAAAATGGTTAGCACATGACGTCTAAATATTTAGTTATGTTTTTGGTTGGACACAAAGATTTAAATCTCCTCCTTTGGTGAATTGATATAATGTTCATTGTCTATGAAAAAAAATCAATAAATTGCATAAAATTTAAAATATCACTGAAGATGCTCTAACTTAAATTTTCTTTTATCTATATAAATGTATCATAACTTCCACTTTAATTATTAGTGTACATCATAAAAATTTTACTTTTTTAAAAAAGGAAAAATTTATATAAATGACATTTGGATTGTACTATTTCTTCAATTGTTTTGAGAATGAGAAGATTTAGAAATAAAGTAAATGAAATGGAATAAATGAATATGAAGAGTAGGAAAAATAGGTGGGGGAGGAATTTTAATTTGATGGCTCCATTATTCTATGATGAAGGAGACAAGTAATGGGCAAAATTTCAAATTCTCTTTCCAAAGTGAATAATGGATGGGATTTGATTTTATTATGCAATAAGAAAGGTGGGATTCTTACGTCCCTTCATAGCTAAGAAGAGGGGGAGGGAAATGGGATCAATTTATCCAATTTCCTCAAGTCAAATGGAGAAATTTGTAAGTCATCCAAATATGAAACAGTAAAACAACCCTTAAAACAATGGTTCACTTCAACCTCAGAACAAGTATATTTAAAATTGTTGTAGCAATTCAAAAATTATAAAAAAAATTCACAAGTCATCTTTTTGGTTTTCTTGCATTTAACCATTATTGTTTTACAATCACAAATTGGTAGAGGATACCGAAATGATTAATATAGAATTTTAAAGATTTATTATTTCTGTTGTTGTGAAATGAAAAGCTCAATTTGATATCGTAGAATCTTTACATGGAAGTTGAAAGTTTGAATTGATATTTATTTGCCAAATAAGAACAATCTTTGGTTATCGTTGGTTGAAGAATCTATCTATTTTATTGATATTGTGGAATATTACAGCATTTCAACAGTCAAACAATTAATTTTAACATAACCTACAAATTAAGCTTAACTATTATGAGTATATATATTAGTAGAGTATTTGAAACTTTTTATATTAAGTAATTTTAGAAGAATTTTTTTTTGAAGTGGTAGCTAATTAATCAAAAACAAATTTGAAAAACTTTGAAAGAGTTTATAGGAAGAGATGCATCCTCAGTTTTCTTTTTTCATATTTTATTCTTCCACTGCTGTCGGTGGAGGATTTTTCTTCTTCTTCTTTCTTTTCTCATTACGAATCTATTTCTTCTTTCTCTACCTTCTTTTCTTTTTCTTTTAACATTTTCTTTTCTTTTCTTTATATATATATATATATTTGAACCAATCTTGTTTCTATTTTTAAAATACTAATTTAGAATTTATTGTTTACAGAAATAAGAAAACATTTCTGTAATTGTTTTAATGTAACGACTTTTTGCTGTTTTTATACTCAAAGTCTTTTTTTCAGCTTGAACTTTAAATTAGGATAATGCTTTATGTGTTAAATTCAATTATTTTCTTATTCGATTCATTATTTTGAACTTTAGGATTCAGGCGTAGAATATATTATTTGTGACTATAAAGACCACCAAAAATGAAAAAGCATCAGTCAATAACCAAGAAGATAGGTGAGATACCTCAGTCACACTCATGGACTTAGTTGCATATTAAACCCTCTAAATCATAATGGATTGTAACATTATAGTTTAATTAATTATAAATTATAGTTAATTATATCAACCCATCAATTGTAGACTAAAACAACTACAATTATGATTAGTTTTTGATCCATTAATTATAGTCGTACTAAGTTAATTCAATTTCTATTTCAATTATTTTAAAGATAAATTTCTATTTCAATAAATATAATATCTTATGATAACAACACTAAAATAATTTATACTATAGTAATAAATAATTGATTATTCAATTCACAAAAGCATAAAAAAAAATTAACTAATCAAACTAGCATCTACTAAATAAACTCAAAATAATAAATCTAATATAAAACATGTAGAAAATGATTTTCAAAACTTGTCAAATTGACTTGAACTTACTACTTTATAAATAAATAAAAAAAACGTATTCCACGCCTAAATTTAAAATAATGAAAAGGTAATATCCTAATTTAAAGCTCAAATTCAAAAAATGATGGACCGAAAAAAAAAACAAAAATTCAATTAAAACAGAGAATATTTTAAAAAATATAACAAACTGGCAAACTATTTAGCCAACAATTTCAAAAATGAAAAAAAAACTCAAAGTTCTACGATGGAAAATTCCTAAAATTATCCGATTAATTTACAACTAATATATTTGAGAAACAATCTTACTTGGTAAATGAACGTTCCAAATCTAAACGATCAAACATAAATCTAAACAATTCTTTGAATAAATTCTTGGTAAGATTTGGTCGTTATATGATCATTTATATTTGGCTCTAGTTTAGATTTGGCTATCCAATACTTCAACGATTTTTTTTCACAATCTTTATATTTGTCACACGATCTAAACAACCAAATAAGTGTTTGAAAAAAATTAAAGAAATTACAAAAAAAGATGATGAAAAGAAGAAAAAAAATCACAGAAAAGAAGAGGGATGATGAGAAGGAAAGACAAACGTGAAATATTTTAAAAAAATAATCAGCTTAATATACTTTTTCACTTTGTTACACGACTCCTAATATTTTGTCGGTTTGTTATATTTATAAAAATTAACCCCAAAACAATTGGAGAAATGTTTTTTTATAAACCATTAATTCTAAATTTAATATTTTTAAAATATAAATAAAATTAGTTGAAAATAAATGAAAAATACAAATTAAACAAAAGAAAATGTTAAAAGGAAAAAAAAAAACAAACAAACAAGTAGCAAAATCTTCAATGGAAGAACTAAGGGTGCGTCTCTCACTTCAATAAATTCAAAAAATCAACTTTATTTTCCTAATATTTTCCAAAACAACATTTTCTAACTACTTTTTTCCAAAAAAAACCCTTATTGTTATTCAATCGACCCCATTTTTGTCCTATACAAATTGTAGTAGATGACCAATATTAAACATTCATTTTGATTTTTGCCCATTTTTAAGATGATTGATTAATGACCATTTGGTTGTTTTAAGGGCTCACTGGTATAGAGATGTCTACGGGACGAAGCGGGATAGGGATGCCACTCCCGTCCTATCTCATTTCCCATTCCCACCAACTTTCCCACGGGGAACTGTTCGAGGATCCCTACAAAATGAATAAAATTATCTTTATTGAACTTCATCTGACATCCTAATATCACATCCTTCTGCCACCTTTCCGACGCCTTTCACCGATCGGTTTGGTCGTTTTATCTTTTCGATCTATATCTTTCTCATATTTTTCTTATTCTGCTCATTTTCTTCAAGTATATCCGATGAGTGCATATTTCTTTCTCCTTCATGTTTATGTAAATTTTGTCATATATAATTTCGATCTAATTTTTCGTTGAAGTTTCAAGTCAATAAAAAGTACAATGAATGCATATTTCGGTCAATCTCCTTCAACTAAATTTTTCATATTATTAATTTTGTTTCTTAAATGGTGAACTATAGTAAACAATATATAATGAATATTTTCTCTTTCTTATTTAAATAGCAAACGTACAACATAAAAAAATATCATATAGTTTATAGTATATATGATATATGATGTATGATATATCATTAAACATTAATCTTTAAGCATCACACATATAATATATAATTAAAAAGCTGACACATAATATTTCATATATGTTACAGTATATATTGAATATCATGAAGCATTAAGCATTAATCATCAGACACAAAATATATCATTAAGCAGCAGACACATAATATATCATATATTGTACCGTATATATAAAATATCATTAGCAATATCTCACACATATTCACCCTTGCATATATTTCATACACAATTGATAATATGAAATGAATATGCATTCACCGAATTCTTTTTTTGAAGATAAATGAAATAAGAAAGAGTGGACAGAGGGAGATCAAGTGTAGGGGAGATCTTTTTTAACAAAATCACCGACATAAAAATATTAAAGGATAATTTTGATTGTAATATTACCATAATAGAATTAATCACATACCATATTTACATAGGATATCTAATAAATCCAAATCTTAATCATAGTCAACTTTCCTTTAATTCATTTTTCTATTTTTTTAATATATTATTAGTAATAAAGATGGATAATTTGGTCTTTTGGGCTCTACATTTGTGTAAAATTAAAGTCCATTAGAACATTTATAAAAAATTTGGCAACATTAGGTCCAAACTTGTAATAAGGCACCCTATTTAGGCTATAGTAGTTAAAACACATTTTTCAAAAAAAGAACCAAGCGCGAAAATATGTACACCTATAGAATAATTTTAAGAAAGGAAAAAGTCCACAAACTCACAACGTGAAATAACAAAAAAAAAAAAAGAACATTTAGATTTATACCAAGAAAAAAAAAGATGAGAAATGAAGAAGAAAGAAATTTTAGTAGAGGAAATGAAGAAATTGGTAAATATTTATATAAATAACCATAATATTGTAAAATAAAGAAAAAGTACTAATATGAAGCGGAGATGAATAAATCGCAAAGAAAAAAAAAGAAAAAGAAGTGAAAATAGTCAACATTATTCAGGGGCAAAATTTGAATTTATGAAAATATTATGTACTTTTTTATTTTGTTACACGAGCTACAAATATTTTTGTGTTTTGTTATATTTATGAAAATTATCCTTAAAAGAAAGAAAGTGGAAGATAAGTTTTTTTTTTAATTAGTTTTTTATACTTAAGAGGATTAATGTACAATTTTAGGGTTTTTTTTTTTTGTAGTTTTTCTAATATTTGATTTGACCGGTATTAGTTTTTTAAATTAAAAAGATTGGTTGCAGTACAATATATGATCGGGTGTTTTAGTATAAAAAGTCATGCACCATATAAAGTTGCAGTACAACATTGTATAAGGGGATTATTTGTTTTAATGTAATATGTTATGTTTAACATTATTTGGGAGCCATACAAAACTATCATTGATAGTTTGCTCAAGATAAAATATATGACAAAATGTAAGCACGATCGAGACATATGATAGACGAAGAGTCTTCTCATATGTTTTCACATTGTATTGATATAAATAATTTTATTTTACCTTTAACTATTTTTCAATTATAAACAATTACTAAAAATACAGTCGTAGATTTTTATAAAAAAAATGATATTAATATGCTAGACCTTGTCTATTCACACAAAACTCTCAATCAACATTTTAATTAGAAAATTAGTTTAGTGAAACAAATATAGATATATGTAGTAATGTTGCTCGACTTTTTAGGTTTTAGGTTTGGCTGTGGTTTCTAAATTTTAGTTTTTTATTATTTTTCTTTAATTTGTTAAAGAACATATTTGATTTGAGAATAGTAAAAATAAATTGGTGTTAGGTCAAAATGTTTAACCCTCCACCATCTAAACAAATAAATTGATTTGTTTTTAAATCTTAAACATAGAATCAATTTTAGTTAAAATTTAAAAACACATTCAATTTTTGTCAAGACTGCATAATTGACACAGGGTCATAACCTATATTTTAATAAATAGTTTGAAAATGTGTAATATTCCTCACCATTTTTACCTCACTTTTATTTTAAGAAATGATCTTGATTTTTGAATTGTCTCCTGAGGTGTTATTTGGATTACAGTAAATTTTAATGCAGTTTTGGTAACGTGGCTTTAAAAGCTTGTCTTTGGTTAGGTGATCTTAATAGCAACTTTCTTTAATTGTACGCTACAAATGTCAAATCACCTTAAAGAGTAAGGCCACAGGAGGAGTTTTATATTTGGAGGTAACTTTGTCATTGCAGATTTCTTTCTTTTGGTAGAGCCTACCAATGTCAAATTACCATAAAAAGAAGAGATAAGAGCAGGAAATTTAAATTTCATCATCTTTTTCTTTCATTTTTTCTCTCTATGACTTAACACTTTCCATTCTCTCTATCTTTTTCTTTCTCTTACTTTCACTCTTTTTAACTCTTTCGCATTGGTTTATCTCATAAGAAAATTGTCCCTCCAATTCAGGTTTATAGATTAGAACAAAAGGAAAAAGAATTGACAGAAGCACTAAGGAGACTTTAAAACTTCTGTTTTAACTTAGTTGTATGTAATAACTGAGTGTATTTTAATAGTTTGAAGTTTGAACCAAATACTTTAATATTAAAAGGACCCTAAACTTCTTTTTCTCTTTGAAAATTAAGCCCTACAAATCAAAAATTAATTCATTAGTTTCTAAAATTTGTTGGCTACATTTAGAAGTGTTTTTAAATCCAACCCAAAATTTGGAAGCTAAAAAAATAGTTTTTGGTTATAAAATTTGTCTAACATGCATCTCATTGTGTTGGGTTTGTTTCTAATTTGATTTTAGGCCCAATCTTAAGTGCTAGACAATTTGTGTAAAGCTTGGATAGGAGTATAATCGGGTTGGCTTGGGTTGGATTGAGAGACATTCTCAAGCCAACCCATATTTTGAGTTATTTTGGTTCACAACCCGAATTAAGTTTTCAACCCAACCCGTGAAATATGGGATGAGTTGGGTTGGGTTGACAAGTTTTTTTTTTTTTTAGAGATGTGAGATCGAAAACGGATAGATCTGAGATCAGAGACGAAGAGATCTGAGATCGGAAACATAGAGATCTAAGATTGGAGACAGATCAATTTTATGTTTGACTAGGACGGAGGAGATCAGAGATGTCTAAGATTGGAGATATCAGAGACGGAGGAGATGTCGAAGGAGACGAAGGAGATCGGAGGAGACAGAGGAACTAAGATCTAAGATCAGCCTGACGGAGGACATGAAGGAGGAGAGACGAAGGCAATGTCAGAGGAGAGACAAAGAAGACGAAGGAGGAGAGAGGGAGCTGAGACGAAGGAGACGTCGGAGATGTTGTGGTGCGAAAGGGAAAGCCGACGGTGAATTACGTGACGGCGTGAGAATTGAGGAAAAGATTTTCGCATGAATCGCGTGGGAGAAAACTTGATCTAATCTCCTTTTATTATTATTATTATTATGTATTATATTAATTCAGGTTGGGTTGGCTTGAATCAAAATTTTCAACCTCCAACCCGACAACCAACCCAACCCGAAAAAATCCTATTCTTTTTAACCCAACCCAACCCAACCCACATTTTAACATAACCCAACCCAATTTTTACAATATGGGTTGAGTAGTCCGGGTTATTCGGGTTCAACCCATATTTTTACACCCCTAAGCTTGGAGGAGAAGATGTCACGTCTCTTGTGATGACAGTAGTACACGTGTATGAAGGTAAGGATTTCCCTTTATTTCTGCACGTTAAGAAAGATAAGAAAAACAAGGAAAGAAAGGAAAAATGAAATGAATTTACCTTTTCTTTACTCTTCGTTTTCTTTGTTCTCTACATTTACAAACCCTAAAGTTTTCTTTATGGTGTGGTTTGGTTTTAATGGAGTAGATCACACACACCACAAATGAAGATGAAGGAGAAGAATAAAGAGACTACAAGATTTACATGGTTGGGGCAATGAAAGCCTACATCCACGGAAAGGATCTCTTTCTTTGATGTTTGAAGATAAGGACAATAGTTTTGCTTCTCTTTTTCTTTTTTCTATATCTACTTGTAAAAGTGAGTGTATGTAAAACTTATATTATTTTTTTAATACACCTTTATATTTATAGTTGTTTTCAGAGATAAGAAAGTTAACAGAAAATTGAAAACCAATGTTGTTTGAATTCAGTTTCTACACATTGAAGTACAATTGTACTTAAAAATGATGCATTACATTGTAAGAATACAAGAGAAAATAGGCTTAATTTTCACAACTTGAAAACAAAAAATAAACTAGTTACCAAACAAAGTCTAAACTTTTAAAAATGGATTCAATATTTTGTATTTTCAACTTTGATATTATGTTCACTTTTTAGTCAGGAGTGAAAATGTCTATTTATCAAATTAAATGGATTTTTTAAAAAAAAAATATAACAAATTTGCAAAATATTTATACTGTATATAAAAAATTTGAAAACAAAATAAGCTCACAGATGGAAAATACAAAAAAAAAAAAAAAAAAAAAAACTTCAGTCAACATGCGATTAATCAGCTATACGCAGACACAAATAATCTTCTTCTAAACGATCGTGTACTATAGTCTAAACAAATTATCTATGATCGTTTAGATCATGATAGACGATCGTGCAGTTCTTTTTTAATGATGAGAAAAAATTGTTCAAATTTAAACAATCGTGTTGACAATGACAAACGATCGAGTTGATTGTGATAAGGATAGTGTAGCCCAATGTAAATGATCGTTAAAACTTCAAATCTAACGATCGTGTTAACCATGCTAAAGAATCGTGTTGATTGTGGTAAGCGATCATTTAGATCATGATACATAATTGTGTAGTTCTTTTTAAACAATGGGAAAAATACTTCAAATTTAAGCGATCGTGTTGATAATTTGAAACAATATTCAAACCATCTTGATATTCTCGAATATAAAAAAAAATAGAGAAGAATTATTGAAACAATCATAAAATAGCTTCAAAGAATCTTGCCTAAAAATGATAAAGATGAAATAAGAAATTTAAACAGAAAAATAAATCGTTGAAAAAGAAAAGAAAGAAAATCTAAAAGAGAAGATGAAAAAATTGAAAAGAAGAAGAAGAAAAAGAAGTGATGAATTATCTGCAATATTCAATGACAGATTTGAAATTTATGAAAGTACAATGGTGACTTCATGATCTTTTATTTTTTTGTTAGACAGATCGTAAATATTTTTTTATTTTTGTTGCATGTAGATTATCTTAAATTTCAAAAAATTATAAAGTCAATTTGAAATCTAATTTTTAGAGTGATGAAAATAATAGGGTTTTGGACTTGTATCATTTCAAAATTTAGGGAATAATTCAAACCAAACTTGAAACTTGAGAGGAGTAAGTATAAGGCGGTTTTGGAGAAATCAAATAGGAACAACACTATGGAGTTAGATTTTCTTCTTCCCATTAAAGAAGCTAAAATACTAATTATAACTTATATCATATTTGGATTTTTTGGTTTTCTTTTTAATGTTTTGTAATGTTTAAAATGTTTGATGTTAATGAACGTATCAAAAGGTTAACTCTACCCAAATTTATATGAAAATATGAATAAAATTTAGGATAGTTTTTATGAATATAACAAATATTTACTCCGTGTAACCAAATGAAAAAATATATGAAGCTGACCATTTTTAAAATATATTCTAGATTTGTTTTTCATTTTTTTCTTTTACCCTTTTGTCATTTTTTTCATCATTTTTTTCTCTTTTTCTTCTGTAATTTTTCTTTTATTTTTTTTTCAAACTGTTATTTGGTTTAAGATCGTGTACCAAATATAAAAGATTGTGAAAAAAAATCGTTTGGATATTTGATAGCCAAACCTAAATGATCGATCATGTACCACAAATAGCTAAATCTAAACGATCGTATATTAAATAATCTTTAAAAAATCTTATAGATTTGATAGTCAAATTTAAACAATCAAATATAAATGATCGTGTAACAAACATGAATGATAGTGTACCAATTCTAAAAAATCTTGAAAAAAAAGATTGAGATTTGATTATCCAAATTTAATGGATCAAATCTAAACGAAGTGTACAGAAAAATCTTTTAAAAAATTGTTTAGATTTGACTACTCAAATTTAAACGATCATATAGCAAATGATAGCCAAATCTACACAAACATGTACAAAGAATCTTGAAAAAATCGTTTAAATTTGGATAAACGAGGGTGTAGGAAAGAACATCGTTTATTAAATATATTACGCGCACTTAGTGCCAATTAAATATAGTAAATATTTTACCGTTTTTTATATTTTTGAAAAGAGTCTTAAAATTTATATATGTAAATTTTTAAAACATAGTAAATAAAAAATAGAAAAATAAAAGAGTGATTTCAATTATAGTAAAATAAACTAAAATATAACAAAATTTTGAATTAAAAAACTTCTATTATTATCTATAAATGTGGATAGTAATAATTATTAACGTGTATGTGAATGTTAGGAGTTGATTAGAGTAAGAAAACGAATACAGGAAAACACAACACATTTATGGTTAGGTTAGGGAGGGGATAGGGAAGGAGACAGGAGGGAAAGGAAGGCAGAGAAATCTCGTGAAAGATGAAAAGAAGAGAAAAAGTGAATGGGTTGAATCCAATTGAATTGTTTTGTTTATGTGTTGGTTGTATTTATTGTTTGTGGTTCCACCCGGAGTTAATAATAATAAAAGATAAAAGAGATTCAAATTGATTCTCCTCTCTCTCGTTCACTCGACACCGCGCCCCTAACCCCACTCCTCACTGCACCATTTCCCTTCTTCCTTATCCTCTCTCTCTATTCTTCATTTCCAAAATAATACCTCTATTTTAATTCTTTTATTTCTTTTTTAACTTATTTACATACCTAAGTAAAAAAAATAAAAAAGAAGAAGATATTTTTCTCTTCCCTATTTTCTATATTTACTAAGGAACCACACCTTATAACTTCACCTTTCAAACCATCAACTTTTTTTCTATAAACAAACAAAAATACTATCCCAAAATCTTTCTCTTTCAAAGTCATTTCTATTTTTTCAAAAATTATCATTATCAATACTATTGAAATTAATACAAAAGTTAAACATCATGTTGTAATATAATAATTGATAAACACAATAATTTAATATCACACAATAACAAGGGATGGAGAGACACATAGATTTGTAACCAAGTTTGGTACAATTATCACTTACTTTGAGGTTGTATGCCCCAATGAAAAGAAACATCATCTCATAAAGGTTAAATGATTACAACAAAATATTATTACGATAGATTTGCTCCTCAATCACTCATGTAAAATCTATGAAGCATAGATACTTCACATCATAAAAGTATTCATAGGTGGGATTTGGTTAAACATTAATTGTGTATAAAAGGACAAAACATATCATCTTCTTCCTCAAAGCCACCTCAGCTGCCGACTCTCTCTCCCACAGTTCTTCATCAATCTTCGTCGCCACTTTTTTCTTTGTCCAACCTCATCTGGACCATTTGTGTGTCATCCACCGTCACTATCCTTTGTCCTTGCCGCTTACCGATTTTGGTTAAGATCGGTGAACTAGGTGAGTGTTTGAAGTTTTTATCGTGAGATTTTAATACCATAATTGCTTTTGGTTACATGCCTAATTCCTGTGACAAAGCTTGAAAATTTAAGTGGTGAATTTTTCCATCTAGGCTTAGAGGAATTTTCAACCTCCAATTGGGTAAGTATGGTAAGCTAAGGTAATTAAAATTTTAATTTTAATTTTGATTATGCACACGTGGGATTTATGGTTTCCTTTGCAGCAAGCAATTTAGCATAACTTGAGGTAAAGGTTCTACTAATTGTTAATTGTGAAGGGTAGCCATTGAGTTTAGTTTTATGATGTTGTCCACAAGTTTTATGATCTGAAATTTCATCCATCTGATCTGTTAGCCACAATTGATGGCAAAAAGATTCATTTCAACACGAAGGTCATAAACGAGTTGTATGACTTGCCCAACGACATGGAATACTTAGGGCAAGATATAATTACAAAACCAAAAAAAAGGTTGGACAAGGAGACGTTGAAAGTGATAGTGTGGCCAGGCGCAAAATGGGAAGATTTCAATTGTACCCACATCAGCTGACTATTAAGGCGAATGTGTGGTTGTTTTTCAATGGAAAAAGAAGATCCTTCCCACATGCCATGATAGTACAATTTTAGTGGATTACACGATGATCTTGTACTGGATTATGAAGAAGAAGGTGATTAACTTGGGCGAAATTATCAAAACTGACATCCTCGCATGGATCGAAATGCCTAAAGGAGCCATGCCCTTTCCCTCAACAGTGGAGAAGTTGTGTTTAAAATTTCTTTCTTTATTGACTAGATACCCCCAACAAGATATTCCAAACAGGGTTTGCACTTAGGCGGGATTAAATAGAGTCATAACACTTCATCAAAATAATAAAGAAGAATGCCGCTTGAAGACAGGGGTCAAGTTAGAGACCCTAAAGGAATGAATCTGAATGAATAAATACTTCTACTTCTATCACACCCCGTTCCGCACACAACCTTGCTTGTCATGAGAGACGTGATGCTACTTGAGCATCTTTGACACGGCTAAACGTCAAAGACACTCAATTTTGAGGTCCTTAAGCTTTGCTTAATCACCTAGTCTTTTGAACTTAAACTTAACCTTTAACTTTAGGTGATACAAACAACTTACCACAACAATAATACTTGGCAGAAAAACAACTGAACGCATAACAGAAAAAACCAAACTTATACACTACAAGAAATAACATATACGATACCTAACGAAAAAGGCTATAATAGACTTTTTATAGCTTTCTTCGAAAGTCCTGACAGCCCATGTTATTAAAAGTCTGAAACTTTTTATAGCGTTTTTATGAAGCTATAATGAGTGCTGTTGTAGAGTATGAGGATGTAGCCTATATACGTTCCTATAAAAACATTTGATAGCGTTTTTCTTTAGAGCAGTTTATATAGCTTAAACAATGTGCTATCTATAACATATAATAGCATTTTTTTCAATGCTATAATATAGTATTTACAGCTACAATATTAAGCTATAATATAGAATTTACAACTTTAATATTAAGCTATAATAATGTCATTTAATCCTTTTCAATTATTATAATAATTATAGTAACATTTTAATTGCATTTCATTTTCTTGCTATATTAATCTTTGTTAAAGCTTTAACTTATGACTATGAAAGAGATAATTTTTTTCTCAAAAATAATTTTTGAATTAATTAGCTTTTAATAAATTTTAGTTTAAGCACTCATTTTCATTTAAATCTACACATAAATACTTCATAGCACAATAAATACTAATAACTTCCGTTCATAATCTATTAAAATTAAAAAAATAAAGTATTCAGTAATTTAATAAACTTAATAATACAAAACTAAATAAAATATTTAGTGAAGAATGTAACAACACAAGTTTAACAATGCTAAACTAATAGAACATACAAGCAAAACCATATCATGGAAGTGCTCGTCTATTTCATCAAGTCACAACAAAATTTTGGACTTGATTTGACTCACAAGATTATGGATGAAAATATGACAGGATATATTATGTTGAATATGTTTAATCTTCAAAATAGGGATGGTAGCATTAGTTGTAGCTTGTACCATTCACCTCAAAAAAGAAATTTCATGGAATAAGTAAACCAAAATCCATAAGAGACTAAATGTGATCTCTTAACGAACAACTTGAAGATTAATGTTGATGTTTTAAATATTAACTAACCAAAATTAAAAAATGGAAAAAAAGTTTAATGAATAAAATCAAACTTTCAAAAGTTTAACCACATCAACACATAGAAATCAAGCCAAAAACCAGACTTAAAGTTTGATCTAATCAAATATAACAAACACGTAATGGCCAAGCCCAAAAAAATATGGCATCAAATAATACATAGGATACTCTTTGAAAAGCTTATCATAATATCGCTTCACCAGATTTTGCTCTCACGGTGTATCCCTGCCATCTTCCTCTAAACAAATGAACCTTTAAAATAATTCATTGTAAATAGCCTATAAAATTTCTTCATATTTCAAAGAAATTTAATATTTATACAAATACACATGTTAAACAAACCTTATAAAACATATGAAAGAAGAAACTTAATCAACTCATAGAGTAAGATATCCAGTTGATATTATTCACAATCTTAGATTGATCAAGGTAGCTTAAGAGTAGACAAACCTTTTTAGGAGAAAATTATCATGGACCAAACGAAATGACTTTACCCAAAAATCTTAGAGAGTTCACCTTCTGATGTAAACTTGAAAAGAAAATAACTTGCTGAAAATGTTGAAAGGCTTCACTGTTTGAACAATGATCTTGAACTGCGTTTTTCTTCTTATTATTAGGTTAATTTTCATAAATGTAATAAAATACCAAAAAATTTACAGTATGTGTAACAAAAACAAAAAACCCATGAAGCTAGTAAAATAATTTCATAAATTTTAGATTTACCTTTGATATTTGCGAACGATTTATCACTTCTCTTTCTTCTTCTTCTTTGCGATTTATTCATCTTCTCTTTCAAATCACTTCAGCTCATTTTCTAGATTTTCTTCCTTCTATTTTTATTCATCTTCTTTTTCTTTATTTTTTCATCTTCTCTTTCTTTCTTCCCGCTCTTTCTTTCAGAATATCAAAATCATTTAAATATCACTTTGATATGATTTAAATGATCGCTTACCTAGACAACACGATTGCGTTTAGCATGATCAACACGATCATTTATATTTGAAGCTCTTTTCTCATTGTTTAAAAGTAACTATACGATCGTGTAGATATGATCTAGACGATCGCTTGATCTAAATGATCACTTACCTAGTCAACACGATCGTTTAGTATGGTTAACACAATCCTTTAGATTTAAAGCCCTTTTTACATCGTTTAAAAAGAATTACACGATCGTGTAGATATGATCTAAACGACTGCTTATCATAGTCAACACGATCGTTTAAATTTGAAGCATTTTTCCCATCGTTAAAAAAAAACTACACGATCGTGTTGATATTAACTACATAAATAAAAAGTCGATAACAAATGTAACAAAACACTTAAATAGTTATATTTTTGTTAAATATTCTTAGTTTTTTTTTTTTAATATTTAAAATCAATTTTAATGTAGTAAAGGTTGTAGTTAAAATTAGAAATTAAATATTCAATTAATTCTGTGTAATTGAAAATGTGTGTTTCAAAAGAATTTTAACAGTAACAAACAATTTTATTGTAACAATTATAAAATTCACCCTCAAATATGTATTTAATATGTAAGGAAAATTTTAATTTATATCCAACTAAACCTTTTGAGTTGGTATAAATTTAAACCTTAAAGTTATAATTGTATTAATTTAAAGTTTACCATTTAGGATTTGTATCAACTTTAACTTCAAATTAATAATTATATTAATTTAAATCCTAAATTTTTACAAGTGGTATCCATTTAAATCTTAAACTTATATAAATGTATCAATGTAAATCTTTTATTATGTTTTACTTGGAAAGCTTAAAGGTTAAATCGATGCATTTATTAAAGTTTAAGGTTTAAATTTTAAATTGATGCAACTATTAGTTTAGAGTTTAAATTGATACAACCATTAAAGTTTATGGTTTAAATCGATACAATTATTAGTCTAGGATTTAATTAAATTGATACATTTCTCAAAGTTTAAGGGTATAAATTGATATTTGTTCTTATATATATATTATTAAACTAACATGTAATTGAGTTGGGTGCACCAATGTAAATGAGTTGGATGAGTAAAAAAGAAATCTTAAAAGCATCTGACAACCAACATGTAATTGAGTTGGGTGAGTAAATATTCACCGTTTGGATGCACCGACAATTTAAGAACTTTATTACCTTATTATTCGTGTTAGTCACGTTTATTAGCTATCATATCGTTATTTGCATAAACTCTTCTAATTACTCTCTCTCATTATAATTATCAACCCAACTCTAACCAAATACTTGTAAGATTTTTTATTTTTTTTGGAATGGTAAATGTCTTTTAAAATATTTCTCTTAGTTATTTTTATTTTAGCTAAATTTCAATTTTTTTAAACATGGAAGGTGAACTAAGAAGATTTTAGTTTTTTTTTTTAAAAATCTACTGCAAGTCTTTTAGAACATTATTCTTAAGCTATTTTTAAAATGTGGAAGTTGCACTAGGAGGGTGGTTGATTGATTAAGACATTATATTCCCAACTTAAAAGTTAAAATTTTGATTCCTATTAATAGATATTAACACATGTATAGTTGAAAGTGATAACGGTAAATGTAACAATCAGACTCAAAATATTTGTAAATAGTACGACATAAAAGAATTTATCATTGACAAAAATTTGATAGAAACATTGTAAAAAAAAATCACTATTTACACGTTAGAGAAAAATAAGTGTAATGAATTTTATCATTTACTAGGTTTTTAGAAAAATTTTGTGAAATAGTAAACATTTGGTTTTACATTTCAAAAGTAACAAGCTTTCAAAAAAACTCATAATTTTGTTTTTCTTAGTCAATCTCGACATCTAGATTCTATCCAAATTTTGAAAAACTCTTTCAATTTTTTTTGCAAAGGTATTGTAATAAAATACTGGGGTGAGGATTTGAACCTGAGACCTCTTATCCATAGGAAGACACATGTGCTAGTTGAGCTAAGCTTATGTTAACAACCCTAAACTCATTTTGACTGAGACTAAACGAGTTTGCTCCTAAAATCGAAGTTCTTTCGATGATTTTTGCTTTTTGAAATTTCAAGAAGTCATCCTCAAACTTCAAACTTAAATCTCTAAAGGTAAATTACTTTGAACAATCTCATAGTTTAGGGTTTAGAGTTTAGTTTATGTTAGAATGATTTCTACAAAATTTGAGGCGGTTACCTTCAGAAAATTGACTGCATGTTTTTCTCGCCTCAGATTTTCGTTAATTCACTCACTAATTTCAATAAAAATAAATGTAAAAATGTTTAGAAACCTATTAATTTCAATAAAATAGAATTTGCAAAAAAAAATATGTTTAAGCAATGGACGTATTAAACACGTTGGTTAACTTGCAAAACTACATAAACTAAAATGCATATGATATTTAACCCTTTAGTCAATGTGTCTAAGATAGATTTATTTTCATTGTTTTTGTCCGATCTCTCCCCTGTTTTTCCATCTTCTCCATGTACACCTTCTAATAAAAGAAGAAGATGGAATTAGCTTTAGTTTTAACATAATTTGTTTTTAATATTTTAACAAAGATTATTAACTTTGTAAACATATATATTCATATACTATATTTTAACTTATTCTATGAAAACCAACATTATTATCAATTTTTGTAGAAAGAACAAAATTGATTCTGTTCTACACTGCAATAACCACTTAAATTTTCAATTAGATCATTTTCTTTTTACAGTCATATTTGAAATTATTACCGATAAATATTAATCATATATAATTTTTACAGAGGTTGGCATCTTGAGAGTTTTGGATGCTCTCCTAAAACGTGAGTTTTTCAAGATATTCTCGAGTTGATGGCATTCGCTTTTTTTTTTTAATCTTTCTTTTCTTTCTTATGAACACGTATATATCACTTTCACTGACATACTCTAATATTGTCAAACATATATATATTGGAGTTATTACTACTAAATATTTGAATCTAATTTAGTATTTATTTTATAAAAAACTTTAATTATTTTATCTAGAAAAAAACATATAAACATAGTTAAAAAATCAAACTCATATTATAAGTTCAAATTATTAATTATAAGTTAATAAATAGTACTCGTAAAGGCATTCTTGAAACGTTAAGTAAATTTAAAATATCTCTAAGTAAAAATCTTACCAAACAAACCTTGTCTCAAAATATATATTCACATGTATAAAAATATTCCTACAAACCAAATATGGTTATCTTTCTATATATATAATTAAGTATATGTATGATATTGGATTATTTAAAGATTATATTCGAGATCTATATTCCTAAAAAACAAATGATGTCTAAAAGTTTATAATTGAACTAAAATTGTATGAGAAGGTAAAGATGGTTTTTCTTTACATTTTATTTAAATTGTTGTTCTTCCAAGATGTCGGCAACAAACTAAAACATTTAATTCATAAATAGTTTACAAATCTTTAATCCTCAAGTTGAGAGTGTGAGAAGTTGTAAGTAGTACTCAGTAGTCGTCACATCTTTTTCTATCTTCTTTTGCATTAATTTCAAGTTTTTACAGACATCTAACGTTTTCATAACTATATCGCATTTTTTCTTTCATATACTCTATAATTCTACTCTATACTTTATCTATGTTTTAAAATTTAAATGCTATCTTTTTTTTAGCCATTAATAAAAACTATTTTGATCCCCATATTTTCAATATTTATCTATTTTAATCACATACTTTCAAGATGTGAATCATTTTATTTTTAGAACAATAAAAAAGTATTTTATTGATTTATTTTAAATATAGAGCTATGCAGGATTTTTTTTTGTATGGATAACTCCTTTGGAGACTTGGAAAATGACATTTTCCTTACATTAGTTGCGTGTGAAAGTACTATCTTGTCCTTAAATTGTGCACAAAGGTATGAAGTAGACAAGTTATTGAAAAGTCTTGTTAAGTACTCTTGAAACCGTTACAAAAATTAGTACTCACAATCGAAACTACTTCTATCATTTAGATAAATTTATTGGAAGTTTTCTTGAGTTCCAAAAAAACAATTTAAAAACAAAATATAGAGGCTCTTTTTAGTGACAATTTTGGTTAATAATTAATTTAGAGTTACAAATTTAAAAAAAAAAATGAAGTTAATTAATTTGTTAATTTAAATAAATTTATTTGAAGTTAATAATTGTGTGAACTTTCGTGCATCAATTTAAAAAATAATAGACAATCTAAATTTGTACAATGTTTACATATTTTAGAGGTTATATATTTACCATTTAAGTTTTTTTAAGAAAGTATATTTATATTCCATAATAAATAGATTTATTTTCAAAACTTGTATTCAAAAGATTTTAAAGGAAACATGCTCACCAAATATTCCAAAAGAAAGATATTGTTATTTGATTAAGACCATGTTTGGAACCATTACATTTTACCTTTTTAGTTTTTAAAAACTAAACTTATTTTTTCCTATTTCCTTATAATATTTTTTATCTTTATTAAGTATGAGTATATTAAAATAAAATTTTTAGATCTATTCATTTTAGTTTTTAAATTTTGTCTTTAGTTATCAAAAAAATATATAAGGTAAAAAACAAACTACAAACAAGATAGAGGTAGAATATATGATTTTAAACTTAATTAATTTTAAATATAAAAGAATGAAATGGTTATTAAAAAGTTATAAAATAAGTTTTAAAAATTGGATTGTTTTTAATGCATTTTCTTACAATTCTCTTAAAGGTATTTTCATGTCATGTGCTTTAGTCAACATCTCAAACCAAACAAAGTGATTTACAATATTCACTCTTTTATTATTGCCTTTCTCTCCTTTCAAACTTACCATTCACAACATTGCCCCTTTTTTCTCTCTCTTTTTCATTTCATTTCTATTTTCAATTTCTCACCCACAACCCAATTCTCTTATTTACAATTTTGCCCCCAACTTATATTAGATTTCCATTGCATTGTCAGCTTTGTTTGACTAAGATATTTGGGCTGATCTTAAAGCTACTTTCCATTTCCTAACAAACATAGAATTTTCATTTTTTTCCCTTCAATTATTAACTTTTATTTTCAAAAAGAAAAACCAGGCCCGTTAGTTAAAATTTTAAAAATGAATGTAATGAAAGTGTTTAATATCGTCAATTACACTTTAGAAAATATTAAGTTTTTAAAATAGTATTTAACCCTCCAATAGAAACTAGTAATATAACGAATCATCTAACAAACATATAAATTTAAATAATCTCGATCTATGGATATTAGTTGAATCTATTGTCGATTGGATTTGACATACACGTACATTTTGAATAATCTCATCATGCTTGAATTATTTGTAATACACATTAGATTCTTTGGATATATATATATAGTTAAAAGAGTTGTCTCATCTATAAAAAGATAAAATAGGAAGTTTGCTAAGTCAAGCGAAAAAGGATACACATAATTCTCTTCCATTGCCTTATTTATAATGCTAATTAAATTACAATTGCGAAGCACCTGGTTAAAAAAAGTTTAGGACATGGATTTTGTAAATAAATATAATTTTTAGCTAAATTTAAACAGGAGATATGTAGTATGAAATTTAGAAGTAATGAAATAAATAATATATATATATTATTTATTTATTTAATTTATAATGAATATGAAATGTAGTAGATGAGTTGCAAATGTTTGAAACATAATTTAGGGCTCTGGGCTCTCTCCTGGCAGAGCGTTACTATGAGGGCTGGGAGGGGATCCATGTGAGTGATCAAAAAGTGAAGAAAGAGTGGTTCTGAGGGTTATGGAGACGGGAAATCTGAAGAGTCAATCAGAAAAACTTAGGTTATGAGAGGAAGAAAAGGCAAGCATAGTGGAAATCGGAGAGACAAGGAGATCGATGAAAAGGAACTGGATCTTAAGCTCACCGCAATGTGTGAACTTATTTCAACAAAAGGGATAATTGCAAATATACTTAAAATAATTATGGCAAGGATTTGGAATCTGGAAGATAGGGTGGAGATTGGGTGTATCGGCAAAAACTTGTTTACTTGTAACTTCCAAAGTGAAAAAGAGAAAAGAAGGATAACAAGTGGAGGTCCTTGGAGTTTTGATAAGGGATTAATACTGTTTGAGGAACCAAAACGAACAAGCAAAATATCAGATTTAGAGTTTGGTTAACTTTTTGGTCCGTTTCTGTGAGACCCTAATCGCCTCTTAAGCTACGTGATAAAGACTATATGTGGTAACTTGTGAAGATTGGAAGTGTTTCTAGCAATTTGATGCATTGTCATGCGTTTTGAACAAAGCGTTGAGGAAGTTCCTATGCGTTCTAATAAGTTGTCGGCCAAAGAGTCCTCAACAAAGAAGTATTTGACGTCATACATATGTCTGAAGGGCAGTGCTCAGTAATCGGCGTTTTGACCTAACCAACCACAGATGATGAGAACTTGGACGGTAAGACCTACGTGATAGTACGCACTTTGTTGAAGCTCACCACCAGACATGATTCACCAGACATAAGTAATCATGTCTGTCTAGAAGTGTACACCAAAAAAGTGTATAAATATGGAGAGTTTCAGGCAAGTTTTAAAGCTTAATATGAATTTTGAACTAAATAAGAGCTAGAGGAACTGCAAGGTTTTAAGGAGGTTTCCTCATATTAGTCTCGTATTCAAGGTCTGACGAGGAGTTGGCCGAGTGCTTAGCTTGACTGTGAGTGGTATTAAAATGTTTTGAAAATCAAAATGATTTTCAACTCCTATTCGAACTCTTGAGTATTGATGTTTATTCAACATTGTCACGGTATGTTTTGAAAATGAATTATGATTTATGCTTTGTGAAATGTTTTTTGTACCCTATGTGATGAACGACTCATACTTGCTTTGTTATGATCTGGTATTGGAAAACACTCTATACATGTGTATGGTAAGTGGTTATACATGCTAATGCGTTAAGATTACTTCTCACATCCATAACTCGGTGATGAGAATGTATGAATACATCTCAATCGAGTGATGGATATATTTGTGATACGCTGTGAATTTATGTTGAAATGATTTACGAGAGGAAAAGATGAATTTCCAAAGAGAATGTTTGTAAACTAAGTGTTATATGGATTTCAAATATTTGAAATTGTTTAAGGCAATGAAATGATTTTCGGATTTAAAACGCATATTCTTGTCAATCGTGTTGTGCTTGCGAAATGAATTTCAAGTTTATGATTTATGTGTTGTGTTTGCAAAAACCTACTATTTAAATGAAATGTGTTGAAGAAATCCCCACTCACCAGACATTTTGTCTAATCTTTCAAATGTTTTGTTTACCCCTCCTCCCTTCCCCTAGGTAGCAAATGACACCCAGCATTTGTCTTGCCGTTTTGATCGCCTATTATGCTATAGTTGCATCACATCTTCTTGTTAGTGACACCCACCAGTTTTGTCACATAACATTTAGACTAATTGGGCGAAAGGGAATATTTCGTAGGTAAGTTATTTGCACTTAAACCAATTTGTCTTCGTATTTTGCTTAACATTGGACTTTTGTGTAGACTCTATTGAAGTACTTTCTTTCTTAAGATTTCCAGTTTAAACATCTGATGTATTTATGGGTTAGTCATTTGAATATGTTTCATGTTTTATGTGAAATTAGTCCACTCAATACAAACACTAGGTGATATAGCATTAAGCCAGAATCTAAGTGTTTCATAGAATGAAGTTTTTCGCTAGAGTTAACTAAGTCTATGACACACGTTAAATAAATGATAGTTGTGGTAGAATATCGCTTACTAGGCGTGTCACACCCCGTTCTAGAATTTTTCTCTAATCTAGATTGTGACATGAAAACACTTTTTAAAAACAATCCTTTTTCAACTTAAACTTCTATACAACAAGTATTATAAAATCCTACATAAATTTTGGTAGCATCTCCCCTAAAATATAGGTTAACCAAACCTAAAAAGAGGGAATTTTTTTACTTCTATATAATATTCTTCATACTCCAAATAATATTAGAGTATGTCTCACCATACACTCATTCAACTAGTCCAGTGTCACAGTCAAAGTTTATATTCAACTATGAATTAGTTATAAAAGAAATACAATCTAATAAGAGATCTCTCAAAATTCAAATCCTTATCTTAACTCTCGCTACTCCTAACCGTCTCATGATGCAGTTCAAAACTTGAGTATATACATACAAAAATAATGAAAGTCTACAATCAATGATGGAGAGCTCAACCAATGCTTGTTTCTTGACACTACTCGGGGGAGGGGGGAGAGAAAAAAAACATGAGCTAACAACTTAGTAAGTGGAAAGTTTTTAGAAGTAAAAACTCGTAAAATAAGCTCTCAAGAATGTTTAAATATGCATCGATAATAAAAATAATAATTAAGACGTCATCATTATATATTACTATGAATCACAAGTATTGCCAATAAATTTGTACCCAATCCAACCACGACAAAACGCCTAAATATACAATCAAGAATAGCTTGAACATGAACAAAAAATCATGCGGCCAAACTAAGCTCACGTATATTTAGTACATGCCATAGTAACAACCTTCATCCAGTTCGACTATGGTAGGATACCAAATAGACGACCGATAATAGCTCACACGTGATCCATATCCACAAGAAAACACGCAGCCAAACTAAGCTCAAGCATACTTAGCACCCACCACAATAACAACCTCCATATCTACTCCTATGTGCACATAGAGCCACTCTTATGGGCATTCAAGAACTCTAGGAAAACTGAACGAAATTGCTCCAAAACTTTCCAAGAACTTAACAAAATAATCTAAACTTCAATTGACAAAATCATAACTACCTTCAAAATCTAGCATCCAACATCATGGGTTATTCCATATTATCACTAAAATTAGATGGGTACTCAAGACCCACTCCCTAAAGCTTAGAATCTTACCCAAATTTTTGTCAAACACTAAAAAATTCACTTCTTCTCAGTTAGACACTAGCTAAATCCTTCTAAGAACTCAAATCAGAAAGCACCGAATTTGTCCACAAGAACCGATCCAACAAGCAAGCGACGGTGTGACATAGCGTGAGGAGCGACATGACAACTTTGATCAAACGTGGCTCGACTTGCCAAATGTGCAACCCAAACAACTCGCAAACGACTTCGTTGAACGCAACTAACGGCGATCAGATACGGCTAGCGACAATGTGTTTGGTTGGTCAACGTTCAGTCACAGTGGTCATCGATGTACAATGGTAGAGAGAAATAGAAAGATAGTTGCGTGATAGTAGATGAGTCGACGTTGAGAATTTTCTAGAGAGAGGGGGGAATCGTGAGATTAATTCTTCTTTATTTTCTTTATTTTAATTGAAAGAAAATAAAAGAAAATAACCATATTTTCCTTCACTTCATGCTTAATTTTTGTTTTTCCCTCTAAATTTACTCCTTTCAAATTTTATAATCATTGCCAAAATAAAATTGATTCTAAAATTCTCTCACCAAAATGATTCAACCCATAAAAAATTTACAGCTGGATTTAAACTTGTTTGTCAAAACTTAACAAATATTAATATAAATAAAAAGAGAATGGAACGAGTGCTTATAAGACGTCTAGTGAATTATCATAGGATGAGATAGATATTGAGTGTATAGGCAGATACAGCTTCACTTGGTCGCATGAGTAGGCGTTGCGAGGGGAGGGAGTGTGAGAATTTCCACGATTTGGCTTTTGGGTGATTTTGCAAAGAAAATTATGGTACACATTATAGAGATTAAGAATGTTTAGTAAAATGCAGGGGAATCAATTGTTGGAGTCCAAAGCAATTTTGAAAAAATCCTATCCCATAAAAGAGGTATTCCCATTCCTCCTCTAAAACTTCCATCTTTTTTCTCGTTCTTTATTCCGTGGGGTCCACCACTTCTTTTTTTATTTTCTTAATTGTTATTTTACATAATTGCCCCTATCCAATGCCATCCACATTTATCTTATCGTTTCTTTTTTCTTCTACTTTCAAGGTTTCAAATGTCAATAGGGATCAAAATATTGAATTTTTTTTATTTTACAAAGAATTAGATATTGATTGATAAATACTCTTTTTATATATTCAAAAATAGAAATTAATTTTGTAAAATAAAAATTCTACTATTTTAAAACGTTAAAAGATTTGTTATTTATTTATCTTAAATCATACTCATTTGTTTTTATTAATTACATCATTATGATGTTTTTTTTAAAACTTCTTTCTACTAATTTTTCGTTTAGATTTATATAACGAATATCCTCATAAATTTGAGATTAAAAAAATCAAGTCAAGAATATTTAAACAATTTTATATTTATCAACTTGATTCGACTACTTTTATACCGAACGTATATATTTTCATTTAAAATAGAAGCATACCAACCATATTTATATTTGTAACATTATAAATTTTATATTCATATATAATATTTATTTTTAATACAAATTTGAGGTGAAAATTTTGATTGACTTAGAATTCTTGTTGACAATTTTATATTTATATTTTAATTTACTTTCAATCTCATTTCTGCTTACATTAGTACCGACTACCCAACAAAAGTTTCGTTCTAACCATATTTATTAATTAAAATAAAAAGATACTTTTTAAAATATATATATACATATAAATGAAATGAGAAACACATGAAATTAATTGAGTTATACTTAGTTTAAGTTAATAAAATTTAAAAAAAATGAGGTACTACATCCTAACTTTATTTGCTTACAAACAATATTGGGTGCAACAATTCCAAATAAAATAATCGTACATGTTTAAAAATGAAAGTGATGTTTTATCAATTTACAACAACGATATAGTTGAATAAGTAAAGTCATGATTATTATTTCAAAAGTACAACTAATTGTACGATCCTAGACATTTATTCTTTTTTACACAAATTTGTCTAAAGAAATATAAATTAACAAAACGAAGTCTTAGTATTAAATTTTAATCGATATGTCGATATTTTCAGCGATATTTATATGTTTCATGAATTTTGACATTGACATAGGAATTGAATCTATATATTTCTATCTAAATGTTTTTATGTATTATATGAATTCAACGAAGACATACGAAAAATGAATTAATATTTTCATTCTAACTTAGAGAAAAATAGACTAAACATAAATAATATCCAACAATGTGTCTTTAATTTAAATATAATAATATCCATGGACAAAATCTTATCCTATTTTCATTGAAATTTCTAGAAAAGTTAGATCTCATATTTTCATTGATGCTAAATTATTTAAATTGTTGGTGAAATTTTAAAAGTTTAAAAAATACCTTTAAATGTCTAAAATGAGTTAAAAAATGTGCATGTCCTTGGTTTTGGACCAAAACATTAGACTTTTGCTTAAAAAGTAATTATAAACTTTCAAAAAGTAAAAAATATACCCTTTCAACCTAACAAAGGTTAAAAAATATATTTGTTAATTCTTCCCGATGAAAATAACTTTATAAATTTTTTAAAATGTAAAGATGATTCTAACCATCGACTGATATCAATTTGTTTGATGTTATATTTATATAGAAAAGAAAAAAATTTAAAATAAATGATATAGATATCTTCAGTTTTTTTTTTTTTTTTTTTTTTGATATAGATACTCTCACATTTCTCTCAATTTTCTATTTCTTTAGCTTACATCAATTTTCTGGACCATAGTCAAAATTGTGAAGTAAAAGCATAAAATTCATCAAACATTAACAAAATTCCAAATAAAAATCTCAGTCTTAAAACATACCAAAAGGATACATGGTCAAATGAAAATATTCTTTTTGGGTATTAACACACTCATTAACATACAATTTAATTAAAATATTTAAGTCTTAAAGAACATTTAATAGTTTATTTATTATTAATTTTTGGTATTATAGTTCATATAGCTTAATTAAGTGTGTAATTTTAATTATTTATTTTACATAAAAAAAGAAGAAGCGTGGAATAGTTAAAAAGAAAAAGGGGTAAGAAAGCAGAGATGAAGAAGGGAGAGGAGAAAAAGATGGATACCAGAAACGATATTCATGGTTTGTGTTCATACAGTAAGCCTTGTATTTTTTTGAAAATAGATATTTGAAATTTGAAAGAAACTGTAGAATTTTAACACAAAATGTTTTTTCTTCTTCTATATATATATTTTTGTTTATGTTTTATAATAATTGAGAATGAAGTAGGAAGTGAAAGATAAAAAGGTAAAAAGTTAAAATAGAATAAAAACATATTTGTTTGATAAATAAAAATAGAAAAGTAAAATAGGAAGAATATGATACGATATGAGAAGGCAAAGGCCGTAGAGAAATGTAGGGAAATATATATGGAAGGGTTTGAGAGGGTAGAGGAGGTGGAAAAAGGGCAAAAAAGGAAAAGAAGAAAGAAAAGAAAAGAAGAAAAGAAAAGAAATGAAAAAAGTGAAAATAAAGAAGAACCTTATTATTTATGGTGGACTGACTAGGCGGGTGGGTCCGACTTGGCGGACTTCAAAATGTTATGCAACACAATTAATGGTTTAGAAATATTATTATTAATTTAGGTTTATATTTAAAAGGAAAAGAAAGAAAGAAAGAAAGAAAGAAAAGAAAAGAAAAGAAAGAAAAGAAAGATAAAGCCAAAAAGTTGAAATAGAAAAAATAAATGTAATAAAAAATGGGAAAAGAAAAAGAGGAGGAGGAGGTGTCCGTGATGTAGACTAGGCATTCTCTACCACGCGCCTGCTGTCATTATCATTACCCAAACTCTCTCTACCTTTCTCTCTCTTCTTTGTCCCCCTTTATATATCCCTCTTCTCCGCTCTCCCGCCGCACCACCACTTCTCCTTCCTTCCCCCTCCCCCATGGATCATCACTCTCCCAACAAACGCCTCCGAGTCGACTCCCTCGACTCCGAATCCGACTCTCCCGAAGTCAAACGTCTCCGTGACGACCTCCTCGGCCTTCTCGATGACTCCGACCCCGACCCCACTGTCCAAGATCTCGATTCCCTTATCCAGAGTTTCGCCGACGAGATCTCCCCCGTCTCCTCTCCCCCGCCCCCTCCGGCCGCCCCCTCCGAGCTCGGTTACCTACTCCTGGCCTCCGATGACGAACTCGGTCTCCCACCCTCCCACGCCTCCACCAGCCACGGCGGCCAAACGGAGGTGGTTGAACTCGCGCGGGAGTCCTCGGACTCGTCTGGGATTGGACAGATTTGGGGATTTGAAGATGCGGTACCGAGTTATGAGACGCTGGAGTTGGTGGGGGATGGAGAGAGATTTTATAACGAAATGGAATATGTGGCGTTTGATGGACTGTTTGAACATTCCGATGTGTACTCTGTTTTTTCGTGACGGCGATGGAAGGTCCGCCATTGGCGAATTAGGACGAAAGATGAAGAGAGATAAAAGAAAAATTACTTTTTTTTTTAATCTCTTAAATGAATATAAAATTACAACCCCCATTTGTAAATTTTTTTTTTCTCAATTAGTTCCATCACAGGAAAAGAAAAAGAAAAGAAAAGTAGGAGTAGTTGATTTTAAAAAGGACTACATTAATTAATTATTATTATTATTATTACAATTCAAAACTATTTATTAATCATTGTCAAAAGATAATTTAGGGTTGGACTCAGGCTGTGGTTCTGAATTTTGATGTCCCCATTTTTTCAATTATAAAATTATACTATATGGGAGGCATTCTCATTGAAAATCTTAGTACAATTAATTGGTTAAATTATAGATATGACATTACAGTTTTTAGATCTGAAGAAATTGTCGGTCTCAACTTTAATTTTGTGTCTTATAGATACTAAACTTTAGAAATGTCAAATGCTTTTGAATTTTTAAATTTTTAAATTTTTAAATTTTGTATCTTGCAAATATTTGACCTATTTTGCATTTTCTTAAACTTTATAAATCTATTATAAAATCATAAAATATATTGAATTGCACTTTCAATTTTGCATTTAACCGATTTCGAATCTAAAAAAAAAAAAAAAAAGAGAAGAAAATACAAGGAATCTATTACCATAAAATTTGAAATAAATTTAAGCACTTGTAACAGAATAATGTGTAAGCTACGTCAAATGACCATATAAAGTTTTTACAATTGAAATTGAAATCTATAAAATATCATTTCCACTGTAAAATTATTTTTTTTACTATTTACTTCTTAGAATTATTGTCAATAAAAAAACTATTGGAAGTACCACAAAACTACAAATTTAAAGTCCTAATTTTTTCTTTTTTTCTTTTTTTGTAAAAGTAAACAATTTAAAATATTTATGAATATAACCAAATGAAAATTTTCAGCTAAATTGAGATAAAATAGGTTTAAAATAAAAAGAGAGAATAGATGTAAATATTTGAGATATTTTAGAATAGTTAGGTAGGCATAAAACTAAAAATGTGAAGAGTTTGTTAAAAATTATTCTAAATCAAACCATAACCTAAATGAAATTACTAAAGTACAAAAGAATAATATGAAATATGGTGCGTACACAAAAGAAAAAGATCAAATATGATAGGAAAAGACATGTTTATATATGCTATATTAGAAAAATAAACATCATTCTAGGTTAGATTCTATTCTATTAGTCCTTTATATTTTCAATGGTCTCAATTGAAAACATTTTGAAAGTTAATATTATGAATTAAATACAATATTTTTTTTTAATAAAAAAGAAGTCAACAATAAAGTAAGAAGAAGAACAAAATCTAGGATTAACGTTTCATGAATGAAATTTTGGACAATTAAAAGAAAATAAATTATAATAAAGTTTCAAAAAGAAATTATATTAAAACAAATCTTAGTTTTTGTTAATATATGACCAACGGGCTTCTAATATTTCACTCCAATTATTGGGGCCAAGTGCCAACTACCTTTGAAATTGAAGACTTAACCCAGCCCAAGCACGAGTCCAGGAAGCGGCAGCTACCATTTATGTTGGAATTGGGTTCACCCAATCCTTCCTAACTAAACACAATAGTCGACCCTATGGTTTTACTTACACGTAATTGTAATTGATGGACATTTTAACAATAATAACTAATGATATAACAACATTTAAATCTTTTTCCAAATATAGCAAAATTATCGCTGATATACTCGTATGAGTCTATCAGTGATTAGACCAATATTTGTAACATGGTCTATCGATTCGGAATGGATCTCGCAATATTCTTTGCGCCTTCTATATATTCTTTGCACCTCTGAATTTCATGCGCTTCCCTTCTCATATTTCATGGAACCTTATTGCAGACTTCACATTCTACTTTGTCTCTTCTTTCTTTGTATGTAATTTAATAGTCTTTGTCATTTGCAGCCCTCCTTTTGAGTCTGTTCAACTCATCCTGGAGCTTTATTTTGAATTGACTTTCTTCCTCTTATCTTATTCTACAACTGATGAATTTCACGACTCAATGAATTCAGCCTCCTTCTAAGAAAAAAGCCTAGCCCAAAAGTCACTAAAAAAGACTCAAGAATATCCCTGTCTTATGGCGCCTCACAGTCCATTCAAAGAAGCCCACGGTAAAGAAGTGAGTTACTCAACTCTGAATCACGATACGGAGCGGTGCGAGTCAGCTCTTCCCTTGATGCTGAGGAAGACCAATATTTGTAACATGGTCTATCGGTGATAGACTCCTCTCATTGATAGAATTTGACAAATTTTACTATATTTGCAAATTTTTTAAAATGTTGCTATATACTTAATTATTTTATATTTAATTGCTAAATTTGCAACTATCTCTTTACTTATTTTAGGGTTATACCGCTTTCTACCATGTTTAGCGTAGGGCTGATAAGAAGGAATGTGAAAATAAAAGGTTTGTTTTGGATAAATGACAAATTTTTATTTAAATTGATAAAATAGTAAAACAAAAAAATATGAAAAAAGTTTACTGGAACAATGTCTTAAATGTCATTACCTCAATGAAAAACTTGAATCCTAAATACAATTATACAATAAACAACAAATACCCTATAATTAAATGAAACTCTCCACACACAATTAAAACCTATCAAAATTCTATTTTCTTTCCCTAACCCGAAAAATAACACCTATCACCATTAAAGCTCCACATCCCTACAACCGTTTAAGATCTTCTTCAAATCGTGCAGGCATTCAAACGTTAACACTCTATTCACATCTTGAAACCCTTAAAATTGTTCAAAGTTGAAAAAATTGCAGCTTCCTTAGATTCCACTGAAAAAGGCTCTTGAAACCTTGGTCCCCTTCAAATTCTTCTATCAATTGCATAAAAGATTGGAGCTTCAAGCTTCGTCTCCTTCAAAACCTTCATATTCTTCAAACATTCGGTGCAAAGCAAAAGATTTTCTTCTTGCCGAGTAGCTTCTTCATCAAAACATAATTTGCGCTGCCACCAAAATATAATTTTTTAAAATAAAAAGCAACAAAATAGTGTCAATTGAACTAGGCTACGTTATATTACTCTGGTATTCCGCCCAGTGCAACCAATTACTTCAATCCTTCTGTTTCTCTTTGCAAAGGCTCCTCAAATAGGCTTCAACACTTTTATTGACCACTTTAGTTTGGCCACCAAATTGTGGGTAGTAAGCATAGCTTTTATGCAATAGTTCTTGTTAATCTAAACATTTCTTTTCAGAAGTTATTGAGAATGATCTTATCTCTATCTGAGACGATTGACTTTGGATACCCATGCAACCTTACCACTTCTTTAACAAAACTTTTGCTACTGTACTTACTATATATGGATGTTTTAGGGCTATAAAAAGTGCATATTTGCTCATTCGGTCTACCAGCACAAAGATCACTTTCCATCCAGCCGATTCTGGTAAACCTTCTATGAAATTCATAGAGATATCTGACCATATTGAATTTGGAGTCTCTAGTGGCAAAAACAACCCAGCTGGGGATAATGCTAAAGTTTTGTTTTGTTAGCATACTAGGCATTCATTATATATAGTATTTCTTAATATCTTTTTTTATTCCCTCTCAATAAATTTCTTCTGTCATTCCTTTTTATGTTCTTATGAACCTCAAATGCCCTCCAAAAACTGAATCATGATATGTATGCATAATAGTGAGTAATAAGACTGGAAACTTTGAGAGCACTAACTACTCTTTATATTTCAACATCCTTTTGTGTATTAAAAATATGGAACTTCTACTTTTTGTTCCTCTAACTTCTTCTTGATCTACTGCAAATGTTGATCTTTTTTTACTTCATCTTGAATCACTCCCAAATCAAGTAGAGCTGGGACTAAGAGATGGTTTATGCACATTGTTGGGGAGCATTCTACACAAGACATCGACTGCCTTATTCTCTAAATCAGGTTTGTACACCACCTCAAACGAATAACCCAATAATTTGGCTATCCATTTATGATATTGGGGTTAAATTACCATTTGTTCCAGTAAAAATTTGAGTGAGATCTTTGGTCTATCTTCACTGTAAATTTCTTCTCTAATAAATACAGACGCCATCTTTGTACTGTGAACCCCACTGGTATCAGCTCTCTTTCATAAACTGGTCGTGCTCTATGCCTCATACATAGTGTTATGCTGAAAAATGCTATTGGCTTTTTGGCTTGTGTTAAAACTACTGCCACACCAAAACCTGATGCATTTATCTCTATCGTAAATTGTAGATTAAAATATGGCATACCTAATACTGGTAAAGTCATCATTGCCATTCTCAATTTCTGAAATGCAATATTTTCTTCTTCAAATCAACGATAAGCTTCTGCCTTCAAAAGTTGAGTCAAAGGACCCGTAATACTGCCATAATTCTGAACTAATCTATGATAATTGTAGCCACCTATTTTTATCCTACCAATAATTTTCTCTAAAAATAATATTAGTAATAATGACTAAACTATTATTTATTTTTGAAAAAAAAGTAATAACATAATATCTTATAATATCTCATTTTTATTATTTTAAGAAATAAAAATAAATCAATTAAAATATTTAATATCACATTTATCTTATATGTACTATTTTAGGAAAAAATAAATGAATTTGTTTTAAATAAAATCTTCTAATATCATTTTATATCATTTTAGGAAAAACAGAAAATTAATTTTCAACAAAAAAAAATCTTTTAATATCCATTTAATTTATTTACTAATTTTACAAAATCTAAAAAAATCTCATTTAATTTAGTTTATTTATATTAGGAAAATGAAATTTAGGTTATTAATATAATATCAAAATTTGATTATTTTTTTCTAATTTATAGTACTCTCCAAGTCTATAAACAGGCCTTTGTCATTTGAAAAAGGGGAGAGTTTCTTAAGCAAAAAAATTATTTGGAGGAGAATTTCTTACAAAATTTCTTTGGAGAAAGTTTCTTAGAGAATTTTTTTTAGAAATAGTGCTTAGAGAAAATTTTTAAAGTGAATATCTGCAAAATGTGCGTTTCTATTATTCTTTTCATTACTTTATTGTCTCTATATTTTTTAAAAAATTTATCTTTAGCAAATTAAACCTCATTGCTAACTAAACTTAGTTGGATGTTGCATTTGGTAGGGATTTAATCTCAATGATCCGCACCTCATACAACAAATAATTTCTTTGGGATTCGAATTCTTATTTTTCTTTTCTTTCGTTGTTAAAAGATACAGAAAAAGAAAAGAAAATGTAGAAAAATTTTAGTATTTTTGTACTCTTTTTTTTTTTTTTTTCTTTTATCACCATTTTAAAAAAAAATTCTTTAGTCTTTTTCTTCTCTATAACAAAAATAGGGAGAAAGAAAATGAAATAAGACAAATGTTCTTTTTTTATTTATCCGTATTTTATTACTATTTCTAATCTCAACTCTTAATCTTTATTTTCTTTTCTCTAAAATATAGAGATAAAGAACGTAGAGAAAAATTTATTATTATTATTATTATTATCATTATTTATTATTATATTATATTTTATTACTATTAGGGTTCTTTTTCTTTTTACTTGTTTTTCTTCTTGTACTTCTTCTTATTATTATTTCTTTATTTGTTCATTCCTTATTTTTTTATTGTTATTATGTTTCATTTCTTTTACTACTCACTTTGCTATATCATAATTATTGTTGTATGCACTTAAATGTAACTCTTTGTATTTAAATTTTTTAATGTTTTGAAATCCTTCCAATTTAAAATTCTTTATGTTTTAAATAAAATATCTTTTTAAAAAAAATCATTTAGCAAATTTGTCTCTAATGCTTGTTTTATGTTTTTTTAAAACCTTCAAAATTTAAGTAATGACTTCATAAGATTTCCTAAACCAGTCTTTTCTAAAAACTTACATCGTTTTCCTTAAAAAAATTTCTACGATTTCTTGTTATCAAATCTCGGACTTCCAAAGATATTGATCACTCACCTCAAGAATCTAGACATAACAGACTTCCAAAAAGTTCTAGATTCCATCGTAAATTTTTTTTTATGGAAAACGGTGTAAGTTTTTAGAAAAGACTGGTTTAGGAAATCTTATGAAATCATATGTTAAATTTTGAAGGTTTTGAAAAAACATAAAACATTTATAGCCTAGGATAGATTTTGAGAAATTGTAATAATTTCTCATTTTCTAAAGGTGGGAAACTTTCCTTGAATATGTACTCTTAATTAATGGAATATTATTCCACTTATTTTATGAGATCATTGCTTCAAACATTGTAGTAATGAGGGGTAGAGTAAGACATTAGTTTAAAAATAAATTAAAAAATATTTTCAATTCAAGATTTGAAATTTGGCCAACGTTTTTTTAAATGGGTGTTGTGAGATGCTAATACATTCACCACACACAAATGACTCCCGAACTCAACTCAATTTTTTTGCAGACCATTTTTTTTTTTGTTTACTTTATTTCGGTGTCCAATCACACCGTAAAAAAGATTGGTGACAACTCCTATTTTATTTTAAAACTAGCTCTTTTGATGACGTCGGCCGCACCGCGTCGTCTCGGGCACGTGGCGACAATAATATCCAATTAGCCCCAAGAATCCTCGAACTTCAAGAACACTAGTGGGAATTAGCCATAACCTAATCACCCTTATTTTTTTTAAGATCAACTTCAATTCTCTTATCGAATATAAAATGGTCTAAATAGCCTATTTGATCTTTAGCAAAACTACATTGAGCCAAATTTTCATATAGTTCATTTTCTTGGAGAATTTCTAATACCACTTTCAAGGGTTGTACGTGTTCTTCCGATCCTCTGCTGTACACCAGAATGTTGTCGAAGAAAACCAGCACAAAAGCATATGACTTAAAAATATGGTTCATAAGTGCTTGAAACGTTGATGGAGCATTGGTTAGCCTAAACGACATTATCAAGAACTCATAGTGACCCTCATGCATGCGAAAAATATGCTTCTCTATATCTCCAGGATGCTTTCTGATTTGGTGATATCTAGCCTTTAAACCAATTTTAGAAAACATGTTGTCCCCGTTCACCTCATCAAAGAGTTCTTCTATTACTGAAATTGGAAACTTGTTCAGAATAGTCACGTTGTACAAGGTTCTATAATCTACACAAGATCTCCAACTCCCACCTTTCTTCTTTACTAATAGCACTGGGCTAGAGTATGAGTTGGTACTAGGTCTTATAATGCCTGATTCCACCCATCTCATCTACTAGTTTTTCCATCTCTTCCTTTTGGTGATGCACATAACGATAAGGCCTGTCATTTACTGGATCCATTTCCTTCTTAAGATAAATCTGATGTTCAATACCTCTCTGGGGAAGAAGCTCTTTCGGCCATTCGAAGACATCATTGAATCTATTCAACAAAGGAGGAATAATATTATCAACTGTTGCCACTATTTCTTCATCATATATCTCCTCCATGATTAACCTTCCCTCCATAGCTCGACATTCCACTAAATAACACTAATCATTCGTAGCCCATGCTTTCATCATAGTTTTCAAACTTTCTCTAGTTTTAGTGAAACTAGGATCCCCCTTTATCACTATTTTTTTTCTTTCATGTTGGAATGTCATCACCAATTTCCTCCAATCAACTTCAGTGACTCCTAAAGAGTGCAGCCACTGCATTCCTAGAATGACATCCTCTCTCCTAACTCCAATGGGAGGAAGCTGTCTACAATTTTCCACTCTCCCACCAGTACTTCAACTTTACCACAGATTCCTTTGCCTTTAATTACAGCTCCTGATCCCAAGATTACTCTATAATTGGAGGTTTCTTTTGTCGGCAAATTTAAGGATGTCAATAGTTTCTTGACAAAAAAGTTATGAGCCAAGGAAAGAGTACAAAGACTTAATTCAGACTACATGCTTTCACTCCACAAACTGACCGAAAAAGATGAAGAAGGGCTTTACAGACGGTGGGAAGGCTATTCCTTGCCAGTAACTCTCTAGGACGCTACCCACATCTTCAGGCATACTAATGGTGGTCCATTCAGACGTTGCTCTCTTTCATGGTAAGGATGAAGCCCTTTTTCATAGGCAGATTTAGGCAGGAAATCTAATCTTCTGAGCATCTTTGCGTCGAAAGCTGCCTCTGTCGTTAGTTACATTAGCTTCATCTATCACTTTTGTCTTTTAGCGAATCTCTTCTCGCGTTCTGATGTGGTCTTCTCTCCTAGCCTTTCGTGCGAGTTCCTTCGCGATTTGACAACTTCTTCTTTTGTTAATAATCCAGTGTTTAGACACTGAAAACTCGGTAAAGTGGGCGTATTGCTTATGTAAAGTGTATTTCTAAATATTTATCCATTTACAACATAAGTAATGCGTTTTGATACACTTCCTATGTATTTTAGTCCCATTATTCTACCGAAAAGCCCATAATAACATGTATTTTTACAAGTTATCACTGACACACCTCCACTTGGACACATACAGTTACATTTGGGGCGGAGCGTCACAAAGATCATTTAGATTTCGTACAAGATCGTTTAGAGCGGGTACAAGATCGTTTAGACTAGGTACAAGGGTATACCATCATTTAGACTTGGTACAAGAGTACAAAATCGTTTAGAATTGGTACATTACCGTTTAAACTTGGTACAATAATACAAAATCGTTTAAACTTCCTACAAGATCGTTTAAAATGGGTATAAAATCAATTTTCACACTATGTGACCGGTTAAACGCGAGGTATTTTTGTTATTTCATGTTGTGGGCTTATGAACTTTTTTCCATTTCAAAATTTGTTTATATGGTGTAAATATTTTTGTGCTTCGTTCTATTTTTTTTTAAAACCTCTTATTTATATGCATTTATGTTAAATGCAGGGAAGAGAATTAAGAATAAAGAGAAAAAAATCTCAAATTCAGATTCATATGACGGAAAATTTTATTATAAGAAAACACATTTGAAATTTAAATCACTTTTATAAGACCCTCACCGCATTCTGAAATCTCGAGTAGAAGAGGTATGCGACAAGAAAAGCTAGGCAAACAAAAGAAAGGTGAGTATCAACAATCGCAAACTGACCACACGTTATGAAGAAGCTATGTGTTAAACTAAGAAGGCGTTGAGAGTTCCTTCCCTCGAAGGAAAGTGACGTCATTCTATTATTCCCATGAAATCGACAATTGATTTAATTTTACCACCCAATCAACGTTAGCGTAAGGAAGTGTCAGTATCACGTGGTGTTTTAATGTTTGAGAATTCCCACCGTCGGCAAAAATTAATCATTCTAACGAAGGAAGAATTGTCGGAAAGAGGGCTTAAAGGAACTCCAGTCAGTAATTGTAGGATTTAATTCACTTAAGAAGAATTAAGGCAATAGAGAAGGAAGATCACAAATTCTCTATCAATTTCATTCGATGAAGATAGTGAGGAATTTTCAAGGGATTTTGAAGTCAGGGGCTATCCAAGAAGATAATTTGTCAGTTAGTGGTTTACCTAAAAATGTTTTCAAAACCCATTAATTCTAGTCTAACTTTGATGTTTTTTGATACCTAGTTGGGATAGTGAATAGACGACTATTCTGCACAGCTCCTAGTGATCCCAAACTAACTCTAAAGGGATATGTGGATGCTGATTTTGCAAAGGGTATGTGATAAAGGAAGGTCTTTAACGAGTTTTTCTTTTTTGTTAGGAGGGAACCTTATAAGTCGGAAATCAAAGCTTCAGCTAGTAGTTGCCCTGTCAACTGAACTACTGAAGCTGAATTCATAGCAGCTTCAGAAACGGTCAAATAAGCATTATGGCTACAGAGATTAATTAGTGAATTGTAGGCAACAAGCAAAATTGAGTAAAGCTAATGTGTCGCAATCAAAGTGCTATACATTTAACAAAGAATCACCCATATCATGACAGGACAAAACACATTTTGATTTGAAGTTATTTCCTATAAGAGATATTGTAGAGAAAAGCATCATCAATATTCAGAAAGTCAAGACAAAGGAAAACACAGTAAATTTTTCTTACTAAAGCTCTATTAAGGTTCAAGTTTGACCATTGCCTATTTCTACTTAGAGTATAGTAGATCTAAATAATATAAAATAAATACCTGGAGCTAAAGTTCTGGAGCAGAAATTTTTGTTCAAGTGGGAGAATTGTTGAAAGCTGAAACAAAAATTAATCCTTAGATTGCATTGAAAAACAAAATTAGTTGGGTTAGAAACTTAGATATTGTTTTCTGTTTAACTAATGTTGCTAATCAGTTTCCTCTCTTAATTCTTTTTAGCACCAATGAACAGTATAATAACCCCAAATATATATGTATATATATAAAAATAAAAAATAATAAGAGTGTAACTGAAAAAGCGCGCGTGATCTAAAAATTAGAAACATGATTACCGTTGTTGAGGATTTTTTTTTTTTAAGAAGAGTCATATACACAGGCAGATTTATTAAGGGGCCGAGGGAGGGGGACACGTGCAATATATATATTAAATTTAGCTTAATTTTGCCTAAATTCTATTTTGTTGTAGTGGTTGTGCCCATTGTACAAACCTTTGATTGTAAGTTAATATTTCGTCTACTACAATTATTTTTACGAAATAGTTTTATTCAATACGTCAATAATTTTATTTTCTCATATATCAAATTTCTTTATAAATTGTCACGAAATAGATTTTATTCCAGAGATCAACAATTTTCTTACTCCAGATATCAACAATTTTCTCTTTCTCAAATATCAATAATTAATTTTTAAAAAGAGGAAAAAAACTCATTAAAACCCTAACTTATTTCTTAGCCCTCATTTGTTATCTAACAATTTTTTTAAAAAAAGATGCAACAAAGTCGATGATCCAAACTTCCACTCTTTCAACAATAGAATGTATTATTATTCTTTCTTTTTCTTTTTTGATGCAAATTTTAAACTCACATATTTATATTACAAAAATTCATGTAAAAATTGCCGATCTTTCTTTATTGCTACAAACGTAGTGAATGTTATTGAAACATCAGTGAAATGTCGAGATATTTTTTAGCATTTTTAATGTGTTTATTATATAGTGTTTGGTGTCCTGTATATAAAAATTTATGGATTTGCCATTTGTCATATATGTGAAAGGCTTATTGGTGGAGTTGTAATCTTGAAACCATAAATAAAAACTTGAGAATCTTTGAAGTGTGGATGTAGATTTTGATATCGAACAACTATACATCTGTGTATACTTCTTCGTCGTCTTCTTAAACTTTTGGTTAATTCTTCAAAGATTTTTCATGAAATTCACCTAAAGATTACAAGCTAAAGAAGAGAAAAAAAATATCAAAAAGTTTTTTTTTGCACGAAGATATAAGAAATAAAAAGTGACTAGCCCAATAGTATCTTCTGATCACTTGCAACTTGCTGAAGCAAAGTGGAATTAAGTGTCAAAACTGAAACTATATCGTATGAGTCATGCATTTGTTCTTCAAAGCAAGTGGTTTTATCCAAATTACACCATTTCTTTAATAGAAATAACCTGCTAATTTACATTTTAAAGTTGTTTATAAAATAAAAATTGATAAAATTAGGAAGGCGGCCACGACAAGAAATATGAATGAACCCTCGGTAAATAAAAAATACTAACAACTATTAGTACAGATAAGTACAGATAGTAAAAACACCAGACATTGTTAACCCAGTTTGATGACAATGCATCTACGTTGTTGAAGAGTCTTTGACCCGATATATGAGATTTATTGCTTTAAAATATAGGTCATACTCACAATCTTACGATGATTAGTATAAAGCTTACACATCCAAACTTGAACTCTATATTAACAGTGATACACGTTTACTGAAATAAAAACTATCACTACTATGATTCAAAGATAATCCAAAATTATAAAATTCTCGCCCTTAATCTTTTATCTCATCAATGAAACGATTAAGGATTTGTTTTCGAAGATCTCTCGCTCAACCAATCATCTGATTAAGGTATAAAACTTCTTTGTCATAAGGAAGCTCTTTGATCTTCATGTTGATGCTCACATTAAACGTTCTTCATAGAACATGACAAATATATTCCAAACAAGAATCGTTTATTTACTCGTTGTTGCTGCTTGCTTGACAAGTTTTTTTACGAAGGCACACCTTCTTCAGATTTTCTAATTCCGTACAACCTCTCATCAAATAAAGATGAATATATATACTAAATGAAGATCCTTGCATATTCCGAAGATAATAAAGATAGAGAATTCTCTAATATCTTTTAATAATATCTCAAGACAAGATAATAAAAGAATATCTTTTATACTAAATATTCTTTTAAATAAAACAATCACGTCAACTACATAAGTTTTCTTGAAATCAAACATCTGAATAAACATCTTATTTGAAAACTTTCGTATTTTGGGGTGGTGATTAGAACAAAAAAAAATCATGGTCGGGAAGGTTATAATAGCAAAAGCCATTGAAATTACATTGAAAAAATACGTTTGGTTATTAATAGACTAGAAAAGGAGAAAGGAATAACTGAAAGAAAGGGAATCAATTCGTTATTCATCGAAGTTTCATTTATTCAATGACTAGAATTAAACATGAATATATAGCTCGGAGACGTAGAACAAAAATTCGTTTATTTGCATCAAGCTTTAAGACGGCCAACAACAAATCTAACAAAAATAGTCACTACAAATAATTGCTTTCATAAGTTTTAGAAATATGGTTCCTACGTGTTCATTTCCATATAGAAAAATTAATATTATTATTTAACTAGTTTTTGTTTCACATAAACTAACCTCGATAAAATTGATTTGAATTGAATGTATGTGTAGGAAGATAATGAAATAAAACTCAAAGATACAATATATTAGGTTTCTAATGCATCTAGTAGTTGTTTTGGTAATTACACTACTTCTCTCTCTTCAATTTGGAAGCTTTTGCTTTAGTCTCTCCATTGTTGTAACTTCATTGCATATAGAAACATGTATGGTAATTATTTGATTTTTTAAAATTAATTTTTATTTCTTGAATATTTCAAAATAGAGTGAAAGAGTTAATTTATTGGCCAAATTTAGAAGACAAAAGTTTTAAAGAAAAAAGAGTAAAGATAATTTTTTTTTTATCATTTGACATTTTCCATTCAAGATTGGCAGATGTATAATGTGAGTGTCTTTAGGCATGGTACGACTCTAATGTCACATGTGTGGTTTCACACATGAAACCCATCAAAGTAGCTTTCAAAAAGACAAAAACATGTATTCCCAAAGTTGTGGTTATGATAACAACGTGCCAAACGTTTTGTTAGAAAACAGTATAGAGAAAAGAAGAAAAATTAAAGTAGTGGTGGAAGTGACAATTCTTAATATATAGTCCAACATATCAACACGCAACCGTTTGTTAACAATAGAGAAAGAGATAGATAGGTGAGGGGCTCCGGTACTTTTCAGGCCGCCCCACTAAAGCACTACAAGGGATCGTATTCAATATATCACATGGAGACTATCACATTCACACAAACACTCTGAAATCTCAGTCCACTTCAATACATTTCTTAATTACCATTCAATCATGGCATCCTTAGGTGTATTCTGATAAAAAAAATAGTTAAAAACGAATAAGAGAAGAATGAAGCAGTAGCCCAAGAACAAATTCAACCTAGCTGGCCTTAGAACCTAGGCCGAGAGCTTGTTATGTTAGCTTGAGGGTTCAAAACAAGAGTTCCATTCTTCCTTAAATTCAAAAAACAAAAACAACGTTTTTCAAAAACAATTTTTTACAGTTTCAAATGTTGACTTGTTTTTTATTAGTATATTTTTGTTACTTATTGCAGTGATTGTCTTCTTTATAATAAGAAAAACTTGAACCATAAGTTTTTATAACATATCTCACAACATGCTATGACATCTTTCATGACATTTTGTAATGTGAAAGACATCATATTTAATTTGCATAACATTTTTTCTTATCTATCAGTACGATTTTTCCTATTTCATTTTTTACTATATTTTTCCATATACAACTCATTTATTCTTTCCAAAAAATATTATTTACGTGGTTCAATTTTAGGGTTGGTCATTACCAAGAATATTGCAACTATCTTATGTAAGCGCTGGAAAACACAAGTGTGTCAATCCATGAAATTGTGAAGCTTTTGTCATTGTTGATATTGAGTGTTTCTCTAGATCTTATATATTGATTTGTTCTACATCAATTTGAGAAGGGTTTATCAAACTTAGAGGGAGCCTAAGTTCATCAAATATTATTTGAAGGTAGAAAGAGAAAAGTCTTGACGAGAGATTCTCACAATTAGAGAGACCATAAGTTTCATTAAAAGGGATTCCCACACTTAGAAGAATCCATGTGATCATTCTCTAAGTTGAACTACTCGAGTGTCATGACAATTGTCATTTTCTTAAAGAGAAATTTAGGGAAGCTTAAGTTGTTTCAATATGAGTTGGGTGCTTAGGCATGATCGTTGTTTAAGTTGAGTTATTTGAATGTTATGGTAATTATTATCATTTATATATTTAAAGAGAAGTATATTATTGCAATTGTTTGACTTTATCTTAGTGGATATGTCTCTAGGGACAAACTATCTCTAGATTTAACTGATATTGCACCCAATTCGGTTACTAAACCACGTGTTATGTTACGCTTTTAGTTTTATGTGCATTTATCGGTAATATTTCTAGAAATGTTGTATCGTGTGTAACAATTTTTGTCTCGTGTGTTAAATAACTTATATCTCAAATTTTATATAAAAAAAAAGTATCTACCTACATTCTAACTAAACTCTTTTTAAAATATTTATAAATTATATCAGGACAATTGTATCAAATGACAAAAATATTTTTAAAAAAACAGTTCAATGCAACTATTTTTTGCATATTGCGAATATGACAAAATTAGTGATATCAGACATCTATCATATAATAATCATAGGGTTATCGGAGAATTATTAGACGATAATCATATCAAATAATAACATTTTATCGGAGTATGTTCGATTTATGTTCTATTTAGAAATGTTCGATTTATGTTCTATTTAGAAAAACCTCGAGTAAAACATATAGTTATCTCACTTAAACTCTCTGAAACTATCATAAATTAATCAATTAAGATTTATAGTAGAAATTTTCTTGGAGAATCTTACTTGCATCTACTCTAATCTTCATTTTATAAAGTCGACACTTGATAAAATCTAAACACCTTCAAAGATTAACAATTGATGCTTTCCAAAGAAAATTGTTATAGAGTATCGAAATTGTTTATTGATTCATGACTGTTTAGAAGTTTAATTTAATTTCTAATATAAATTTGACACGATATTGATGGAATGAAATCTAATTTAAAATTTATATTGATATAATTATTAGCTAATAATTTTAAATTAATGAGATTCAATTATATTAATATCGCTATAATGGAATACACAATCTAGCAAAGGAAAATTTTCAAAAATAGTAAATTTTACCAAATATTTATAAATTACAGTAAAAATTTTAAATTCTATCACTGATAATCATTGATATACTTTACATGGATGACTATACTAGATAGAATTTAAAATTTTGATACAACTTGTAAATATTTTATTTTATTTTACTATTTTTAAAAGTGGTTTGTCTAGCTAATAATAAAATAGAAAATAAAAGCTGTTTAGATTTGATTTGATGAAACCAATTATCATACACGGACTGAAAAGAGCAATTTGAAATGGAAAAAGGGTGGTGGAAACTTTTTCTTCTTCTTATTATTATTTGAAAAACCAAAACACATCTAAGAAAATCCAAAAAGCTAAAAACCTAATTTCCATGGCGGAGATGACAGGTAACATTTCTGACAGTTGAAGTATGATCTCTAACCAAGATCATAGGGTCCCATAAGTTTTTCTGAGTTCTTTACATTTTTTAATATTCAAGCTTTGTCATCTTCTTCCATCATTGAATTTTCGTCTAGTCTTTTCAATTCCTTCTCAAATCACTAGTTTTTTTTCAAAGTATCTTTTCCCTCTTTTCATCCTAAGATTCTATGTATGGGATTTGAAAATCTTTTTCTTCTTTGAAGATAAAAGTAGTAGTAGAGAATCATTTTAAATATAATTCCTTGTCTTATAATAATAAAATGAAAAGAAAAATCATAACACGGAATAACACTTGTTACATTACATATGACATTATAGCAACTTGAAGGACATCATAGGTTGAAGCCTGCAGTAATAGAACATAGTCTTTAGCTACCCAATTTGATGAAATACCACCTATATATGGACGCAAATGCATCCAAAAAAAAAAAAAGATAAATGCACGGTTAGTCAAGCAATTACAATGTTGTACTTATTTGTAATGACATGGAGACTATTAATGACAAACTGAATATAATTTTTAAACTTGTTAAATAGTCATTTAGACTCACCCTAAGTACGATACCCTCTCTTAATAAACTTAGTCTCTGCCCCTCTCCAAACACAAGGCTCTCTCTTGATGTACTTTAGGCTCCCCTTAAATATGAAACTCTCTCTCACTAAGACTAACCTTCTAAGTTCTTAAAAGACTCAAATTTCCTACAGTTCCAAGTTTACAGTTAAGTATCACTTAGGCACTTTCAGAATACTTTTTAGGTCGGGTTTGAGAGAGTGAAACCATGACACTTACACACTTGAAGTTATTTTGAGAATTGAAGTGTTAGTTTCACACTTTTTGCAAACTTTTTACGTTGGTTTTGAGTATGAAAGAAATACTTAGGTATTTATAAATTGTTTTAAAAGTTAAAGTATCACTTTGACACTTTTTAAATATTTTCTAGTTGGTTTTTAGTTTAGAAACACTTTGGCTTTTTGTAGGTCATTTTGAGGTTTGGTTTGTGAGTAAAAGTTGCACTTGAGGATTTTTAAGTTGTTTGAAGGATAATTTCCCTAACGTAACAAAATTAAAAAATATTTACAGTTCATGTAACAAAAAATTGAAGCCCATTAAGTCACTTTAATTATTTGTTTTCATAAATTTCATATTTTTCCTTTGTTGAATTTTAATATTGCGATCATTCTTCATTTCACTTCTTTTTCTTCTTCTTTAGGATTTATTCTTCTCCTCTTCATATTATTACTTCTCCTTCTTGTTTGCGATCTATTCATTTCCTCTTTCAGAATTTCTTCCTTTTTCTTCATCTCTCATCTTCTTTTTTTCTTATTGGTATAAGATCTAAATAATATTGGTACAAGATCTAAACAATCAGTTGTCTATTCTAGATAAACAGTGATAGATCATTATCATTAATAGATTGTTTAGATTTGGTACAAGATCATTTAGACTAAGTACAAGATCGTTTAGACTTGATACAAAGGTACAAGATTGTTTAATTAGACTAGGTATCAAGATCGTTTAGACTTGGTACAATGGTACAAGATCGTTTAGATCACTGAGTACAAGATCGTTTTTCACCCATGTTTGAGTTAATCAATTTTTGTTATTTCACGTTATGGACTTGTGGGCTTTTTCTTTTTTTCAAAATTGTTCTCATATGCTACAATTATTTTTACCAAATAATTTTTATTCTAAATATCAATATTTTTTTCTCAAATATCAAATTTCTTCATAAATTGTTACGAAATAGATTTTATTTAAAACATCTATAAATTTCTTTTCTCAAATATCAATATTTTTTTTTCCTAAATTTTAATGATTTCCTAAAAGGAAGATATCAAATTTGTTTCTAAATTTCAACGATTTCGCAAAAAGAAATAATTTGATTTCCTCAAGATAATTTGTTAAACAGAGGAAAAAAAAACTCATCTAAGATATAACTGTGACTTATTTCGTATTCCTCATTTGTTGTTTAACAAAAAATTTAATAAAAATGCAACAAAATCGGTGATCCAAACTTTCACTCCTTCAACAATATTCCATGAAAAATGTATTATTTCTTCTTCTTTTTTCTTTTCTTTTTTATGCAAATTTTAAATTCACATATTTATATTACAAAAAAAAAAATCATGTGAAAATTGTCGGTTTTTCTTTATTTCTACAAATATAGTGAATGTTATTGGAGCATCAGTAAAACCTCGGGATATTTTTTTTTTACATTTTTTAGTGTGTTTGTTATATAGTTCTCGGTGCCCCTTTTATGTAAAATTTCTGGATCCGCCACTTTTGGCAGAAGTATTAATGGTTGAAAATAATTTTAAATTTGTTGTTGTGATATTGATATACTTTGTCGTGGGAAATTCGATTATATATTTAAACATTGATCTAGAAGCAAATAATAATAATAAATAACAAACAAATTCTAGAAATAGTTTTTGCTCACTCTTTTGTGTTGTTAGAAATATGTTGACAGTTATAAGGTTCTAATGACGTTATGTGCATGCGCAAAAATGAAACAAAGATTACCTATAGATATGTATCATGGGAGGTCAAAAAGGTAATTTTCATCCAAAATTAGTTTTTACATGGGTAGATATTTATTTATATCGATGAATTTAGCATAGAAAAAAGTTTCATTTTGGCGATGGAAAACTTTGCGTTTGTAGAAACAGCTTCTGCCTATGAAAAAAATGTATTGTCAAAATGCAAGTTCTACCTACGAGACTATGTTTGCGGGTAAAAAGTATTTTTTGTCGGTGTACTTTTCTACCCATGTATTTTATTGCGTGGACATTTCAGTCAACATAACGTCACTAAACATGGGCATAGAAAATGACCAATGAGATTTCAGCCACGACGCGTGCCAACGCAAAAATAACGTCAGCAAAGGCTTTTCCACATTTTTCTTAAGATCTACTGACGTTTTTCTGCGTCGAAAGGGAATAAAACTTTTGTAATGAAAGTTCCATCGTCCTAAATATTGACACACTTCTAAATTCCAAGAATAACATGTCAAGAAAAATGACCCTATGAATCTTTAAAATGGCCAGCACTAGAAAGTGTACAATACACTTTTATAACACACATGAAAAAGGAGGAAAAACTCGTCTTACAAATTCTACAACACTTATAAAAGGAAAGAAAATCGTGAAAGAAAACATAAAGATCTTCTATATGAGAGAGGAAAAAGGATCACCATTTTCGAAAATATCATTTTGTTTTGAAGAGTTAGCAAGGACAATATGAAGAAATAATTTTATCACGGACTAATTACTAATTGGTGTTATGTCAATTTTTGTATATATTATATAAAAAGAATAAAATTGAAGGAGTTAGGCCTATACTAAACTTGTCGGTGCACACCTCAAATGCCATATACTAACCAATAAGCTTATCGAAAACTATGAGAACTATTTATAAGCGTGTATCAATCCCCATGGAAGATAAAACAAAAAGATATAATAATACATTTTTATGAGTAGCCTTATTGAAATTTTCTATGTGAGACAACTAGTGTTAGGTAGTAGGTACTATCTTTTTTAGTTTTATTTCCAACAGATAGAAAATGTAAATAAATAAAGAAAAATAAAATTGTAGTTTAAGACCTTCTCCAGCAAAGCATGTGCAGACATTTTATAGTTTGCTTGCAATTATTCTTGAATATCTTACTAAAATCCTTCCATTTAATTGTGCTCAAGTTTCCCTCACAAAATTTGTTGATGCACATCTCACAATGTATATGTATATAGTTAGTAGAATTCTTAATTCATGTCCGCATATTTTACACGTTAACTTTTAATAGTCAATTCGTATAATTTTTAACCGTGAATTTTCAATTTCATTAATTTAAACTTCAAGCTCAATATACACCATTCATTCGTTAAGTTTTCATTTTAATCCCTCAACCACTTCTATTTTTCTTTGCTATGTACTTGCTTATTATGTTTATGAAAAATGGCAAACAAAGTTAAAATACATTAGTTGGTGTGGTTTTTGAATGTAGATCAAATTATTGTGGTTTGATTAAAGGATGATTATGGAAAAGAATAAATAACATCAAGACAGAGCTGGAATCATATTCAAAATTATATATATTTCTGTCAAATATTTTGCTAAATAATTAGTTTTTGCTAGCAAATTAATTGATTAAAAAATGAATGAAAATGATAAAATGTACTATGAAGTTAAACATGTAAAGCTCTCAACGTGAATGTTATGAAAAATCTATATATATCATCTGAACTACAATTTTTTATTTTAAAAAAAATGACTGATTAAATGATATCGTTTTCAACTTTGGAACATGAATTATTGAGACCTTATTGGAATACAAACGAAACTATGACATATTTGAAATGAATGTTCAAATTTTTTTTTAGAAAAAGTAAAAGAAAAGAAAAATTATAAAAATCACAAAATAGAAAAAATACTTAACATTTATAAAAAATAAAAATGAAGAGTGAGGTGTAATGAATTTTTATGGTCAAGTATAAATAGTTTATATTTTTTATTATATTTAAGAAAACAAGTAAACTCCATAATTTCTTTTATTATTTGATTGGATAAGTTACCACCACAAATTTATGAGCCAAAAGAGAAGTATAAATAGTTGTGTTTTTTTATTATGTTTAAAAATCCCAAGTGAGAAATTACTTTTTGATTTTTCTACTATCTTATTGAATGACCTACCCCACACATTTATGACTAAAATGGATTTATGCTACAATTTTTTTTATTATTTTATTGGACAACTTACCCCACAAATTTATTACTTAAAAGGACTTATATACATTTTAATTTAAATATTTTTTAAATTTATTTATTGACTAAACTTCACATTCACATAGTTGAATACTTTATTTGAATTTTTTTTTTCTTATTTTAGTAAGGATGTTGAATTCAATCCATTACATGATTAGATTTTTGTACACATGTGGGGAAGTCATTAACTCTAAAAAATATTAGCTTAAACTTTGCTAAGGTAAAGCCTTCATATGAAGTTATACTATCAAATTTGTGTTGTTTTCCATTTATCCAATACTTCTATCCTTTTTTTCGATTAACATACGCTAGAAGAAACTTAATCTTTAATGTTAGTTTAAAACCGACATTAATGACCTTTAGTGTTGGTTGGCAACTGACATCTATGCTAGCATTATTAAAGACCTTTAAAGTCGTTTCTGCTTTGATGTCGGTTAACCTTTGATGTCGTTTTAAAACCGACATTAATGAGGACTTTTTAATGTCTGTTTTAAAACGACATTAAAGCCTTGTTTGGTCCTTTTTTAAAAAAATTAGTTTTTAAAAATTATTATATTATTGTCCATTTTTTATGATATCGAAACCGACATTATTTGTCATGAATTATAACATGAAATGTTGGTCATCGAATATTATAAAAATATAAAAAAAAAAATTGATGCACGTTGGCTAGCTGTAGAATGGCTACTACTCCATGGCAAACCTTATATTTTATTTTTATTTCACCAGGCAGAAGATCAACACCTACAAAACCAGCTTACACTTTCACACTTTCATGGCAAACCAATAATATTTTTAGCTATAGATTTCAACACCTAAAAGATCTATAAAACCATAATACAGCTTTCCACACTTTCATGGCAAACCAATAATATTTCTAGCTATAGATTTCAACACCTAAACAACTAGCAAACACTTTTCCACACTTCCATAGCAAACCAATAGAAAACAGTGATTGCACGCTTACTAGCTATAGAATGCATACTACTCCATGGCAAACCTTATATATTGTTTCTATTTCATCTGCAAGGCAGAAGATCAACACTTAAAAAATCAACATACACTTTTCTACCATACATCCTTCTGGTCGATTTTTGTTTCGCACATAAGTTTTCAGCACTTTCATGTATTATTCAAGAGGATACATCCACCTTAAGTGAACAGGTCCTCAGAACTCGATTTCTCTTATGAGATGCACTACAAAGTATACCATTATAGTGAAAAATGGTGGTGGAAAATACTTCTCTAATAAGCATAGAGTGACAACTACATCTTCTTGCATTCCTTTTAGTTGTGATGAATCAGTTGTCTTCTTACATATAGCATTAAAAAAGAAGCATAGTCGAACAATTACAAGTCTTACATGTTTTGGTAAAATACCACAAATTGCTACAAGTAGCAACTGTTGCTTAAGAACGTGATGGTCATGCGTCTTAAGTTCATTAAGTTTTAAATCTGTGAATAACACTAAAATTTGAATGTTTGATGAATAGCCTTTAGGTACTTTAAGTTTAGATAGTGTCTTACAAAAGCTCATGTTCTCCGCTCGAGATAATGTACAACATGTTGGGGTAAAAAGATCTTTTTCTCCCCTACTTGAGGGGCTAACTCTGACCTAATGTTCAGCTCCACTAAATCTAATCAACTCTTAATTCCATCTTTCGTTTTACTGGGAATATCAAGCAATGTGCCAATGAAACTTGCACACACATTTTTTTCGATGTGCATCACTTCTAAACAATGTTGAACATCAAGGTACTTCCAATATTCTAATTTTAAAAAAATAGACTTCTTCTTCCGGTAAGTACCTGAAGAACTCACTTCATTATTCTTTTCCTTCATAATTGTCTTACCAAATCAATACTTGTACTTACTTGTTTGTACAAGAATTTCTTTCCCACTTAATGGTTCTAGAGCGAATCCTAATTTTTGTGTACCATTGAAAATTTTCTTTAGTATCCTATATGAATGATGATGTGGTAGAAACTTGTGATGTCCAATATATGCCATCTTTCTTCCTTTTGACAAGTAAATGGATGAAGTATTCTTCACAAATTGTATATGCATGATATACTTTGACCGTACAACCACACAAGTTAACATACACAGGAAAATCATTAATGGTCCATAATAAAATAGCTTAGAGACTGAAACACTGATCTTGATATGCATAATAACATTTCACCCCATCATGCAAAAGTTTTTTCAAATCATCAACTAACAAAGTTAAATAAATATCTACTTCATTTCTTGATTGTTTGAGACCAAATATTAGTGCAGTCAACATCAAAAAAATTTGCTTCATACACAACTATGGAGGTAGTTTGTATGTCACTAACATCACTGGCCAACAATTATATCTACTGCTAAGATCTCCATGGGGATTGACCCATCTGTGGAAAGAGCAAGACTCAGATTTCTAGGTTCTAACCCAAACTTTGACCATAAATTGTCTATTTTTTTCCATGATAATGCATCTTTTGGATGTTGTAATAAACCATTCACTTCTCTTTTTCTGGCATTCCATGTCAATAATCTTGATGTTTCTCTGCTTTGAAACGTTCTTTCAAATCTTGAAATTGGAGAGAAATACCACATGACTTTCACCGAAACATTCTTAACCTCCTTCGAATTTCTAGGAACCTTCCATTTTGACATACCACAAGAGGGGCATACATTTGCATCATAGAGGTCTTTCCTAAACAAACAACAATCATTCCTACATGCATAAATCTTCTCGTACTTCATTCCAAGGGTACACAAAAAAAAATTGCTTCACAGGTAGGAGTAGGTATAAGATGTCACAAATTAATTCTAACAACTCAGTGAAACTCTTATCGCTCCATTCAAAATTAGCTTTCAAATTATATAACTTTATCAATGTAAATATCTGGCAAAATTTTTATAATTAGAATATAATGGTTTTTTTGGCATCATCCAGTAGTTCCTCAAAATTTTCTGACTTGTCATCAAAATAATTGTGTGCAACCTCAAACATTCCAATTGTGTCATCAACATCATCTTCATCAATTTCTTCTCTTGCACTACTAAAGACACTTTGATTGTTCTCTTCCTTAGTAGTACCATGAAAAATTCATATTTGATAACTTTGATTCATGTCATTAAAAAATGAGTGGTCTATAATTGTATTCACATCTAAAGTCTTTGCATTTACGCACTTTAAACAAGGACAAGTTATGATATTCAACATCTTTGGATGTCTCAACCATTTTTAATAAACATTTCAACCCCAAAAGCATAATCAGTTGACATTTTATTCTTTTTCATCTCTGACTTATTCATATCATATTATATAAGATGCAACTTAATCTACAAAAAAAAGTTTTAAAAAAAAACAAGAAATAATTAAATAATCAAACTTGTGAACTTAACTATAATCAACAATAATAACTAAAAAATTATAATCAATGAAAATTTATATATCCACTCAAACAACCAAAAAGCATGCTAACAAGTTCTATATACACCTGAACAACCAAAAAAGTTTTATATACACTCAAACAACTATAAAACTTACAATCGTATCACTCAATGAACTACCAAGCAAATCTCAAATTAAAACCATCCACAAAGTCCAAACACAAACTTCTAACCATCGTTATGACATATAATTCCAAATGAATGAAGAAGTTAATTTGGTTTTCTCTTAATAAAAACTTGAGGTGTGTTAAAAAGCCTCTTACTAACAACATATACCAAGTACTAACTATATCTACAAATTAAAAGATCAAATCAGCAACTATAAAAGAAACTCCAATTAAATACAAAAAGTGCATATGCACCCATCTACATGAGTATATATATTATCATCGCATAATCAATTGAAATATCTAAATATATATATATATGTTCCAAGATTTTGTACATAAGCACAAATCAATTCAATAATTACAAATCAAAAGCATCCATCCATTTTTTTTTTTTGGATACACAGACCCAAAAAAAATTGTTTGAAATTTCAAAGATAAATACAAGAAAAGGATAAACAAATAAATAAAAGTATGAATTTAATTTTCAAGGAGTATGATCATTATCTCTCCTTAGGCTTCTCTAAGAATCTCTCAAGCGATTTCTTCCTTGCAATTGAAAGATCTGTCAAGAAAACAATACAAATTAGCATAGAACATCACAGTAAACAAAATAATTCAGAGTAATGTACATAAAAGGTATAAGTAACTTTTTTTAAAAGCTACAAACTAATGGGTTCACAAGTATCTCATCGAATGAGTATCTCACTGAATCTGGGTATCTCACTAACACACTTCACCGAAGAGGAAAATATTTCCAACGATGGTGGTGAGAGATAGGTACGAACGAGCTGTGTACAGTGGTGGTGAAAGCTGGTCACCAACATGAATGAAGGTTTTCGACGATGGTGGCGAACACAATGTGAAAGAGTTGAGGGTTTTGATGTTGGTGAAGAGTCGAACATGAAAGAGACGAGGGTTTCGACTTAGTGGTGACGAGCAGACCGTGAAAGAGACCAAGGCGAGGGTGAGGGCTGGGTACGATGGACACTGGTGGTGGCAGTGACAGCTGTTTAGTGAAGAGGTAGTGTGGGATTTTGATAAATGAAGAAGAAAAATCATGAAGAAAGAGGATGATTTTGAGAAAGAGTAACATAATAGAGAGGTTTTTTTATTTTTTATAAAATTTAAAATAATAATAACTAATAAGTTAAAGAGTAAAATGGACATTAATGTCATTTTTTAAAATATGAATGATTAATGTTTGTTTTAAACCGACATTAACAAGAGAGGTTTAATGTCAGTTTAAAACCGACATTAATCATCTGCATTTTCAAAAATGATATTATTGCTCATTTCTCAATTTTTCTATTTGACATTAAAGGCCAAAATTCTTCTAGTGATAAATATCTCATGTTGAAACTACATATCTAAGAAACATCATTTATGATCAAGGAAAAAATTATACTTATTGAATTTAACGCATAACTTCATGTCGAGTACAATCTACCTAACTCTATTAATTATCAGAGATTTAAATGTGTTTCTCTCTTATTTTAAAATGAAATTAGTATGTCATCTATGAACACAAGAACAAATTGGTCTAGGAATGCATGAAGTATTATGTTTCTCATGATATCTTTTGGATAGTCAATGAAGTGTGTGAGAAATATTAATCGGTTATATTTATTGTTTGAAAAAAATAGATTTTAAATCTATATATATTTGTTATTGGGGAAGGAAAAAGTAAATTAGGGTTTTAAGAAATTATAGGGAGAATCATAGTTTAAGGTATTAATAGATAGCTGTTTAAGGGTTTAAGGGTTTTAACAAAAAAAAAAAAAAAAAGATTTTAAATCTATATATATATTTTTGGATAGACTAACTACAAATATGGTGGGAGTGTACGAATGCATGTATTATTGATAGATCATATTTTTTATAGAAGTCTATCATCTATAGAACAATTTGCTATATTTAAAATCTTTATAAATAGTATTACACCTAAAAGTCCTACAATGCAATTACCTAATAATTTGGGACACTTTTTATTTGCTTTTTAAAATGGGTGTGGTAAACCTCGTAAATTTTGTATTTAAGGCAATAACTATATTATATCACTATAGCAACAAAAGTTATCTAAGTCAACACATAATAAATCGGCCACACACTCGCAATATTTTCGGGCATACCATGCCTTGAGATATCCCAAGTGAAAAGAATTATATCTTTAATTCGTTCAATATCAGACATACAATGCACCGAGGTGGTCCGAAATGAAAGACAGAAGTGTAGATCTTTAAATCTTGTACTTCATTTAAAATGATGACTTTCAAATTTAAACAATCGTGTAGATCATGATACACAATCTCAAGCCTTAGTTGCACCAAGATGGCTCGGGATGAAAGAATTTTGTTTTTATTTGATTTGATCTCAGGTATACATTGCCCCAAGATATCCCAGGATGAAAGACTTCTGTGTTTAGTTGTTCGATCTCGCACCTTAATTGCATCGAGATGGCTCGAGATTAATAAATTACAAGGGCATATATAAGATTTATGAAAAAATAATCACGCGTTGTGGACTTTTTTTATTTTTTATATTGACTGTAAATAGTTTATTGCATTGGCAGATGATTGTTTTTATCAACGAAAATATATAGTTTGGTGAGTGATGGTCATGTTTGAAATTTGTTTTGGTTGTTAAAAGAAAACATAGATAAGAAATCCACAAATTTAAAGAAAAACAGAGTATTGATTGGTTTAACTTAAAAAAAGAAAAAATTAAAGAACACGATTGGTTTGGTTGGTGATGGTCATGTTTGAAATTCAATGGGTGAAAGTGAAGTAAACATTTATGGTAAAAGATTTTTGGATATTAATAAAAATTGAGACATGAGGACCGATCAAAAGGATGTGACAGTGTTTGTGACCATCTTCGCCACTCTTCATTTTTGTAACCTTTCATTTCTTGAAGAAAGAAAGATTATATGCATATTTTAAAACAAATGGGAATGTTGATTCTTCAGGGTTCTTTTTGTAGTTTAACCCAAACACAGAAGGGATTATAATAAATCAGTAGTATGAAAGGCTTGGGGTTGGTTTGGATTGTTATAAATAAAATATTTTTTAATAATACATTTTTTAAAACTTTTTTATCAGATGAGTATAAACATTCACATGTTTAGTTTGATCTATTTATAAATGTTTATATACAAAATTGTGTTTGGTTTGCCTTATACTAACAATGTTTATACTTAGGTTAAATTACCATAAAAAACTATTAAACATTATGAACTAATTCCATAAAAATACACACATTTTGAATCATTTTTTCAAAAATATATTTTAAAATTAATCGTAGGTTATTTTGAAATTATTAATTTTTTAGCTACTTGAAATGAAACATTAATTTTATTTTTTCATTACTTTTTTTTTTTTGTCGATTTTTAGAAGCTCAAATATCTTGAAATGTAAATACATAACCATAAAAAATAATTGATTTCCAACAAGAACAATAATTTTTCTAAGACAATATAATATCGACTAGACAATAAGGTGTGCAATTCGATCACGTTCCTCATTCATCTTCATTTCATGAACTGAATGATCATGTTCTTCATTGACATACTAATGATTTCTTTCACAGATATTACAGCGAAGTAGATTTGGTTGAGAGAGGAACATCTGTAAATCCCTATATTTAAATGTATATTAACACACATTGAAAGTATTAAAAATAATAAAAAGAACGACACACTAAAAAATAGATAAGAAAAAAGAATAGATGAAGAAAATTAAAATAGATATTTGCGACGAATTCCTTATTAAACCTCAAATAAACATTTGTTTTCAAATTTGGTTGTATATATATTTTCTTTAAAATGATTTATTTCATAATCTCATTTTTTAAAAAAATTATTCTCAACCAATGTCAAACACTCCAATTTATCTTTAAATGAATTATTATAAAAGTTGAGCACTTCAAAAATCTATCCCAACATATACTTAATTGGCTGTTGGTTCCTTTTTCCTTTTTTCTCTTTGATTGAGAGGTTATGGCCACCGTCACCCCATCTCTCTCCCTTTGTAAAACGCAAATATAGTTCATGAACGTCACTAATCTTACCCAGTACGCTTTAATTAAATCATTTCAAATGAGTTTGAAAATATTCACAAAATATATCAAAATTTTAGAATTTAACTTTCATAAATACTAAACTTCAAATAGACAAAAATATATCTGACTAATTTTAAAATTTTGATATATTTTATAAATACATGGATATTACATAATATCTAAAAACAAACTTTGAAATAATTACTTAAAAAAGTTTAATTAAAAAGAAATATAATGTGAGAATTTAAAATTAAACAGCGAAAGATGTCCTCAAATATTATTATATTGTTTGGAAATAATATAGTTGTGGATAGAAATTATAATGTAGATGCAAAATTTGTCTTGTATATCCGGTTGTGAAAAATAAAGAACAGTAGTGATAATCATGAGCTGCCTATAAACAGTGAGAGATTCTCTCCCATAAGCTAAACCCATTTAAACACCGGTGACCAAAGAGCTTTGAGTAAGAATTAGAAACAATGGAGATGGAGAAAAAGGAAAAGCATATGGAAAGGAAGAAAGGTGGCCTTATTACTATGCCATTCATATTCGGTACTCTTTCTTCTTCTTCTTCTTCTTCTTCTTCCTTCTAGATCTGTTTTTTTTTTTTTGTTTTTTTTTCTTTTTCCTAATTAATTTTTTTTGTGAATGATAAGCAAATGAGATTTGCGAGAAGATTGCTGTGGTTGGTTTTAATACCAACATGATTAGCTATTTGACAAAGCAACTCCATATGCCTTCAACTAAAGCAGCCAATACCATCACTAATTTCAGTGGAACCGCCAGCTTGACACCTCTCATCGGAGCTTTCATCGCCGATTCTTACGTCGGCCGTTTCTGGACCATCACCGTCGCCTCTATCCTTTACCAGATTGTATATTATTTCTCTCTACCCCATACCAATTTCCATTTTTTTATTACTTTTATATAATACTCCCACCAAAACTGCCCATACTCTCATCTCTGTTTTTCTAAGTATAAACAATTAACCAAATGAGATTTTCAATATCTTATAACTTCAAAACAAATAGTGCATACTAATTATTCATGACCTGGCATGTTCAATTTGGTAAAAATAAAACACATGACTTAGAGCAAAAAAAATTGTATAATCTCAACCTCTTAGGACAATAATTAAATAAAACATAATACGAAGAGAAAAGAGATTATAGAATCTTTTTAATTGTAATAACTAAGCACACAAAAATTCCTCCAATTTCAAATTCAACAAAATATTTTTTTTTCTTTTTTCTTTTTCTTTTTTTGTTTATACCCCCTTCCAATTTCAAATTCAACAGAAGAAATTGGTATGGGGTAATAAATATATATATGTTATTGATGAAAGTATCCCATCTTTAAATTATTTTTTTTTTAAAAAAAAGTAATATTTTAGTGGAGGAATATGAGGAATCAAACAACAACGTTAGATAAGAGGGGGGGAAATTAATGATTAGTGGAAGAATAATAATTAATTAAGCCTATTATTAATAATTTTAATATTGGTTATTATAGGGAATGGTAAGCCTAACAACATCAGCAGTGGTGCCGGGGCTGAGGCCACCACCATGCAAGGCCGGAGAAATATGCAAGGAAGCCACCGGAGGACAACTAGGAATACTATACGTATCTCTACTGTTGACAGCGCTTGGGTCCGGGGGAATCCGACCGTGCGTGGTGTCGTTCGGAGCAGACCAATTCGAGGAGGGGGATCCGAAACGTGGGACAAAGACCTACAAATACTTCAATTGGTATTATTTCGCGATGGGGGCGTCGATGCTGGTGGCGGTGACGGTGCTTGTGTACGTGCAAGATAACATCGGGTGGGGATGGGGATTTGGAATCCCTACCATTGCAATGTTGGTGTCCATTATTACATTTGTTGTGGGGTATCCCATTTACAGGCATTTGGACCCGTCGGGTAGCCCGTTTACCCGTTTATTGCAAGTAGGAGTTGCGGCTTACAAGAAGAGGAAAGTTTGTATTGTCTCTGATTCCAATTTGCTTTATCAGAATCGTGATATCGATGACCCTATTTCTCGAGATGGCAACCTTCTTCATACTAAGCATATGAGGTATGTATTTCATCACTCATCTCTCATCTCTCATCTCTACACTACCCTTTTACTTTTAGATAATAACACTTTTCTCACCTGCTCTCTATAATAGGGCTTTTTTTTTTTTTTCAAAATCAATTTATATTTATTTTTTACTTTTTATTTATTTCATCAAAATTGATTTTTGATAGGTTTAAAAGTAATCTTTTGGAATGATTTTAACCCTTTCATAATTACTAATACTAACATATGTCCTTTAATTTAGATTTTGGATTTTACCTACCCATAAAACCAAAACTTAGCTAATCACACAACCAAAACTTAGCTTTCAAATTACTATTTCAGTATTTCAACGTTGTGTTTAAAAGGTATATTAAGAGTTGTCTAGGACATTGAATTAGTTATTATAGTCTTTTAGTCCTAATAGTTTGTATTTCGAATAATGCATATATACTATTTTGATTTTAGTAGAATTATAATAGTTTGCGTTTGTGGTGAACCTTATTTAAGTCTAGATTAAAAATAATTATTATTGTTACAAAATATAGTAAAATATAGGTGGACAGTGAGAACTTTTTAATAGACTTATCGTAACAATGTGTGTTATCATATAGAATGTGTAAACTCAAACATTAGGTGGACTAATATATAGGTCAGAGTTAGAGATATCAAACACTCCCTATATACACTCCCTAAATTTTTATTTTATAGTTAACATAGTAGATCATCTCTAACAAAATGACTAAAACTTTCGTTATTTAATCTCTCCTCCATCCATATTTCACAATTCTTTAGCCAAATATCAATTTAAAATTTAAAAATAAAAAAAGAAGGAAGATACAAGGTTATTGTTTGTGATTCAATTTTATCAAATCTAAAAAATTAGGTTAAATCATTAATCAATCAAAATCTTAAAGGAAGAATTATGTTAAATTTAGTTATATATCAACACTTCAATCTAATATGTTATATTGAGGTTCCAATATTTTGTTTTATTTTCTGTTGTAGCTTCAATTTTCTATATACACCATGAAATTAAATTTTGTCCCTAACTTTTGATTTCTTTTCTATGTACTTCTAAAATTTTAATGGATAAAATCAAATATTCAACTATGTTTTGCACAAAATTAAGAAATTGAGAGGTCTATAAACTTTTCACAACATTTTATTTCATACCCTTCAATTTTTCATCAAAGTCCCCCTCTAAAATAAGGGTGATCATCGGTCAGATAAGGACTGTTTTGTACAAAAATTGAAACCAAAAACCGACCTAATCGATTTATATTAAGAAAAATCGACAATAATGTTTTAATTAAACCAATACCGACTGTATTTTTAATAAAACCGACAATCAAGTGTCGATTCGATCGATTTCAATCTTTCGAATAAGTTTTTCAAATGTCAATGCTAATGGTTAGCATTGATGTTTTTTTTTATTCAAACAAGTAGGAAGATTTTTTTTATAATATTTGTTGAATTTTAAAGTAAATAGTAAATTAATTTGGCACATTAATGAAAAATATAGTGTTTGAAAGAAAAAGATAGAATTTGGTTTTGTGTTTGAGTGGTGAGGAGCTTCAAATATATATATGAGTCAGAATCTGATTCACTTTACCCCTCTTCTTCGCAAACAACTCACTACCTTTTTCATTTCTTTTGTCTTTTTTGCTAAACAACAAAACCACCTCTGTTTTCCAAGTCTTATCATTTTCTTCTTTTCTTTCAAATGCCCATCAATTTTAAATAAATAAGTTAAACTAGGCCCCTCATTGTTTTTCATTTTTCCACAATTATCTCTTTCTCAATAAGCATATTCATATTGTTTCTTATTGTGTGTGTGTGTGTGTGTGTGTATGTGTGTACAATTGCTCCCACCCATATCTTTTATGATTCTGGTTGAATCTTGTCAACTATGATTTAGATGGCTGAAATTGAAATAAACTATAAGGTTAATTATATATAATTGTTGCAATTCCAAATTTTAGTCCATAAGGTTCTCCGCTGATATTTTTTTATTTTTTATTTTTAAAAATTAAAAATAAACTTTTTATTATCTATTTTATTGAATTATCCAATATTCAACTCATGTTTTAAAAACTTTTTAAATCTAAATATAATTTTAAAATTTTACTTTTCATTTTGAATTTTTGGTTAGAGTTCACGTGTCTAGTTGTGGGAAAACTATTATTAAAGTAGTCGTAACAAAATAACAAAAAAAAAATATCTTAACACAATCCAATAGAACAATTTAAACATTCAAATTTGTGTCTAAAAGATGTATTAATTTTAAGAGCTATCTATGTTATCTCTAAGTCATCACAATGGTACGTGTAATAGGATCTCTCAACTTTAAAAATGTTTGATAAATTTAATTTTTGTCTATTTTATTTCAAATAATACATAAAACTTTTATACTTATGCCTAGTTTATAAAAGAAATAGAGTACAATTCTAAATCATATTTCATCTCTATACCAAGATTTTGTGGGGGTAGTTATTTGGTTTGATGGGTCATCAATACCCTAAGCCCTAAACCCATAAAACCAAACAACTAATTGAGAGATCTTATCAACACAAAATTCAAAATTTACAAATTTATTAGACACCTTCTAACATTACTCTATCAAACTCAAAATTAACACAAAATTAAAAGCTCATCAAACTTATCATACTAAACAACTAAAGTTGTAGCTTAACTATAAATAATAAAAATAAAATATTTTGAAAACACAAAGAGTATTATCCAAAATAATTGAATCTAACGTTAAAAGCACAAAAACTAACAAAGTAAATAGGTAGTAGGGGCAAAGAAACACAAGGCAACAGCACGTACGCTTGGGGGCTATGTCCAATTGAAATAAGATATTAACTAGAGTTTGAGAGGATTGCAAGTGAATTACAAATACAGGATTTACATATGTGTCACTAAAAGATTGTTTAGATTCCCTATAAGTGTGTTGATATTTGATTCACTCTTTAATTTTTAGGATTCAGGCTCCCGGCCAGAACACGTTAACTGTAGCAATAATAGAGTAAAGTTAGGCTCCCCTAACTACTATATACCAAATGTTGAACAATCATGTCAAACTCCAACAAAGCAGATTACTGATTGTATTCACGTTCGACCAGCTTTTCTAACCAAACAGTATGCAGCAACACAAGTAGGCGTTATATTTTTCACACCAACGGCACAAGCCTGCAAGACAACTTTTATATTCAAAGATCAAAAACAGCCATTAAGGCCTCAAGCAAAACAAGGGGGAAATCCCACAACATCGGGGAGACAACAAAAGGAAAGTCCCTAGCTGGAAACCACAAAACAAACCAACACAACCAAAAAATAAAACAAGATTTTCCAGCCAACCAAAACAGTAACAAATTCTATTTACTCTCATCCAACCAAACGAAAAACTGCCCAAATGCAGTCATCACACTGCAATAATCTTTTTATATGTAGATATACTAAATGTGGACTCGAAAACTTGTATATAATTTTATTACGGCACTTTTGTCACTTTAATACATCTATGAACGTAAGATTATCAATTGCACATTGTAACTATACGTGTAATCGGATTATGATGCAGATTTCTAGACAAGGCAGCCATAGTGACAGAAGAAGAGAAGGTAAAAATGGGAGAAGAATTAGGAAAACCCAATCTATGGAAACTAAGCACAGTCCATAGAGTAGAAGAGCTAAAATCCGTAATCAGAATGGGTCCAATCTGGGCCTCAGGAATCATCTTAATCACAGCATATTCTCAACAATACACATTTTCTCTCCTTCAAGCTTCAACAATGAACAGACACTTAACAAACTCATTCCAAATCCCAGCTGGTTCCATGACTGTCTTTACCTTGCTCACAATGCTTATCACCGTTGCCTTATACGATCGTGTCTTCATCCCCATCGCCCGTAGGTTCACTGGCCTCGACCGTGGCATTACCTTCCTCACTCGCATGGGCATCGGCCTTGTCATCTCCATCTTCGCCACACTCATAGCCGGCTTTGTCGAGCAAAAGCGGAAGCACGTTGCTTTCACTCATGGGCTCATAGATCACCCTACTTCCATCATCCCCATCTCGGTGTTCTGGCTCGTCCCACAGTATAGCCTGCATGGGATGGCGGAGGCGTTCATGTCGATTGGGCATCTTGAATTCTTCTATGATCAGAGTCCTGAGAGTATGAGGAGCACCGCCATGGCTTTGTTTTGGACTTCAATTTCAGCTGGGAATTATTTGAGTACTCTGTTGGTCAGTTTGGTTCATAAGTATAGTAGTGGAGCTAATGGGGAAAATTGGATTAGGAATGATAATATTAGTAAGGGGAAGTTGGAGAACTTTTATTGGTTGGTTACTGGTTTACAAGTTCTAAATCTTGCTTATTACATTGTTTGTGCTAAGTTTTATACTTTTAAGCCTTTGGAGGTTCAGAGGAAAGTTGTGGATAGCTCTAAGGTGGATGAACTTCAACTTGTCAACCCTGTTTAGATTTCACTTTTTTACCAATCATATATATATATATACACTTATTATCGCTACTTCATATTCAATGATATAATAATTAATTGAGAATGTATAGTGTTTCATATGTTGTGCTTCTATAATGCTTCTAGAATGGATTTCAAATGGTCAGTTTTTAAGACATTAGTTGCAGATTCATGAAAGTTATTAAATTCATTGCGTACGTAATTGCTCTATTAACTTCGACTCAGCATTTCAACCTTAAGTGGAGTACGTTTTTGCTTTTAATTCAATCGATCACATTAAACATGTATGAAGAAGTGATTATTTTCAAAAACAAATATAGAAACATCAACCATGGTTGGAGGTGGAGGTTGAAGGATGGAAAGGAATGGGTTTGGAGCAACTCCCACCGTTTTCATTTCACCGAAAATGAAGAGGCAACTAGAGTACAAATGAGACTTTCTAAAATAACCCACATCCTAAAACAACAACCGAATCAAAATATTTTTTATTTTTTCAAAAACAAACCCTCAAAACTCTGAATTCCCTCCCAAACCATTTCATCTTCTTCATCTCGGTTGAGGATCAACCTCAACCTCCCATCAACCCAGAAACATACATCCACAAACGCCGTAATCATTGAAATTCAGTGACGACCACATATACTACAAACCATCCAAAAATGTCATAGAATTTCGTCTCCATCATTTGCCGTTTTTCTGCAAAATCATGGTCTCAAAACCTTCTCCTCTCCTTTGTCAACTATTTTCAATTGTAAAAATAGAAAAATATAAAAAAAAGAATTTAAGTTTGCCATTTCAAAAAAGAGGAATATTGGGATATCTTGGTTCTCCAGTAGCTCGATGTGAACTTTCGAGGCCTCCGACCCCATTCTAAGTTCGATCGTTTCTTTCTAGGTCATTGTGCCTCTCACGGGCGTTTTTGGACGGAACCAAGAAACCGAGTCTGGGGCATCACCATTCGACCTTTGCGGGCAAGAAACTTCGAGATCACTCAGAATCGAACCACTCAGTAGCTCGATGTGAACTTTCGAGGCCTCCGACCCCGTTCTTAGTCCGATCGTTCCTTTCTAGGCCATTGTTCCTTTCACGGGCGTTTTGGGACGGAACCAGGAAACTAAGTATGGGGCATCACCGTTCGGCCTTTGCGGGCAAGAAACTTCGAGACACTCTGAATCGTACCACCGAGTAGCTCGATGTGAACTTTCGAGGCCTCCGACCCCGTTCTAAGTCTGGTCGTTGCTTTCTAGGTCATTGTGTCTTTCTTCGGCGTTTTGGGACGGAACCATAAACCGAGTCTGGGGCATCACCGTTCGGCCTTTGTGGGCAAGAAACTTCGAGATCAATCAGAATCGGACCACCCAGTAGCTCGATGTGAACTTTCGAGGCCTCCGACCTCGTTCTAAGTCCGATCGTTCCTTTCTAGGCCATTGTGCCTTTAACGGGCGTTTTGGGACGGAACCAGGAAACTAAGTATGGGGCATCATCGTTCGGCCTTTGCGTGCAAGAAACTTCGAGACACTCTGAATCGGACCACCGAGTAGCTCGATGTGAACTTTCGAGGCCTTCGACCTCGTTCTAAGTCCGGTCGTTCCTTTCTAGCCCATTGTGCCTTTCTTATGCGTTTTGGAACGGAACCAGGATTTGAAGAGGCTCCAAAGTTCTCCAAATTTTTTTTCTATAATTCGAAGAGGCTCTCCAAATTTTTTTTCTATAATTCGAAGAGGCTCTCCAAATTTAATTTGCCATTTCAAAAAAGTGGAATATTGGTTCTTAGATGGAAGTTTCACAAATGGGCTAACTAAACGTAGTTGGGTTCACAATTGGGCCTAGTCACAAGTTGTGTATTAATAGAGCAACAGCCCATTAGCCATATCTAATATTTCTTTGGCCAAAATTTTTTATTCTATATGTATCTTTCTTTTCTTTCTTCTTCCTATTTTTATATTTCATTATTTTTTTGTACGTAGTTCCTTGGAACATGAGTGTTGTATATAAAAATAGACATAATCTATCAATAAATTCTTAAGCCTTTTAAATATATGAGATTTATTTCTACATTTTCTTTTCAATTTCAAATCATTTGATGGTGTCATTTATAGTATAATTCATTCTTTGTTAACATTATTTTATCTAATATAAAGTGTATATTATTTGTAAAATAACAAAGTATAAGAAATATATATCACAATAGAATTTTAAACCAAAATTAAAACCTGGAGTTTATACCTTTTCATAAACAAAATATGGAGTATAAATAATATTATATAACAATCTTAAACGTTGCTTGTTTTAAATCCATTCCAAATCACTTTTTTATATTTAAATTAACATTGGATATATTTGAAAACATGTTTAAACCTAAAATATTTTACACGTCCATAATGAAAAAATTCAAAAGATGTCGCATGTGGCACACACCACATAATATATTTGGTGAACGCATTATATATTTGGTGAACAATCGTTTAAATTTCAATTTTTTTTTTTTTTTGTTTAGATTTTCTTGTGCAGATCTCTAAATCTAAACTATTTTTTTCAAGATTTTTTTGGTATAGTATCGTTTAGATTTAGATTTTATCATTTCCAAATCTAAACAAACTTTAACTTTCCAAGACTTTTTTAAATTTGGGTGTCTAATTTTTTTGTACGTTTATATTTGGGACATGATAGTTTAGATTTGATATTTAAATTTTGCTACCCAAACCTAAACTATTTTTAAAAATTCTTTGTCACAATGGTTGAAATTTTCTATCCAATATTCAATTTTTTTTTCTCGATCTTTATATTTGAAATAATTAAATAACAATTTGAAAAAGAATTAAAATAGATCTTTTATATTTTGTAGATAATCTTCAATCAAATAACAATTTGGAAAAAAATAAAAAAAGAATTAGAAGAGAAAAAGACGAAGAAAAGAAAAAAAATCACCTGAGGAGAAGAAAGATGAAAAGGGAGGATAGCTTCACGTGTCTTTTTCATTTCGTTAGATGACAGTAAATATTTTACCGATTCAATATATTTATGAAAATTACCATAATTAATATTAATTTCTCTCCTTTTCTCTCAACTCTATTTATTTGTGTATTTTTGTTTTTCTACTTTCTTTTCTATTATGTCATGTTATTTTTAATATTATGAATTCTCAATTCCATGTTAGTTTAATTAATGATATGATTATCTTCATTTTATAATAACACAATTTACATTTTGCAATTATTTTATATGTAAAGTAAATATTTCATGCCTCCTAATTTTGCAATTAAGTTTTATAATTTTATAATTGTTATTTAATTTTAAAACTTATGCTCCCATATATTGATGTTATTTTAAAATAATATAGAGAATGTTGATACATGATTAAAAGTTATGAATTATAGTTTAATTGAATTCATTAGCTAATTATAATAATATGTCAAAATTTTATAAAGTTTTTCAAAATCAAGATGGACATTAATATTTTCATAAAAGTGAAACCTCAATATCTTATATAATAACGTCTAAATAATATATTAAACGTGTAGAGGTGTAACGGCCAACGTGAGGAGCTTAAAAGGCCGCCCAAACTATGTGACATTAATACCATTTTATATTTTATATTTGTTGTAATGTTTTCGCCACATACTGCATATTTTATAATTAATAAAGTTATTCAGAAAAATATATAAACAATTATAGTTAGGAGACAGAGAGCATAAGGGTTAGCATTTGTATGTACATTTTGGTACATGTTATTGCCATCCAACTTAGACCATGTTTCTTAAACCGCAATCAAATGGGTATATGATTGAAATGAAATTTCATTTACATCCAATCATAATAGGCTTCAATCACAAATATACAGCAATTCCGCGCGGATTACGAGTATCTCACTTTTTCCAATTACTATTTATCATTATTGTTACAATTGGACCCTAATGGTAACAAGAAAGGACAATAAACGTGGCAAACTCATAATTTTCATAATGTTATAATACCAATACTTTTAACGATAACAATAACAATAATGATAGCGATATAGGTACGAGGGTCCCGTGTAATTTACAACCATAATTAGATTGAGCACTCTCTATTCTTCAAGAAGATTGCATAATTTTATTATAGGTTTTGAGGTAGGCTCATAGCTTATGAAACACAGATACTTTAAAAGTGTGTAGAGAATCAATATCAGATACTAATATGTTAAATGAAATATATATAAAAAACTAAAAGAAATATATAGTTTGACTTTTCTTTAACTTTTTGTTCCACCCGTCTACTACGTACATAATTTTCAAAATTCATTCTTAACAATCATAATTATTGTACCTAAAGTAGATAAATTTCTCTTTGAACCAGTTAAAGTGTGTCTAGAGACGTATGGCATCGTAGGTTGTCGTCCATGGGATAAAGTTCTTTCTCAAATTTGGCAAATCTCGTACTCTTCCTTTTGAAAATTCCAATTTTTATGCACAAAAACCTCTCGAGCTTATAGCTTGAGACTTATGCATGGGGACCTTCATCAATAGCTTCCACCTCTGGGTATAAATATTACATAAGTTTGTGGACAATAACGCAAGGCTCACATATATTTGAGAGAAAACCTTGTTGAGAACAAATTTGAGAGAAAAATAAAAACCTTACAAACTGATTGGGGAGGTGAGTTTAGAAGTTTTACAAATTTTCTAAGAGAGAATGGGATAGAGTTTAGACATCCTTGTCCTCCACAAAAGTCAACAAAATGATCTTGTGGAAAGAAAACACAGACAGAGTGTAGAAATGGGACTAACCTTATGCTAGCACAAGCTTCCATGCCTTTTAAGATTCTGGTGATGAGATGCCTTTGTCTCTGCTGTTTTTCTAATAAATAGACTTCCTACACCACTTTTAAACTCAAAATCACCGTGGGAAAGAGCCTTTGGTAGACTACCAGACTATGCATTTCTAAAAGTTTTTGGGAGTACTTATTTTCCTTGTATAAGACCATACCAATCTCATAAATTTCAACTTCACAGCGCTAAATGTTCTTTCTAGGCTATAGTGAAGCTCATAAAGGATACAAGTGTTTAAGCTCAAGTGGAAGAATATATGTGTCTACGCATGTGGTTTTTAATGAAAATGAATTTTCCTTCAAAGAGAATTTTTTAACAATCAACTTCAATTACTAACAAGAAACTCATAAAACTATTGTGTCTTGCCTTAATTTCCCAAATTTACAACATGAGTCTTCCAAAAAAATCGAAGTCCAGGATCAAGTTCTCAAGATAACCAATTAGAGTTAGATACCAAAAGCCCTAGTGACAAGAGACCAAGTTTTAAAAGTTTGTCCCCTGCAGCAGAACAACCTTTAGAAACTTTTTCCCAACCAAATGAAAATTCTTCTCTTAAATCAACTCCAGCTTTTGAAACTTCTCATGCCAAACCTTGAGCACCAAACAGATGAATAAACCACTTCCCTACATCCTATGCAAAAACGACCTAAAAGTGAAATTTTCAAACCTAAAACATATAATTATCTCTCTTATCATGTGTTAACAATCTTGAGATTCAGGAGCCTTGATCAGTAAATGAAGCTCTATAGTTGTTGAGTGGACAAAAGCTATAGAAGCAGAAATCGGAGCACTTGTACAAAATAAGACTTGGTGTTTAGTTCCTTATACCAATGGTACTAAATTTGATGGATGCATATGGGTTTTTAGATTAAAGAGGAATACAGATGGGACTATTCAGAACTACAAAGTAAGGTTAGCAGCGAAAGATGTCCACCAAAATTCAAATATTGATTTCAAAGAAACCTTTAGTCCCGTTGTAAAGTCATCTATTGTTAAAATTATGTTAACTTTGGCTGCCAACTATGACTAGAAAGTGAGGAAACTAGATGTTAATAATGCCTTTGTGGATGGAAAATCGAAAGAATCTGCATACATGTCACAGCATACATGTCACAACTGGAAGGATCTGTTAGTAAAAGAAACTTCACTTTGTGCGTAATTTGAATCGTGCATTGTATGGGTTTAAGCAAGCTCCTAGAGCTTGGTTTGAAATATCGAAATAAATATTGGTTAACTGGGGATTCAAGAACTCACGGACTGATAATTGTCTATACGACGTAAATAATTTGATTGATATAGTTTTTAAAAACCCAAAAATATTAAAATTTTCTTTTAAATTACCTTAATATTAAATTTAAATTTAAGTTGATAGAAATTTAATAATTTATATCCGTATAAATATTATTATTTATTTTCAAATTTTCTAATAATTGTTTTTTATTTCTTTTCTAATTTATAAATAAACCTTTTTTTAGGTGTAGAAAGGGGATTGAATCCAAGAAAAAATGTGGATGGAGTCAATTTGACAGTTTTATAAGTAAACTTGATATTAGAGAAAAAAAACATTTGTATCTAAATTAAGAGTGTATTTTCTTTATTTTTTAAAAAAAAAAGATTCAAATCTAAATCTAAAACAACAAATCATATGTATATATTATCAAAACAAATAGTACAAATTCGTCTCTTGTTATCTTTCTTTTCTTACTTTCTTGATCATCTCGTCTCTCTCATTTTCTCACACACCATTACTCACCACTCTCTTACTTTCCTACGTTCTAATCAATATTTCAATGTTTAGCAACAACACCTATGTAACATTTAGATGGTCGATGATAAATGGAAGAAAATATGGAGAATGATCCATGAAAGGAATAAATGAAGAAAAACAAGAAAGAAGGTCGACAATAATTTTGTAATGATAAAGGAAGATGACAAAATTATTGAATTTTAAAAATTAGGGCAGAATAGAAACCGTTATAGAGTTTTGGGTTGAACTTATTATACTAAATAATAATCTTATGATTTAAAAATTAAATAGTCCTAATTTTTTAATTTATTTAAAAGGTGAGTATATTTTTTTCCTTTTTTTTTTTTTTGTTTGTTTGGGTGAAGTGTAATAACTAAGAAATGTTATTGTTGGAGATCCAATTGGTAGAAATATTTGATTCTTAAGCCTGTATAAAAGTTAAAAAGAAATTAGGTGTTAAAATAAATTTGGAATAGAAGTTTAATTAATTTGATATGAAAAATATGTAAAGAAAGAAAAGGAAATGGGGTGGATTGCCGGCCGAGGATGGGGACGGGTTGAGGTGTGTTGGAAGCAGTAACGTCATATTTTTTTGCCTTTTATTCCATTCAGCCCCTTCACTTTTCTCATCCCTCCGTTTTCTTTATTATTATTATTATTATTCTTTAACAAACACCCCATTTTCATTTCTTTTTTCTAAAAAAAATTCTTCTTTCTATCTTTGACATTTCCAATGTGAAGAGATATGCTTTCTTTACGCGCTTTCTTACTTGGCCCCATTTTGTGGGCCCACCCCATCATTCTTATCTCTCTCTCTCTCTCTCTCTTTCCCTTCCCTTTTTTTTTCTTTCTTTTTAAACAAATAAATAGTAATAAAATAAATCTTTTTTTGCCCCTTCCGCCTTCCCATTCCCTAACCTTGCAAATTACAATTCCTTTCCAAACAATTTTTTTTTTACTATTTCTTGGTTCCTATGCTATTCTTTGACTTTTATCTTTTCCATTTTAATAAACTCCATATTATATATATACACATATATAATATATTTTCACAACCTGGTTGAATGAGCTAGTCTGACTTATAATAGTATATATTTTTGTATGGACTATTTTAGTTTGATAAGAAAATACTTATTACGATAGTAAAAAGTGAAAAAATTATTAGTATCAAATAGTAAGAATAGTAGCAAATAGTAAATACTGTAACAAATTAAGAATTTTAAAATAGTGTTTATCGCGTCAAATTGAAGATCTTTAAATAGTGTTTACTATAGAAAGAGATGTTATTATAGACCTAGATAATTTTTGTCTCAAAGGGTCTTAAAATATTTTTAATTTTTAAAATTTTAAAGAAAATTCTTAAACTTTCCAAAATTGTTTTAAAAGAATACTCTTATAGTAAGTTGGAAGAGAAAACGGTATAATTTTATTTAAACGTTACCTCTAAATTATTGAAAACTTTTCTAAATACACTTAAACTAGAATTTTTTTTTTAAAAAATACTTTTATTAATATAGTTTTTAAACACGTTATTTTAGCACCCAAAATAAAAATTAATATGTCAACATTTCTACCTATATTTTCACAGGTTGATGATCAATAGAAAATGTTGAATTAATATTTCCATTACATTTTACAAAAATCCACAAGTTACAAACAAAAAAAAACATCTTAAAACATGTTTACTTATTTAAAAATAGTAGTATTTATTTTCTTATTTAAATTTATTTTTTGAGTTTGATTATAATGTTTTCAATAAATATCTATCAAAATCGAATTTTTTATAAAATTAAGACTTCAATATATCTATCAGCATTGATATTATAAATCTGGCTTCAAATATAAAATTTTACAAAATCTCACAAAATTTCAAAATAAAAAAGTCTCCTTTAAAATATGCTAAAAAATTAATTAGTCGGAATAAAAAAATTTCATACTAATAAATCTATCATAATATCAATGTGTATTAATAGTCAAATACATTTTTTTATTTGACAATATTGTTTATTAATTTCAACAATAACTATTGAAATTGGTTGTGTTCGTTATCTATCATTGTCTGTTAATAGTTAAATAGAATTTAAACAATATATGGTTTAAACTTTAAATTTTGGAAGGTGAGAAACTTTATACATAGTTATATATTTTTAAAACAAAACTTTAACGATTTTCATCCATTTTTTACAAAAGCTACAAAGTTCAGAGACATTGTAATTTAATCTTTAATAAACAAATAATTAATGGTTTTTTTTATCATTTCCTATCACAGTCAACTCACGTGCACCTCGACTAATTTCATCTGACAATTCGTCTAAGCATACTACATGTTAAAATTAATTATTCTATTTAATATTTTTTATAGAAAAATTGCATTGGATGACAAAAAATTTATAAAAATACAGCTCATAACACCTCCTAAAATGACGGTAATCATGATAGTCTGTTTTAAATTTGTTATTTTTACAAATATATAATTGTAAGTGACATGTGCTCTATTATCATAAATTTTTTTGCTATTTTTGGAGACATCCCTTTTTTATATTTGTATTTTTCCTTTATGTTTTCTTTCATTTACTAAATTTAATTTATTTTGTTACTCTTCATATCACAAGTTGCAGCCAATTATTCAATAACATTATACAAATTAACATGTTAACATGGTATCAGAGCTATAGTTTTGCATTACTCAAATTTAGTCATCACCACCACCTCTATCTCCAGTGATGGTCGCTGTCAGTAGAGACATATTGGATATGTCATTCTTATAGGTTTCAGTTTGTAATTTATCAGTATTTGTTACGTTTTCAGTTATGTGTTTGATGTCACTGTTGTATTTTAAAACCAACAGTTTGTAGGTATTATCTCCAGTCTATAAATTTTATTGTAGTTCTTTGTAGGTATTCTTTCTAGCTTGAAAGTTCTCTATCGTATTTTTTTAATTCTTCAATGGAATCTTTATGAAGATCTCTTTTAGCTCAAAAGTTCGTGGGTAGGCTATTGTTGTATGACATTTATATATTATGCTATATTGAAATATTCTATACTAATGTGAGTATTTATATTTTCTCTTAGGAAGATTTGATGAGTACTTGGAAGAACTTTTTTTTTTTTCTTCTAGTCAAGCAACTTTGTGATGGCGCTAATTTTGCTAACCCCCTCCCCCTAATAGACAAGAAAATAGAGGAAGAAAAGGGAAAAAGCAAAGAAAGAATCACATTTTTTATGAGATACATTCAATGTATTTTTATAGGTTGTCCTGTTTATTTACACGTGTGGTTTTGGTTAATTTTAAATAATTATATTGTATATTTTGGATTATGTATAATAGACTCTCCTGAGATTAATATGGATAAAAGTTATCAAGTTAATGTTTTGTAACTAAAACGACAACTCAGTCTCATGAAAGGTAAGCACACACATATATTAATGTTTTGTAACTAAAACCACAACCAAATTTCATTATATAGGTATTTATAATTTTGGTGTGCATTATAACATCAATCTGTCACGAAAGAACAATGATTATGATAACTTATTGACATATGAAAGGTAATGTACATTAACCCTTTGTTTTTCATTAGAATTTGTAAAAACCCATTGGAGTAACAAATCTCGAGAGTAGTCTGGATACGTCTACAAGATTTTTATTTATAGGTTTAGTGGGTGAACACATGCACACACGAAATAGTAAAGTTTAAGAAGTTTCTTTTTCAAAATAAAATTACAGGCGACTATTTGATTTTTATATTATTTTTCTTTTCAGCGTTATTTATTTATTGTATTTTTTAAAAAATATATTATATAATATATTACCTGTTTTTTTATTATTACTTTTTAAAGATTACTTGTTTCTTGTTTAAGTAGAGGATGAATGAGTAGAAATTGAATTGTGCTGTTTTTTGTAAAGTGCTCTCGTTTTTATAAGTGAATAGTGTATTAAATGATTAGAATGGTTCTTCTTCTCTTTCTTTTTCTTTTTTTTTTTTAAATTTTTTTGAAGGTGGGGTGTCTTTCTGCTCTTTAGAAGATTAAGTTTTCTCTGATTTAGAGTTATGATATACTTGATTGGATCATCTGCTATAATTTATTATATGAATATATCACTCTAATGCTAGTTGCACATGAAATCATGTAGGCTGTGAATTTAAAATTGGGATTTAATTGAGAAATGTTGACATATTAGGGTAAAAATGAAGAGCTTATAAAGTGAGAAATGAGAGTAAAATTGGGGATAAATGGAGGTATTTAGGGTTAATGTAGAAATGATTAACATAATTTATGTTTGATTAATAGATAAAATATAGATGGGGGGTTTTGGAAGAGTGAAGTAATAGTAAGGTTATCTTGGTAGTTTATATACTAAAAAAGAAAAGATGGGACAAAATGTAATGGAAAACAAAAGGTCAATATAAGTTGAATTTGGCATCTAACAACTTCCACATGGGTTAGGGTTTCGGTCATTGCTTTAAAGGTTTCTTTTTCTTCTTGCAATTTGCATCGAATAACATTATCTTTGTCACATATTCTTTTATGTTAAGTCACACCCCACATGCATTGTATATTTTAACTCTCACTTATATCACCTTTAGTTTCGAGAATGTATTAGATTACATTTTTTTTAACTAAAAGAAACTTTGTAGATTGCCCATTAGCTATGGATTAGGATTTAAATTCTATACTAGAAATTGACCCAAGTTATTTAGTCAACTCAAAATTTATATATATGATCTATTTTTGTTCCATCTTTTTTAAAATTAATTTAAATGTTAGATTAACGTAATTTGGTTATTCATGTTGTTTTTATTTCTCCATTTTTCTTTCTCTTATAATCATTTCTTTCTTCTCATCTGAACTTTTCTTTTATATATTTTATTTATTTATATACACATTGATTCACATTTTGTTGTTTATTTTTCTTATTTCTTTCCTTTGTAAATTTATTCCTAAACTTCGTTATTTATATATTTATCTTTATGTTTTTTTATAATTATCATTTTTATGTAATTCTTTTTTTCATCTTTTCATAATATTGATTATTGTTTCTTTATTATTTTCTCATCTTTTATATGTTATTTAATAATATAGTTTTCCCCCTATTTTGTGGTCAATTTAATATGTTATTCTTAGTAGTTGTTTAAATTTATTAACATTTTCAATTGTTTTTCTTTAAAAAGAAATAATTAACGGACGTAATAAAATTTGGAAGACAATTTTTTTAGAATTTTTGGAGTGAAGAGTCGGTTTTTTAAGAGTCAGTCTCTAATAATTTTTCTTTAAAATGTAAATGTATATTTTTATATTATTTGACGAGGGAAAAGACTATACTTCTTCGAAGGATGTTAGTTGTTTATATAATATTTTGTATTAATTGCTACCTTCGATGTTCAATTTAATATTTCTTTACTTGCATTCAATTTCTTTTAATATTTTTTAAAATTTGTTGGGTTATATCTGTTGTATTTATTAAAAAGAATTTGTGTATCATTTCAAAACTTTCAAATTCTTTTTCTCTCTCTAACAAGCATATTTATTATATAAAATTTTCTAAAAAATTTAAGAAGTTCAATTTTTTAGAATTTTAAGATAAAAAAATTGATTCTTTTCTTGTTAGATTGATCTTCAATATGTTTTTATTTTAAAATTTAACTTAAGGTATGATGTAACTCTTATTTTTATTTATCCAATTTTTTTTATTAAATCTCATTTTCATGTCTATTTAAAATTTATAAATCTTTTTAATGTTTAAAAATTCTTTTAATTTAATTTTTTCTAAGTTTTAAATTTTTTTTACAAAACTCTTTCTTAAATCATTTAGAAAAGTTTTCTTTAGAACTTATAGTTTTTTTTTAAGGTTTCCTACTCAATCTTTTCTAAAAAGTTATACATTTGATTTGATTTCAATAAAATATTATTTTATTTATGTTTTTAAAAAATAATTTTGTTAGAAAGCTATTCATGAATTTTGAAAAATTAATTGTACTAATTTCTCACTTGCTTCCGGTGAGAAAACTTTTTTCAATATATAGTCTCATTGACAGAATATTCTATACTTATTTTTTGGGATGATTGCTTCAAATGTTGAAGTGATGACAACGAAAAAAGGATATTTAAAAAAAAAAATTCAAATAAATTTCACTTAAATAATAACTTCTTCAAGACATAAAATTTAGCTATTGTTTTTTAAACAGGTGTTACGAGGTGCTAACATCTTTCTCATACACAAATAACTCTCGATCTCAATTTTAGTTTTTGCAGACCATTTTTTTATTAATTTTTTTTTAAAATTGTTTATTTTATTTTGATGCAAGTGATACCGTAAAAAAAAATTGGTGACAATTCTTTTTTTGTTTTAGTTTAAAATTAACCCATTTTGAAGAGTCGAGCTTCTCCATATCGTCCGAGACACGTGATAATTAACATCCATTTTCAAACATTTTATCTCACTTTTTAAGATAAAACTTCTTATTTTGTTATTCTTTTCTATCCACCTTTATTTTCTTTTTGGATAACAAAATTAACCCTAATCCACATGTTTTTAGTCCAAAATACTTTCATAACCCATAATCTGATTTCATCATCTTGTTTTGAGATGCTCCATCGCTATTCCTTTTATTCCACAGAGAAAGGTTCTTTCCAAATCAGTTCTCTCTCTTTTTTAAATTCTTTTTAATTTACGTTATGGAAATACAATACACAAGGTCTCGAAAATCAAACAATAAAAAGAACCTTTTTAATGTGAAATTGATGAAAACCTAGCTATATTTCAAGGTTTGTAATGTTAGAAGAGAAGTCTGTCGGTATGCATGTGATTCTTAGATACCTACAATCAGTTTATCTTTCAAAGCGAAGAAAATAAACGGTGTACACTCTTTACTCATCACAAATTGTTTTTTAGTACTTAATTAACATTTTTAGTAACTTTATCTCTCCTAGAATTAGGTTGAAATTCAAATATTCCTTTTGTTTTTTTTCTTAACTACCATTCTGTGTTTTGGGTTCATTACACCATTTTTAAAAATGGTTACTATATTGTTCACAATTATTTAAACTCTCTTCAAACTATCAACTAGAACTTTATAGTTTCGATTTTCGTGTGTATATATATATATGTTACAGTTTCGATTTTCGTGTATATATATATATATATATGTTAGTCATCATTTTAAATTAGGAAGGTCAATCACTATTATTTCAATTAAGCTCGAAAATTTTCTGCTGAAATATATACATTTAATTACTTCAACTGACCTCATCTCTAAGTAAATTTTTTTTACTAAAAAATGGTGCGTGGACCAACACTTTCTAAAAACATTTTTTCTTCAATCAATACAAACATATGTTAACTGGTTGATTATAAACCACCATCCTCAAACTCCTTCTTTACTAATTACTAATGGAATAAATAAATATACAAACAAAAGAAAAAAAGAAAAAATGTTTTATAAAAGGAAAGTTATTATAAATGACAAAATGTTCAAAATATTTACAAAATATTTTAACATTTTAGATTCTATCAATGTAGATATTGATAAAAGTCTATTAATGTCTATCAGTTTATATTATCAATAGAATCTAAGTTTTTGCTATTTTTTAAAATTTTTATCTCTTTTGTAGTTTATACGTGAGTGTGATAATTAGAATTTAGAACTCCAATATTTGTTTATTACCAATAATTTCTTAACTAGTTGAATTATGCTCATAACCATTTGTTTATTTTGACTAGATAATATATAAGGGTTTTTTTTTTTTTTTAAAAGGAACAAAACGCAGAAATATTTACAGTCATATAGAATAATTTTAAAAAAAGAAAAATTCACAAGCCCACAACGTGATAAATAATAAAAATACTCCGTGATTAATCGATCACACATGCATGAAAAAAGATCTTGTACCCTTCGTGATCTTATACTCAATCTAAGCGATCTTATACCACCCTAAAAAATGTTTGTATTAAATCTAAACGATTGTGTAGTGAAAAAAAAAAAGAAGAATGACACAAATAATGAAAAAGAAATAAGAAAAAATTATTATATTTATAAATAAAATGATGGGGTGAGTGATGACAACTAAGGAATAAATTCTCAAAAATAGATAAAAATTTATATAAGGCAAATCTGGATTTTGTGAAAAATTTAAGTATTTTTAACCAAGAAATATAGTAAATTTAAAAAGTTCATTTAAATTGAATTTTATAAATAGAAAGCATTAATTAGTAAAATACGAAAATACCCTACAAGTCATACATACTAATTAGTGAAAGACATCATAAATCTAACTAATCCATATATAATATAGGAAAATAATTAAAAACCAAATAATAAAATTTTCCAATTTAGTTATTATTAACATGTTTTTATTTAACTTTTTCCTCATTCTACTTAATCAAATAGAGTTATAAAAAAAATTATTATACAAATATATATAAATTTAGTTATCTTATTCTCAAATCTACTCAATCAAATATAAATACATAAAAATATAACTAACCAAATATGTACCTTCTTTACTAATTCATCAAACTCAAATAGTACATAAAAATAAGTAACTAAACAAATATATACAATTTTTATTTACCTTATGCTACAAATTTACAAATTTCTATAAGCTACCAAATAGATTGTAACAAAAATACATTAAGTAACTATAACAAATGATTGTAACTAAAACAAATATAGTTAAGTGTTAAAATATTTTCATTTGTTTCTTATCACTTTACAATAAGTTGCAACAAAAATTAGAATTCAACCATGTATTTTTTATTCAAAGAATTATTTTAATAAGCTAATGTATATATTCATATCAATCTCAACCATGACTTCATCTCAATTTTAAATACAGTTTCATGTCAATTCAACGTTTATAAACAAAAGAATACTACCATGACAATAAAAACATAAATATTTTATAATTGATTAATAAAAAAGCTAATAAAAAAATTATATTTTTAGAAGTATTTAGTAATAGTTTGAAATTACCATTATATTATCAATTCCTTAAATGAAAATTGCTTACTCGGTATGTCTTCAAAATATATTCTTTAACAACAACTTTGACTCATCTTTCGATGGATATCATAATGCGTAAAAAGAAAAAAACTTAATTTTATATAATAAATTATGGATAAAAAATGATAGTCCGAATCAAATCACAACAACTAAAATTCTATTAATTAGTTTGAAATCTAATATTTAAAAAAATCAAGATTCTAACCACATTTAAAAATCTAAATACTTTTTAAAAAATTATTTTAATTTCCAACCTCAAAACCTACTAACACAAATATTTCAGCATAAAAAAATACAAACAAATACTTTGTGTTCAAAATAATTATTGTTGTTCCACAAATATATCATGCAAAAAAAAAAAACATTGTAAAATAGATAAGCAACCAATATTTTTGCATCCAAGTAAAAAATATGTGCTTATCGATTAAACAAATACAACTTTTTGTTTGTTTGTTTTCAAGTTAGAGTAGTTTTAACAAAACCAATTGTGATAGATTTTTAACGTCTTGGCCATATTTGACAAGTTGTATGATGTATAGATATATGCATGAGATGTTAACTATTGTTCAACCGATTGTACAAAAAAAACTTTACTAAAACAAGAAGTCTCAACTAAATAATTCTTGTCAAGAGTCATTTCCTCTCACTCATCAATTTACTTTTCGTCTCACCATGAACATAACATAACCTCCTTTTTCGTCCAAACCCCTATTTGATCCCCATAAATCTTCTCTTCCTTGTCTTTAACAAAATGAAAATAATTTTTTTTTTTAATGGATGATGATAAATCTCATGTTCTTGAAAGAGAATTATACGAGAAATTGAATTTTTATCCAAATTTGTAAATGGATGCGTGAGGAATTGGATGGAGTCTCAAAATTTGCATGGGCACCAAAAATATGATATATAATATTTGATAAAATTGTTAGTTGATAACAAAATTTTGCACATAAATTTAAAGAACTTATATATAATATTTAATTGATAAATATAAATATGTAAAAGAAAAAAGATATATGGTTACAAAGAAAAGATTTTACTAACTAATTCTTAATTTTTATCCTGTCATATGAACGTAAATATTTTTAGTTTTGTTCTATGCATAAAAATTAATATTTTTATATTAATTTAATTAAGATAATGTTTTTTTAGATGATAAATAATTGGACAATCATATATTTTCATTTTGCTGGTAAGAGACGTATTAAATTAAATACACCAAATCTACTAATTTTCTTAAATTAGATAAATTTACCATTATTTATGATAATGTTATATTAAAAAAAAAAAGTTCGTTTGGGATTCTAATTTTGTCACATCACAAACAGTACTATCAACGAAAATGTAGAAGTCGTAGGAATAGAATGTGATTTTGTTACAATTTTGAAATTTTTCTATGGTAAAATATTATTCTCAACTTCTTTTATACCATCAACAAAAATTAAAATGCAACGGTGATAAACCTAAACGCCAAGTATAATAAGTACCTACCAAAACATTTATTAATAACAGACGTTTGATATATAATTACAACACTTTAACCAAACAACCAATGCTTTATTTCCAAAACATTTGGAGTCATCTTGCCATAAATCCTTCAAACTTTTTCTCTACTTAGCATAAACGCCTGATCTTGGAAGATGAGTTTTTGAAAGAATGTCTAAAAGACTGAGGTTTTATAAAATCTTTTTCGCCAACATCATTTCACATAAATAACATCAAACAATTTCATCTCGCATAAACTTTTATTTATGCTTAACATATCCATAACATAACAATTTCACATAAACACACCTCAGTTAACATTCACTCATTTCACCAAGGATTCTGAATCGTTCTCTACACTTGGTCTCATTATCTCGCGTTTGACTACTGTATCAACAGTATCCAAGAACATTAAGATTCGTTCTTGTTGCTCAGACCGCTAAGCTTTATACACTCCTTTCAATGCATAAGCCGACTTTTTATCACCATGTGGTCCGTACACCCCATGGTGACCTTGACTCTTTATGTGCACATAAAAATTAACATCATCTCAAAGAATCATCTAATAGTTTGAAAACCATTTCAAAGCATGAAAATCGTAATCATCAAATCAAGCTTTAACACTCTCATTTAAAATCATCTTTTAAAGTAGTAAAGTGGAACCACAAAACATTTAAGAAGAAAATTACTCACCACACTTTAACAAAAACTATTCTTTTCCTTCTCTTCTCGATAGAGAGGGAAGATACATTTTCTTAATATTACATGTTAACCCCTGCTGAATCAGATTTGACATTTTCTAGTTAGACCTTACTTATCGCCTAACCCCATACCGCAAATAACTTTAACCATAACACTACGCGTAGTTATATTTTTTACAAGAAACCTTCTTTGTGAACAAACCAACTTTCCTCGCAGACCTTACTTATTGCGGAAACTACCCAATCCCTAGTCGTTTTAAAACTTACGGACTTTCTTATAAGAGCATTTAGACTTATAGATTATACTGCAAACCCTTATTTTCTCAAAACTACCTTGATGAACTAACTTCTTAATAGCAAAATTTATTCTAACAATAAAAGATTTTATCGCTTAATCCTTTTCGCACATATATTCAAATGTCAATTTATATATTAGTTTTAGTCGAAATTTTATTTAATTAAAAACGGGTCTTACAAAATTGTTGAATATTTAGGGACTATTTGGGGTATCCTTATTTGGAGGAGGGTTAGCATAAGAGAGGACAATTCCCATATCCCATTTCAACCCCTCTAACCCTTTTCTTTTTATTTTTAAAATTTCACAATTCTATTATTTTTGTATAGTTGAGATTTTGGTATAAAAATTAAAAAGAAAAAAAAAACCAAACGATTGTTTCATTTTTAGAATTAGAATTTTCAAATTTATTTAACGTTGAAAATTTGAAAAAAAATAAGCATTCAATTTAATAAATATTATAAAAAATTGCAAAAGAATAATTTTAACAAAAATAGAAAAGAGAATGCTACTAAATGAAAGTTATTGTTTTAAAGATCGAGATTTTTTTTTAAAGATATTTTTGTACGGCTGAAATTACTTTCTAACGTGATTTATTAAAATGAATATATTAAATTTATTTATTAGATATACATTATATCATAATACTATTTATCATAATTTTTTTTTCAAACACACTTTATCATAACACTATCTATCATAATTTTATGCGTTTATACATAGTATCATAATTTTATACTAGTTTTATGATAATACTAGGATTATCATAACACTAACCCTCTATAAATCAATATTTTTTCGAAAAAGCTCTTTAATCTTTATTAAACATTTTTTTACGAAAAAAATTATATGGTGTTAATTTACTTATTATTTAGTTTTATAAAGTTAATAAATTTACTTATTATTTAGTTTTGTAAAGTTAATAAATTTACTATAGAAACAAAATGAATTGAAATGGTAAAAGAAGGTTTCTATTGTTATAGTGAAAACCTAATTGAACTATTTTTAAAAGAAAAAAATGAAAATAGAATAAAAAAAAAGAAAAGAAATAGACAAAATATATGAAATTGAAATTGAAATTGAGGATTGTTGGAGATTTTATAGATAAAATAATAGGATAGTTAGAAAAGAATGAAATAGAAAATTGAAAAGAAAAACAAAATTAAGAAATTGAGAAAAGAATGATGAGATGAGAAAGAGAGAGCGAGTCTTCCCTTTCCTCACCGGCAATTACGGTCATCTCTATTCAAAAAACCGGTCCTATATTTCTCAACCTACACCTCTCCACATCAATGCAAAACCCTCTAACCCGCACGTGACACCACACCTCACACACGCTTTCCCTCTGCCTCTCTTCGTAATTTCCCCTCCTAATGCCAGGGGTGTTTCCGCCATTTCCTATGCTTTAAGTAATACGCGCGATTTCGTTGCGCCATCCTCGTCGATTCCATCTTGGCCGTTCATCCTTATCCCCAAATCCGCAATCTCGAAACCCTAGCTTCCGCTATTCTATTTCTACCATTACCATCATTTTTTAAAACTTCCATTTCCGCTTTCTCCCAATTCCTTCTTTCTCCTTATATATATATATATTCCGGTCATTACCCGGGGCTCCTTGCCGGAGGTTTTACTTTCTCTTTAATTCTGTACAAAAATTGAGGAAGAAGAGGACACCATACAATACACAGCTATCCCAATTCTTTTTCTTTTTCTTTTTTTGGGTTTTTGCCCATCCCCTGTATTTCTTATTCCAAGGTTTTGAATCTGGGGTTTTCAGATTCAACCAAGGTGCCTGCGTTTCTGGGTTTTGAGTATTCGAGCTGAAACTTGTTCCGGTTCTCTATTCGCCGCTTTTTCTCTAATATGGAGAGGTTGTTGGCAGCGCCTTCAGCTGCTTCACTGCCTGACAGGGCCACGATTGCGGCGGCGCCATGTGGGTTTGTGAGTTGGTATGAGGTCTTCGTATCGAGTGACAGAGGGAGAAGAGAGGTTCATTATTACTTGAAGAGCGGCGATGGGGCCTCAGATCTGGCCGTCGTGGGGAAGGAGAAGAGCTTGAGACACATGTCTTATCATTATGCTTTGCAGAATCGGTTCCTTAATTCTCTGGGGCTCTTTACCTCGCTCACCAAGCTCAAGTCTCGCAGGGAGGTCGTTGAATGGCTAAGCTCTGTTGTTTCTGGTACTACCGCGTCTCTCTTTCTCTGTTTTCTCCTCCGTGGAATTTCAATCTCAGGGTTCCTAAAATTTCTTCTCCTCTCCTCGACCACTTTCGTTTTGCTTTTTTGGGAAAAAAAGTATTTTGTCCTCCGTTTTCGGTTTTATTTTTTGTGAGTTGGTGAGTGGTTTGTGGTTTTTTGTTTGTGGAGGCGTTTCTTTAGATCTAGATTATCTTTAATGGTTTGCTGAAGGGTTTCTCCGCCCTTTCATTTTCGACCATCAATTTTGTTATCTTCATCCTAATTTAGTTTCTGGATCTCGTTTTTGTCGTGCCCCTCGCTATATTTCAGCTGAAGGATGCCGTGAGATCTTGGGAGTTAAATATTTGTGAGGGTCAGTTGATTCGGGGGCTCTCTGGAACCGCTCTTTGTATCATCATGTCGAATGGCTTGGTGCTATGAAGAGGGTAAAATTTGTACTTCATCGTCCTCTTTTCCGATCTAACTAAATCTTGATAGCTTGGTGCTATGTCGAATGGCTTTGTTGTTCTGGTATCTGTTGAATTAGAAGAAAGGTTTCTCCTTTGGGGTTTTCATTCCTGAAGAACTTCTCGAAACCATGCTCCCTGTTTTGACTCTGTCTTCGTCTATTCTTAAGATCCAGTGGATTGCGTTTGTTTTTAAGCTTTAACCAGCCTTTCAACAAGCTATCCGATCTCCTAGAATAACCTTTGTTTTGAATTTGCTTCTGGCCTCGTCGGATCTCGATCTCATATGCTTTTCCCCCGCTCTTTCCTAATTTTCTTTTCTTCTAGCTACTTTTGATTCGTCAATTCCATTAGCTATTTCTTCCATGGATTTCTGGTGTTCGTGATCTTGTGAACTGACAGTTATCTGGGCTGCAGGCACAGTTATTCGAATTTTAAAGGGCTGATTTGAAGCATCGGAATACTTTTGGCCTCATAATTATAGGTTATGATCTTTCATGGCCAAAATTGTTATGTGTTTTTTATTGCTAATATTTCCCGTTTTCATTATCTGGGGTTTCTCCAGCGAGCCTTCTCTGTTTGCTGGCTGAAAGATTTTAAATTCTCCAGCACCATATTTTCTTCTTGATTTTGGTTGACAGTTCATCCACATACATGTCTTGTATTTCCCTTTTGTTTGAATTTTTTCATGTTTTTTTTTGTCTTCGTAATATTTCTGGGCAACGAAGTGTTCAAAGTTTAATCGATGCAATGGTTTGTTCTCTTTTTCAGATTCCCAACGTAAAACATCACAACCATCTGATCGTATGATGGACATAGAAGGTGAAGATGCCTGCCCGTCCAACAGTGGATCTAAGAAGGTAAATCTCTAAAATATCTACTACTCTTCTCAACTAGTTGATGGTCCTATGTTCTATCCATTTTTGTTTGTTCTGGTTTTCAAGTATTTAAAAATTGGCAAGACATTTAGGATTCTGCAGCCGCAAAGCTTGCAAGTTCTGAATGGCCCTTGGATCTGTACAAGTATATTTAAACTGGAGAAAAGATTAATTGGGGACCCTTGTCTTGATGTAATTACCATATATCGATTCTTTCCATTCTTCTACATGATTTATTGTTTGGTTTTCAATTGGTAACCTGATTCCTAATTCTCTATTCAGGATGTTCAATATATAAAATTGGGTCAATATACCAGAGACTTTTCATGGGTTGGATGCCCTTGGACTTGTAAACGAAAGCGCAGACACTATCCATCATTCAGCCGCAATGGTGTTAAGATCTCGGTAAGTAGTTCTGTTCGTTTGCTTGTTCTCTGACATCCCATTTTGTCTATCAGAACAGTTAGTCAATGAAATTTCTGTTGATTTGTTTTTGCTTTTGTATTAATCATCTTTACCTTCTTTCACAATGTTTTAGGTTCATGACTTTGTATATGTCTTGGCTGAGGAAGGCAAGCGTCTTGTTGCATACTTGGAGGATATGTATGAGGACTCTAGAAGCAACAGGATGGTTGTGGTACGATGGTTTCACAAAATTGATGAGGTTGATATTGTTTTGCCCCGCAATTTTAATGACAGAGAGATTTTCTTTTCTCTTTGTCTTCAAGATCTCAGTATTGAATGCATAGATGGCTTGGCGACTGTTCTCAGTCCCCACCATTTTCAGAAGTTCCAGAACGAGGCAAAACACACTAGATTGGAGCCATATGTATGTGAGAAGCAATTTGATAACGATGACATCAAAACCTTCGATATTACACAGGTCAAAGGCTATTGGAAGCAAGAAATACTCAGATACATGTATGCTCTTTCTTCAAAAGCACATGGCCACTCTCAGCAGTCAGAAGACGACACAAGTGCTGAGATGAGACCCAGAAAGAGACATAGACGCTCAAGAAACGATGACTTGCAAAATGCTGAGAAGAGACAGCCTGGAAATACATCATCTTCTCTTGAATTGCGCAGTTCAGGCAACTACTCTGTTGATTTAAAGAACAGTGACGTTGTTTTCAGTCCCAAAGGAGGTTGTGCTTCTAAAACTTTTATGGGCAAGGAGATGAACAATTCTTCTTCAAGTCAGTTTGCTGTTGCATCGGAGATTGAAGTTCTCTCACAAGATAGTGGTATTAGAGGGTGTTGGTTCAGAGCTTCCATAATAAAAAAGCGTGGAGACATGGTCAAGGTGCAATATCACAATCTTCAGGATGCTGACGATGAATCTACCAAGCTTGTGGTATGTTTTCCTTTAGGCGATTGCTGTTCTCTTGGGCTTCTCATTGTCTGAATTTTAGTATGAATTGGATGTTCATTGCCTCTAAATATTTTCCTGTCAAATAATTGCAGGAATGGCTTTCAGCATCAAGAGTTGCAGCAGCTGATCAATTGGGTCTACGCATCAGTGGAAGATTGGTTATTCGTCCACATCCTAGTAAGGGTAGCAATGCTCCCTTAATTTACAACGTTGGGGCAGTTGTTGACGTATGGCGGCATGATGGTTGGTGGGAAGGAATTATAGTTCAGAAGGAATCAGATGACAAGTTCCGCATTTACTTGCCAGGTTTGTATCTCTAGGAATGAAAAATGTTTTACAAAAAAATCCTCTTCACTCACCCATGTTCTCAATTTTGATAACTTGTTTGCACTTTGACATGCATACATTCAGGTGAAAAGCAAGAATTGGTTCTTGGCACGGACGATTTGAGGCATTCTCAAGAATGGTTAGGAAACCGGTGGATGCATTTGCAAGAAAGGCCAGATATTGCAATGTCCATTATGTCTCGCATTTCAAATGATGGCCTTCCTGATAAGGTGTCAACTATGTCGAGCCAAGTTGCTCTTTGTGACCAGAAACAACCAGGGGAAGGTGGAAGTCAACCAAGTGAACTTCGATCTAACTCCCTTGTTGACAAGGCTAAAGAATCATGCACGATTCCAGATCTTTCCAAGGATGGATTGCTCACCAAATTGCGGTGGACAGGTTCGAAGAAAAGAAGCCAACCCAGTAGCAGCAGTTCGGGTAAATCCTTTCCTTCTCCAGTAGCTTCTTCCAGTCCTTGCGAAAGTAGTTTTATGATTCCAAGCTCAATGAAAATGGATCATGATAACTGCAAGTACATGGGGGATTCTTTGTTCAATTCATCAGTTGTGCCACCTCTCTCAAGCTTGGTAATGTCAAGATGATTTGATTTTGGATAGGAACTGCTGTGGGATTGTGCCTTCTTTCTTTTTGATCTTTTACTTTGTTAACAAGTTCAATTTATTCTAGTTTTTATAGAGTTGTGCATCTATTGGATGCTTTCTTTTGTATTCTAATTCTACTCTTTTTTCCTTCTCTCACTTTTAGCTAACCGTTGCTTATGTAATTTGGTAGCTTAGAATGTGTTAACCCTAGGGGAAATCAATCAGTATTGTGTCCAAATCTCTCCATCTTAATGCTATTTTATGTGTATATGAAAATTAACCTAATGGCATAAAAAAGCTAGCCCTTCCATCTTTCAGGCATCAATCAATATTTAAAGAGTGCAAAAATTGATTTGAATTAAACCATGTTTTTTCTTTCTTTTTTTAAATGTGTTGGTTTTATGGTTTCTTACGTGGGGATGTTGCGTACGCTTAAATGTAGTCATCCATATAATTCAAAAATAGAATTAAACCAAAAAGTGAAATGGAAAGGAAGTGAGTAAAGGGGAAGAAAGGGGAGAGGTAGATGGAATTTGGTTTAGGGTTTGGAATAGATGAGAGGAGTGAATGGAAATACAGAGCATTTGGTTGACAAAAAGTCAAAAGAGAATTTCAAAAGCAAAAGAAAAAAGAACTGTAAAGGCGGCTAAACGAAGAATGGGAAATTAGTAATTAGCATTCAGCAGCCATTTTTGAAAGCTCCACTCACCATTCACCACTCTCTCTTTCCTCTCTCTCTCTCCTTACTTTCAATTTATTCAAACTTCTCACCTTCCTCTCACCCATACACTTCCTAACTTACTTTCTTATCAACCCCAATTCTAAACCCAAACGTTTGTACAACATAAGATAAATAAAATATTTTGTTAGTTTGTTAATTTATGAAAATAAGCCTAACAATTAATTATATATCAATATTTACAAATTATTGTTATATAAAATGAGCGTTCAATGGGGATTAGGCCATTATTTGACAAAATACATTATTTGAATAAAACGTCCCATTAGATTAGGCCAACTAATATCATAATTGGTGGATTAAATGAAAATGGGGAGAGGATAACTGGGTGAGATTATTTTCTTCTTTAAGATTTGAGAATAACGTTTTTCGTTTTCAAAGTTAAAAAAATGTTTTAAATGGTTCTACATATTGTTTGGCATTTTAAAAGATGACGTGGAATTTAAAACTCTGCTGACGTCATAAAATTTTAATACATTTGTTTTTAATTTGTTGACTACAATGATACACATTGTGAAGATGAGAAAGAAATCAAAAGATGATTAGTTGAACTCAAATCAAACATCCAATCTATGCTTTCATCTGCCCACATCTTAATATACCAACCGTTATTAAGAATAATAGTAAATTATGAGTTCTATTTTAGAGAAGTAGTAAAAATAATTTTAAATTGTTAGAACAACCAAACATAAAAAGTTTAAAAAATAAATAAATAAAATAATCTCTTAAATGCCACTATCCATCTAAAAAATACAATTGTTTACATAAACTCTAAATACATTGTAATTACAATAACATATACTACATAAAAATTTCCTTCTCCAAAACAAAAATAATTAGAACACTTATCATTAATGGAAAAATCCACCTCACGTCGGTAACAATTAAAACATCTGCAAGTGATCATTTTTTTTTCTTAAACTTCGGTTAGCTACTTTCTTCATTGATTCGAAACCCTAAAGAAAGAAATTTTAAAATCCATCTATTCATCTCCTTATTAGTTTTCTCCCGAATCACATTTGTGCAGTACACGATTATTCCAAATCTCTTCCTCTTCTTTGGCTGCTTTACTTTGCATTTCTTCAGAAGAACATCTTAACTTCGGTCGTTTTACTTTGCTATGCTTTCAGAAAAATTTCGCATGTCTTTACTTCATGTTTCTCATATAAATTTTCGAGTGAACCAGTAGGTTCTTCAAATTTAATCAGATTCTTTGATGCCCTTATAGTCCTTTATAGTTGCCCTGTTGATTCAAAATTATTGTTTAGGCTCCGTTCGCTCAAATTTCTTTGAATATTGTCATGCAAAGCATGATTATGACTGTATTTTTAAAAAGTTAAATATCACCATTGATGTCGATTTTATAATTTTGGAAGGTTCGAAAGAGACGATATAGTTTGAATAAAAAATTATTGTTTTTAATTATATGATATATATATAGAGATAACAATCAATTTGCTTTTAATTCTTTTTATTATTATTATAAAATAAAATGATGCCCTCTATCATAGGAGCAAAAAAAGGAGTGCTTTTGTATTATTTGTTTTTGCTTTGAATATTTATTAATTTATTATTTTATAAATGGTAGAAAATGTAAAGATGAGGACAGAAAAGGGTCAAGGAGAAAAGCGAACAAGTGACAGATTATAGTCTTCTAGATACACTGGTTCAAAAAAACCGTTGTCAACAGGGTCCAAATTCTTTCAAACTCTTCATACGAGATATTCATATATTTTTTTCGAGAATTTTTCGAAGTATAACAAAGTTGTACATTTTTATAACTTACTGTATGGTTTATTACATGATATAACAAAACATACAATGTCCAAAGAGTCAGGAGGCAAGAAAGAACTTCCACAAGCATCCAATAAGAGGTGAACGAAGGACCAGGAAGAACCAACCATACATAATTTCAAATTTGAAAAATTCTAATTTTCAAGACAATTTGTAAATAATCAGATAATGTATCTTTTAACAAATTCAAATTGCAAACTGTATAGCAACTAAAGTAAAAAAATGAAAAAGTAGGCTGGATTGTGAAGAGTATGAATAAATAGTCAATTTAAAATCAATTTTGGATGTTTCAAATCAAAACTTAAAATCAATTTTTAAATAACATTTATGAAAAATATATAAAGGATATTTATATCATCCTAAAATTTTGGAATTATATTTGACATTATTTTAGTAAAATCAATCAATTATCACGATATTTATAGATGATAAAAAATTTCTTAAACTAATAATATATGGACGTTAAATGCATCGTAATTAGAAGGAAAAAAATCATTTTATGGAAGAATTGTTAAATGAAGTCTTTTATGGAAGTTTTGATTTCAATTTATTATTATGTTAAATGAACGATTTTATGAAATGATCATTAAATGCATAACTAGGAAATAAAATCTTAATATGAAGTTGTTATTATATCAAAGACACGATTTTAGAAAAGAATAAAATTTTAAATTCAAATTTTGGAGATCTTTCAACTAAAATTTCAAAATCAAATAATAAAATAAATATTTATTACTATATATAATCCGAGAACAATCAATGATAACATGAAAATTGTGTATTTGTATGACATAATAAAATATTACTAAGTATTAACCAAACCTTATGAAACGTACAATGAATAAATTATATTATCAATCATTAAATGGATAGCAAAAAGAGTATGAATTAAATAGATATTAGTATATATATATTAATAAAAATAAATTGTTAATTACTTGATTTGAAACCTACTTAGAAATTACATGCATAAATATCAGAGATCTTAGAGATGTTGATTCAATCATATCAATCTCAAAAAATAAATACTTATTTAATATTTTTATGAAACGGAATAATTTACAAATGTATTGCATTTGTGATTCTAGGTTATATTCCATCATTTTAACCTACACAAATACACTGTATCATTTTTTAAAGAATTTTTCTCTATGAAGGAGTAAAATCGGCTGAAAAAGGATAAAAAATATCTACATCAATTTTGCTATAAATCAAAATATTTTTTAAATTTACTGTTTTCTAATTTGTTATCTATTATTTTTCCATTCTCACGGTCTTCTCTATTAATAATTCTTAAAAATCAAAATATTTTTTAAATTTACTATTTTCTAATTTGTTATCTATTATTTTTCCATTTGGACGGTTTTCTCTATTAATAATTCTTAAGGTTCATTTGGATCGGCTACTGAACAAAGATGTTTTCGTAAAAGTTATTTGTTTTAAGATCATTTTAATAAAAAAATATATTTTGAATAATTAAATATTGTTTTTCAAGATTAAGATTTGAAAAGTTAAACCAAACACGGTTGATTTCAACTCAATAACTAAATGGTACTTTAATATAAAACAAAATTGATAAATATCTTTGACCCGTATAACAAAATTAAAAAAAGCCCATGAATATCTTATAACTTGAGTTATTTTTTTTCATTAATTAGAGATCTACGGTTGAGAATTTAACTTCTATCTATCTGTATATCAAATAGAAACAAAGAAGAGTTAATATACGTATATCTTAAATATATTTATTACTTTTCTACTTATCTTATATATCTAGAAAGTTATATTATTTACCACTATTGAATCGTAGACAAAGATAGACAGAGCTAAACATCTATTTATGTCTATATATGATAGATAAACATTCTAACATTTGTATCTTGCATTGTGAATCAAGATCATATTATCTATTTTTTTTTATAATGAAACGCGGATAGAGATATACATATATCTCTGTCTATCTGTAGATGTATATCTCTGTCTATTTCTTGTTATTTGTCTTTTATAATAAATAGTAGATAAAAGATAGATATAAATAAAACTCTAGATGTATATATATTTGTCTATTTCTTATTATTTATCATTTATAATGAATTATGTACAGAGATAGACAAAGGTAGGAGTCTATTTTTTTTATATCACTATTGAATAGCTAACTTACTTTCTACATATAATCTTGTTTACCTTCTATAGAATACAATATAATAATTTTTCCTATAGTTGGATTCAATTGAGACTATTTGTTTACAATGAAATTAGATAGACAGAGATAGTGGTCTATCAATGTCTATTCAAAATAGATAACATGCAAATATATGTTGAATTAACATTGTATTAATTGAGATTATATTTTAGAATGTAATTAGACGATAAACAATATAGTGTTCTATCTCTGTCAGTCCTACAGGAAAGAGGCATGGATGAAAACGAGAAAGCGTGAAGGCTGATACAAGGACATTTTTGTAATCATACATAGTTGGACTCCAAAATGTTATATAAAATGTAATTATTTCAGTAAGTTGTTATATTTAAAAAAATAAAACCCATAACTAAATTTGAAGTGGAAATTGTAATCCCATTTCAGAAGTTTTTTGATGGATTTTGTATGAAATTTTGAAGTGCATATATCTTTTGAGGAGGAAGCAGAAATTGAAGGCGGGGAAGAACAAACCCTCTCTGCAGCGTCTCATAGTTTGTATTTGTAATTTCAGAAAACTTTCAATCTTATTTCTCAACCGATTATGCTCAAGAAATAACCTCGAGGATCGATAGTTTATGAATAAGATTAAGTGCCTTATCCTAATGATACTAGGAATACGACCTACTTTATAATTGTTTCAAATAATGTGATCCAATTCGTTCATGTGGAGATATGCGTGTGAAGGTATGCCTATATCTTATGGCTCATTATAATAAGCCTACCATTTTGGGTGAGAGTGACCCAAGTCGTCAACTCGATATGATAAGCCTACCATTTTGAGGTACTTAACAAAAGATAGGGAGCCGAGAATGTAATTTTACACAATGGACTTTACTCTTTTCTGTTTAGGGTAAGGATAGTTTTGTTAAGTGCTGATTATAGTTTAGAAAACATAATTCTAAAAGAAAAAATGAAATTCACTCTTAATAGATAGTTAATTCTACAGCAAGCTATATAATATGGGAAATGTTAAAACTATAGATTAACAAATTAATAGGAACAAAATTCATATTAAAACTATAGTTTAAATGGTTAGATGTGCATAGGATTCATAAAATAAGTACATATCTGAAGAGGATTGAAATTGAATATTCATTTGATTAAATATGAAATATGTAAATAAATGAAGTTATTTAAAATAATTGTTGTGGGAGTGGGAGAGAGGAAGTTGGGTGTAGTTCTCCCACTTCACCCAAAAGATAGACAGGTTTTTGGTTCTTAAGTCTCTCTCTTCTCTCTCTAATCTCATAACTCAAACAGACTTCTATAAATCGGTCTTTGCAAAGTCATAGTAAGGAAGGCTCTATATATGGAGGTGTCTCTAGTGTCGGAGGAAATCAACAACAATGGAGGAGAGAAGGTTTGGAGAAGATCTTCAACCATGAATATATCATATTCTATTATAAATTGTATACTTAACCTAAAATCAATTTACATATTGCTTGTGATGTTCTTAATCCTGCATTTTTCATCTTTCAAACAAAAAGGAAAAAAAATAACAGAAGCGAAACACTACTTCTGCTGTGGGATTCCTATTCCATCCCTACAATTATAACATGATTGTGTAACTTGTTACAGTATAATTCTTTCGTTTCTAACAGGAGGGCCAGAGCAAAGAATTTATGAAAGAAATTAAAGTGAAGTTTCTTAACGTGTGGGACTCTCACAATATATATATATATATATATATTGGGGGTTAACCTCATACGGGGGAATGGGGCCTTTGAGAACAAGCTAAGCTTCAGAGACAAAGTTGGTATCGACGACATTGGCCTCCCATTGGGCCGAACAGCCAAATTGCCCTGCCAACTCCTTACTGAGACATCTCTTATGGGTTTGCTTCCGCCTATTCTTAGTCCCTTTTCCTCCCTATCTTTACTTCCTTTGGGTTTGGGATGGAACAACCCCTTCATTTTGATCTCTCCAGAGATGCCTTTAAAAATATCTCTAGGAATTTAAGATTGCTGATAATCAGTAATCAATAATGTGTAATTGGTTAATGTTTTTTTTTTCTTTTTGACAACAATATACACATATCACAATGTTATCAAGATTTTATGAAACAAACTATGTTGATAAAATTTTACCCCTTGTTATGGAACAAATGAAGCTATATATATCATACTGATATAAGTTAATCCAATAAATGGTGTGCTTTTTTTTTTTGTTTCTAATTAAAAAAATTTGGTCCAATCAATTCAAATGAATACTAGGGCATGTGTGGTTTAATGTAATTAATAAATAGATTGTAGTAGCTAGCTAGAACTAATTCCAAAATAATATGCAAAAAAAAAAAAAAAAAGGAATAAGATAGGGTTATTCAAGAATGTTGCATGAAGGCAATGCCAAAGAGAAAGACAGATGAAGGAAGCAATGCTAAGTTTGCATAAAAAGTAAAAAATATCTGAAAGTCAAGAACCACAAAGACATCTCAATGAACCAAACCCAAACCCAAACCCAAAAAGAATCAGATTCCATTATTATTCAATATTTATTATATAAAATCCAAACAAAAATGCTCCAACTTTTCCCATTCAAGCAAAATCATCATCCCCCACCAAATTAATTCATTTTTCATCCCCAATTCATGTCTGAGCTCAAGGCAAGCAATAAAACCCCAACACTACTCTCTTTTTTTTGGCAGAAAATTATAATTTTGTTTGGCTTTTTGATAATTGACAAATGTGTTTTGCAGCAATTTTGTATGGTGATGAAAATCAATGTTGACTGCAATGCTTGTTGTAGGAAGCTTAGGAGGATTGTGAAGAAAATGAAAGGTAAGGTTTCTATTTCATTCACAAATGAAATTAATCAAATGTCTTGTTTATTAGTTCACTTAATATAAAATTTTATCTCCACTGTTTTCTTTCAATAATTTAAAAAAAATATAAGTTGTTACGTATATTTAACTTTTTTAATCATTAATTTTTGAAAATGAAGTATATTTATCCTTAATTTCTTACCATCCTTTCATTCCAAAAGAGTTAATTTTCAGCCATATTCAAAACACAAAAACAATTTTTTTTTCTTTTAGTTTTAAATTTGAACTTTGGTTTTTTTGTTTTTTGTTTTTTTAAATTTCTGCAAAAGTTAAATAATTGAAGGATTGTTTTCTATGCTTAATTTTAAAAAACTAAAAATCAAAAATCAAATGTGCCAATAAGGATTCAAAATTAAAAATTAATTAAAATTAAAATTGTACTATCTTAGCTATAAATTATATTAATCATGAAAGTTTGAGATTCAATTTCATTATTTTTTGATTGAATTTTTGTAATTATTGTAAATTTGGAGGACCCAATTTTAATAGGGTGAACCCATCCCATAAAAATGGGTGTAACAATTTCATGTTTAATTTTTAGTTTTTTAAAAACTATGTTTATATTCCCCCAAGTTGAGATTAGAAGTTTGGTTATTAATTTGAATATCAAAATAGTAACGAAGATGGATTGTTATTGTGAATTTGGACGAGGAAGCAATCGAGACGTATATGATAGAGAGGGAGCGACACAGGTTGATCGTGTTTGGCAGATTCAAGCCATCCGATATTGCCATTAAGATCAGAAAGAAAATGAATCGTAGAGTCGAAATCCTCGATGTTGAAGAAATGGAGCCCTTACAAGCCACCGATCAAAACTCACCGCCACCAGAGAACATTCAAGGTCTTGGTTCTGGCCCTGGCCCTGGCCCCAACGTTGATCAACATCACATGCCCATGTTTCCTTCATTGGAGCAAGATCATGGAAGGCCGTCTATGTTTCCATCTCTTGCCGCCAACCAATGCCGTTCCCACCCATCTTGTCGCTCGGATTTCGCCATAACTTGCTTCCCAAAGCCTGACATGGAAGAGCGCTTCTGGCAGTATGGATATGACTATGAACTTGTTGGAGATAGAGAAGAACGACCTACCATCTCTATTCACAATTACTACCACTACTAGTTTTTCTTTTTCTTTTTTTTTTTTCTTTTTAAAACTAAAGAGTTCTCTTATACGTACGTATTGATTAGGGTGATTAAATAATTTGTTAACTATTTTAATTATCATTTTACTTCCAAATTATACTTCTTTTGAACATTTTTTAAAGTTTAAAATAAGTTTCTGGTTTTATTTTTTAAATAAAAAAAATTGTTAAACGTAAACGATTTTTTATTAGTACGTAAACAATATATTTAACCAACGTTGAAAGTTGATAGTTTTTTTAAGTCCACAAATATAAATGATAATTTAAAAGTTTGACAACATCTAATTTCCAGAAAACCAAATACCTCATGAGGATTTCAAAAAGGACACTAAGGTTTGAAAACTAGATCTAGGTGGTAAATGATGGGACAATTTATTAATTGACTTAAAAATATATATTATCATATTTGGACAACATTCTTTGCTATGGTAATTGAAGATTACACTTTTGAACTTTCAAACTAAAGTGTTTAAATTAGACCTTCAATTGTATAAATTTTAATTGGACCTCCAAATGATAAAGAACGAACCTCAATTAGTTTATATAATTGTTACCAATTATATAATTATGTAAGTTTAAGGGTCCAAAGACTCCATTTTTATAATTTAAAAGTTTGCATGTATAATTACAACTAATATAATACTTTAAAAGGTGACAATTTGTCCTTAGTTTGTAATGAGTAAGTGTTTTTCTTTCTCTTTATCTCTGTTCTTTTTTCTTTTCTTCATGTCCTTCATCCCCTTTGAAAAACTTTGCTGCCGTGTTGTTGCGGCACTGCCTTTACTTCAAATATGAGATGAAGAGGTTCATTTTAATTAGATACGAAGGTTTCTTATGTAAAAAGGTGTGTATGATTTGTCACATTCACACATATTTCACACACATATAACACAAACAACAATTGGAACAAGCAAAGCACCACTAATAGAAGTAAAGAGAAGAAGCATAGAAGTTGATAACCCAGTTTGGTAATTCACCCTTCTACCACTATAAGAAATTTTGGATCTCTCGACGTCGGTTTACACCGTTGGGAGAAAATGCATCAAGAGATATGGTATCTCCCGATGCAATAATCGGAGCGTTGGGAGATACTCGATCTTCCAATGCATATACCGTAAAGCGTTGAAAAATAGTGAGGAACTTTTGACGAATTGTTGGTGTCATTGGAAGTTCCCCACTATTTATTGATGCCACAAACAATGCATTGGGAGTTCGCTACAATCTCTTTTTTATTTCCCTCTCTTCGTTCCACTTCTTCTATCTTCAAACCCTTTTCATCTCCTATCTCCATCTCGATGAAACCCACTCAAACGGCTGTACGAACCACAACTGATGACCATTGCAATTTCTCCTTTGATGACGAAGACCCACGACTGACAGTGAACATCAACCCACTGCAACAAAGACCCACACATGACGCTTTACGAATTAGGCATTGCCTCTCTCTCAACCCTAATTTCAAAGTGCTTCTTTATTGCCTTTCAACCCTAAACATCTCTCCAAAGATCTGTGAGGTATGTTCTTGGATTGACTTCATATCTCCATCAATACCAACCCATTTTATGCACATGACCATTTGTCCAACCCTTTATCCCAAAAAACGTCCGTTTTGGCCCCCAAATTAGATTACACAATGTTTTTTATTCGAAGTTTCATTGTTTTGAAGTTTGGAACTACCACCTTGAAGTTCCTCTATCGTTCTAAATATTTATCTTCTTTTTTTTTTTATATGTAGTAACAATATAAGAACATAAAAAAGCATGTGTAGCAGTACCCATATGTGGCTACGGTCCACATTGCATTGTTCTAAAACTTTTTTTTTTTTGTAACTATTCGTTTGGTCTTATTAGAGCCATTTTCCATCTCCTTTTTGTGAGCTTCTTTGACCCATGTTTTCTTGCGTTATTGATACTTGATTTATGTCATAGATACTTGATTTGAATTAGTAATTTTGTTTGCTATCATTATTTTTTAGAGCCAAAACAATGAGTTTTCTATCATCTTTAATCTAGAAGGCTACAAAGGTATTCTTTGTTTAGATGAGGATTCATGAGTCCTAAATAAACTCTTTTCAACTCTACCAATTAGAAACTATAATTTGATAATTAATTCTATGGTTATGTACGTAATTTAAGTAAGTAAACGACTATTTTCTCTCTTGTTCTATGTTTATTAGTAATTGGTTGAATTAAAATCTAATATTGATATATATATATATATTTTCGTGTAAAGTCTTAGTGTGGATATATATACCTTCCATTTAATAATGGAAGGTATTTTTTAAAAAATAGAGATCTCCCGACGCAGAACATTGTAGCGTCGGGAGATCATAAAGACGACGTCAGGAGTTCTCTATGATCTTCTGACACTACAATGTTGTGCACCGAGAGATCCTCTTTTGACGCATTTCGTCCGACCTCGATCACGACAAACATTTATGCGTTGGGACATCTCCATTTTCTCGTAGTGAACGTTTGGGGAGCAGTGTGGCTTAGGAAAGACAATCCACTAATATAAAAAAATTAAGTAAATTACATCATAATGCTTATCTATAATATCCCACTACAGTGACTCCCGCAGTGCTTAACTAAATAAACACCGAGGCTCCCCTTAGATGTGAAACTTCTTCTCAAGTATACTTAGGCTCCTCTTAAGTGTAGGAATATTAGTGTCTTCACCTCAACTCCCTCTTAGTGACTATGAGACATCCTCTGTCACACCCCATCACCCAACTCGTATGACATGATTAAGTGAGGGTGTGATCGCCTAAGCTTTCCACGCAACTCCCACCACAAGATATTACGCAGATAGCCTAGTAAGCGAACAGGCCGAAAGAACAAGGTAAAAAAGAGATATTGCAAATGAGAAGATAAACAAAATGCTATTCTTCATTAATAATAAAAGTGGAATACATGGGTGTAAGTACTTTGTTAATACAATTGACTATTTCACTAAATCCTAACTCCTTAACTATCTTGCCTAACTTCTAAATGCCTTCGAGAAGATAATAGCCACTACAAAAATAGATGATGCGATTTGAGGATAACACGTCAAGCGATTAGGATGGCATGACAAAAATTGGATGTTCTTGCTTGGTATAGGGTTTTTGTCAACCAACGAGTGCTCTGGAGTTGATTCCACTCAATAGTGCCTACAGTCAGCTAGTTGACATTATGGACTTATTGAAAAGATAGACTATAGTGTTGTTCATACTTTTCTAATTTTAAGCAATAAAGATAATGTGACTTGAGAGATAGTGTTGTTGTCTATGTTGTGTATTGTATGTGCATACTTAGTTTCCTATGATGTATCATTGATTTAGGTCATTGGATGCAAAATGCTGCTAATGTCCTCATCACATAATTCTAAGTCCTCGTTATACAAGTTTTCCTATTACTTGTCCAAGTGTAAGCGAAACAATAGGTTTTTCTGGATGTTCCAGGGTCGATTACAGGAAATCAATAAGAGCTTAGCCCTAGGATTTATTTATCAATTAGGCGGTATATAAAAATTCTATACAGTATGAAATAATGTGACTTAAGGTGTACATACATGTGTACACCTAAAGAACCTAAAAAGATAATTTAATGAGGTGGTTGAGATGGTAAAAGGGTGAACTAACTTGTGCTAGAGAATGAGGTGAAGAAATGTTTAGTGCTACCAGACGATTAAGCTATATGGAAGTCTTGATGCGATACAACTTGCTTAACTAGTTTATGATTAAGACGTGCTCATCTTGGACTCATTTAACGCCACACTTGGTCTACTTTCGAGATCCAGATGACTAAGTCTAACTAAACAATGTATATCCGAAAGTTTTCACTTATAAAGCTTATAGAGTTTTGCGTTTAAGGACAACTTCTCGGTGCCTAACGCCCACACTTGTTCCCCTATCGGGGTGCAAATGATGAAAGTTATTTCACCAAGGTGAAGTTTGTCTCAAAACTCCCTTGCGTGTGTTAACTATATCCTTGCTACTTGCCCTTTCGGGTAGTGGGTGATATACACTAACCAGGTGATGAAAAAAGCCCAGTTAATGCAATAAGAGTTATAAGCAAAGCTTGTTATCAAGAATCTATCATAAATCCTAAACTACAAATAACATAAGGGCAAATGAACAGTAGAGATGTGGATGGATTGACAAGTGTAGAAATCAGTAGAGATGTGAATGGATTGAAAATTGTAGAAATCAGTAGAGATGTGGATGGAAAGTGCAGAAATATACATTATATTAAAGAATATAGGCCTTCAGCCTTGTACAATAATATGAGCAACAAACAATGTAAGGATATACAAAAACTGAAAGAAAAGAAATGGTATTACAAGTTAGGGGGAGATAGGAGATGTGATCTTCTTCACGCAGACTACAAGCTTTCACCTTACAATCTAATCAGAGAAGATGAAGAAGTGCTTTACAGATGGTAGTAAGCCTATTCCTTGCTACCCACTCTCTAAGTTTTGGCCCTACTAGTCGTAAATGGCTTACTAAAGCCTTCTAAAAGGGGTCCCTTCAGACCTTTATGACCCATACATGTGTTCATTTGACGAATATATTTTATTTAATTTATTCTGATTTTAATTGAAGTTATCTTTTATCCAACTAAAAAATACAGTGGCACTCAATCCTTTTGGTGCGTTAAAAGTTGTTGTTCCTTGGAATTTTTTTCTTGATTACAGCATGCAGATGATTATACTTATATGTGGTTTTATGTCATAAGTTGTGATTTTTTCGCAAGCAAGATAATTGTCATTCAGAAAGATTGTCTCTCCAATATAGAAACTTGTTATGCTCTTCTTGTTGGAGAGTTCTTGCTATATATTGTGTATGTTCAGTAATCAGTGTTGTACACCAAATCAATGACTAAGTAGAGAACTATAGTAAAGAGATCCTTGTTGTTAGGGGAGCATAGCAAGCAGTAAAGTACTAAAGTATCACTACTTAGAGGGAGCTTGCACCGTGTGATATGGATCTGGATCAAGAGGCAATCAATCAAGGGGGAGATTCCTTGATAAATCTGTATTGTTCTATATGAGTTTATTTAGTATCTAAATGATATTAATTGTGATAAGAAACTTGTACTTATGAACCTTTTGATATTCAATATAAGATATGTTCAATCAGGTACATGACTCCCAGATCTAGAGTTGTGACACTGAACTGGTTACCAACGTGTTTGTGTTATGTTCTCTTTTGTATCTCGTTACTCATAATGTTTCCTCAAATATTAGCTTTGATCCTATCTTGATTCAAATAGATATATGATCTAATATTTAATTATATTTTGACGTACAGATAAATTCTCAAATCACAAAAGTATAAAATTGTAAATTTTTGCTCATTAAACATTCGACCAAACAAAAAAAAAAAAAAAAAAAACAAGAAGCCAAAGTAAGCAACTACATATCATCACTTGCCCCGCAACCAAAGATTTGAAATAAATCCAAATTGATTTTAGTTTTAGAAAAAAATGTTAAAACATAAACAAGAAGAGTGTAATAATAATAATAATAATAATAAAGGCCAAACCCATATTCAACTCAATAAATAATATAAATTGTTGATTTGAAGAGAAAGCAGAGAATAAATGTATTAAAGATTCCATTATAGTTTTCAACAAGTTCCTAAAGATGAGATGTATAATAGAAAAAATATAGGAAGATATGTCATATGTGAAGTCTCTCTGTCTCTCTAAATTTATATAACTCAAATGTTAGCCAATACAAAAGAATTGAAATATTTGTAAAACTAATTGAAATGATTGTAACATTAATTAAAATTGAAGTTTTGAGAATGGAAGCCGTGGTGGACGTACATGTCAAATCATTAGGTAGTCTTTATAAAAGGGAATTTCATTTCATTGTTAATTAGTTGAGAGATATGTAGAAATAATGGTGAAATTTCCCAACCCCCACATACGTGTGCGTCTCATATACTTTGTGCCACCAAATGGAAACTTCTTTGAATTACAACTACAGATTCTCTTCAACTATAAGTATGCCATTATATTACATTATTTTATTTTATTTAATCTTCTACTTTTAATAATTTAAATGAGCTCAACATTAATTAATCAATTACACATTTATATTTATATTTGGATCCACTCCCACACCAACTTCTTCATTTACTACAAACAAAATTAAATTATAACGTGCATTCTCATTTATTAAGAAAATCATCGTCATTCAAACAAAGGAGATTTTGTTCAACAGAAAGGGAGCTCATGTTCTTCAAATAAAGAGTCTATGTCCGAGAGGGAACCTGAGACCATCTTCATTAAAAAGTAGATAACAAAGAAAAATGACGGTTAATAAGTAGTGTTTAAAAATAAAATAACTTAAAAACCAAATTGTTACCAAATTAGACCAATATAATTTATTTTCAAAGTGATTATTTTCTATCTAAAAAAACTTGAAATTAATTTACTCACCGTACTAACGATAGTGATATTTTTAATTTAAAGTTATTTTTGTAGTAAGATATTAACGATTTAAGTTCATATACTAATTATAAGAGTAGTTTTTAGAGATAATTGCAAATATAGCATTTAGATTCAAAGTATTAACATATATAACAAAATTTAAAAGAAATTATAAATATAACAAAATTTGTCAAAATCTATATATAACACTGATAAACCATGTTGAAAATATTGGACCAACAAAATACAAGCTAAAACTATAAATATATAATGAAAATCTCTCGTAGAAACTCATCTCAATAGTGTTATGAACCTTTTTAAAAAATATAAAAAAACAAAAAAATATTTACACACAATAGAATAATTTTGAAAACAAAAAAAGCCCATAGCCCCACAATAAAAAAAATACCAAAAATGTCTCGTGATAATTAATTAGCATCCAGTGTGCGTAATATAGTTGAGAAACGATCGTTTAAATTTGACTATTCTTGCTTATACGATCTTTTTAGACTTGATAAGTTCATTGAAGATTTTTCGATACATAATCGTTTAGATCTGACACACCATCGTTTAAATTTGGATAGTCAAATATAAACGATTCTTTTCAAGATTGTTTTTATTTTTTTCAAGATATTTTGGTACACAACAGTTTAGATTTAGTACATGATAGTTATATTTGACTATTTGTATACACCATCATTTACATTTGACAATCTAACATGCGAACCATTTTTTTCGATCTTTTATATTTTACACACTATTTTAAAAAAACTAAATAACAGTTTAAAAAAAATAGTAAAGATTAGGAGGGAAATTAAGGGAAGGGTAGGTGTAATTAAGTGGTTAAGGGAAGCGTGTGTGAGGGTTTTTACACACACACAAGAAGAGAAAAAATTCTGGCGAAAGAAGACTTCGTCTATAAGCAACACACATACACACAAATTAAACCGCATTCCCACCTCTCTCTCTTCCCACGCGTTTCTTCTTCACACTGCCTCTCCCTCTCACGAAACATCTTTCATATATAAACAAAACCTCATTCAAAGTTCCATCCAATAACCCCTTTTAACCCATTTCTATTTCCATTCCCTTTCGCCATGGGCAGAAAGCTTGATGCTCTTCTTGGTAGGAATTTCAGAGCCTCCAAATTTCGCCCTCTTCTCAATCTCTCCCTCTCTCGTCTTTCTATTCTCACCGCCCAACGCCGTGTCGGATGCTCTCAGGCCAATTCCGATGTCCTTCAACTCCTTCAACTCTCCCACCACCACCGTGCTTTACTTCGAGTACGTTTCTCTTCTCTTCTTTTCATTTCCCATTTCAATTTCATTTTATTCATTTCTTTTCTGTTTTTTCATTCCTAGGTCGAGAAAGTCATCAAGGATCAGAATGCTCTGGATGCTTATGTTTTAATTGAAGGCTACCTTAATCTCTTGCTTGAAAGAACCACTCTCCTCGAACAACAAAGGTTTGTTTCCTTATTCATCTCTCCTCTACCCTCCTTCTTAATCATTTGATTTGATTTTACTTATTATTATTTGTTTTTATTGCAGTGAGTGCCCTGAAGAATTGAAAGAGGCAGTTGCTGGGTTACTCTTTGCAGCTTCAAGATGTGGGGATTTCCCTGAACTTCATGAGATCAAATCAGTTTTGACCACTCGTTTTGGCAAGGAATTCACTGCACGTGCTGTTGAATTACGCAACAATTGTGGAGTTAATCTTTCGGTAAATTTTGGGTTCTCTTCATTAACTCCTGGCTCATTCCTTTCTTTTATTCATTCTTTGCTCTCTCTCTGTAGTTAATGCAAAAACTTTCCACAAGGCAGCCCACTTTGGAAACTAGAATGGACGCCCTCAAATCCATTGCTTCCGAGAATGGGATTGTATTGCAAATTGACCAACTCCCTTCTTCCAAACAGGTATACAACTTGAACTTTGACATTTTATTTTACTGCTTACAGCTGTGTTTTGGTAGCAGAGTCGAAACCCGAAATCTTCAATCTTTGTAAAACCCAATTTGGGATTCTTTTTCTGATTATCGCAGGAAAAAGTAGGGAGAAACGGGAGGCAAAGCGAGGCAGAGGGACAGAGTGAAGAATTTTCAAATGAAGTGGCATCTGGTTCAAAAACAACGTACAAAGATGTGGCGGATGCAGCACAAGCCGCTTTTGAATCAGCAGCTCAAGCAGCAGCAGCTGCACGAGCTGCCATGGAGCTCTCCCGATCCCATGAGGGTCCAAGCAGCCCGAGTAAGCCTGGGTCTGGAACAACTTCAGATAACAAACAAAAGAAAGAGAAAAGAGAGGTTGAATCTAAAGTAAAACAAGAAATGGAGGAATATGGAAATGGGAGGAAAGGAGAAGGAGAAGGGGAAGAAGAAGAAGGGGATGGAATGGATGAGGAGAGAACTTCAAATGGGTTGAAGATGGAAACAAAGGTAGAGAAAACAGAGGTAAGTGAGAAGGGAAGCTTTCGTTTAAATCTGGAGAAGAAACCAATTTCAGTAAGAACAAGAAGAGTAGGAGGATACTGAAGAAGAACAATATATAAGTGGTTCATAATTGGGTTTGCTTTTGAATTCTTTCATCATATGTGTAATACATTTTTTGGTTTGTGGGAATATAATGGAAATTGTGTAGTTGTGTGGGTTGGGAATTCTGGTATCGTATGGTAAATACAACATTTTTGTTTGTTAGACAACGGTATATTCACATTAATATTTGACGACCACTTTTTTTGTTTTGAACTCCAAATTATTCAATCAACTTCACTGTTTTAATTGTTTAAATATACTTTAGTATTATAATCTATATGGTTTTGAATAAGTATCTATATATTATATGTATCTTACCACATTTTTTTAAAAACTCACTCCAACCAAAATTGATTTTCTGTCGTGAACAAAATCAGTGACATTTATTTACAGTCATAATAAGTCTTTTTATGACTGAAAATAAATGTCATTAATTACTATTTTATGACAACAAATAGCTGTCATCATTTGCATATTAACAACAATTACAAAAAATGTCGTAAATTCGTTTATTATGACTTTTTTTATATGTCAAAATATGTCAATCGTGACAGTGTTTATAAAAATAAATGCCATCTTTTCGATATTGATGACAGTTACAAAAATGTCGCTAATTCGTATATTATGACATTTTTTTCCTATCAAGGATATGCCAATCGTGACACTTTTTTTATAAAAGCAAATGTCATTGTTTTGCTATTGACGACAATTACTACATTTTTTACAATAAAATACATGTCTTGTTCTTTTTGCTGCTCTGTCATTACACTAACTAGTTCAATCACACAGTTGTTATAATAAATCACACCCATATGAAAACAAATAGTCAACACTTTAATATATATACTTTATGATATAAAGTACACTAGAGTTGACTAATAACCATTTTTTGTTAAAGGTAATTTACATACAAAAAGAATAAGCATTAACATCTTTAGCTACCAACAAGCTTAAAATAAGTACATTGGAACCAAGATTTTGCTACCAAATCATACAAAAAGTCTTATATCAATCAATTGCTTCAAGTTGGCTTCACTCCTCCAATGTAGTCTTCCAAACTTTCTTTTGGCTTCACTAGCTAGTAAGAAAACAAAATCTCATTTTAGTGTGTGACTAAAAATCATCACCTAAAAGAAGATTCTAATTAAAGCTAATTTAATTATATCTACATAAATATAATGCTTATATTTTACTATGTAGTAACAAACTCAATAGTGACAGATCCATTAACTAAAAGTTCACCACTAAAGTTTTTCATGAGCATGTTGCTCATATTGGTGTTAGTCAATTTTCTCATTCCATTGTTTAGTGAGAGTTTGTTATTTCGGATGTTCATTAACCTTAATTTGTTGATGGTTTATGTTTTATTATCTGAACTTATTTGTCATGCATGCAATTTTGCAAATGCCGTTTAACATAAAGTTTTTTAAGAATGATCTTACTAAAGATTTTGGACCAGTTGAAAATAGGCATGATCTAAATCACTTTGTGTGTAGTTTCCATGCTATCCATCCATACTTGATCACCAATTGCACTACATTCAATGACATAGATCAAGTATCTATGTCATTGAATGTAGTGCAATTGGTGATCATATCTATGTCATTGAATGTAGTGCAATTGGTGATCGAGGAAGGTTTAGTGACAAAATCCACCTTGATTCCATGTTGATACTGAAGATGGACTATTAAACTAGAGAGGAATTTTATTATTGAAATATCATGTTTATGTGTGCTTAAGGTTTATGTGATTTATTTATATTAGGAATACAAACATAGTCCAAGTGGAAGATTGTTAGACATATTTAAATAATACATATAATTAAATTGTGGACTATGTATGTGAATTAATAATTTATCACATTGAGGTATTTTATTAAATTGAGTTTATTATGTGCTCTATTTAATTAAGACCCAAGATTTCTAAATGAGTATGGACCGAAGCCTATTACTAGATTAATTAGAATTTAATGGGAACTCTAATTGAGCTAGTATATAAAGAAACTTAGGCTATGATCTCAATATATATACCAAAACAATAAGCACTTAGTCTTTCTTGTATTCCATCAAGAGAAAGATTCTACGAAAGGCATTGAGAGTTTTAATCGAGGGAGACAATAGCCATTTTATAGTCACAATCAATTTTAAAATGATCTTGAATTAATCTATTAAATAGATTTAAAGTATTTAGGCTACCAATACGTGCTCCACCTAAAATTCTGGCTCTGCCACTCTACTCTTACTAAGCATGGAGGAAAATTGCAGCGAAAGAGATGTCGTGAGGCACATAGTGCCATGAGCCTTTTTCCTCCGGAAGAAAAAGTAAGTGTGCTAAGAGCTTATTGCCTACACTCTATTAATTCTTTTGAAGAGGAAGATAAGAAGAAGAAATGCATGAAATTAAAGAGTTCTTTCATTTCAGCATGTAATTTCAATTTAGGTCAATCTGTATTCCTATCGGGTTTAGGGTTTCTGTTATTATTTATTTTAAGTTATCAAGTATTATAGTATTTCGATTCAAATAGTTCTTATTTGGGTAGAGTGATTTGTAAGGTACTTAGTCCAAAGTTTGGAGTGAATTTGAAATATAAATTAGTTTATTCCACGTTTATTTATATTTTGTATAAATTTAAATCAAACCATGTCTAATTAATAAAGGTGGTATTATAGACAGCATTTTCAAATATAACAAAGAAATTAAAATTATTTATAAACTATAGCAAAATCTTGAGTTTCTCCTCATTCTGTAAATAGTTTTATTTATACTAGACCACGATTTCTCCAATTTAAAAGATAGAAGTGTGTGCAACTGATAACAAAGAAGAATATAATTAAAACTTTTATTCTTTCTTTTTCACAAGGTCACATTGTAACCACAATAATGCAAATATAAAAATAATGGAGGAAAATATAAAAGAATCCCAAGACTAAAATTTTAAAAGAAAAAAGGCCTAAAAGAAAGTCAACAACATTGGTTGTGTAACCTGGATCCTCTTCGATCTTCCTTTTTCTGACTTTGTAAAGAATTAACTAAGGAGCTTCTTCTCCTTTTTCTTCCTTCTCTGCCTTGTAAAGCGTAGAGAGATTTTGGGTTTAAAAAATCGAATTATCCTTGTTTAGTTTAGATACAAGAGAGAAAGTATGAGAAAAATTATGAAGCGTGTTCTGGGAAGAAGTTTCAGTTCCTCCTGTTTCAAACGTTCTGTCCAATCCTCTTTCACTCGCCTCAAATCCCTGACCGACCATCGTCGTCGCAGATTCTCCGAAGATCTCAACGAAGTCGTTTCTCTTCTTCAAGAAGACCTTCAAGAACTTGCTCTCTCTCGCGTAAGCTTCTCATCCCCCCTTTGCTTTTGGATGTTTTGTTGTACAATTTTAATCCTGATTTTTCAAATTTCAAGTTCAAATTAATTATCAATTCTTTTTTTTTTGTTTGAGGTTTAAATTATATTTTTTTTTGGGAATGTTCAGCCTTAAAACTGATACATTATACCAAATTTTATGTTTAAATTAATCAAAATGATAGAAAGTATAAAATTGAAATTGATACCATTTAACAAAGTTAAACTTATATATATGGGAACATTTTTAAATACTGTCAAATTGTATTTTCTATATGTCTATAAAAGTCTACTCAAGTCTATCATCAACCTAAATAAAAAAAGAATTATAAAAGATAACAAAATTAATAAGTCTAGCATTTACCTAAATAAAAAAAGAATGGTAAAAGATAACAAATTTAATAAAATATTTATAGCAAATAGCAAAATTTCAAATTCTATCTATAATAAATATTGATAGACATTCTTATGTTTCTATCAATGACATTGATACATAATGGTAGATGTCTGTCCATTTGTATGATTAATATATAAAGTTCAAAACTTTACTATAAATAGTAAATATTTTAATTTATTTAACTATTTTAAAAATTACTTCGTACAAAATATTCTATCATTTATTATTTATTATTATTTTGAAAAAATATAGTCTTAGTGAGAACCTTAGTGAAGAAGAAAAGTTGAATTAGAATACTTTCAACAAGAATCTTAGTGAAGAAGAAAGGTGATTGAATTAAATTTGTCGTGAGAACCTTTTTTTTTTTAACTGGAAACTCACTTAGAAAAATCTTAAAACAAGAACAAACCAAATTGATAGTCTACTAGTATCTATCTATATACATTATTCATAGATTTTAACTTTTACTATATTTTTAATAATTTTTACATTTAAAATGATTTTCTTAAAAAGTTTAATGTAAAAGTCAAACAAATAATTTTTAAAAAATAAAATTATTTTAACAGTTGGAATTATATTTAAGAATTGTCATTTCAAATGTTAACATTATTTTAAAATAATAGATATCTATATGATTTGATTTAAAATTTATCTTTTAACAATTGATATTATATTTAAAATTAAAAATTCAACGATTAAAAGTATCAATGAAAGTTTTGAAATTTCAAAATATTTGTGTGATGAGATATTAATTGTTTGTTCCTATACTAAGATATGTTAAAGATAAATTAATTAAGTTTATGTTTTTTTTGTTTTTTTTTAATGTAGTAGGCTAGCAAATGTAATAAATTTGAGAGGTTGAATTTTTAGAAATTCCAAATTTAGCTTTTGGCTTTTTTTATGATGTTTAATTTGCAGTGCGAGCAGATGATTAAACATCAAAATCTTGTGGATGCTTATGGTTTGATTGAAGGATATCTCAATCTCTTAATTGAAAGGATCCACCTCCTTGGACGTGAAAGGTTTCCTTTTTCCTTTTTGCATTATTTTTATTATTCTATAATAAACCTTCTCTTATACAAAAATTCAATTTCAACATAAAATGTAGTAAAAATGAAAGTCGTTTACATTTTTTTATTTTATGATAAAGAGAATGTCCAGATGAGTTGAAGGAAGCAGTGTCAAGTGTGATATTTGCAGCTTCAAGATGGAAGGATTTTACCGAACTTGGAGACGTTAAATCAATATTTACTTCCCAATTTGGCAAAGAGTTCACTGCCCGTGCTGTTGAATTGCGCAACAACAATCGTGTAAATCAATCGGTAGGACTCCCAGTAACGATTTCCATTTTTGTTTTCTGTGTATTGTGTACTGATATTTTCAATCTTTTTATTCGGTAGATAATACAAAAATTATCCGCAAAGAAGCCAGATACGAAGAGTAAGATGAATCTTCTTAAACTCATTGCTTCTGATAAGGGCATTGTTGTGAAACTCAACGAGGAGGTATGCAACTTTATTGGGAGGAATTACATAACAAACAAATATTATTATTAGATATATCTATTTACTTTTTGGGTCTCGAGACCTGCCTTGAAGCGAGAGTGGAAATTTTGGAGGTTAAATTTCTGTTCTCCACTCCGCCACGATAGTTTGTGAGCTTCTCACAAAGAAAACCACATATGTTTGAGAGGCTGAGTGTCTAAGAAATATATATAACTTCAGTAATACTAATGATAAGCAAGTACAAGAGAGTACTTATTGCAATGAACTATAATTATAGTGACTCTCAAACAACTTTATTACTCAACGGTACACTTAGATGCTCTCTTTAGGTTTAGGACTCCCTCTCATTAAAACGTAGGTTCCTTCTACGTAGGAGTTTCGGCCAACAATGTATTAGGCTCCCCTTAAGACATGGACTTCCTCTCATTGTTAAAATGTCTTGATTGGATTTTCAAAAATTCTCAAAAACTTTAGCTCGAACCTCATACACCCCTAAATTTAGAGGCTAGCAATGTCCTCATTGCCTACTAATTTGAAATATATTTAAAATAGGAATTAAAAGTTTTCTTTTGTTGATTAACGTTTTCTTCTGTAATTTAATCAATTTATAAAATACTATGCCATGTATATTATAAATACTATTAATAATAGACGTTAGTGTGCTTAGTGACTATAGCCACATGTCAATCTTTTAATCATCTAACACTTATGTCATGTGTCTATAAAATATCCACTCTTAGTAGTCATGTAATCCATCTCATGCTTGACAAATTGCCTATAAATAATTGCATTTGGTGAATTTATAAAAGTGACTATTATTGGAGAGAAATCGAAAGAAAGTTGAGAAATTAAATTTTGTGATTTTATAATTTTCTTAATTTCTTGATTTTATTATTTATTTATATATTATATTTTATTATTTTAATATTATATTTTCTTGATTTTCTTATCTTAGTTGTCCATTATTTTTACACCAATGTAAATATTATCACTCAATTTTACATTATTTATAGGTGAGGGAGTAGTTGAAAATTATTTTTTAGAAAACAAAGAACTACATTGAAGAAATAAGACTAAAATATATATATATATATAGGTGAAGGACTAGTTGAAAATTATTTTTAGGAAACAAGGGACTACGGTGAAGAAAATAAGACTAAAATATATATTTAAAGCTTTTATTTTTGTTTCATCAATTAGTTCAAATATAAATATAATATATAATTCAACTTAGATAAAATGAGTCTTTTTACTCTTTTATCTTTCAAACAGGGTAAACTATCCAAGTCGATTCAAATTAGAAAACGAGGCAGAGAAAAAAATAAAGTTGTGACTGCAACCACAAGCTCCTATCAAACTCGCAACTCAAGTCGCAGACCTAAACGTTGATATATCTGCGATATCAATTGCCTATCTATTTTGAGGTTTCAACTTTAATTTCTATAAATTTTTCAAGGAGTTCAATTCAGTACTACTGGTGTTGAATGATTTATAAATTGCATTGTTAACGTTTCTAAATTTATAAATACAATCTACTCTTTTCAATATTTATAAATGTTTTGATGTTGCCTATATTTTTCCTTTGGTTCCACAATCAAGATTGGATGTTGGTGAACATATCTTCTATCTTGTTTTCTATAATATTAGGGTATGAAGCAAATACTTACACAAGTATAGACATAGGAAACAAGATATAGATAGGATAGAATGGATATGCTTAGAATGCATTTCTTTTCTATTTTTCCTTGGATATATATATGAATAAATATGACTTAAACATATACTCAATACAATCCAAGTAAAGAAATATAAATGTCCATTATAGTATATAAAATAGAATACAAATATAATACATTTTACGTTAATTGTTATTTTAATTGAACATATTTTAAATTTAAATTAAATTCTTTCACTAAATTGTTATTTCCCAAAAACTAAACTTTTTTTATGACCGACTTCTTAAATACTTGTTTGTTTTTAATCTCTAAAGATATGAAATAACAATTTTACCATATTTTAATTGCTTCCCTACTCTTCCCTTTCAATAACCGATAAATGAAAATTCAATGCATAGCCAGCATTCGTACTGTGGCACTACAAGAAATTGTCCTTTTATTGATGAATAAAAATGCATTCAATTATCTTATCTCGATCAAATGTAGCTGTTGGGTAGGTTCGTCGAGAGAATCTCTACCGACAAAAAGAAAAAACGTTGTTGTACACTAGGACTACCAACAAAACCGAACAAATGAAACTATGTCAAATGCTAGAAATCAGCTGTCGGTAAAAGGTATATTCGTCGACGATAAAAATGTATTGTGAACAGTTATTATGTTGATGGTATAGGAATGTTGTCATATTCGTGTATTGTGCCAACCACATTTATTCATCGTTGGTAGCTCTGCTAGGCCAAACACTAGAAATCAAAATTTATGCATTTCTCGTAAACATTTCAAATTCACCTCAAATATCATTCTCTTGTATTCTATCATCATTTCATTCACTTCAATTAAATATAATATGACCGTTTCAATTCCACATAGGTACAATGCACAAAAAAATTTATTTCTTTCTTTTCACTTTATTATTTCTTTTATCTCTTTTCTTTTCATTTTTATTTATCACTTTTCTTTACCGCTTTATTTATTGCTTTCTAGTTAGATAAATTAGAATTTTTTATGCCCGCGAGGAAACCGGAAAGGAAACTTGTACGCAAACAAGAGAGTGTGACCTATTAGAGGCACACGATGCACGATTAGGCACAATTAGACAATTAGGCATACGACTCCTTGCTTATAAACAGCAAAGAGAAACCTTACGGAAAAGTCTTATTTCCACTTTTTGAGTCTCCCGTATAAATTACAATTTTGTCTCAAAGTTCTTCAACCTTACCAAAAACTTAACCTATTCGCCTGATACCTCGTGGAAAACCTTAAGCCTCAACAAAAATCCATAGCTGAAAAACAAAAGACCAGTCCTAAAATTCCTTTAACTTCCAAATTTCTAAATGGGAATTAGGAATCATCAAACCCACCATCTGCCAAATAGAAAACCACTGGAAAACACATCCTTCACCAAAAACACCAAGAATTTTCTTGGCAGAAGCTTAGACCTAAAGGCTCTACCAAAAACATAACCATCAAGCCCAAAACCATCAAAAATTCTTTCACTGTTAGCTCTAATAGCAATTAAGTTGAAACTATTTATAAACTATAACAAAATCATTCAATTATCTACCGTCTATTTGAAGTTTTTTACAATATTTTATAAATGGTTTCAATTTTAGATTTTTTTTATAAATAGAAAAAAACAAACAAACTATTTACTCTTCATAGACAAAAATCACTAAAAAACAAAATTCATTATATTTGATTTTTCTATGAAGACTAAATATTTAATCAAAATATTTAGTCATTTAAAAAATATAACAAATCAGCAAAATATTTACACTTTATAGAAAATTTTGAAAACAAAAAAAAACCTACAAGGTCATGGTGAAAATACTAAAACTGCCCCACAATTAATTGGCATACGGTGTGCATAATATATTTGATAAACGATCGTTTAGATTTAACTATTATTTTCTACACGATTTGTCATACTCCACCCTGAGCACCTACTTGCTCAACCCGAGATGTGGCGTGAAGTTAACCAACATTGCTCTCTTTCTGAACAAGATCAGTTGATCTTGACTACTAATGAATGCTAAACAACTTGAGTAATTTAAGATTTATGCAGCGAAAACTAAGAGAAACAAACTTCTTATATTTTTAAAAGTAGTCGAGGCTAGATGCCATTGATTACAAACTATACTTACAGACCAAACAGAAATTAAACAACTGCATTTAACCTTATGCAACAATGTAGAAGAAAAACAAACTTGAAATATCTAAAAAATGACGAATTACGTTAAACAAGTCGTAAATATTTTATCGATTTGTTATATGTACGGAAATGATTGCACGGTTCTATATGGGAATTGAGGTTGTAAAATCATGCAGACCAACTGGGTCCTATTAAGCCAAACTTCATTCCATTTTCCAAAACAATATACATAATATACATAGAGAGAAGGCCTCCTCCCTACATAAACAAAGCCTCGGGATTCCAAATCCAAATTTGCAGCCATAACTTTGCCACGCACAGTTATTTGGAGAGAAAAATGGCGAAGGCCATGATAGCATCTCAACCTTTGCTCTCCAACCACTCCTTTCCGGTGATTAAACCCTACACTCTAACTTCCCCCCTCTCTCCTTTCCGTTTCTTCAGACCACAACAACCACTGCTCTCTCCTTTAATCTCCACCACCACTCCCTTCTCACTCTCACCCAATCGCCGGAATTGTTCTCTTACCCGCCCTGCCGCTCGCAGGAAACCCACATTCGTTGATTCTACAGACTTTTCCAACGACGGTGATTCCAATGTCCGACGGTTGCTTCAAGTTCTGCTCTGGGGTGCTGAGGCTGTTTACATTTTGTGGCTATTTCTCCTTCCTTATGCTCCGGTCTCTTTTAATCGCTATTTCATGTTTAATTAAGCTTAATTCTGTGTTGGGAATTTATGTTTTACTTTTTTAAGATCTTGTTAACAAACAAAGCAATACACTCAGATTGATCTCGTAGATTACAGTTTCTGTTGATCTGAAAGTTCATTTATATTGGTTCTTAATAATTACAGGGAGATCCTGTGTGGGCAATCAGTTCAGAAACTGTGAATTCTCTTCTGGGTCTTTCTCTGAATTTCTTCTTTGTATTGCCTGCTATGAACTCTGGTACGCTTTATTTGTTGTTTCCTTCACTCTATAACTACGTATTAGGTACCTGCCAATCAATTTATAAAGCATGTCTCATGTTTTGTAGAATTAACTGTCTAATTATTTGGAATTGTCTTTCCCCAGACAATCTTTTTCTTTTCTGAAAACTAGAATGAAGAAAACGACTCCCCCCTCCACTATTGAATGGGGTTGTGGTGAGGAGATGAGGTACAGTGTGCGGTTGCTATCAAGAATTGTTTATGGTATTGAGTTGAGTTATGAAGAGTCCATTGGATTGACTTTCTAAGTATTTATAAACATCTTTTTGCATTTATAAGCACTTGCTTAAACACTTAGAAAACCAATCCAAACTCTCTCGGTCTCTGGAGTTTATATATGTTGGAGTTTGGTAGGATCTAGAGTTAATGTACAAAAGAGAGAGGGAGGAAGATCGAATTCTTCAATAAACGTGCGAACTTCAATAATGAAAACTATTGAAATTTGTGGAGTTGATTTATTTAACCCTTGCTTATTGAAGTCGGTGGGCCAAACAACCCCGACTTGCTATGAGTTCAGTTGGTATATCTTTAAAGATACGAGATCCAAACCCCCCCTAATAACTCAATAACTGAAAATTCTTATTCTCTCTACCTGATTATACTCGTATGTCAGCCTGGTAAAACCAAAGAAGGCTGGCCTCAATATTGTTCCTTTTTCAGTTCAATATTTGCAGAGATGAGAGATCAACTCTCTAGCCCGAAGGGAGCAAACATATGTCAACTACTATTGATTTACATTTTACTTGAGAATGCGCCTTATAGTTTGCTCCTTCATAATTTTTGGCAATAAATTTTCTGGCAGGACAGTGGGCATTCGTTTGATTGATGCTCCTGTTCTTCACCCAGTAAGAATTATTTTCCAATCATTGACCTCACTATGTAATTTTTCTTCACTCAATGACACCATTGGCATAACAGACTTTTCTTTCTCATTAGATGTCTGAGGGATTGTTCAATTTTGTTATCGCATGGACGCTCATGTTTGCTCCCCTGCTGTTCACGGATCGAAAGAGGGACCAATACAGTGGTTCATTAGACTTATTGTGGGGCTTTCAGATGTTCCTTACGAACAGTGAGTTTTATTTCCAACTTGTTTCTTTGATTTGAGAGATTCATGATGGAGCAAAGTTTAGTGTACACATGTTTCCCCTTAATAGTCTTTCTTTACATCTTAAAGGGATATATTCTATTTGATTTGAACAATTGCAGTACCTGAGAATCATAGGATTTCTTGTAAATAATACGATCTTTGTTGCAGTTACATATGAATGTATGATCTATTTTGTTTATTTTGGTTTTAATTGTTTGCCTTAGATTTCTGTATATCAGTTTGGGATGGGATGTTAAATTACAGTTCAGACACTAAGATGTAATCAGATAACTCTTTTAACAAACAACTTTTCTTTATGTGAGGCACCAGCCTTTTTGATACCTTATATGGCTATCCGGCTTAATGAGGCTAGTGAAGACTCTGCCCCACAACCGCAGTCGAAGCTGGGCACTTTGATGACCAATGGAGCTCCTGTCGTTGGCGTGATCGGTGGTGCAATGTGCATCATATCGATAATATGGTCGTTCGTTGGTCGAGCGGATGGTAACTTTGGAGGTGTAGCAGAGAGATGGGAGTTCTTGATCCAATATCTATCTTCAGAGAGGTTAGCTTATGCTTTTATTTGGGATATTTGCCTTTACAGTGTATTCCAGCCTTGGTTGATTGGAGAAAACCTTCAAAATGTTAAGGAGAGCAAGATTGGAGTTGTAAGTTCCCTTAGATTTGTCCCTGTGGTTGGCTTAATTGCCTATCTTCTTTTTCTCAAACTTGATGAGGAATTATAATTTCTGCTTGCATGTAACAACAACTAAAAATTAGATAAATATGGGTTATTTGTTAAAAGACAATTTAGGCCAAAGTACTTCCGTTGATATCATTGTGATCAGATAGTGATTCATTACTTACGTCCACTAAATAAAAGTTGATACAAGTGAATGTGATATAAATAAGGTTCTAACTTTAAGGAAACATCGATGCCTACGTAAATGTAGTTGTTAAGAAATGAAATATCAAGGTTGATGGAAGTATTAAGGTTCCAACTTTATGGAAATATGGATGCGGATGTAAGTTTTGAAAAGTTTATAAAAATGACGGAAATGAATGTAAATTGTTACAACTTTGAGTGTGACTTTAATTAGATTATAATTGGCCTTTTTTACTCATCACTATCATGAAGAAAGAGAACATATTTAAATTTAAAGAAGAAAAATGGAATAATATAAGGTTTTAAAAATATTTTGATTTGTGAAAATAGAAGTTGTTGATGGTAAAACTAACATTAATTTAGGTTTGAGGTGCAATAATATAAAAATTTAATGAAAAAAAATTGAATGATGTTAAAAAATAATTTTTTTGGTTTCTCTTATGGTTTTTCTCGGTCTCGATTTCCTTGAAAATGGAAGTTTTATATTGAAAAGATAACTTGAATGAGAAGATAAAGTTGAAAATTAGAAGAAAAAAATAGCACATCAACAAAGCTCATCTTTGTTGAAAAGTGATATTAGCTTGTTAAACCCATACAATTTTCATATAATCAGTATTCATATAGGCTAAAAAAAAACGTCTGAAATTTCCCAACATGGACAGAAGTGAAGTGGACTACAAGTCAATTTTATCATTTTTTTTCTTTTATGTAAGAAGCAATTGTAGAAGTAGCAGAATGACAAGCTAACTCACCAATATATCAAAACATTAGGCTGTAAATTAGTTAATAAACTTGGATCATGGAACTCCCTCCAACATAAACTTATGTAGGTATAACCTATCTTACAAGTAAAGATGAATGTTCAAGCAAAGAAATAGCTTCCGTGATCATTTATGTTTTGTTTGGTCTAGATGAAGCAAAAGATCTTGTTCCATAAATATTCGACACGAGACTTCATCCTTATTCATGCCACTCGTTAAAAAAAATGTTTGAAAATATGTTGTAATTGAAATGAGACCTTTGGGTTGAAAGTATGAACACGACTTTTCTATCACGGTGACAAATTGATCAAAATTAGAAATATCGACAAATAAAGTGAAGATCTTTGTTAGTGTTAGACTTCCAATATTATACATTTATAGAAATGTTGCTAAAAGCTAGGATTACACCGTATTGGGCTCGAGAGTAATGAGTGAGTATAAAGGGAGAATGTTTAGGGATTTGAGAAATAGGTATTATGTAGTAAAGCCTGCTATGCCTTTTATTGGGGAGAAGTTTCCAACATTTTCTAAGGAGTTTGTTCTCATTCTACTTTCTTTTTTTTGTTCCTTTGACGTTCTTGTCTTTATTGTGAACTCATATTTAGAAATATAAATATCACATAGTGTTGTCTGTGTTTCTCTCTTATTGGAATTTTACTAATTTTCAAGTTCAAAACCCTAACAAATTGGTATCACAGCTAATCCATCCTAGCCAGAATAAGATCTATGGCTCAAAAAGCAATTAGAATAGCATGTAGAAAGCCATGAGAAGATGTTGGGAATCAAGGAGATGATCCTTGCCTTGAAAATGAGTGTGGAAAGTCTTACTAATAAGATGCAATAAAATAGTAGTAGCAAAAGAATGGAGGAATCAGGCACGTTAGATGGTTCTAACTACAAGATGAAAGGGAAAATAGAAGAAGTTGAGGCAACGACTACCCTGGAAAGAGGATCATTTGACTGAAACAAATACAAGAAGTTAAAGATGCCAATATCCACGGGGAAAAGTCAAAAAAGTTGGGTGTATAGAGCTGAACATTTTTTAAAATAAATGAGCTATCAGACGGGGAAAATGTGAAAGTTGCGGTCTTTAGCTTTGCGCAAGACGAAGTTAATTAGTTTTGTTGGAGTAATAACAGAAAGAAAGGGGTATCGTGGGATGATATTAAATAGCAGGTGTTCGAACATTTACAGCCCACTAGAGAACAGAGTTTAGGGGCGAGACTTATCAGAATCCAACAAGATGGTACTTACTCGAAATATTTAAAGAAATTTCTAAATTATTAAGCACCCTTGCCGAAGATGCCAAAGAGTGTGTTGATGGACTCATTCATCACGATCGACAAAGGTAGACCTAAGGGTTTTGAGGGGAATGTTTGACATATCACCATTCCAATACTCGACAATTATATGAAGAAAGAACCACTACTAAAGTGACTCTACAATAACGGATTCAGAGCAAGACTCGAAAAGGGGTTTTGTTTTAGATGCAACGAAAATACTCCTACAACCATATATGCAAGGTCCGAGAAAATCATGAGTTAGTGATTTTATAATGAACGAAAAAGAGGAAACATAATAATTGGGGGAAACCGAAAACCTGGAGATCAAAACGGTAGATTTGAAGGCCATGGAAATCAATGAAGAAGCGAAGATTTCCTTGTGGATGGTTATGGGATTTTTTTAGAAGGGGATCATTCAATTGAGGGGAGAAATTCAAGGAAGGAGTATAGTTTTATTGATCGATAGTGAGGAACTCATAACTTCATTCACCAACGAATAGTAAACGAACTAAAAATTTCAATAATTAAAGACACGAAGTTCAGGGTAGCAATAATTAAAGACACCTACCATGTATAAGCCATTGCTTGCTATGCGAGACACAATATGACTTTGAGTATCCTTGGCGCATTAAACGCCAAAGACGACACTTAATCTTGAGGTTTGCTAGAGCAAAGCAGCATTACAACCACAAAAGTGAATCCAATGGACCATGTTGAGTTGTTTAGAGAAACACATGCCAGTAGGACTAACAAGTTCATTTAACAGGCAGCAGCGGATACGCATGTAAGTTTATGAAAACTTTTTATTGTACTTTCTATTTTAATTTTCATCATCTCACAACTTTCAACTTGCATTGTACACAATGAAATGTTGGAACTCCAGTCTCAGCCAACCCAAGAGGGTTCTTAACCACCTCTAGGGACGAGATATGCAAGACCATTTTGGGTAGGCGATCGAGTTACTCAAAAGATCTTGGTTAGGGCCACAAGCCTAAGTCCCGAAATAGCTTTCCTTCCAGTTCTTTCTCCTCTTAAAACCAACAGATATACTTTAGAGAGGTTAGTGAACTAAAGGCTAGCCTTGAAAATGCTAACCGTTTGATTGAAGAACAACGAATAAGGAAGGGGCATGATCGAAAAATTGTAGAGATGGGGAAGATGATCAAGGAGATGAGTCGAGCATAGAGAGGACTATAAACACGCTTGGGGTACATTATAGACTGTAAACATGCTTGGGGTACTGTAACCAGATCCTTGTAGTGATAACCGATAGCAAAAAAGAAGAGAAAGGGATTGAAGAAGACTCTCGTATGATCCACACTTTGTTAAAATCATAAATGGATATATTTAAGGAACCCAAGGGACTACCATCGAAAAGAGCAATAGACCACCGCATACTCACCATGGAGGGGCGAAGATCCATCAATGTGAGACCCTACAAATATCAGTATGTTCAAAAGGAAGAAATTAAAAAGTTGGTAACAGAAATGCTGGAAGCAAAGTAATTCAACCAAATAGAAGCCCTTATTTGAGCCATGTGTTAGTTAAAAGAAGGATGGTAGGTGTGTAGATTACCAAAAATTGAATCAAGTCACAATCACCAATAAATTTCCTATTCCAGTGATCGAGGAACTGTTGGATGAACTTCAGGATGGTGTTGTATTTTCAAAATTAGACCTTTGATTAGGCTACCACCAGATCTGGATGCAAGAGAAAGACATAGAAAATATAGCTTTCCATACACATGAGGGTCATTACAAATTATTGGTGATGCCGTTTGGATTAACTAATGCCCCAGCCACACTCCAATCATTAATGAATCAGATTCTTTTACCTTTCCTTCGTCAATTTGTTCTGGTTTTCTTTGACGATATATTAGTCTATAGTGCAGATGTAACCACATAGGAGAAGCATTTGGTAGTTGTTTTTAATACTCTAATGAATAAAAAATTGTTTGCTAATGGGAAGAAATGTGTTTTCGGGCACTTGAGGATACAATATTTCGGGCTTTGGATATCAAGCAAATGGGTGGAAGCCAAGGGAGAAAAGATCAAGGCGATGGCCAACTGGGTTGGGGCTGAAAGATGTGACAGAACTTATGGTATTTTTTGGGTCGACAAAATATTACAAAATGTTTGTTAAAAACTATAGCGAAATTGCAATTCCCCTACCAAGCTCCTACAAAAAAAAAATATGCTTTCCAATGGGATGATGAAGCTACTTATGCTTTCAAAGAGCTCAAGAGGGTCATGATTTATGTTCCAATTTTAGCTCTATCAAACTTTTCATTACCATTTGTGATAGAGACAGATGCCTCGGGATTCGCCCTTGGAGTAGTGTTATCTCAAGATGGCAAACCAATAGCATACTACAACCAGAAATTAGCCCCCCATTCCGAAGCCAAATCCATTTATGAGAGGGAACTTATGGCTATAGTAATGGATGTGTAGAGATGACATTACTACTTATTGGTATGAAAATTGAAGGTAATTTCTAATTAGAAGGTGTGGAAATTTCTGATTGAGCAGCGAGAAGTCGAGTCCAAGTTCCAAAAATGGCTTATGAAACTATTAGAGTATGATTTTGAGATTTTCTACCAACTGGGATTACACAATAAGATAGCAGATGCGCGGTCTAGAATTAACCATCAAGCATAATTGGCTATTATGACTACACTGTGGTTGGTGGATGTAGAAGTGGTTTTAAGAGAAGTAGAACGGGATGAGGAGCTGTCAAAAATCATAGAAACACTTAAAAAGGATCCAGAAGGAAGGGCGAATTTCTAGTAGAAGGATGACAAATTGTGGTATAAAAGCATATTGATAATATCCTAGGATTCTTCTCTCAAACCTTCTTTGTTGCACATGTAACCATGATTGAGTGTTAGAGGGTCATTCATAATTCCTAAGAACTTATAAAATGATTAATGAAGAGCTACGAGGAATGAAAGCCGATGTGAAGAAATATGAGAAACTTTGTGAAATTTGCCAACGTAATAAAACAAAAGCATTGTCACCAAATGGTTTATCGCAACCTTTACTCTTCTTGAAATGATTTTAGAAGATTGGATAATGGACTTCATTGAGGGGTTATCCAACTTTAGAAGATTGAATTTGGAAAATAGGTTTTTTTTTTTTTTTTTTTTTTTTGTAGCAAAGGCTGCTTGGGGCTTTTTATCGGGGAGAAGTTTTCCACCTTCTCTAAGGAGCTGATTATACATTATGTTGTTTGATGTTCTTATCTTCATTGTGAACTCATATTTGGGATTAGAAATATAAATATCACATAATACTGTCTCTGATTCATTGGTAATTTTACTGATTTTTAAGTTGAAGACCATAGCAGTTAGCCAGTGCGTACGTAAAGTCGAGAGAGTCCTTTAACCATGAATTTCAAAAGATCTATTAGCCAAATTAGTTTAATATTCATTTGAATGTCAAATAAGTCATTTTTTTACAAGCAAGCTCCTAGCGTCTGAGCTTTGGGATCTTAGATTTTAGAAAGGAAAATACATAAAAGAACTAATATAGATACGACTAAATTAATCTTCTATCAAACCATACCAAACTAAGCATCCAGAAAATTATATGAAAGATAAAACAAAACAAAAAATAGACACTTGTTCGGGAACGGAACAAAGTGGAAACCAATTGAGAGAAAAAAGGCTTCAACTTCCTAGCTCTTTCTGGGATAAAACACAACAAACAGCAGCAGAAATTGGGTTCTTGCTGTAGATTGCCTCTGACAATGCTCCTTAGTCTGAGTGTCGATATGTCTAAGCTAGATATCACTCCTTTGGTCGTGCTAACCAAAGAGAACTGAGAGCTCGAAGACGTGAAATGTAATCACTGATCACAAGTAACGCTCGTGCAGCTTGACGAGTAGTTAATATCCGATGCATCTGTTGGAGTGTTTGCTGCCTCAGAAGATCAGCCTAGAAGAGAAGACGTACTCATACATCACATGGTTTTGACATGCTACAAGTTGAATCGAACAGGTTGAAGCTTTTACCTGATGTAGAAAGTTCTCAAGCGTAGTTAGCTTGCTCATTGCAATCGCCATTTGGCCCATGTAATCAGCGACATTTCCAGAACTGGCTGGCCCTAAAGAAGCAGAGGAAAGAGTTTCTACAAGAGATTGTTGCAAAGCTTCAATGCCTTGTGACAACGCATCTTCAGCTTGTTGAGAAGATTGCTGCAAATTGCATATACCCATCAATTGTTGATCTGTTAAAGGCTCCAAATGGCTCCCTACTATCTGCATAATTCAAATGCCCAGGGCAGGAAGTGAGTTAAACTAAAACACAACTAGATACATATTTCAATCAAAAAGTGAAGTTAAATCTCAAGCTCATGCAACGACTCTACCTTTAGAAGCTCAGACGAACGAAATCCTCCCAGCCACATGAAACACCTCTCAGCAGGGGTTTTCCACATCCCCGATAGAATGTGGAATACGTCGGCCTTAGCGCCTACACTTTTCAGCCTAAAGAGTTCATCATAATGTGTCATCACCCCATCAACAAGAAATCTCAATTCGTCGTCCCCAAGCTGAGAATTTGCCAAAGCTCTCAAATCATTGATAAGCCGTTGATGCTCATCAAGCCAACGTGCATAGTCAAGATCAAATGCCAAGGCACCTAAGAATAAGAACGATATTACAAAACAACACCACTGATCCATCCAGCAGCTCATATTACAACAAACTAAACATATATTGATAAAAATCAATTCTTCTTTGTGTACCATTTCCTGCCATCGATGCACAATGGTCTCCTACCCCAGAAGCCACAAAAATGCCCTGCTATCAATCAAACATAATAAATTTCCCATACTCGGGGAAAGTAGAGACTTTACAAGAAAAATAAACAACAAAATTGGGGAAGTCTTGGTCAGCCAAGCACCTGTTGACGTGCTCGATGAAGATCCTGCTCTAGCTGCGCAAGCCTCTGTCTACTATTTTCCAGCTGCTGGACATATGCCTATCCAAAACCAAAACCTAAAAATGTTCAAAATATATTCCCTTCATCAACTCAAGACATCACAATCCTAAATGACTACATTAGATCACCATACAAAAAGCAAAACCTTGATACTAATCCAAAAGAATTTCCACATTTCTTCATATGCTCAAATGATTGCCTTTTCTCATTATCTGAATATCATTCCCCACTTCTTGCATTATACTCATGGCCCACCCCTCTAAGCCCAAGACTTTTAAGTGATTTAAGTTTCTAACTGCAACCATACTATGACGATCCTAAACTGATATTAAAGAATATGATTTTGCAAAGATGGTGAAAAACAGAGAAATGAAGAAAAAAAGCATTACTTTCTTCCTCAGTCGACTCTTCCTCGCTGCTTCTCGATTCTGAGCAAGTCGACGAAGAGTCTGATAAAAATTTCAATGGTTACATATCAAAGTTATTAAGAACTAAATTGGTGAAAAATGAAAAACAAAGGAAGGACATAGCTTTAGAAAATAACCTTTTGATCTGCAGATTTTGCTTTAGATTGATCCATGGAGTCCACCGCCATGAGAGCTCCATGTACAGCTCCTTGGAACTAAAGAAAAAACACACACAAAACAAATCACCATAAGAAACTTCGAAGAGAGAAAAGAATAATAATCTCACAAACCCTGAAGTTTTTCTTTTTCTTCTTTGAATTTAAGCAGACCTGGTTTCTTTCATCATTGTCGATGTCTGTGGAAGTGTCAGTCTGTTGGCTATTATCTGCCATGGCTGACTCTCCCCAGTTCTCAAAGCTCCCGTTTCCCAACGATGACGAAGCTGCGACCGTCACCGCTAGCGAATGCGGCGGAGCCACCCTTTTCAACCGCATCAATTCCTGTCCTGTATCTAAATACCCCGTTCGTCCTATGGAAACCACATCCGTGTTCTTCACAAGCGTTCAAAAAAAAAAAAAAAAACCCAACAACAATTAAGCCTCATGAGTTCAATAAAAGAAAATAGTACAAAGAAAAGGAAATGAATGAAATACCCCGTACGGTAGGTGGATTGGAAAAGCTGTATTGTGGGTCGATTTTAAACCGAAAACAGAGCCTATAAAAAAAATCATTTTAAAATCAGAAGGTAGTAGTTAGAGCAGAGAGAGAGAGAGGGAGAGAGAGAGAGAGAATTACTTGAGCTTAAATCAACAGCATCATCTTGATGAAAAGCAGCAATAGCAACAGCGGATTGTTGAAGTTCCTCAATATCCGGAAGAAAACGCGTATGAAATCTTCCACTATCATCTCCCCTGTTTTAATGACAAAAAACAGAGAGCCGCCATGGAAGTTAATAAACAATTTGTTTTAGAAAAAAAAAACCCCATTAAAGAGAATGAAGAAAATTATAAGGTACCGAAGAAAGATTGAAGAAGAAGAAGAATGGGCATAGAACTGCTCTGGGTTTTCAAAGCTCTGCATAGTTGCTTGAAATAACAAACAACCCCCAACTTTTATCTTTCTCTTTCACAGATAAGAAACAAGTAAAAAAGCAAAGGAATTGAAAGCAATTTCTGGGGAGAGAAAGAGAAGAAGCAGAAGAAGAAGAGAGAAAAAGAAAGCAATCGCAGTGCAGTGGATGGAAATCTTTTGATGTATCTTTTTAAGAACAGGATAGCGTATCAGTCCTACTACTACTACTACTACTACAACAGAGAGTGAGAGAGAGAGAATTGTTATTTTGTATTTGTAAGAAGAAGCAATAGAGAATCAGAGTTTTCATTATTGCTCTCTGACTTGGGATTTTAGTTTCCCAATACTCTTTCCGGAGGTAAAAAGAACAGATTTCACTCTCTCTCCACTCTCTCTACGTAACCTTCGTTTCTATCTCCAATGTCTAATCCTTCCATTTTTCTTTTTCCTTTTCTTGTTTTTGGTTTTTTTTTCCTTCTTCCTCTTCTTCGACTTTATGTAACAATGGCGTTTAAAGACAGGTCTTTGGAACTCATAGCTTAAGAAAGATGAAATTGCAAGAACAAAAAGACAGAGAGAAGCAGAGAGGTTTCAGATTATGAGGTCTTTTTAACCTTTATTTTGTTTCTTCTTTTTTCTTTTTCTTGTTGTTTTATTTTCAATGTAAATTTGTTTAAGCATTAATTGGTATGTGTTCCATGCCTACTTCTCTTCACAAACTATGTATATCTTCCACTTTTTTCTTTTCCTTTTTGTTTTTTTTTGTTTTTAAATCTTAAGTTTATGAAAACTAATTTCGTAATTGGTATGATTTTTTATGTTTCTTGTTTGTTTATTGATAATCTTTAAATCCCCACCTCAATTCCTACTAAAAAACACTAGTTGAGTTTTGAATTTTTTATTAGAAAACATATATATTGTTTTGAAAAGCTTCTTCTTTTTTTTCTTTTTTTTAATTTACACAAAGGAATTTAACATTTATTTTAAATAATAAAAAATTAAAAATGAAACATGAAACTATACTTCTAATTTAACATAGTTCACTTCATTAAGACATTGTGTTTATTAATTTGCTTCAAGTTTACTTTAAGATTGTTGTTATTGTCTACTTTCATATTTTGTTAAACATTTTCTACTCTAATCTTTTGGTTTTTTAGGTTTGATTTCAAAATAGCTTTTTTCTAATTATTAGATTATTAAATCTTCTTTTGTAAGCCTTTCGTTTTCTAAAAAAAAGAAGTCTATTTCTTCTCGTATACCTACAATGTCATGCATTATTTTAAAGTACAATAGCTGAAATCTTAAACGAATTATAGAGAAAAAAAATGGCAAGAAATCTTCAAAAATGATTAACAAAAGTGAGATTTGTGAAATAAAAACCAATTTTTTATCAAATGGGGTCTTGGACATTGTTAATCTAATCAAACATACACCAACATTTAGTTCCCTAGTTCACTATTTTGTTTATAGTTTCATGTTTCTCTAAAAATTAAGCTTGCAAAAAATTGATTTTGTAGTTTTCTTACTTTATTAAAATATGTTTTATAAAGATTAATTTTTATAAATATAACAAAACACCAAATATTCTATTCCCGGTAACAAAATAAAAAAACTTATGAAGCCGACAATTTTGTTTAAATAGTTCACTTTTATCCTTATTTTTTCTCTTCTTCTTCTGCAGTTTTTCTTTTCTTTTCCATCGTCTTTCTACTTTTCTTCTATAATTTTTCTTTTATATTTTTTGAAATCATGATATTTGTTTTTAATCAATCACAAATTTTGTATTTTTTTCAGAGTGTTATTTGATTTAAGATCTTGAAAAAAACATCGTTGGAATATTGGAAAAATATCGTTTAGATTTAGATAGTCAAATCTAAACGAACGTGTGTATCAAAAATCTAGAAAAAAAAATGGTCCAAATCTAAGCGATCCTGTAACAAGAATCTTGAAGAAATAATCATGTAGGTTTGGCTATCCAAATCTAAACGATCATGTACCGAATATATTACGCAAGCAAGTGACCAATTAATTGTGTGTTGACTGAGGTATTTTATGTATTTTCCATCGTGGCCTATGAGTTTTTTTGTGTGTTGACTGAGGTATTTTATGTATTTTCCATCGTGGCCTATGAGTTTTTTCCAGTTTCGAAATTGTTCTATAAATATTAAATATTATGTCAATTTGTTATATTTTTAAAAAAAATTAAAACCGTTTAGAAAAACATAGTCCATTTTTTAAAATTAGAAAGAAATAATTTCGTTTACAAGATTTGACTCGAATTTAAAAGTTGTTAAAAACGTAGAAACAAATAATGAGAAAACAAGAAGAAATTTTAAAAATAGAAAATGAGAAAAATAATTATTATGAAAGAGAGGAGTAAGTAATCACAGGATAATAAATAGTACACTACATGGAATTTATGACTATGAGGTCTCATAACACAATTCATCCTTATATAATGTATAATATAAACGTACAAAATAATTAAGAAAAGTAACATTATTGATGAAATGGACAAATAGAAAGTAAACAAAAACAAAATTAACACTACAAGAAACCCAAGCATTTACCAACTCCATCATCTTCTTTATAAATTATGAGCAACACAAACTTTAATTGGTAGAATTCTCAAAGTTCTTTACCACATTTGTCCATCTAGACCAATTCTCAAAGTTCTTTACCACATTTGTCCATCTAGACGTACCTTCATGGATTATCATTGTATGAGAATAATTTATCTCTTCCCTTATCAATATTGTTATGCAACCCAAAGTCTTTAAACGAAATGAATCAAATCAATATTAAATGTCAAAAGTACTACAACTTTTTTAGAGTTGGTATAATGTAAACATATATGTCGTATCTATAATATATACGAAAGAGCTATTATATGAGGAAAAAACTTGGTTTTATTGTACCTTTTATTTTTTCTTTGTATTTGTATATGTACATGTATGTGTGTACCTGTGCATAGTGTTAGGAAAGCCCACATTGATTAGAGAAAAAAGTGATTATGAGTACATAAGTAGGATATATATATTTTTGTGTGTTTTCTATTTTACTTTGGTAATTGTAATTGATGGCTATTTTAGCAATAATAATTAAGGATATAGTAACTTTTAAAAAAAGTTGCAAATATAATGTCGACACGTGTCCGAGACGACCTGGAGCTACCGACGTTCTCAAAAAAGCTATTTTTAAAAGAAAATAGTAGTCATCACCAATCTTTTTTATGATGTGATTGGACACCGAATAAAGTAAATAATTTTTTTAAAAAATAGAATTGAGTTCGGGAGTCATTCGTGTGTGGGGTGTGTGGGGAATGTATTAGCACCCCACAACACTCATTTAGAAAAAATGGTGGCCAAATTTAAAATCTCGAATTGAAAATATTTTTTAATTTATTTTAAAACTAATGTTTTATTTCACCCCTCATTACTTCAATATTTGAAGCAATGATCTCATAAAATAAGTGGAATAATATTCCATTAATTAGACTATATATTGAATGACGTTTCTCACATTAAGAAAATGAGAAATTATTACAATTTCTCAAAATCTATCATAGGCTAGTCTTTGAATAGTTTTTTTTTTAAAACATTGATTAAATTTATTTCTTCTTGGGATCAAATCTCGGACTTCCAAATATATTGATCCCTCACCTCAAGAATCTATAAATAACGGATTCCTAAAAAGTTCTAAATCTAATCGTAGGATTTTATTTTAGAAAAATGGTTAAAAATTGATTTAGAAAACCTGCTGAAATCATAGAGGTTTTGAAAAGCATAAAAAAAAATTATAACGTTATAGACAAATTTGCTAAATGATTAAAAAGAATTTTTATTTTAAAACATAAAGAATTTTAAATTGGTAATAACTATCATTATTATGATAGTAATATGAATAAGGAAAGGAAACATAATAACAAATAAATAAAATAAAGAAAGAAAGAAAAATGGTAGAATAATCATAATAAAAATAAAAACAATAATAACAAGAAGAAGAAAAGAACCATAATAGTAATAAAATAAAATATACCCATAATAAAAAAAATGATAATAATAATAATAATGGTAATAACGATCAAAATAAAATTTTCTCTATCTTCATTCTTTCCTAACATTTTTCTTATGTCGTTTTCTTTAAAATAAAAGTTAAGAGTTGAGATTTTAAAAAAATAATGAAATACATATAAAAAAAACTAACATTTTTCTTATGTCGTTTTCTTTCTTTATATTTTTTTTAGAGAGAAGAAAAAAACTAAAGAATTTTTACAGAATAAGAAAAACTCACATTCTCTAGAATTCTTTGTTTCAAAATAAATTTATATGAGGTATTTTGAGATTTTGTGAAATAAATAAATTAATAAATTAAATAGATATTAAAAGATTTTTTTGTTTAAAATTGATTTTATTTTATTTTTCTTAAAATGATATAAATAAGTCAAAGATTTTATTATTTTAATTTTTTTTCCTAAAATGAATATAAATAAGTTTTTTTTTTAAATATTTTATTTTAAACTAAATAATTTGTTTGATATTAAAAGATCTTATGATTTTATTTAAAATAAATGGATTTGTTTCTATTTCCTACACCAATAAAAATGAGATATTATTTTATTACTAAATTTTTACCTTTTTAAAATAAATAAATAAAAAGTTTAGTCATTATTACTAATATTTTTTTTTAAAACAAATATTGGTAGGATAAAAATAGGTGGCTACATATAGCAAAATTATCGCTGATAGACCAATATTTGCAACATTGTCATTGGTTATAGACTCCTATCATGGATAGAATTTAACAAATTTTGTTATATTTGTAAATTTTTTAAAATGTTACTATATACTTAATTATTTTGAATCTAATTGTTAAATTTGCAACTATCCCTTTATCCAATTATGATTTTGGCCCATTCAAATTAAAGGTTTGAATGTTAATTGCATGGCAACTTTTTTCTAGTACAACCGAGAGTGAGAGGCTCAAATTGTGAACAATTGCTTAGTTGTTAATACTTATTATAAGTCGGTCGAGTTATGTTCTTTTTTCCGTTTATCACTACAATAATTTTTTTTCTTTTCCAAAGTAGAGCATATTAAAAAAATGTTGGCAAATCTTCTATCAACATTTTATTTTACAAGGGCACGGTTCGCGTCAGCCATCTTTTCCTTTGCCCACATTTTTTCTGTTGCATCAATAGAAATTCCCTTGCAAGTAAACACACGGGCAGAAAAGACATTTATGCCCATGAAACGTATGTCGACAGAAAAGACTTCTTCCCACGAGCATCATCTCGTAGGCATGCAAAACTTGCATTTTTACCCATGTTTTTTTCATGGGCATAAATTTTTTCTATCAAAACAAAACTTCTACCCATGCAAAATGTGTTGGTAGAAATAAATATTCGTCCATGTAAAAGACTTCCTCGGATAGAAATTGCATTTTTTGCCATGCATGATATTTCGACATAATAATTTTTCTTTCATTTTGACCCATGCACAAAATGTCGCCACAACTTTATAACTGCCGACGTATTTTTAGCAAAACAAGAAAACGTGGGCATAAACTATTTAAATTTGTTCCACATTTGATACTACATTGCTATTACATGCTTCTAAATCATTTTTAAGTAAATAATTGAATTTTCTATAACAAAATATATCTAACAGTGCGACAACAAATTTTAAAAAGGAAAACATTTCCTTTTTAACCATTAATAATTTCATATACCGAACAAGAATTATTTAGTGCTTATTTGTTAGATGAGTTATTAGATTTCATTTGGACATACCAAAATGAACACAAAAAAATATTAAATACACAACAAACGATTACCTTAGTCAGCTGATCTTCACGAAAAAGAAAAAAAAAAAAGAAGTCATTTCAAACGTCGTCAACATACAAAAATCTGAAAAAAAAAATGTATAATTAAAGTTAAATAAGAACAATATGTTGAGTTTTATTTGTTTGAAATGAATCAAAAATCAAAATTAAAAAAGTAAATTCATATGCATGAGATTCAAGCCTTGTAGGCTATATACCTACTTGACAAACTATCAAAATTGTCCAAAAGATACATATTAAAGTGCTTATAGTCGAGAAAATAATCGAGGTACCAAAAAAGTGCCAAATGTACTTGCCTAAAATGGACATAATTCAATGATATTTCAAGCCTCATATGCCGTAAACGCCACGCCCCACCCCATGTCACTCTCTGTGATTAAGGAGAAGCATGTTGCCTAGACCTTCATCGTGTAACCTCCTTGAGATAAAAGTTGGGTGTCTAGTAAGCGGAGATAAGTACTACCAATAAATTTTAAACAGGAAATGCGAACAAATATGAAATGAGACAACTTCATTGATTTTCAAAATAAGAGTGCATTTGGTATTTAACATAAAGTTTCTCTTTAGAGAACAAAATGCAACTTGAAAACGTCTAAACTCTTCTCATCTAGCTTCTACATTAACTGCAAGATGACAATGGCCACTGCCAAAATGATGCGATTAAGAAGGCACGACAGACGATCAAGATAGCAAGTTCAATGTCGGATGTCCTTCACTATCTGAAGGAGGGGTAAGACAAACATTTAAAAACATGTTAGACAAAGTTGTCTAATGAGTGGGGTCTCTTATCCAATAAATTCATATAATTCAATTGGAGGCAACATAATAACATGTAATTTAAAACATAGTCATTCTTTGATTTCATCATCATCACGAGTTTTCTTACTTGTTGTTTTTTTTTATTGTGTTCTATAATAAGTTTATGAATAATTGATTTGTTAATTATTTAACAAAAGAGACAGAGATTGCCTTGTGGACCTAGAGTCAATGTGTCGTCTTGCTTGTGAAGATAATTGAGAGACCTTAATCTTCATTTTAGGCCAAATTGAAGTGAGGAAAGCGTGTAATCCTAGGGGATCGAGTAATTGATAATGAGTGGTTTATTTTCAATTATTTTCATCATAAATCTACATATCTTATTATAGTATGCCATGATTGCAAAAACTTCAAACATGATTATTTTGTGAACTATGCATTAGAAATGTTTTTAATATGAATTTCAGTTTACATAAACTCTTATATTTCAAAAATGTGGTTGAACCCAAACTTATTAGTCATAATTTGGATGAAAACTGGTTTCTAATATATATACTTACTGATTTACTATTAGACATGAGAGGGTTCTAAAAGTATGTAACGACCCAACTTTTCTAAGTAAGTCGAGATCGTTAATTTTTAACAAAATAAAGACTTTGATTAATATAAAACAAAACGTAAGCAAATTAAAAAAAAAAAACATCTTCAAGTCAGGCCTGATTTTTAAACATTCAAGAAAACATAAAATAATACTGTTTACAACAAACGTTTGTAAATTAAATTTCAAATCAATCTTAATTAAGCGGAAGCAATTACACGTTTCCTATGGCATCACGCTTCCTTCCTGCCCCTCGCCGGTTTGCCACCTTTATTACCTTTGCCTGAAAATTAAACATAAGAAGGGTGAGTATAACAATACTCAGTAAGAGACCCTCTACTGGTCTCGTCAGGGGAAAATAAATTGTTAAAGTTCTATTGGGACACCCTGTACAGTCGCAGTCTTGTGATCCCGTAGGATACACATTTCAGTCTAACGCCCCGAAGGACGTACATATCAGTCTAACGCCCCGAGGGACGTACATATCAGTCTAACGCCCCGAGGGACGTTCATATCAGTCTAACGCCCAGAGGGACGTTCATATCAGTCTAGTGTTCTGCAGAAACACATATCAGTCAAATGCTCCCGAAGGTGCAAAATAAATTGGTGATCCCGTGGGACACCTACAAGGTAAACATCCCAATACAACCTAACAATTTATCCCCTCATTCCATTCAACCCATCTTTCAGTTACTTCAAATCACAAAGTCCTTTCCTTCAACATCCTAACAGTCAACTTATTTTACTACAATCATATGTCTGTCAATAAAATACTAATACATCAGTCAATCCACTGTACAGTCAATACACCCCTCAGATCACCAGCACACAGTCATACTTTAGCGTAACGACACCCAATCTAAACGACAATCACAAGATCGCATCTGCATCTCATACAAGCATAATCTACAATTTTCGTCCTGTCCACATCCACACACATATATATATATTCCATGACGATCACAATATGCATTCAACATTAAGTCTACTTCAATTCCTATGCATATATATATATTTTCAGTCAATCCACAGTGTACATTCATAAGTATCATCTCAACATCTTTACTCAGTCAAAGATAATCATTCAGACATACAATTCACAATCATAAGTGAGTCCAGTAGAAAACCCCTTACCTTAAGGTAACTCAATTTCTCGAACAAACTATATCCAATGAAAGACACCAAGGTATTAGCGAACTGAACTCCAACAAATTACAAGTTGGTTGTGAATTCAAGGAACTCAACGTTACTTCCAACACCTTCAAGAACAATGTTAACCAAACGTTTAATTTGATATTTCATCTTAACAATCCATCACGTAGAAACCATCAATTTCACTTATCAGAGAACTCACAACAAAATAGCGGCAACGGCGATCGAGCCTAAACGACAAAGATCGTACAAACAGATTAGAGTGTACGTCGGTTTGTGAATCGCGGCTGGAAGAAGAAGCACGATGCTACCTTACTGTCGGCCGACGAACAGACGCGACGGCGCATATGGTTGACGAAAGCGGAACAAAACCCTCAGTTGGAATATGGAAAGTCGTGGCGGTGTGGAACGGCTGCGGACGTCACGACGGCACAAAACGTGAGGCAGAAGACTTGTGCAAGCTGAGCAACGCAAATTTCCGAGCAATGCGACTAGCAGAAGATGACGGACAGTGTGATGAAGTGGCTCGAACGATTGCGGATCTGGACAGGAGGGAGGCGCTGACGAACCGCGACGAGCAGTTGGGGGTTTGGGTAACGGCGGCGCCAGAAAAATGAAGGAGAAGGGAGAGAGGAGATGGTCGGCGGCGGTTGCTACGAACGGGAAGGAGAATGGATGGGATGGCGGTTGCTGCGCTGCGAACGGAGAGAAGGGGAAGGTGGGTGGGCGGTTGCTAGGGTACCGGAAGGAGAAGAAAAGAAAAATGAGAGGGGGTTGTGTGCGCGCGAGAGAGAGAGAGAGATAGATTTCTTTTTCTTTTCCTTTTTATTTAAATTAAGTATAAAAATATATATATATATATAAAATTAAAAACAAAATATATATATACATACCTTTGGGGCATTACATTCTTCCCTCCTTAAGAAACTTTCGTCCTCGAAAGTTCTAATCCTGAAATAACTCTGGATAACGAGTCCTCATTTCTTCCTCTCGCTCCCATGTCGCCTCTTCAATTCGATGATTCCGCCACAAAACCTTTACTAATGGAATGCTTCTATTACGAAGCATCTTTACCTCTCTAGCCAGAATCTCCACAGGTTGTTCTACATAGCTCAAATGCTCATCAATCTCCAAGGGTTCATAGTCCACTACATGAGACGTATCGGCCACATACTTCCTCAACATCGAAACATGAAAAACATTATGAACTGCAGAGAGAGATGGTGGTAATGCCAAGCGATACGCCACAACACCAACCCTCTCTAAGATCTCAAATGGTCCAACAAAACGAGGACTTAACTTTCCTTTCTTCTCAAAACGCATAACACCCTTCATAGGTGCTACCTTCAAGAATACCTTTTCTCCCACATCGAACTTAAGGTCTTTTCGCCGTACATCTGCATAACTCTTCTGTCTACTCTGCGCTGTTTGCATACGTGCTCTAATCGTTTGAATAGCCTCATTAGTAGACCGAACTAATTCAGGTCCCATCAATCTATGTTCACCAACCTCACTCCAACAAACAGGGGTTCTACAACATTTGCCATACAAAGCCTCAAATGGTGCCATACCGATGGTAGCCTGGAAACTGTTGTTATAAGCAAACTCCATCAAATGTAGATGAGAGTCCCAACTACCTGGAAACTCTATAACACAAGCTCGTAGCATATCCTCTAAAACTTGGTTCAAACGTTCAGTTTGACCATCAGTCTGTGGATGAAAGGCTGTACTGAAATCCAATCTCGTACCCATAGCAGTCTGAAGTCCCTTCCAAAACTTGGAAGTAAACCGTGCATCCCTATCAGAAACAATCGATACAGGCACTCCATGCAGTCTCACAATCTCAGTTAAATACAACTCTGCCCACTTACTAGCAGTATAAGTGGATTTTCCTGGTACAAAATGTGCCGATTTCGTAAGCCTGTCTATGACAACCAGAATCACTGTGAAACCCTTCAGGGTCTTAGGCAGCCCTGAAATAAAATCCATCGACACATTCTCCCACTTCCACTCTGGCACACTTAAAGGTTGTAATAAACCTGCTGGTTTCTGTCTAGGTGCCTTAACTTGCTGACATACTAGACACTTACTAACAAATTCCGCCACTTCCCTTTTCATATTCCGCCACCAATAAAATCGTTTTAGATCCTGATACATTTTCGTGCTACCAGGATGCATGGAAAATGGGGAATTATGGGCTTCATCTAGTAAGTCAATCTTAACTGTACTGTTCGCTGGCACACATAAACGTCTCTCAAACATCAACCCACCATCAGAGGATATGGAGAACTCATCAGTCTGCCCTGTTTCAACAAGGCGACGTCTCTCCATCAAATAAGGATCATTACTCTGAGCATCAACAATCTTGTGCCTCAGAGTCGGTTGCACCGTTAATTGAGCTAGCTGTGAGGTGACTCTCCCCACAGACACTGCAATCTCAGCTCTCTCCAAGTCTCGATGCAATGGTACCTGTCTAGTAATGAGTGCTGCCGAATGTGATACTTTTCTACTAAGAGCATCAGCCACCACATTCGCCTTACCAGGATGGTACAATATCTCACAGTCATAATCTTTTACCAACTCGAGCCACCTTCGCTGTCTCATATTCAACTCCTTCTGAGTGAAGAAGTACTTTAGGCTCTTATGGTCAGTAAAGATTTGTATCTTTTCACCGTACAAGTAATGTCTCCATATCTTCAATGCAAAAACCACTGCTGCCAACTCCAAATCATGTGTGGGGTAGTTCTGCTCGTGACTCTTCAACTGACGAGAGGCATAAGCAACCACCTTACCTTTCTGCATCAAAACACAACCCAGTCCTTTCTTGGAAGCATCACTGTAAATCACAAAACTTCCAGATCCATCTGGTACAGTAAGGACCGGTGCAGTAACTAACCTTTGCTTAAGGTTCTGAAAACTATCCTCACAAGCTGGACTCCAAACAAACGGAGTTCCCTTCCTTGTCAACTGAGTCAAAGGAGTAGCCAAACGTGAAAAATCCTCCACAAACCTCCGGTAGTACCCTGCTAAACCCAGAAAACTACGAACCTCACTAACTGTAGAGGGTCGAGACCAACTGGTAACCGCTTCTATCTTTGCAGGGTCTACTGAAACTCCCTCACTGGAAACCACATGACCAAGAAAAGCCACCTGCTTCAACCAAAATTCGCACTTAGAGAACTTAGCATACAGTTTATTGACTCGAAGAGTCTCTAACACCTTATGTAAGTGTTCCTCATGTTCGGCTTCAGTCTTGGAATAAACCAAAATATCATCAATGAAGACTATCACAAAAGTGTCCAAGAAATCCTTAAACACCCTGTTCATCAAATCCATAAATACAGCAGGTGCATTAGTCAAACCAAAAGACATTACTATGAATTCATAATGTCCATACCTCGAACGAAAAGCAGTCTTAGGAATATCACGGTCTCTAATCCTCAACTGGTGATAACCTGACCGTAAGTCAATCTTAGAGAACACCGTGGCTCCCTGTAACTGATCGAACAAATCATCGATTCTGGGTAAAGGATATCTGTTCTTGACTGTTACTTTATTCAACTCTCTATAGTCAATGCAAAGACGCATCGACCCATCCTTCTTCTTCACAAACAATACTGGTGCACCCCAAGGTGACACACTAGGTCGAATAAAGCCTTTGTCAAGCAATTCCTGTAACTGTACCTTCAGTTCTTTCAACTCAGCAGGAGCCATCCTATAAGGGGCTCTAGAAATAGGAGTAGTGTTTGGCTCCAACTCAATGGCAAAATCAACCTCTCTATGTGGCGGTAGTCCTGGAAGATCTTTTGGAAATACATCTGGGTATTCTCTTACCACAGGTTCTGAAGTTAAAGAAGTCTCACACTTCCCTAGTATCCACCACACTTGCCAAAATACTCCAAGTACCCTGGCTGAGTAGTTTACTAGCTTTCATAGCTGAGATTACTTTAGGCAGTACTACTGTTCCTACTCCCTTGAATTTAAAGCTAGATGCAGTAGGGGGACTAAACACAACTTCCTTACGAGAACAATCAATACTAGCATGATTAGTAGCTAGCCAATCCATACCTAAAATTACATCAAAGTCACGCATATCTAATACCAACAAGGTTACGTCCAGCACACGACCAGCTATCTCAATTTCACATGCTTTAATCTTTTCCTTAGACAACATAATTTCTCCAGACGGTGTAGACACTGACAAAACATAGTCTAAGGGTTCCACCTCTAAGCATGCATGCGTCACAAAAAGCGATGAAATAAATGAATGAGAAGATCCCGAGTCAAACAAGGTCAAGGCAAAATGCCCTAATACTGGTAATGTACCTGTCACTACTGTGCCGGCCTTCTCTGCCTCTGATCTATTAGTGGCAAAGATTGTACCCCGCTGTGGAGGTCTCTCTCCCTGACTGCTCGATCCAGCCCCAGTAGATCTCAAGGGACACCTATCAGCCATGTGTCCCTCTTGCTTGCACTTATAACAGACTCTCGTTCCCATCAAACAACGACCCAGGTGGCGTTTCCCACACGTATTACATACTGGCCTCTCTTGAGTAGTGTCTCCTGCACCGCCAGAACTCTGCTGGAAACTGCGAAAAGGATCACCTGGTCTCAAGTTCCTCTGAGGAACTCCTACAGTTCTCTGCTCTACTTTTCTCTTTTGACCCGACGACGACCATCCCAACCGACTCCCTTATTAAAGCTCCTTGGCTGTCTTTCATCCTTCCCAATACTCATATCCACTGCCAGACGCCAAGTGCTTCAGCTTGGGTAGTGGGCTTTAGTGCTCGCACAAAACCCCTAATTTCATCTCTCAATCCCTTGACAAACCTATCAGCTCTAGCCTGCTCATTACTAACAAGCTCAGGGGCAAAACGTGACAGCATATCAAACTCCTGGTCGTACTCCTCGACTGTCATATATCCTTGCTTCAACTCCAAGAATTCCTGGCTTTTGGCGTCTCTAAGGTTAGCCGAGAAAAACTTGGTATAGAAGCAGTTCTTAAACTGATCCCAGGTAATCTGCCTCACATCTCCACCCTAGCATGCGCATTGTAGTCCTCCACCAGATAATGCCTCTGTCCCTCAGTAGAAAAGCAGCACACTGAACTCTGTGCTCCTCGGGACATCTCATGTAATTAAATATGGTTTCCACAGAGGACAACCACATTTCAGCTTTAGTAGGATCCTCCAGTGACCCATCAAACGTCTGAGGGTCATACTTCCGAAAGTCCCTCAAATGTTTCGCCTCAGCAGAAAGTTGGTTAGGTAATTCTTGTGCAGGAGGGGCTGCTGGTGCAGGGGGAACTACAGGTGCAGGTGGGACTGCAGGTGCCTGCTGGTTTTGAGCTATGGCTGTCATAAGTTCTGTAAACCTCTGCTCCATGTGAGCAGACAGTGCATCAAACTCGACGTGAGTCACGGGTGCAGCAGGAATTCGATGTTCAGCTTGACCCTCAGTAGGCTGATTACGACCTACTCCTCTACCTCGGCCTCCTGCTCCTCTACCTCGGCCTCTACGACCTCCTCTACGTACTTCTTCCCTTGGCGGCATAATTCCTATTATCCACCAACAACACTCTTTAACAAAATCTTAATCATAACATAAGCAAGTCTTTATCGTCATGCAATCTAGTTTAATTTAGGCAAGGTCATATACATAAACCATACATATAAGCATAAAGCATACCTGACGAGAGACGAAGGGTCGCGTTAGCCATAGGAACACAAAAACATAGACTTACATCGTAAGTCAGTCTACAGAACCTAAAACTTAGGCTCTGATACCAACTGTAACGACCCAACTTTTCTAAGTAAGTCGAGATCGTTAATTTTTAACAAAATAAAGACTTTGATTAATATAAAACAAAACGTAAGCAAATTAAAAAAAAAAAACATCTTCAAGTCAGGCCTGATTTTTAAACATTCAAGAAAACATAAAATAATACTGTTTACAACAAACGTTTGTAAATTAAATTTCAAATCAATCTTAATTAAGCGGAAGCAATTACACGTTTCCTATGGCATCACGCTTCCTTCCTGCCCCTCGCCGGTTTGCCACCTTTATTACCTTTGCCTGAAAATTAAACATAAGAAGGGTGAGTATAACAATACTCAGTAAGAGACCCTCTACTGGTCTCGTCAGGGGAAAATAAATTGTTAAAGTTCTATTGGGACACCCTGTACAGTCGCAGTCTTGTGATCCCGTAGGATACACATTTCAGTCTAACGCCCCGAAGGACGTACATATCAGTCTATACGCCCCGAGGGACGTACATATCAGTCTAACGCCCGAGGGACGTTCATATCAGTCTAACGCCCAGAGGGACGTTCATATCAGTCTAGTGTTCTGCAGAAACACATATCAGTCAAATGCTCCCGAAGGTGCAAAATAAATTGGTGATCCCGTGGGACACCTACAAGGTAAACATCCCAATACAACCTAACAATTTATCCCCTCATTCCATTCAACCCATCTTTCAGTTACTTCAAATCACAAAGTCCTTTCCTTCAACATCCTAAACAGTCAACTTATTTTACTACAATCATATGTCTGTCAATAAAATACTAATACATCAGTCAATCCACTGTACAGTCAATACACCCCTCAGATCACCAGCACACAGTCATACTTTAGCGTAACGACACCCACAATCTAAACGACAATCACAAGATCGCATCTGCATCTCATACAAGCATAATCTACAATTTTCGTCCTGTCCACATCCACACACATATATATATATTCCATGACGATCACAATATGCATTCAACATTAAGTCTACTTCAATTCCTATGCATATATATATATTTTCAGTCAATCCACAGTGTACATTCATAAGTATCATCTCAACATCTTTACTCAGGTCAAAGATAATCATTCAGACATACAATTCACAATCATAAGTGAGTCCAGTAAGAAAACCCCTTACCTTAAGGTAACTCAATTTCTCGAACAAACTATATCCAATGAAAGACACCAAGGTATTAGCGAACTGAACTCCAACAAATTACAAGTTGGTTGTGAATTCAAGGAACTCAACGTTACTTCCAACACCTTCAAGAACAATGTTAACCAAACGTTTAAATTTGATATTTCATCTTAACAATCCATCACGTAGAAACCATCAATTTCACTTATCAGAGAACTCACAACAAAATAGCGGCAACGGCGATCGAGCCTAAACGACAAAAGATCGTACAAACAGATTAGAGTGTACGTCGGTTTGTGAATCGCGGCTGGAAGAAGAAGCACGATGCTACCTTACTGTCGGCCGACGAACAGACGCGCGACGGCGCATATGGTTGACGAAAGCGGAACAAAACCCTCAGTTGGAATATGGAAAGTCGTGGCGGTGTGGAACGGCTGCGGACGTCACGACGGCACAAAAACGTGAGGCAGAAGACTTGTGCAAGCTGAGCAACGCAAATTTCCGAGCAATGCGACTAGCAGAAGATGACGGACAGTGTGATGAAGTGGCTCGAACGATTGCGGATCTGGACAGGAGGGAGGCGCTGACGAACCGCGACGAGCAGTTGGGGGTTTGGGTAACGGCGGCGCCAGAAAAATGAAGGAGAAGGGAGAGAGGAGATGGTCGGCGGCGGTTGCTACGAACGGGAAGGAGAATGGATGGGATGGCGGTTGCTGCGCTGCGAACGGAGAGAAGGGGAAGGTGGGTGGGCGGTTGCTAGGGTACCGGAAGGAGAAGAAAAGAAAAATGAGAGGGGGTTGTGTGCGCGCGAGAGAGAGAGAGAGATAGATTTCTTTTTCTTTTCCTTTTTTATTTAAATTAAGTATAAAAATATATATATATATATAAAATTAAAAACAAAATATATATATACATACCTTTGGGGCATTACAAAGTATGTGTTGGTGGCTAAGGATTGAAAATGATTTGAAAATGTATTTACTCATCATGATTTTAAAAATGTGTATGGCTTGAATTTTACAAAAACGTATTTCAAGTTTATGAATGTCTTTGGTTTCAAAATATGACTATTCGATGTTTATGATGAACGAGAAGGTAATTTTCGTAAGGCTATATGAATGTGTTTTTGTCGCCACCTATGATTGTTAGGGGGTTCCATGGCTGAAAGAGGTTGTGATCGGAGATCCGAGAACTTGAGCTAAGGTGAGGACATGGATGAAAGATGTGATTTTGGCTTCAGGCCTAGATTAACCCATGGTGGGTGGCTTTATGTGCACATAGGAGCGGATATGGAGGTTGTTACTTTGGTAGCTGCTAAGTATGCATCATCTCAGTTTTGTCGCGTGTTTTTTTATGAATATGGATCACATGTTAGCTATTCTCGGTCATGTATTTAGTATTCTACCATGGTCGGATTGGATGGAGGTTGCTCCCGTGGCAGACACTAAATATGCATGAGCTAGGTTTAACTGTGTGATTCCTTGATCATGTGCGAGCTATTCTTGATCGTATATTTAGGCGCCTTGCTAGTTGCCATGGTTGGATTGGGTACAGATTTGTTGGCATTACTTATAAGTTATAGTAATATATAATTTTAATGTTTTAATTATTATTTCGCTATTAATCTCATATTTAAATAATTTGAAAGTATATTTTACGAGCTTTTAATTTTAAAAACTTACCACTCACTGAGTTTTTGTTCACATTTTCAATGTTTTCTCCTCCCTAGGTATAGATATATGTTTGAGAGTTTTTTTTTTAATGGACTATAATCCTTTGTAACTAAATTTCTAGTTGGCTAAATTCTAATTGAGATTTTGGACTAGTCTGGATGAGTGTGTGGGAAGACATACTTGAGGTTATTTTTGTGTCTGGAGATCTCTTGTATATATAGAAGTGAAATTTCTTTTCCATTTTTAGGTTCACTAACCTATATTTTAAGGGAGGGGGCTGCCAAAATTTCTATAGAATTTATTTGAAAAGTATTTCATCAATCTTATATTTGAAAAGGAATGTTTTAAAGAGTAGATTGACACCACAATCTAGTTTAGAGGGAAAAACCTAGAACAGGGTGTGACAGTTACATTTAGCAATGATTATGGTTGCCTTCCTAAGATACATATGCATTTTTTGTACTTCCCTTCTGTTTGGTAGTCAAGGAATTTGTGCAACATCATGGGATAACATAATAGAGACTCAACTACAATTAAACAATTGTCCACGTCCATTCTAGGAATAGTCTGTAATTCAGCAAATAATTATTTATTTAGGGATGATTCTATTTCCATTTTTTCTTTCTGTCATGCAACAATCTTTCAATTTCCTTGGAAGTTTCTCGCATACTTGTGTGAAATGTATCCATAAGGTTCCCTGAATATGATTGTCTTTTCTTACTTGGCTTAGATGATCCTGCATCATGTGTCATACTTGTTGGAGTGGATGACATGTCCTCCCCTGATGATAGCTCGAGTCCATGTGGATTTGAAACAAATATTGAAATGATAAATTAAAATGATTATTTATTACAAACAAAAGAAGAGGCGAGGAGTTTTCTTCTATTATTTTTTTGAAAAGGTAAATTAAATTACTAACAACTTAAGATTGACATTAATACAAAAGAATGACAACACGTGTGAGTGACTTTTTTATAAATTAAAAAGAATAGCTCAAAAGATTGACATTAATATACAAGGTGATATTGTAAATATAAAATTTGGCAAGAGGTAGAATCGTCCCAAGTAAATTGCTTCCTAAACTACTTTTAATATAGCAAGGATATACATGAAATGAGATATTAAATGAGATGTGGAGGAAGTGACTTATTAACCAAAATAGAGGAAGGGGTTAAATATTAAATATACCAAATAGGGTGGTGTATGCAATTGGGAAATAAGTAAATTGGAATGAGTTGTCAATAAATAGTAAAGTGAATTTGTTTTGAGCATTTTCTTGTTTAGATGATAGAAGATTTTAATGCTCAAACCAACCTCCACGCTTGGGGTTGACACATCATTTCTAACCTAACTCCATCCTTCTTTACCTGTCAACTAAATTCATTTAACCTCAGGTCAGTGTCATACCTAAACAGTTCAATTTTTGTTCTATTTTGTTTCTTATTTCAACTTTTCAAACCTTGTCTTATCTATTCCATACCACTATATTTTAAAATTAAGTTAACATTTGAAACTTTAAATATTTTTCTTTTTAATTTTAAACTTGTTTCTGGCATTGATTAAAATTCAACCACAATACATATAAATATAATAGAATTTTATTTCAATGGACTACTATTTATATTTTTTTTTAGTAATTTTTTCATTTAGAAAAAAATTGACATCTATTTTTGTAAAAAAATTTGCCTGTACTCTTGTGGTTGAAGACTAGATATTTAAGGTATAGAAATGACTTAGGGTAAAACGGTAATTTACACAACTGGTGTTACGAACATTTGTGAAGGACTAACTTCTTGTTATTGGTCTATATATCCAAGGACACAAGTATATATCTACAATGAGAAGAGTTCAGTTGTAAGTCTTTAATGGAGTGTACACACAGTTAACAAATATTAATTAATATGGTTAATGAGTTTAACCAATTAATCTCATATCGTTGTAGCTACTCAATGTATATTTATACCTTTTAAATTCATCACATCTTTATTGTTCATTTGTTCTTGCGTTATTTGTAGTTTAGGATCTATGATAGATTCTTGATAAGAAGCTTAACTTATAATGTAGATTCTTATCGCGTTAGCTAAGTTATTTTCATCACTTTGCCAATGTATGTCCCCTACTACTCGAGAGGGGAAGTGATCACTTGTAGAAAGTGAAGTTTGCAAAAATAGCAAATTTCTACCGTGATCACTCGTAGAAAGTGGAGTTTGCAAAAATAGCAAAAAAAATTATGATAATAGAGCTCATGTCACTTACATTTTCAAAATTGCAAAAATAGCAAATTTAAAAGCAGATTATAGACATATTACCGTTTATGTCTATTATTGATGAAATTTGAAAATTTTGCTATATATTATAAATATTTGATCAAATTTGCGATTTTTGACAATTCTCCATCAAATTATACTCCTAAATTTTGGAAGTTATTCAATTAAAATCTTGAACAAATTGTATCAATTTAAACATTGGACTTTTGCAAGTGTATCGATTTATCTCTTTCTTCAAATTTATTCAACCAATACTATGTGAAACATATAATTGAAATCAATTAAATTTCTAATTTTTCATAAGCTACCTAGTTTAGACTATTTATTATGATTATGTTTGAAATGCATCTATGCACTATTTTTCCAATTTGTATTGTCTTATTCAAATGCCAGTTTTAAAATCAATAATCAGAATAAATGCATCCACAATCTTCAAAATAAATTTGGTATAAGAATCTCATTAGATTCATTTGGGAAAGTTTAAATGTTTTATTGATATAATATAAATTTTACTTTTTTTCAAATTGGCAAGATGTGTTTAGTCTAACTAACATTTAAATTTAATTACTAGTAAGTAGGAGATGGTTTGAATCTTCTACTTTAAACTGTTAGTATAAAAATGATAATAATAATAAATTATTATTTAATGAAAAATTGAAGAAAAAAGAAGTGTAAATCAACCTCATAATGCAAAACCACACATCCTTCTAACACAAGTTGCACTCAATAATGCAAAACCACACATACTTCTAACACAAGCCTTGGCTTTAACTTCCCTACCTATAATTTGTGTTATCCGATCCCCTAGAATTTTTGCTTAGCAGGAACGAATGTGTGGGATAAGTATAAGGCTGTCCTCATCCTATTTAATTTCTATTGATTTTTATGTCCCATTTATTGAAATGATCCCAATTCTTGTCTGCTTGCAAGTGGTTGATTTATGACCTAGTAACCAAAATACAACTCACTTTCTTTGGTTTCATGATCCAACCTACTAAGTTCTCGTTCTCACTTATTTGCATTTGTATATATATGTTTTATGTAATATACTTTTATATTTTACCATTTTCAATGTATATGGATTACTTTATTATGTATGTTTCATAGACTATCAATAGATTATAGTTTTAGTCCAATTGAGAGTTTATTGAATTTTATGTTATAAAACTCATAAATAGTAAGTGTATCGGTTGACCGTCATTAATAGTGTTGTTTTTGTAAATTTAATAAATTATTATTGATTATTAGTTTTTTCTTAATAATCTAAATCCAACAAACTAACATTCTAACATCCTAACACCCTAAACCTTAAACCCCAACACCTTTAATAAATAAATAATCCTTATAACACATTGCAATGCTTTTCTCCGAACTATGTATTATAAGTAGTTATGTGTTTCAATAATAAATTGTTGAATTAAAAAAAAAACATTTCAATACTTTGGGCGAGTTATACAATCCAAATTTTAATCACAAACCTTCATAATTCATATGAAAAACAGCCCTCTTCAAATCATTCACAATAAGCTCATATCTCGTACATCTTTGTGCGTAAGCATGCATCTCACATAATGTAATATTAAATCATATCACATAATTGATTGTGCGAGTTCAGTTACATCTTTGTACGCTTTCCTCAGCTTAAGTGTTCACCACTCTTTTGTTGGATTGCGGTTGTGCAAAGTAATCTCATCACAACAACAATTCACCATCAATTCCATCACGCATAACATGTCTTCCAATGCCAGAACACACAACAAGCAAAAGACATCTCATACCAGATCACGCAGCATGGTATGAGACATCCTATTTCAGATCACACAGCAAGATTAGGGTATCTTATCCCATAACACATAGCAAGGATGAGACATCTCATTGTATAGGGTACCGAAAATTATCTCATCGTAATATTCGAGTTCATTTCAAATCCAATTCATTTTATAGATCAAATACATTTAAAGACTTGAAAAACATAAAAGAAATCATGTAACTCATGGTTTCAATAGGAATACATTTAAGGATTTAAATAAGTTAGAAATCCTTTTATATTTTTGAAATATTTTAGGAAGAACCACTCACAATCAATTAGCTTCTTCACCTAACTCTTGGACGAGAATTTTCTTGCAAATACTTGTCGAATTCTAGCTCATGATGGAACTCTGAAAATCTTAAAATTCTCTCAATTCTTTCTTAACTGAACACAAGGTAAAAGCAACTCCAAAATAGTCAAATTTCACCTATTTGTGAGTCTTATTAGTGAAACTTTCCATGTCGAAATGATTACATCTGTCCAACAATGAAACTCAACCAATGTTCAAATGCCACGTCTTACTGTCACCTTCTTATTCTTAATTCAAATAGACATCAAGGTCAAATAAACTCACTGACCTTCTTACATAAAGATGACGTCAACTACTTCCAGGTGAAGGAAGCTCATATCGCATAAGTTCAACTTGTAACATTTCTCATTGCATAGCCGAAATGCAAAATGCAAGTTCCCTTGCAATCTCTCCAACTTTCTACTTCCATCGCATAACAGTCTTATATATACTAGTAACGACATATGCTATGCATATCAAATGTTAAGATTTTATTAAAAAATTAAAACAAAATTATAACATTTATTACTTTTCATATTTATAACTTACTTTTATTTTTATAGAGTTGTTTAGAGTTAAAAAGATACAATAGAAAGTGTGCTAATAAGTTATTTGTTTAATATTAGGTATTGTAATACACAATAAATCAAACATTTAAAAATTTTCAAATACGTATATTGAATATTTCATTATCTTCTTATTAAATTACATTTTTTCATAAAATATCTTATACATAGTAAAAATACAATATCTTCTATGTAGTACAAATACAAAGTAAAGTAGTAAATCATTAGAACAATGAATTTTCAAATGGAAGAAAAATTTGTTGGAAGTATTTGTGTGTTTTTTTACCTATTGTTAATAATCTTTTTTATAGTAACAACCATAGGTTATTAATTATTTTTTTAAAGACAACCTATGCTTATGGAACACAATAAAAAGAAATAATCCTATATTCACTCCTTCATCTTGCTTGTACGTGACTTGATGTTCCAATGACGTGACCTCAAACATTCTCATATTTTTATATCATTGTCCATCATCACACGTTTGAGAGAATGATATTTTTCAACTAGCTTAATAGGTTTTATATAGTGAATTAAATTTGTAGAATGAGAAGAGACTTTATATGTAAATTTTTATTTATTTATTATTGACATGAATTGTCTAATTAAGATAGTTGGTGGATGGTTTTGTAACAATAATTAACTTCCAAATTTCTTTTAATTTTTTATTTAACAAAATTTTAAAATGGACAAAATTACCATTAATTTTATTCTTATAATTAATTAAATGAAAGAGGCAAAATGGAGAGAGAAAGTATAGATATATATTTTAAAAAGAGAGGTGTTTATAAATTAAAACAAGTTTATAATACATTAATTTTCATAAATATAACCAACTACCTAAATATATATGGCAGTGTAACATAATCATAAAGCCATGAATTCGATTATATATTTTTAAATATTTCAGGTTTTTCCTTCGTTTCTATCTTCTTTCTTTTCTAATTTTTCTTTCCTTTTCCATCGTTTTTTTTCTCTTGTTCTTTTGCAAATTTTTTTCTTAAACTGTAAAAAATCGTGGGCAAAATATAAAAAATCGTAAAAAAAAAATCGTTAGAATATTGGGTAACCAAATTTAAATGATAGGATACAAAAAAAACTTTAAAAAAATTGTTTAGATTGATGGTGTACTAAACTAAAGAATCTTTAAAAAAAAATTGTTTAGATTTGACTATCTAATTAATTTAAACTATAAAATCTAAACGATCATGTACACAATCTACGGAATTTTTTTTGAAAAAAATCAATGATTTTAAAATTTTAATGATAGTTTACTAAATATATTACTCGTTAAGTGTCCATTAATCACAAGTCATCTTTTATATTTTTCGTTGTAAGCATGTGGACTTTTTTCGTTTATGAAGTTGTTCTATATTAAAATTTTCTCACATAGTTTTGAAAAAACCCTTTATAATACTATTTTAAATCACTGACAAATAATAACATTTAGTTTCACATAAAAAATACAATATACCAATATATTTTAAAAATTTATAATTAATAGACACAATAAGGATTTTTTAAGAATCTCAATAACATAGTTGTGAGAAATTTAAAATCTATTAAAAATACATGAAGTGAAATTAAATGATAAAAGATATAAGAACCGAAATTGAAAAAATACTTAGAGTATAACGATCAAATTTCAAAATTGAACAAGTGATTAAATTAGCCACAACGAGAAATAACAAAAATACATCTAATTTAAACAATCGTATAATATAGTCTAAAAGTTTGTTTAGATATTGGTACATGATCATTTAGATATTGGTAAAAGATCATTTGAATACATCACTTATTTATCTAGGATAGACATTGATAGTGTTTTATCTATGTCTATATAGAATATATGACAAATAGTTTAGATATTGGTACATGATCTTTGTATCAAATTTAAACAATCTTGGTAGATTTATCATTTATCTATATGAGATATATAGTGATTTTTCTTTGTCCATCTGACGATTGATCCTTTAGATTTTGGTACACGATCGCGTAGTGGAAAAAAAAGAAAAAAAGATGAGAGATGATGGAGAAGAAATAAATTATGGAAAAAGAAATGAAAAAATAACGAACAAGAAGTGAGAATACGAGGAAGAAGAAATAATAATACGAAGAAGGTGCGCACGAATTCAATTTTGGGGACGTAACTCTTAAGCATTGGAAAGATAAAATTAAAACAAAATATAAAAATGTATAGATAAAATTATAAAATAAAATAATAATAATAATAATATAAGCTGTAGTCAAACGCAAACTCTACAATTAATCACTTTTCATTATCAAAATCTGAAAAGAAGAAAAAGAAGAAAAAGAAGAAAAGAAAAGAAAAGAAAAGGCATCAAACTTGGATCCACTCTCCACACCACACGCCCTTCTTCTTCTTCCTCTACTTTGTCCATTCTGACCTTACCAACCCGAGCGACTCACTGAGTCACACTTTTCATTGCATTTCCGGGGACTCGGAGTCCCTCGGAGAATCCTTCCTCTGACGCTCCTCTCTATCCTCTTCAACCGCTTCTTTTCTTCACTTGCCCTCTTCAATTCTTCCTTCCTCTTCCCACTCCATGGCCACCTCCGTCATTCAGGTTTTCTTTTTTCTCTTTTTCTCTTTTTCTCCCTTTCTTTCTTCCCTTCATTCTCTTCCCATTTAATTTCATGTTTCTTTCTTCATTTCCTTTCACAGGGTTTTACCAAGTCCCTTGCCATGACTGTGCTCTCCGAGATCGGCGATAAAACATTCTTCGCCGCTGCGGTTAGTCCCTACTTCTGCTCCATTTCTGTTTTCTTCTTTTTCTTCCATTAATTTGTTTCTACTGTCTTCTAGTGTAAGCAATGCGTTTTCATCCCGAAGTTGACTTTTGTGGTTCTTAAAGTTTGCTTCGGTATCACGTTTTGTAGTTATCGGCTTATCTCTTGTCAGTGTGGGTGCAGACTTCTTCCTTTCCCATTTTTCCTTTTTTCAAGTATAAATTCTGTTCTTAAGGATCTTATAATTCCTTCCTGATATATGGCGACTAAAATCCAAGATGAATTTTAGTAGTTTTGCGGTATGGATCTTCTACTCCTACTGAATGACGTTTCTTTACCGCTTCCCCGCGAAGGATATGTGTTCCTGTCGCTGTCTGTCTCCCCACTTTCATCAAGTTGCTCAAAATTTCTTTTTGAGACCGATACGTTCGTTCATGTATTGGATATGGACAGGAGAATAACGCAGTTTTTTTTTTTTTTTTTTTTATCAATTCTTGTTTTACAAAAAGGTTATTGTAACTTTTTAACATTTAATAATTATATAAGAACTACTGAAAGTAAGGATCGATGCTTAACACAGATGCATAACCCAATACTCTAATACTAATATGCAACATTAAGGAAACTCATTGTGAAGGTTGATGCATTTCAGCTCAGAAAAACTGGAAGTAGTAGGAACTGCTGTTATTGCACTTGAATTTAAATATGTAAAAGAGATTTTTGTATGCAGGGACTGAAGTTTGATTTGCTTTGGTGATGTCATGGAATGATGAATTTGGAATAATATATTTGGTTTTGTCTGTTTTGTTATGTGAAAAACCTAGGTGATTGGAAGTCATCATGGACAACATTTTGCATCATATGTTTTGTTTTAGAGAAGGGTCCTTGTATCTTAGGCCTTGATGATATTGACCTGCCGAAACCTGTCTATTTCAACTTAGAAAGTGCTGTCATTTTTACTGCAATTTTTTTTTATTTATCTCTCATCTTTTGGAATGAATATTGTTATCCCAATAGTTTTCTGGGAGGTGTAACATCGATTTTTCTCTCTGTCCCTTTTTCCTCTTTCTATTTTTCCTGCATAAATATGTTAGCTATTCACTTTCTCATGTTTTAATTCTCTGTTTAAAGATTATGGCAATGCGGCATCCAAGGAGACTTGTCTTATCTGGTTGTATGACAGCTTTGATTGTAAGTATGTTTGTCAAAAGTTACCTTTCTTTTTTCATTGCATGTGCCATCACTACTTTCACTGTCTATGCCAATGCCTCTTAACTTAACTTACTCAGTTGTTTTGCTGTTTTTAAGGTGATGACCGCTCTTTCTGTTCTGGTTGGCTGGGCTGCACCAAATTTGGTAAGAAAATTGATCCCTTGAATTGAATGCCTCATACTTGGCTTGTTTATTTTCTATCTGGTAGAGCTGGGACAAGTAAAAAATTTAAGCACACTTTTTGTATGCATGTGTTGTAGATGCTAATTTTTCACATGCTATTTGATAGTTGTGCTTAATACTTTGGATGCAAGATACTAGGTTTGTAATGTTGAAGTTAAACCAATAAATCTGTGCTTGCAATTTGCTTTACTTTTGCTTTCTTCTTCCCATGGATCAGATTTATGCCACTACATAATACAGTAAACGGACCTCTTGAGTGTTTCTTTCATGGGAAAATTTAATTGCTGCTTTTGTTTTTCTTTTTTTTGGATTGAAGTCTAATTGATTGATTGTTAATTAAGAAATCATAAGAAACGTTTTAAAGAAACTATCAGGTCACTTAGATCTATATTTTCGCCTCATTTCTGAAGGGCGGTAGTTTAAGATGAATGCAATTAGGAACCAGGTCTTGATACTTTATGTTGTATTGGTAAGCTGGAGTGCTAAACCATTTCATCTGAATTAATGTTTTTTTACAAACAAATTGAGACTTTGAAACTTGAAATGGTAAAGTCCTTCCTTGACCTTTGATATCATCCTTTGTAATTTAGTTGCTATCCTTATTATTCAGCCAAGTTGCTTGCTCAAGCAAGCAATTACTTTTGATTCCTCCCTGATCATATTCTTCTCCACTTGTATTGTTCTTTGCATTGTAATGTACTCTACTTTATGCAGATTTCACGTAAGTGGGCACATCATATCACAACTCTTTTGTTCCTTGGTTTTGGGCTGTGGTCTTTATGGGATGCATTTCATGATGAAGGGTAATGATTCCTTGTTATTGTGTATTTTTTTGTGGATATTAATTTAATTTTCTAGGTGCACGTAATAACCATATTGTTTGACATATTTTGTTATATTTTATTGGCAGGGAATCGGAAGAACTGGCTGAAGTTGAAGCTAAATTGGTAAGATTTTTATTTCTAATTCCCTTCTGCAGTACATACACTTAGATGGTAATCTATTTTTGAACTCAGCTGTCTCTTGTGCTCAGGATGCTGATTTTAAGGCTAACAAAAAAGGTTCCAAAGATGGAAATAAGGTATATTGTATTTTCAGAAAGAGATCATACATCTTCTTACCCCTAGTAAAACTGTCATTCAATAGTCATTTGAAAAAGTGTTGATTCCAATTTTGTTTATAGAAAGAATTCGAGAAATTCTACTTAACAACTCTTAACCATTTGGGACTTGGGAGGGATTCTAGATGTATGATGTTAACCAACCTTTTCAGGAAGTAACTTTACTTATAATTTTTAATTTCATTTGATGATGCATGTCTTTTGCTTTCATAGGCTATCTCTGTTACTTCGTTGTCTAGCTTGGTGTCGGAATTATAATAGCATTTTATGTTATGATTTAAAATAAACACGTATTAATTATTTAAGAGCAGGGCAATTGAGAGTTTAGAATTCAGTTTGCAGATCATTGATATATTTATTCCTTAAAAAATCTCTTCCTCTATAAATTGATTATTATTCTTATCGTTTTTTTAATGGGATAGAACTGGTTGAAGTTTTTGCTACAGAAGTAAGGAGAAGCTGGAGTATTTCTCCTTTCCTTTATATCCATTTTGAAAATGCAGATATGTATGATAGTTACATGGTAATTTGGAATCATAAAGTAAAGCTTAACACTTACGACAGGATGATGATGATGTGAAGAAGCACAATCGCTCAATTCTCTTGCAGTTCTTGTCACCAATATATTTGAAGGTTATACTTTGTAACCTATAATACTTCAGGTAAATGTAAATGTAAGTCGTAAGATAATTTACTCACAATCTTTCCTCTGGACTTTTTGTAGGCATTTTCCATTACCTTTTTTGGTGAATGGGGTGACAAGAGTCAGGTTAGTATCATAATTGAGAACGACCATTTCTAACTTACGATTTTGTTTCACTCCTATAGTACTGATATTTGAGAAACTTTATCAGCTAGCAACGATTGGTTTAGCTGCAGATGAAAACCCACTAGGTGTTGTTCTTGGTGGAATATTGTAAGTTGTGTCTACCAACGTATCCCTTCTATTTCAGATTGATTCTTTGTACATGATGCTGTTCCTTTTTTATATATTTTTTTCTTCAATAGACAAATTTCCTTTGCATTCTTTTTCCGAAGAGATCCTACTTTGTCCTATGAGTACAGAGTGTGTTTTGCCTTAATCTATGGAATTCATTTTGGGCTGTAGCAATTATTTGAAACTATAATGGTCAACGAATCATCAGCAATATTAGTTTTGTTATCTCAATGTACGTCAACCTCAATAGTTAGGCTTCCATAATTGTTTTCTTCAATGTAATCCTCTAATTTTGTCCGTCAAATGAAAAAATCTTTAAAGTTGATTGACAAGCTGTTTTTAACCTCAAATTTCGTTCTATAGCAAAAATGAACGGCTTATTGCTTACTGGAAGTAATAGGTCTCAGTAGGAACCTACTTGTATATTGTAGTAATGATAATCTTTCTGGATGTGAATGGACAACGGCACAGTTACCTACCTGCTTTTCCATTTGGGAATGTCATTTATAATTTTCTTTCAGGGGTCAGGCATTGTGTACAACTGCTGCAGTTCTTGGCGGAAGGAGCTTGGCATCACAAATATCTGAAAAAATAGTACTCAACATTTGATTAGCTCTTTTTTTCACACTATAGTTACTGTTAAGATTGTTATAATGTAATCAAGTCATAATTTTGTTTCTCCCTTTCAGGTTGCTCTCTCAGGTGGGGTTCTGTTCATTGTTTTCGGAATTCAGTCCTTCCTCTCAACTGTCGCGGTGTAATTTTTTCAAGCTTGTTACGGTTAGTAAAGGCTGGCTTAAATTCTAGCATGTTTTAAGCTTTTTTTTATAAATAAAATCAGAAACCATGTATCTGTTAATTTATATCACATGATGAGAAGTAGTGTTCTTTGATGAAGTTATAGTTAGCCACTAGCCAGCATAGAGGAAGACACTTTAGACTAATTATATCCTTCCTGCTGCTAAGGTTATCATTATCATGCATGTTCTTCCTGAATAACCTGAAATTTAGTCAGGTTGTTAATAAGGAACCATGATGCACATCCATTTTTGTTCACCTGAAATAGGGCCTTAGCAGAGTGAAAATGATTGAAAAACCAAGCTTTTATGGCCACATAAGCTAGCAACATGGGTCGACAATAACAAAGGGCCTAGGCCTACAAAAGGTAGCTTGAAAGGAGCCAAACATGTACAAACTTCGATATAAGAAATGTGTCCAATCCAAAAGAACAATGGCCTAATGAGTGAACAAGTATTCAGACACATGCTCAGTATGGTGTTGAACTTGGCCAGGGACTAAACTTTCCTTCAAACCAAGTGCTGCATATAATCGCCAGAAAGCCGGCCTTCCCACTTGAGGATGGGGGGTGAATTAGAATATCTTTTATCACAAGACATCAATGCCTTTACGTGGCAAACAAATCCCGAAAACCTTAAACAAGTAGTCTCAAATTGGATAAGCGAAGTATCAACTTTGAGGTAAACTGCCCAAGTTCTTAGACAATCCTATGGAGAATGTATTAATGCTACCTCATTAAGAAGGAAGAGAGCCTTTGAATTCAATCCATAGGGTTAACACTAACACCCCATGTAAGATCTGCCAAGCAATGCTTTGTCTTGGTGTAACTGTAAACACACTTTTTTCTGACCATAGCCTCTTTAGGTGTTTGGGTTCTTACCCCATTTGTTTCATTTTATCAATAAAATAAAGTAAGGCCTGCCCAATCAAGAATCTAACATTTTGGAATATTAACCTTCCATTGGGTGGGGGGGGGGGGGGGGGGGGCTAGGACTACAAAGAAGGCTTAACATGAGAACTGCAAGCGAATCTTTTGGAAAGGCCCCCCCAGCATGAATATCCCAACCCTCCAGTTGATGAAGGTATTATCCAGAAAACAGTTGTATTTGTCCATCAGCCTGCTTGTCTTTCTATCAGACAAAGGTCGACGAAAAGGTGAACTTTGTTGACTGTCCTTCCAACTGCATAAGATGATGCCTAAGAATGAGTTTGAAACTGGATTTTGAGACTAAATCACTTTTATGTACATATATGTGTATTTATATTACAGAAAAGCACTTGAAGTGTTTTTGTATAAAAGCATTGCATAAAATAGTGGTTTCTCTTATTTCTCTTAGAAAGAAAAGTGTTTTCTTTAATAGAAGAAATACCAATAAAATTTGGAAAATACAAATAAGGAAAAAATAAATACACAAATATATCTTAAATACAATGAAGATATAAACAAAAAAGGAAATAATCAACACTTCCTCTCAAGCTGGTTTGAAGATATCATCCTTAGCTAGCTTGTCAATTAAGTTATTGAATTGCCACTTTGGAAGACTTTTAGTTAAAACATCTGCGATTTGTTCTGCTGTTGGAAGATAAGGGATGCATATTATTCCTTGAACAATCTTCTCCTTTTGAAGTGTTTATCAGCCTCACTATGTTTCGTCCTATCATGAAGGACTAGATTGCCATTGCTGCCTTGTTATCACAATAAATGTGCACAGGTTACTGAGAAAATTTGAATTCTTCCAAGAGTTTCTTATCCATATGCCCTCGCAAATACCATGGGCTAATGCCTTGAATTCAGCTTCTGCACTTCTTGCAACCACACTTTGTTACTTTGCCAAGTAACTAAATTTCCTCTAACAAAGGAGCAGTAACCATAAGTGGATCTTTTATTAGTTGTGCTACCTGCCCAATCAGCATCAGTGTACACTTCGACATTTAGGTGGTTATGTTTTTTAAACAATATGCCTTTTCCTGGAGTACCTTTCAAAATCTTAAGATTCTATAAACAATGTCAAAGTGAGCTGGTCCAGGAGTATGTATGAATTACCAGTCATTGCAAACACAATGTCAGGGCGTGTACGAGTGAGATATGCAAGTTTCCCTACAAGTCTCTGGTACTTTGGGCAAATATGTGGATCGATGATGTTCAGCAAAAATACAACTTTCAAGATCTCTAAATAAAATTGGAAACAAATACTTCAAGTAAAAGAAATTTGGATGCCCTAATCTAGGAGGCCTAAGCATTATAGTTTCTTTAATAGAACATCCATTACTTAAGCCCTGAGCTATTTTATAACTAACTGAAACTTCATCAAAGTAACAGAAGCCACCAATCATCTTAGCACGTCCAATCGTCTCCCCTGAGTTATGATTTTGAAAAGTACAATGAGATTCACAAAAGACAACATGACAGTTAGCATCGTTAGAGATTTTAATAACTGGTAACAAGTTGCAGGCTAATTTTGAAAGATGAAGAACAACATGTAATGTTAGTTTTGTTGTCAAAGGAATAGTTCCTTTTCCTGTAATAGAGGTGAAACTACAATCGACAATGTGAATATTTACATTGCAATATATAGGAGAGTGATTCGAAAAGACAAGGACTAGTCATACGATCCGATGCTTCGGAATCTATGATCCACAGAGAGGAGTTAAGGCAAGAGAGGGCTTGAGAAAACTTATCTGATTGTGCCAAGGAAACGCTAGGATCATCAGATGATGAATTGGTCTTTAACAACATCAGGATTTGATCAATTTGCTCTTTATTAAATGGGTTGTTGTCCACAACAGTAGCATTGAAGGCATGGTGATGAGAATTTCTTCTTGGTTAGAACTTCTCCAATTTGCAGGTTTTCCATGAAGTTTCCAACAAGTTTCACGCATATGTCGAGGTTTATTGCAATAATCGCACCAGACATAAGATTTTTCATGTGTCTTGTTGGATTGGTTAGATGTCTTCAAAGCATTATTTCAGTCACCAAAGCAAAATTCTCAACTGAATCAACAAGCTTTTTTGCCACTCATAACATGTGACTTTCTTCCCTGCGAACTTCAGAAAAAACATCATTGATTGATGAAAGAGTAGTTTTTCCAAGTATTCGACCTCTAACCTCATCTAACTCAACATTGAGGCCAGCAAGGAATTTGTAAATACGACCATCTTCTACAGTTTTCCTGTAATGCTTTTGGTCTTTTGTGTAGTTCCATTCATATGACTATCCCATAATTCCTTGGCTGTAGAGTAGGACATGTAGTTACAACTGATGTCTTCAACCATGGAATTTACTAGCCAGGTCATGACCATTGAGTTTTCAGCATCCCACCCGGCAAATGAAGGGTCAGCTAGGCTAGAAGCAGTTTTCTAAAACTTTAGTGGTAGTAGGCTTGGTGTCTGTCATATCACTAAAAAACAATCCCAGAAGGAAAAAACTGAAGTTCTGGAAAGAACAAAAAAACCAGAAAAATAATAATGAAGAGAATCAAGCAGCAGCGGCGAAGGACAGCGACCGACAACGGCGGAAGAATGTGGCTAGACATGGTGGAAGTGACTCAAACTTGATTGGCCAGCGGAAACAGGCACCTCCCTAAACGACCTGTGATAAAAAAGGAGCAAAAGATTGTTAAACCTGATTCCAGCAGCGAGTTCGACGACGATTCTGGCAGAGAAGTGGCAATCGTGCTCTGAAAGACCGATGAGGATGGTTGGAGGTCAGAGGTCAGCGGAGAGGGTACAAACTTAGTTTTTGAAAAAATTAGGGTTTCGCTGCTTCGGTACAACGGGTAAAAGAGTAGGTTCTCATTTCTCTTAGAAAGAAAACAAGTTTTCAATGCAAATTAAGAAAATAGAAATAAGGAAAAAAAAAAAATACACATTTTAAATACAATGAAGATATAAACAAAAAAAAAAAAAAGTGGAAATAATCAACAGACTGTCTTAAAAGTGGTTCTAAGTTCTAACTATGTGATCTAATACAAAAATCATTTTCAAACTGTACCTCATCACTAACTTTGAGATTTTTTCATATGAGTCATTGTTTCCGCTTGCAGATAGAAGGCGATTGGCTGAATTGTTGCAGCGCAACCTTGGTTGAATAGACGCATTTGAGAGCCATATTTAAAGAGTCTACATGTTTGATCAGACACTGGATTAATGGTAGTGGTATTAGCTTTGATAAACCTAGGTTTCAATAGGTCTTATTTCTAAAATAGTGAAGATGTAGATTACCTTTCCGAATGTGTCCTAGTAAATTTGGTCAGAATATATTTCCTTTGCAGACATCATATTAGGAGAAATTATCACATCTAATTATCACAGTTCAAAATAAAAAGATAGTATATTTTTCTTCGTTGATATGCATGTGCTTCATAACATTATATTTCTGTGTTGGTCAAGTTTAAAGAAGACACCAATTATTACTAATGAGGGAGTTTAACATTAGCTAAATAAATGACTTTAGATTGAACTAACTTAAAATGTGTCATGAGAGGAAAATTGAAAGGGTGAATTTTTGTTTAAGAAGTTTTAGAGCATTTTCATTTACGCCTGAAGGGAATGAAAGAAGGGTGATTTTGGGGTGCACAATTAGCTAAATATGTAGAAAAGAATGATGAAATTTCTTGAGTTTGACCTTAAGTCAACAAAATATGTGTAATTTTGGTATCATGAAAGGAAAGTATTAATAAAAATAATGAGGAGATAATTTAGGAGACAAAATGGAGGCAATACAAGAGCAGTCGACGTGGATATTGGTGTAGAAAATCTTGGTGGATCAAAATGGATGGAGAAAATGAATAGTGGTGGTTTGAATCAAAGAATAAGGTCCAAAAAGAAGCTAATTGAATTGGAAAGAAATGGTAGGACTGTCCATAGGATTTGATGAGATTGTGAAATAACGCGGAAGTAACAAAAAAAGATTGAAAGACGAAAAGGAAAACGTGTTCTAAATTTAAGAACTTCTTTCTCTTTTCTCATTTCTCATTTCTCATATTTGTTTAAAGAATTATTATAAAACAAAATAAAATGAGAATATTATCTCTTCTTAAGTCTCTTGCTCCTCTCACCAACATTTCTTTTTATCTTCTTCCATCACTGACTCTCCCTCACAAGCACTCCTATATTTTTATCTCATACCCGGCCATGGCTTTACACCCCGTCAGCTAACCGACCAGACTGAATTGCAATCTGAATATTGGTAATGAAGATTTTCTCTCAAATCAGAATTGGGTCTTCACATCTCATGCAACCACATAGCCCACTAGAAGTTAATGGGACATCCAACAATATGTTAATTTTTTCACTAAATTTAGTCAAATGGCAAAATTATCATTTCTACTTTACTCAAAAGTCATACTTTGGTTTTCCAATCCAAAAGTAAACTTTTTGACATTTTATTATCTTGTCCGTCTTGATTAATCTCGACCTTTCGAGTATAAATCCGTATTTATTTTTTAAAAATTCAAATCACATTTGAATATAAACCTGATCAAAATTTGACTTTCCAAAGTCAAAAGTCAACCCTCATAACTTTAGTCAAAATTTTAGTCAGAAACATGAAAAATATTTATACAACTTATAACTTCGTGACCAAAACCTCCTCCTCATCCCCAACCTTCTTCCTTAAATTATTTAGAAGTCAAATGATGAGAATGGAAACCTAAAACAAACATCTCAACCACCATCCATATAGAGAAAACCTAAAAGTTTAGATTTTTTTTTATAGTACATGTACAGCAGGGTGGGCTTCTGCTGCAACCCTCTCATAGTTCATAACATACAAATTAGTTCATAACACGTATATATATCAGTTGAGTTATATGTTCACCGTAACTTTTGGCTCTAACAAAATTAATTACAACATAATATACCTTTTTTAGAGAAACATAACAAGCAACATAACCACCTACATCCAACACCATTAATCACAAGTTATATATAAGCTAGTTAAAATTTTCAAGCAATTTCCAAATATTACAAAATGAACAAAAATATTTACAAAATATATTAAAATTTCGTATTTTATCTATGATTGATGCTGATAAATATGGATGAACTTCTTTCAGTTTCTATTAGTATTTATCTGTGTCTATCATTGGTAGAATATAAAATTTTGTTATATTTTATAAATATTTTTTAGCAATTTTTTCATTTATAATAATTTTCTAAAAAATTTAAAAAAAAATAGAAAAATGGTCAAAAATAGAAAATTTAACAAAATATTTACAAGTTATAGAAAAATTTCAAATTCTATCAATAACAAACATTTGATAGACATTGATATCCTTCTATTATTGATATTGATAACTATTGGTAGAAATCTATCCCTTTCTATCATTGATAGAATAAAAAAAATTACTATAACTTGTAAATATTTTAATTTATTTTGATATTTTTAAAAATGCTAAAAAGAAAAACGTTTCTAAATTTATTTTACCTTGTGTAAAAAGAAAATAGCACATCTTGAACCTTATTTGAAAGGTAAGAAGAAAAGTGGCACATATATATTCCTGTGGACAAAAGGTCCCCAGTTCAAACCCCACCCAACATTTAATACAATACCTTTGCAAAAAAAAAAAAATAATGTTTATAAAATAAAATCAATGTAAAAAAAAAAAAACATAATTCGAAATCAGATTCAACTCAAAATACACATCGAAAAAAGTACACAAAAATTACAAACGAAATTAAACTATTCCGATCAACAACCATTATATTTCATGTTGCAATTAATGTATGATTGATATCCTAAAATCAAAATTAAGACAACAAGAACAAATTGTTTTTTCCGTATAAGAAAGGGTGATTAGAATCTTAAAGGAAGAGAGAAGGAATAAATTATTGAATGATAGTTTGAGAATAATAATGAATTTAAGATGAATAATATTTTAAAAAGATAGAATTGTCATATTTACAAAATTCTAAAATAACGTGTTATATTTACTATATGATATTGTTAAAAAAACTACGACAATTTTCTTAGATATTTTAAGTAGGGGTTATCGACTTCTTCAATTTTTTTCTAATAACTTACGTTTGAAATTAAATAGTTTGAAATGTATTCAAAACAAACCATTCTAATTAGGCTACTTAACCAGCAAAATATATATCCAAACTTTTGTTTAATTAGAATGAAACAGGTTTAGGCATACAATAATTTTAAACATTAAATTGATTCGAACATGTTTGATAAAAATATTAAAATAAGTTGTTGTCTTCCTATGCACGTTCTGATAATAATGCCAATCAAATTATATTTCAATGGTTTTTTAATTACTCAAATTTGGACACATCTTCCATCATTAAATCAACCCAAAAGAAGACATCAAATAGAATTCATTAACAAAAAGAGCCATTTCCCCTAATTGCCTTCTCACTCTCTCAAGGGACCATTATTTTCCCACTCTCTCCAACCATTATTAATTAATAAGTCAATCTCTTCTTTTCCTTTCTTCTATTTTTCTAAAATAAAATATACTTATTTTAGACCATTAGATCCAATTGGACAATTGGTATCTTTGACAATGAAAGATTCTAAGACATTAAGTTTTCTTTTCTTATTTATTATTCTTTTCCTAACAAGTCTTCTTCTAAGGGATATGCTTTCAAAGAAAGAAAAAAGAAAAAAGACCTTTTAATTGGCCCCTTTCCTAAGGGATAAACCTCAATATTATGTCTTTCATTTCTCTATCCACCTAATATAATCGAAATTAAGATTGGAATATTCTGAGAAGATCCCTTACAGTACTAACACATTTAATATATTTTTTGGAAAATATCATATTGTTTTACTTTCTCTAAACATATCTTCAATGTTATCACATTTAATTTTTTATGTCATTCTCATAAATAATGTCGATCTGCACACATACTCTCATGGTTTAAAACTACTTTCTCATCATTTTATTTTATCTAATACAACAAAGTTTCGATAATAAAGTTATAACTATCCGTTGTATGTTGCTCAAATTTGATCGGCATTGTTCATATCTAAATTATTAAATTATTTATATTAAATAATGTCAAATTGAATCTAACTTAATTATCTAAATACCGTAGAGTTTCATAGAATTGAATATATATATATATCTTCTATATTACAATACCACAAATATGATTTTTTTTATCGTGTAAATATATGTATAACCAAATAAGAACAACTACCCCAATTATCATTTAATTTTATTAATTAAAACTTTGAAGATTATAATAACTGAAAAGAAAACGTTTTAGATTCAATTTTTTTTCACTATGCTAATTACCATATTATCAACTATTTGATTAATATTTTTATTAATTTGTCTCATATCAATAATATGACTAAATAATACATTTAAAGAACTGCTTTCGAGATGAATAAAAAAAAAGCTAAGTAGATCTAATTATATTAATTAAAGTGGTAGAGAAGGGATGATTTGAAATCCTTGATTAATGAACAGATGTATTAATCGGTAAACCCATGTATCATATACGTTAACTAATGAGATTTATGGATGGATTAGAATATCAACTAGTTGTTTTCTACAAATGTAAAAACCTAAAATTTCTTCCTATTATTTTGGCACTTTGGAAAAATGTATGCTCAAATATGATGCAGAAACCCACAAAAAAAGAAAAGGGCAGGTTGAAAATTTAATTAATAAATATTGTTGGGATTGGCCTTTGGAAGGGTGACAAACTTTAGTGGGATTATTGCAAAGACCTAAAAAGTCTAATGCCCTTTGCCAAAAAAGTATATGCATATATAGGCATTCAATAATACCATGCTCATGACATATTATGTGGTATAAAATGATCCTCTTAAAATAAGATTTTACTCATTGAAGAAATAGAGATGACTTTGGATTTCTCATATTAAATTAACTAAATTAAGAGAAATAGAGGAAAGAAGAATTAGACGAAAAAAGATACCACACTATTTACAAACATGAATGACACCCATTTAAAATTTAATATAAAAATAATATTATTTGACTATTTGTAGCTTTTGAAACCCTAAATATCATTTTTCTGGCCTCTTTCTTTTAATATATACTTTTTATCAAATAAAATATTGCAACTATACAAGCATGAACTGAGGTTATTTTGAGGTTAAAAGTTTTAAATGTTAGTTGACACTATTTTTTAAAGATTATTTTAATCTACAAGAAATATGTATATCTAATATGCTATAATACACGATCGATACATAATCATGTCATTGATAATTTGTAGAAATATAAGGTATTATGGCCTTTTAGATAGAATAATAGAACCAAATTCCATAAGAAGTGTACAAAACACGTCATTTATGTTATAAATTCATAAATATTTAGAAATACACTTTATATAAGCGTTATG